>NC_040910.2:49612036-50212036 GCF_004126475.2 Phyllostomus discolor | reverse complement strand
TTTAAAAATATCTCTTGGGGAGAACTTCCATCTATATTAGAATTCATAAAACAAAAACACTCTGAATGTGTTATTAAAATGTTAACATCAGAAACATTCTGGGAGAAGCCAGAGAGACTCCAGTTACCCAAAGAGGCTTCAAGGAGAGAAATCCCTGAGCAATTACAATCCTCAGCAAGCCTTTATTTTTATAGATAAAAACACAGCAATTGCTGGAAGATCATAGATACTGAGTTTCAGATTGCTGGGAAGAATCATTGGCTCGAGTAGCAGCAGAAGGAAAGGGGAGGCAGGAAGAAATGAACCTGAGCTGAGAGTTTCTGCACGAGGTGCCAAAAAAACTAGAAGGGGCAGTGCCATGCTGCCTCATGCAGCCCCTCCCCATGGCCGGTGGACCCAAAGCTGTCCCCAGCACAGAAATCAAGTCTTCAAGAAGCTCATGTGCCTATTTCCATGGCAGAAGTCTGGCTGCAAAGGACACGTGCTTGCTGCCTCTCCCACAGTGCTCAGTGGAAAGGGTCTGCCACCCGGCATCGGAAACCCAGCACCTCTGCTCCTACGTGCAATGTGTCACCGGGTGAAATGATGTTGGGGACAGTGCCAGCACAAGGTGAGGGCCTGGTATTGGGTGCATTTGAGAGGCCCTTCATCCTTCCTTTTAACTGTCCATTTTCAGATTTGCCTACTTTCATCCGGAGGGGCTGGTACAGGAGTTTACTCTAATCCATGAAAGGTGGAATCGAATGGTTGCAAGAAGAAAACTGGTCTAAGAATCTTTATTGCCATTCTGGTATGGTCCTGCCACCACTGTTTACATCTGTCTAAGAAACACGACTGGCCATGATGCAAAGGCAACCTGGAGATGATCTGGTTCGCCCTCACATTCATCAGTCAGCAAGGCAGAGAGAGGCCCGAGGAGCACAGGGAGCCACCCCACTCGGCACAGCTTCTCTGGTATGGAAGCACCACAAGGCACCGGGGCTTCCCAACAAGTCCCCCAAGGGGAGGATGCAGGATGCAGGAGGACCTGGAGGATGGGCCTTCCTGGGGTTTTAGGAGATACACTAATGGCATTTGGCCAGACTGTTGGGGGTATCCAGGAGTGGCTTCTGGGAGAGACAGTATGAGTCTCTAATTCATTAGCCCAAACCCCAGTGATGAAGGAGAGCTTCTTCTGGCCTGTTAGCTGGAATGGCAGAGGTTTGGGTTCCAGACACCCTGCTGACCACCACTTTTCTGTCCTATGCCATAGCTCCAAAGGAAAGCCCTGTCTATGATCCACTACTAGTCATGGCCTCAGAGCCCCCCAAGGTTAGAGCACCAGGCTCTTGGAAACCCAAGTACAGCATAAAACATAGGCTCACTCAGGAATCAGCTTGTTCTGATAGACTACAGTATATAAGTAAAGGCAAAACCCCCAATGTTTGTTGAGGCCCCGAGATCCATAATACAAGGAACACACAAATACCTTTTATTTAAAACGAACATGAAAGATTAGAAGGTACAACTGTGTCTAGGGATGGTCGTAGAGTGGAGGGGCCAAACAGAGGTCAGTCTCAAAAAATTACCTGACTTCTAATACGCAAAACATTGTAGTGAACAGCCTAGCCAAGGGCTTTAGAAGATAAGAGTTTTGTATATGAGTTTAATAAAAACATGACCATTTAGAAAAAAAAGAGTTAATGAGATAATAATGTCTATATAAATTGAAAAACAAGAGCCCAACTAGAGTACGTAAATCTACTGCTAGTGTTTTCTGGCTTCATTTCCATCAGTCTTTTCTTTATTTTAATTATATTTTATTGATTATGCTATTACAGTTGTTCTGATTTTTCCCCTTTTGCCTTCCCTCCACACAGCACCCACCACTCCCTCAGGCAATCCCCCACCATTGCTCATGTCCATGGGTCATGCATATAAGTTCTTCGGCTTCTCCATTTCCTATGCTATACTCTACCTCCCCATGGCTGTTCTCTAACTACCTATTTGTACTTCTTAATCCCCTCACCTCTTCACCCATTCCCCCACAACCCCCTCCCATTTGGCAACCATCAAGTCGCTCTCTGTATCCATGATTCTGTTTCTGTTCTTCTTGTTTGCTTAATTAGTTTTTTAGATACAATTGTTGATAGATTTGTATTTTTTGCTGTTTTATTGTTCATAGTTTTGGTCTTTTTTTTTTCTTAAATAAGTCCCTTTAACATTTCATATAATAACGGTTTGGTGATGATGAACTCCTTTAGCTTTTTGTTGTCTGGGAAGCTCTTCATCTGCCCTTGATTGGTTGTTCCTGCTTCTTTATGTTCCATATCATTGATTTGATTCTCAGCTTCATGCACTTTACTGTTGTTTCCCTGCAAAATGTTATTTATTTCAATTAGTGAATCTTTCGTTTCTGATTGGGTCTTTTTTATGCTCTTGGGTCCTCACTGAATTCCTTGAACATCCTGATAACCAGTGTTTTAAACTCTGCATCTCATAGATTGCTTATCTCCATTTCCTTTAGCTCTTTTTCTGGAGTTTTGATCTGTCCTTTCATTTGGACCATGTTTCTTTGTCTTCTTGTTTCCGCAGCCTCCCTGTGTTTGTTTCTATGTATTAAGTTGAGCTGTTTTGACTCTGTATCTTGGTAGTGTGATCTAATGTAGTAGGTGTCCTGTAGGGCCCAGTGACACAGCCTCCTCTATCACCTAAGCCGAGTACTCAAGATGAGCCCTTATGTGGGCTGAGTACACTTTCCTGTTGTAGTTGAGTCTCAGTTGCTGTTGGCAGATCAATGGGAGGGATTTATTTACCCAGGCCAGCCAGCTGCAAGGATTGGCTGTAACTACTGACTACCAACTTCTGTCCTCCATGGAGGATCAGCTGTGCAGGGACAGAGTGGTGGTGCTCTGATATGGTCTGTGGCTGTCCACTGGGTGCATAGGCTCTGGGCTTTCTTGGGTGGTGCAGGTCAAGGTCAACCCCCACTTATTTTTGCTCAGGAACACCATGCCTGAGCTATAAAGCAATCTGAGATGGCTGCTACTTCTGCTGGGCTTGGAGCTTCCCAGGAGAAGCCAATCTGTGAATCTAGGATGGCTGCTGCTAGTGCTGGGCTTGGGACTCCCTGAGGCCAGCTGCTGCTTGTTTAATGGGGTTTAGGAAGCTGTGAAGCATCAGCCAAGACTAGCCATTCATATGGAAAAACAGCTTGGGTGGGCCCAAGAATTGGGTTGGGCAGAGTCTCTGGGGATCTCTAAGGCAGGCCAAACAGTGATAGCCATGTTAACGGAGTCTCAGACATGGTACCCACTTGCCAATTCTGTGGGTGGAGGGTTTAGAAATGGGACAATAGCCTCCATTCACCTTGATGCCAGACACTTAGGTTTCTCCCAGTATGCCACTGGTGCCTTTCAAGCTGCTACCCTGGTGCTGGAGTTGAGGGAGTGAGTCTGAGTAGGGGAGTCTATGCGTGGGTTCTTTAAGAGGAACTGCTTGGGGGTCCAGCAGTTTATTCCACCAACTCAATCCCTGCCGGGTTTTGCAGCCAGAAGTTGTGGGGACTTATCTTCCTGGCACTGGAACCCTAGGCTGGGGGAACTGGTATTGAGGCTGGGACTCCTCTCTCCAGAGATATCCCTCCTGAATTTTCATCCACCACACGTGGTGTGGGACCACCTGTTCCATATCTCTGCCCCTCCTACCAGTCTGGATAGATGTGGTTTCTTGAATTCCATAGTTGTTAGACTTCCATTCAACTTGATTTCTGATGGTTCTGAGTGATGGCTGTTCTAGTTTTTAGTTGTAATTTTGATGTGTTTGTGGGAAGAGGCGAGCCTTGTCTGCCTATGCCACCATCTTAACCCAAAGTCCCCAATCTTTTCTTTTTGTCATGACTCTGATTTGTTTTTTGCTCTTAGGGCTCCAAGTCATTCATGTTAGATCTGCCCTCTCTGCTTCATACAAGTAGAACAGTAGCCAGTGATATTAGAACCAAGCTTCACATGAATAATACACTGCCCTTGCCTTTTGTTATCAGAGCATGCTAAGAATCTGAGGGATAAGTGACTCCTTAGGATTACACAACTGATACAGGTCTAAAGTGGAGCCCATGATGGGCTCTTTCCCCAGGATTCCCTGCCTTACTTCTTTGCTCAAGTTACTGTTGTACATTCCTGAAGCTATCTTTCTCTCTCTCTCTCTGTCTCTCTCTCTCTCTCATTCATATGGAAAATTCTACTGGACAGGTTCCCATTGACAGCTTGAGCTGGTCAGCCCCGCTAATTCATGTATCTACAACACTGCAAATGCACAGACCAGATACACGGTAAAGGGCCCAGATTTTAATTATATCTTATTTCACAGCTGCAGTCAATTTTTGCTACAGCTTAATAACCAGGTTGCATGAGCTGTGAACACTTTTTGTTGTTAATTTTGCTTAGGAAAATTGAGTTTTTACTACCATTTTGGCAGAAATGCTTATCACAACAATTATGATAAAGTGATGAGGATTGGAAACATCTGCAGAAATGAACTTGGAGACAGAAGGATGTCAGTTAGTCTGGTTGTGCAGGAAATGTGCTGTGGGAAATCTGGGTTATGGCTCTGTCACCTGCTGAGAACAAAGGGAAGAATAGGGCCCAGTCCTCTCCACACCCCCTGCAGGGATACCAAGGAACATGGCAAGCCCTCAGATGACATGAGCTGACTCCACTGCAGCACCTACCCTCTTCTATGGCTTTGGGGGAGATTCAAAATGAAGAGGTGAAAGCTCAGGCTGGACTTAGACACAAGAAGCTTAGAGAACACCTCGTGGCACAGCTGAGGAAACTAGGACCAGGGGAAGGGGTGACTCTCCCGAGGTCATACAACTAATGAATGATGTCTGAGCCTCCTGCTCCTGGGCCAGGGCCCTATCTCCTTTGCCTAAAATAAACCCAATAAAGGTTTTGATAAGGGAATGAGTGGATGGATGGATGAATAGATGGTCTGGAATCCCTGGGAAGACAGGTCAGATTATCTCTCTGACAGATCAGAGCCAGGAGAGATGAGCAAATCACAATAAACATCACCACCTGTGTCACTGTTTGGGAATCAGGGAATAGTCTGTATCAGGGATGCAGAAGGATGACAAAAGAATCTGGGGTGCCACCAACTGACAGCATAAGAAGGAGACAAATAAATGCACACAGGCCCTCTCCCAAGGTCACCTGCAGCCGCTTCTTCCTAGTGGGCATCAGCATGTTCCATGGTGATGCTGCTGCAGAGGTTCATGAGGAGGGAACCTACTCTTGTCCTCCTGGGAGGCATCCAAAGACTCTCACGAGGAGTTTTTTTTTGTCTTTTTATCTTTTATTTTTAATAGTTTTTAATATATTTTTCCATTACCATTTATCACCCTTATATCCTCTTCCACCTCCATACCCCTCTACACCCCCATCACAAAAAGATTTTTAGTGCTGTACAGTCATGGTTAAGGCTGAACTACCTGATTTCCTCAGTTCAGAGGCACTATCAGTTGTTGAGATGTGTCATCCATTCAATAAGAGGTTTTGGGGAGAAAAACAAGCACTTCAACAAATGTACATGTTTGTCCTTGGACACAGCCCTATTTCAGAAATGTGAAAATGAGACAAATGATTTGCCAGTAGAATTGAGGATATGTATAGCAGTCACATGTTTCTGCATGGAATAGATTTCTACAAGATGATGTAAGAAGAGAAAGAATGACTGGCTCCAGACAGACTATGGCAATAGTGTAGATAAAAAAGTGAAAGAAGCCCTGGCTGGCGTAGCTCAGTGGATTGAGCATGGGCTGCAAACCAAAGTATTGCAGGTTTGATTCCCAGTCAGGGTACATGCCTGGGTTGCAGGCCATGACCCCCAGCTACCACACATTGATGTTTCTCTCTCTCTCTTTCTCTCTCTATATCTATCTATATATATATATCTATATATCTATATCTATATAGACATATAGATATAGATATAGATATAGATATCCTTCCCTTCCATCTCTAAAAATAAATAAATAATAAAATCTTTAAAAAAGAGTATTGTTAAAAAAAAGTGAAAGAAGACATGGGTTTGAATTTATTTGGTAGCAGTGGAAACTTTAAAAAGAATAAATGGGTATTAGTTTTTATTGCCACTTAAAAAATGACCACAAACTTAGGAGCTTCACACACCTACTTATCATCTTCCAGTTCTATAGGTCAGACGTCTGGACAGACCCCAGTGGAGTTCTCAGCCCCAGCTATCCCAAGGCTGTCGTCAGGTGTCAGTTGGGGCCGGGGTCTCATGGGAAGCCGAAGGTCTTCTTCCAGGCTCACTTGGGTGTTGGCAGAATACATTTCCTTGTATGTGTAGAATTCATGGGGATGGCATCTTCAAGGCCAGCAGGGAACTTCCCATCCCAGGCTGTTGTGCTAGAGTGTTATTTAAGCTGACATAATCACAGTAGTGACCATCTCATCATAATCATAGCTCCCACCCACACTCAAGAAGGGAACATGTCACAGGGGTTATGCACAAGGAACAGGCACCCTGGGGGCCACGTCCTACCTCTGTGGACCACAATGGGAGAGTTATAAGGAATAAAGAATCAACAGCACTCTTTTGGTTGAATGGAGGGAGTGCAGCACTGGCCCTGATCATTAGACTGTCTTAGGAATATATAGAGCCATTAATATTTTAAAGAAATTTTATGCATGGGAGCTCTTTTGATCTTTGAAATAGTCCTGTGAAACAGGTAGATCAGATGTCATCACTTTCATATCAGAGATGAGAAAATGGAGGGCCAAGCAGGTTAGATCATTAGCCTCAGGCCACAAGGCACTTCACCTGCTCTGCTGAAGCCAGGACTGTAAAGACTTTCCGGACTTCAAAACTACTTCTCCTACACCATCCAGAATCACTGCTGCTGATTTTACTGAGGAGTATTACTATCCATGAAGCCTTTTTTCTTCCTTTTAGGCAACTCTAGTCTAAGCATTCCTGGATCACAGAGATCTCGCCCTCCAGAGTCATGAGAGGGATCTGGGCTCTACCAAAGTGCCAAAGACTTTGGATCTCTCTGTTACTCTCATGCAAGTCATGCTGGAAAGCACCACTCCCTTTCTGCACAAGGAGTTCCTCCCTTCATGATCTCCAAACCCCAGCTTTCAAGGTCAAGTGCAAAGAACATGACTTGACTCAGAAGGTGTCACAGCAACAATGGGGTCACAACCCTCTATACTCTTGATAGAGCTGCTGTTACCATTTCCAATAGAAACAGCTGCATTGGGGAGATTAGTGGTTAATTTATGGACCACTAACTTCTTTAAGCTTCCCAGGAAGCACAGTGGTCTCACTGGCAGAAATCAATTGATAGACAAAAAATAAAAAGAATCACTCATGTGTGATCTCTATACATTCACTCACACACATGCATATACACATACTTGGGCACACATGCTTGCATGCATGGGTTCCAGGCATGGCCTCTGCATGTTGAGTGGCATGCAAGTTAATGAGTTAGTGGAAGAAGCTTGCCCTCCCTACCTCATGCAATCATCTGGGCTCCAAACTGCAACAGCTCTATCAACTCATTAAATGTACATCACTTAAAGGAACCTGTCATGAAAGGGATTCAAACTACATTAACAGCAACATCTCTGTGGTGATTAAAACACATGACTAAAGACATGAAGGGGGAGAGGAAGGAGATGAAAGGATTCCCCTCTCCTCTCTGGCTTCCTGCTGCTCTGGATGGAGAAATAAGAGGAAGCACTTTATTTTCCTGGGTCTAAGTTTGCTCAGCGATAAAACAGGAGGGTGGCATGGTGGAGGCATGAGATATGCCTCTAATAAGGCTGATTGACTCTACTATGTATTCATACTGAGACATCAGGAAATTTAATCTCTCAGAACCTCAGTTTCCTCAACTATAATATGTAAAAAGTGCTTAAATCATAACATTGTGAGATTATTTATATTAATATATATTTTTTAAAAACAGCACAGAGGCAGCCATTTAATAGATGTTGGTTTTTCCTTTCCACCCTCCGGGTCTTTTCCTGCCCCCTATCTTTCTCTTTAAAGGTTTTATAATCAGACTTTTTTTCAAAGATTGAGTCATTCAAAGTATTAAAGCACCATTGAAAACTGTCTCAGCATTTCTGACTTTCTGTACCATCACTTCCCATCCCCTCTCTTGGAATTGTTGAAAAATATATATGTAAATGCATATGTACTTATCTGCCTCAAGATCAGATGCTCCTTCTAGGAAGTTCTTTTCAGTGTCTGGTGAAGACCTCAGACATCCCTCCCACTGGTGCCATGCATTGAGCAGGAGTAAACAGCATGCTGTCATTGGAAATCAAGGCCATGGCTTCCATGAGGGTGAACATTTAGTCACTTAAGTACATGCATCTAACCTGGCTCTTGAGGGTGATGATATGTCCTGAGGTGTGTTGGCAAGGCAGAGCCCAACCCCACTTTCCAGCCTGAAGACCAAGAATGAAGGAAAAAAGTAGACATGTGGTCAAGGGTGCTGAAATGGGATTGAATAAAACACAGAGCTGGCCTGCCTCGTGAGCTGTTTCTGTGGGCCTCTCAGGAGGGCCGAGTCAGCAGGAGCTCTAGGAACACTATCAGGAGCATCAGAGAGACCTCTGCATGGCTGCTGGCCCTGGCTCCTGGCATGCTTGCCCCCTTTCCCAAATACCTCATGACATCAAAATTATATAGGGCCCTATAATAGTATTAAAAGGGGCTTTGTTCATTTTCTCTTCAGTTTAAAGATCCACGTGCAGTTCATTTACCTACAGCAGCTACCATAAGTAAGAAAACTGCTTGCTAGAAAGAGAGATCCTGAGATCATGTGAACCAAATTCCTCAGGCCCAAATGGCTGCATTGTCCACTTTCTCATTGTATAAAACCATCTGTAACAGATGTGTTCTTTGGACTTAAAGATTAACATATATAAATTAGTAGCAGTCATTGCCATCTAGCATGATTTGTTAATCAGATCACTTCCCGAGTCAGGTAGCCTGTGAGCTCAGGACGAGACAAAGCATGTTCTATGGTCAGCCCTGAAAATTGGTCTGGAGCAAAAGGACAGCTGCCTGCAAAAGAACAGCCTAGGGTCACCTATCACAGAGGGGAGCGGGTGCTGGAAACCCAGTATCCAGTTCTACAAAAGAGATGTAGCACTGTACCCCATGCGAAAAGGGGAAGTCCTAGTGCCTCCAAAAGAATCCTTCACTGTAGTTGCCCTTTATCTGTGGGGGACATATTCAAAGACCCCCCCCCAGTGGGTGCCTTAAAATGCAAAGAGCAGCAAACCCTATATATTCTCTGTTTTTTTCCTATAAGTATATACTTATGATGAAGTTTAATTTATAAGTTAGACATATTTAAAAGATTAACAACAATAACTAACAATAAAATAGGACAACTATAAAAATGTACTGTAATTAAAGCGATGTGAAGTTGTTCTCTCTCTCTCTCTCAAAATAGTTGATTGTACAGCACTCGCTGTTGTCCTTGTGATGATGTGAGATGACGCAGAGCCCACGTGAGGAGATGAAGGACGGTGAACAACGTGGGCCTTGTGACCTAGAATCAGGCTGCTGGAGGGATCACTTTAACACAAGCACTATCATACTAAAGCAGTAGATCTAATAGCCCAGATGGCTACTAAGTGACTGAGGAGCAAGGAGCATCTACAGTGCAGGCACACAGGACAAAGGGGATTCACATCCCAGGCAGGATGGAACAGAAGGGCAAAGGATTTTATCACAGGGCTCAGAACAGCCAGCGATTTGAAACTTACAAATTGTTTACTTTCAGAAATGTTCATTTAATGTTTTCAGACTGTGGTTGACTGCAAGTAACTGAAACCACAGAGAGTGAAACTGTGGATAAGGGGGACTGCCAAACTCATGATTTGCCCTGGGAGGGAGGATGCCTTGGCGCTGTCCAAGGTACTGAAGACTCTGTGTTGTTTTTGTCTTGACTATCCCCCCATCTCCTTTTAGTCTACCTACTGTACAATAACTGCTGACATTTCATGGCCACTCACAAAGCAATGATGTTGTATACTGTATTGTGATCTCACTCACCAGGATACGTGGAACCCAAAAGTGTCTTGCCTGAGTGCGCTCTGTGGACTCCTGTATCACGATCAGGGCCTGAGCTCAGCAACTCGACATTTCCTTCATCCTTCTATCCAGTCTTCCATTCATCCATTTAATATTTATTAAGATCCCAACATTAAGAAAAATGTATGGAAAGCAGTAGATGCCCCTTACCTCTGGTCATGGAATAACAGAAAACTCATTTCAGGACCTTCTTTGTTACACAATGGGAAGGCTGCCGAAGGGGACCGTGGGCCCAAATCACACTGGAAAAAAATTCCAAATCAATTCAAGGAATCAAATAGCCATATTTGAAAGATTTAAAGTTTACTATGTTAAAACTGAAAGTATCTGCATGGGGAAAAACACAATATACAAATTTAAAAGACAAATGACAAACTGGGAAATATAATTGAAACACATAGAAGATGTATAAACAACACAATAGCAAAGAGGATAAAGTTCACAAGACATTTTCCAGAAAAGAAAAATATATGCTCTTAAGCATGGGACTAGGTGGTCAACCTCCCTCATAATATGATAAATATGTATTTAAATGAATCTGAGACACCATTTGCATCTATCACTGGTGGAAACCAAGCTTTGTAAAACACTGGGATGGAGAAGCTGTAGGGAAGCAAGTGCTCTCATGCGAAGCTGGGAGGAGGGTGAGTCAGCACCTCTGCAGAGGGTGATATGACAACACCCATCAATGTTAGAAATGCACAGTCTTTGACCCAAAGTTCTAGGGGTTTATCTTATAGTTAATCTCACACACATGTGAAATGAGATTACACAGGACTCTTCAGCATTTTTGCTGGTGATAAAATATTGAAAATAATGCAATATCCATCAACAGGGACTGAATAAATTATAATGCATGCATACAATAGAATGTTATGCTGGTATAAAAATAAAAAGAAGTTCTGTAAATACTGATATGCATTAATCTCTAAAATATCTTGTAAGTAAAATAACAATGTATATAATAGTCCTGAAAGAACATAGTAAGGTGTAAGAAAGATTATCTATATGTATGTGCTTATAAACACAGTGTGTTCCTACAAGCTGGTGACACTGCTTGCCCCTGGGGAGGAGCACTGGGGACTTAAAACTTTGGAATGTGCGGAAAGCTTCCCTTTGTGAACTTTTAAACTTTTTGATACCTGAGCCATGTGAATGTATTGCCTATTTTAAAAAAAATAAAGATTTTTAAAAAATCAAAGCTATCTTAGAGGGGAGATGATTGTCATTTGTTATGACTTCAGTATTGATCTCTCCCTCATCTAACTCTTCTTGCTTTTAGCATTTGCACTACCCCTGCATTGCCTCAATGATAAGCTTTTTTTTTCCCTAAGTGCCATATCAGGCCATTTAAACTACATAATATCAATAAGTAGTGTTGTGAAATTCAGTGCTTTTGTGTTTCCAATTTTTTCACATGAGTATATCTTCACTTCTCATGTGAGACTCTTTTAGCTTTCTCCCTGAGTAGCACATGTAAAGTGAAAAAGTCCTAAGAGTCATTGATTACCTTCTGTAAGCCGGAGGCTGTTATGGTGTTTAATTTAATCTCATAACAATCCTGGAGCTGAGCAGTATTCCTCTCCTTATTATACAGATGATAAATTCGGGGCACAGAGAGGATAAATGGTTTTCCACTGGTAACTCAGCTAACATGGGGCAGAGCCAAGACCTGAGGACATTTTTCTCAGTTTGCTCAACACTGCCTCCTTGTGCATTTAGAAAAGTTATGGTCTTTCAAGTTTCAACCTTGGTTTATTTTCTTGACCTATTGGTGCTTCAGTTTGCACCTTTGTGAAACCAGCATTCAAGCCTGTTTTGCAGGGCTAGGTGAGAATTCACATAATTGCCCAGCACTGTGCCTGGCTGGTGATAAATGTTCCATACGTGCTGGCTTCCCCTACTTTTGTATTCAAGTTCCTGGACAATTACTAGACATTTAGCTGCACTCAAAAGTGTAAGAAACTCTTTTCCTGAATCAAAACCATTGCAATCATAGTTCTTCGGAAAGAGAATTCTCCCAGAGGAGGCATGCCAAAGGTCACCTCAACCTGTGCTGCAGCAGCATCTCCAGGAGTAAAAAGAGCAAGTTTCTTTTGCTCTGAGATGTCCTGTTCCCCTCATGGCTTATGAGCTAAAAGGATCCCTTAAAGGGGTCTGTCAAGACTGACTTTATACTTTCATCCGGTTTGGGCATGAGCCAGTTTATTAAGCCAAAGGTGGAAGCTCACTGTGCCAGCAGAAATCTCACTGCTCCATCCAAAACTGGGCAGAAGTCAAGTGATGTTTGAAATATAAATCCACTCCAGCCCACTGCTTCAACAATGAAGGTGCCCAGTGACCTAGGGGCACCTACAGAGGACCTGTAATTTCACATAATTGGCCAAAGACTTCAATGTTCCATGATGCAAATGAAAGATTATTAATGGGCAGTAAAAAGGGGTGGAGGGTGGAAAACATGCGTAACAGAAGACAGCATGATGCTTTCAGGGGAGACTGGCACATCAGAGCTCTGCTATAATATGCAGTCGGCTAATTTCACTGGGGTATTGAACAAATGATAGATGGGGACAGTTAACAGCCACTGTGACAGCACTAATGAAGTTACTGCCTACCAGCAGAAGACCTGTGCCCCTGCTTCCATTTAAATGGCTTCTCATACCATTGAATACCTGCTTGTCAAGAGTACCTGTTAGCTATTCCCTCGTGGCTCAGATGAGATGCTCTCCCTCCAGTCTGGACACAGGGTAAGCACAACCACACATAGCCCCATCCGCATCCCCTTCATGGAATGTCTGCAGTGGGCAGGGAGAACTTAAAGACAGGGATCAGTATCCCTACTTGGGCTTGAAGAGTCAAGTGACTTACCTAAGATCACTCAACTAGTGGACATTTAAGCTTAATTCGAGTCCAACTATATCTATATATAAAATGTCCCCATACCACATGACACTGCTACACACAAAGCAGTGTAATTGTGTTTTAGAAGGCCCAGGTGTCACTCTCCAAGGTGGTGGGCTCCTGGCTCCAGCTCCAGCCACCTAACCACCAAGGGCCCTTGACCCAACAGTGTGTAGGACTCCAGGCAGAACATGCACAGCCAGGCCTCCCTCTCACTCTGACTGCCTCCCTCCTGGGGTCTGGGCCTTCTCTTCCCAGACCACATCTTCTCCGCCCATCTCCCTGTCCTCTCCGCTATGGCCCTTTGAGCTCAGAACGGGAGCAGTGTAACTCAGGTTTCAGAGGGCAGTTACCTACAGACCAGGTAGGGGTGGCAGTTTTCACACTCATGCCCAGTTCACCTTTGCTTGATCAGCAGGATCAGCTGACTCCACACTTAAGCAGTCCACCACAAGTTCATGGACTCCCCCAACACATGCATGCTCTCACCCCCAGGTGGACCACCAGTGATACAAGAGGAGCCAGGAGCAAACCTAAAGTCAGCATCCTTTCCTGTGAAAGGCTTACTGTCTGTTATCAGGTCTTTATTCTCTCTGGTCCTAGGTCCCTCCTTCAGGCAAAAGTCACTCTCCTTAGAGTTGTTCCAGAATTTCACCTCTCCTGGTCCTCTTTGCTCTTTTGTTTCCAGCTTTGGACAAGTGACAGGTGGTACAGAGTAGAGGTTAAGAGTACTTTACTTTGCATATGTGCTGGCCAAGCAACCTAGGGCAAGTTATTAAAAGCCTCTCGCTTCAATTTCACCTATCTCTGAAAACCTACCCACATCATGAGTTTGTGGTGAGGATAAAAATGACATCAGTTTCAAGCACATAGTGCTTGACACACAGAAAGGACTTAATAAGGAGCATCTGGCAATACTAACATGATTATTAATATCCAAAAAGGTCCTCCTGCTTCCCCTTCTCCACCTTGCTCCTCTCTGATTTCTCCAAACCATCCCAGTTTCCTCACCACTTCCTGTTCCTCACCCCCAACCCCATCACTCCCCCCTGGAGGCTCGCTCCCCTGTCTCTCCTGCTGAGACCGCACATTCTCCCGCCCCACCTCTGACAGGTGCTTGCACTTATCTCCCACACTATTGTCTCCTCTCCATACCCACATTAGCATACATGTTACTCTCTCTAAAATCCAATTACTTTCAATTACTGTGGCCCTGGACAGATTCATGGAAGAGTCTAAAGAAATAGGGTTGTCTATCATTTCAATTTTTTTAAATCCTCACCCAAGGGTATGGTTTTTGATTTAGCACACAGGTGGCAAACACAAGGCCTGTGAGCTGAATCCGGCTCTCCACCTTGTTTTATCCAGCCCAGCACCTTGTTTCTACCTGGTGGCAGCACTGAGCTCTCAATTAACTGTTAAGGAGTAGTTACATTTATAGAGTCCTAAAATTACATTCAGCCCTTTGAAGGCAACCGCGAGGTTGATGTGGCCCCCCATGAAAATGAGTATGACACCCCTGATTTAGAGTGAGAGGAAGGGAGAGAGAGCGAGAGAAGCATCAATGTGAGAGAAACATTGATTGGCTGCCTCCAGTAGGCTCCCTGACAGGGGATCTAACGCAAAACCTACATAAGTGCCCTACCCGGGAATTGAACCCTCAACCTTTTGGTGCACGGAGCAACCCTCCATGTGGTCAGCGCCTCTTGCTGCAATTTTACCAGTCTCTGAGAGCCACGGAAAAGAGATAGATGGCCATATACAGACCACCTCAGACCCCACTTTCCCAATCACCCCGACTTTCTCAAGATGCAAGCTTTTTCTGGAGCGAATACTTTCACAACATTGTCTGGCTTTAACCAGTCCCTACTTAGACATGGTTATAGGTTGCAAACATATAAAGTGGGAGAAAAGTGGGCAGTGCGTGAGCAGCAAGAGAGATGCTAAGAGATGATGCAGAAGCGAGTACAAACCTGAGGGAACAACCAAGAATTGACTGCACATGTCTTTACGATCCTAACACTACAATTTAGTTCAATGTATTCAATATTGAGTAGTTGAATCTCAAGTAGCTCAAGCTGGTCTACTTTATGAACGCATTCAACAGCCAGCAAACATCCACCATGCACTCAGGTTCTGGGGCCGGAGCCAGAAGAGGCCCCTGTCGAGCTTGGTGGAGGAGATGCCCAGCACACAAGGTGCTGTGGCCGGCTGTTAGACTGAATTTTCCATACCTCTGCTCCCTTTCATCAACACTGATGATTGAGAACATATGGTAGAATAAGGATTTCTTGTTCATTAATAATTTATTTCAAGCTTAGGTGATGCCCCTGGGGCTGAAGAGGGCTCAGGCTGCCTGCAGGCAACTTGAACACAGATTTTGTGTAAGGTTGGCCTTTTTCTATATATGATAGAAAAAGTTGTAACTTGATCACTGGCCCTTTCCACCCTGATGTCATTGTTATGCCCACAACAATGACATACTCTGATGTCCCCAAGCGGCCATCTCCAACAGAGCCCAGCATTAAAACTTGGTCATGTTTCCTCATTCCTTTGTGTTTCCAATTTTCTTTGAAGATAGATTTTTTTTGTAGTTTTCCAGGAAGCGTGTGAGTGACCACTCCATTGAGTGCTTAAAGTGCCAGACATCATGCTGGAAATATTACATACACTTCAGCCAGAAATTAGACATTGTCCCCATCTTGCAGAAGGAGAGAGGGAGGACCAGAGGGATCACGACAGTTCCCTCAGTCACTCAGTTTGTAGGTGACAAGCTTGAACCACGGACCATTTTGCACGCTGCACCGAGCCCAGGCAGTCCGTGTAGGTCGGCACGCAGGCTGGAGGAGGCTCCAGGCCAGGGCCTGGCCATAGGCTGCCACTCGCCAGCTGGGCCCAGTTACCATCTCTAGTCTGAGTTTCCAAATATATAAAATCAGTGTTTTGACCTCTGTTCTGTGTGTATTATAAGTTTATTGGAAGGCTAGCCCCTTCTAGAAAAGCCAGAGGGGTTGAAACCCATGAAGTGTGATTCTAAAAGACTCAACCCCTGAAGCAAGTACAGTGGGAATGGGAATCTGCATTTGTGTCAGGTGAGCCAGGCCTGCAGCAGGCTTCACTCTGCAATTCTGCTGGGCATGGTGGCAGTGCCTGGGGAAAGACCCTGGACTCCAGAGGCCAGCAGGCCAGCAGCTGGCCAGGTGTGGGGGGACAGTGTATGACATGAGGGCACAACAGGATGTTGAGAACTCGTAAGAACTTTAACATCATGATTTGTGGCTCAACATTTGAAATCCTCACTTTGAAATGAGGCTGCTCAGAGCATGACTCTGCCCCTTGGACTTGGAGACTGCCTGCAGAAGGAACAGTCTCTCTGTGCTGACTGATTGCTGGTTGGTAAGTAGCTCAAAAGCTTTTGTCCTACAAGCCTGGGTGGGATCTTGGATGTTGACCAAACCTAATCATATGTTAGCCATTGTTCTCAGCTCACCACTCCACCTGCCTGCCCACTGCGTCAGCCAACGTTGAAAAGTCGATTTGCCCCACCAATCCAACAATGACTGATACAAGTTTGTGGTCTTATTTGCACCTCTTGGTTCATCAGCTTCTTGCAACTAACCCCATCCCCTACATTTTAGAACATGTCTTCAGTTCATACATCTCTGATTTGCACATCATATTGAGTAAAACTCCTTTAATTTATCCTGGAATTTTTGTCTACAAAGGACAAGGCACCCTGAGCCAGACACACACATTTCCCTCCGCTGTACAGAGGGCAGCAGCTGGAAGAACCCTTCTCACAGAGGGGCCGGCAGCCTCCTCCATCAGTAGGAAGAGCTCTTAGGGCTCTCCTGATCCTCCCCTTTCCCCAGCTTCTAAATCAGATCCTCTTCTTTATTTTTGTTTAGTCCCTGCTGTCCACACCCCTCTGAAGTCAAGTGGCTCTCTCTGAAAATTTCTTCCCTAAAAGCAACAGCATCAGGTTTGGTTCTCAGAAGGTCCAGCCACTGCAGGGTGCTCCGGGCTGAATCCTTGGCTCACAGGAAGAGCTGGGCTCTGCCCTGCAGCCAGCACAGGTCTCTCGAATATGAGCCGCTGAGGCTGGGTTGCTGCAGTGGGTGCATCCTGCCTTTTAGGAGCCCTGGAGGGCCCCAGCCAGCGCAGGATGGAGCTCTTCCCTCCCAGGTACATCTAAATTTCCCAAGCCCAGAGCCGAGGTGTCTCAAGAGACTTCCTGAATTAGAGGCACCCAGCCACCTCGCTCCCTGATTTTGGTGTGTCCTGGGAAGAAGAGAGTAATCCCTCCTTCCCACTTCTAGGCTGGCCTTAACTCTAGCCCCCAGCAGCCGGCTCATCAGCATATAGAGTAATTGTGATAGAACCTCTGTAATACTTTCTCTCTAAAGGAGGATTTTAATACCCTTCTGAGTGACATTTAATATGATAACAGTATGTAAGTGCGACAGGAAGCTGTTTTCCAAGAGTTAAACTCCTAATGGTTCCACAGATCAGGCTGACAATGGCTTTCCTGATCATTATTAAATTCCCCATGATTAGAAAATGAGCCAGCACTATTGATTTAAGCTCTTTGAGTTAAGCTAAGCTTTGGGGGCCTTTTACCAGGCACAAAAAGGGCATTTAATATTGTATTTCACCTTCCCAATTAAAGCACTTTTCAGAGTACAAGTAGCAGGCAGCCAGGCATTAGGTCCGGGGTTCGGGAAGGAGGGTGGGAAGGATTTGTTTACGATAGAGCCCTAGGAGGCAAGCTGGCCACCCAGACTCAGGAGGGTGTCATATGCCCACGTGAAGGCAGCCGTTCCCATAGACACCACACTTCCTGCTCGCCAACCTCTGGGCCAGGGACACGGAACTTCATCTCAAAGCTCCGATAGATGGGAGGTCATCTGTCCTAGAACTTCCAGCGCAATCTCTGTCTCAAGGATTTTCTTCTATGTCCTCCTCAATAATTGTCAAGCTGTGTATACAAATTCTGCACCAAGAAATTATCACCAGATCTCCAAAGGTTAATGGTTCCAGGTTACCGTTTCAGGTTAATGAGGGGAAAGAATGTAGAAGCAATCGCGTTTCTACCATGATCTAAAGCTCTGGAGAAAACAAGGGTCCCTAGAGGAAAACCTTGCACAGTTGCAGGGCATGGAGTGCTTTGCGTCTTTCTGGGGGGTAAGGCACACGAGGTTTCCCCGAGCGCCTGTAGGGCCCACTCAGTGCCTGGACCCTGAACATCCCTTTTGGGCCCTGAACATCCCTTTATCCCTTGAATACCTGTTTTGTCTAATCCCCACCAGCCTGGGAAAGCTTTGCTAAACCCAGTTAGTTACAGCCCCTCTGGGTGGGGGTCCTCACACCCACTGTCTTCCCTGGTTCTGTCCAGAGGGACTCAGCACCTGCACTGGGACCCTGTCAGTGTTTTCCTAACTTTTTTTTTACTCTGGTCCACAGGAAGAAATATATTTTTACACCACAACCCAGACCATGACATGCATTCAAAACTGAAACAAAAATGTCACCAAATAATACTTTATGCGAACTAGATGGATTTTTTTTTTTCAAATCTTCACCCGAGAAGGTATGTTTATTGATTTTAGGCAGAGAAGAAGGGTGGGGAAGGGAGGGTAGGAGGGAGAGAGGGAGAAATTGATGTGAGAGAGAAACATCAATCAGTTGCCTCCCATGTGCGCCTGACCAGGGATCAAACCCAAAACCTTTTGGTTTGTGGAATGGCCAACTGAGCCACCCAGCCAAGGCTGCTGAGTGCATTCATATGTCACAGCTTGCAAAGTCAATAAATATCGTGGCTCTAAGATTCCCCCCACCTGCAAAGTGGAGATGTCACTGTTCCTAAAAATCATAAATACACATTTATTAACCTATTTCACAAATAGTTGGACAGCACAGGGCATGTGCCCATTTCTGTGTTAGGTCAGGAGGAATACAGGAGTTTCTCCCCTCAAGCAGCTCACAGTTTACTTGGAGAGCCCTAACTGGCATGCAGGGAAATGTAGAGAGAAGTGGCAGGAGGATTGGTGTCCAGACATCGGATGGCTCTGCGCTGTGGGCATACGAGGAGGGAGAGGTGGGGAGGGAAGATGTGCACAGGGAGGTCGTGAAAGCTTCTGGAAACTCCTATCCCCTACTGGCTTTGAGAAATTGAGTATTAAATGTCTCAATGAATAGATCATATTAGCACTGCTACTAGAGCCAATA
This sequence comes from Phyllostomus discolor, assembly GCF_004126475.2. NCBI lineage: Eukaryota > Metazoa > Chordata > Mammalia > Chiroptera > Phyllostomidae > Phyllostomus > Phyllostomus discolor. Next base: position 50,192,779 of record NC_040910.2, on the reverse strand, counting down.
GCTACAGTGCATATTAGCAACTAAAGTGGGCCTGGCAATGTGCTAAGCGTTTCACCTAGTTGTCACATTTAATCTCCATGACAAGCTTGTGAAGAGGTTGCTGTTATCCCCAACTTACAGCTGAAAAAGTCAATCCACAGACTTGATCGATGGGTTACCCACCGTCACACAGCTTAAGTCAGTGGAGGATCTGAGAATTAAACCTGGGCTCCTTGAATCAAAAACACACGCTCTGTCTGCTCCTCCAGAGGACAGGATGGATTTAAGTAGCTTTACAAGAGGCCGATGGGGACCGAGAATCTAGGGAGGGCAATGGTGTAAGCCTGGTGCTTGGAGTCTTTTAGGACAGAGGGTGTCAGCAGGATGGGAGTGGGAGTTTCACTGCGAGAGAAAGACTATAGATAAGGGCCAGGCTGAGGGTAGCAGGAAGGGAACATAGCGAGAAAATGAGTCTGGATCGTGAAAATAACGACAATGAGAACAATAACAACAACAACAAATTTTCTCCCAGAATTTACAGTATGCTAAACATCATTTCAGGTTCTTTACTTCCTAGTAATCTCATTCTGCAGTTGAACAAGCTTAGGCACAAAAAGACTGAATAACTTGCCCAGGATCAATCAGAATAATGTTGGATATCATTTCAGACAGGTGTGGCATTGACATTGCCACTAACAATGTACTCTCTTGGCTCCTCACTTTTCTTAGCCCCAGTCCTTTCCTGGTTGCTCAGCAGGAAGCATGAGTGCAGTGGGCCTGCAGAGACACATCGGTGTCCCTGCAGACCCCTCAGACAGCTGATTCGTCCCATCCTGTCCTGTCCCATCCTGTCCTGTCCTGTCCTGTCCTGTCCCATCCCCGGCTGCTAAGAGTTCACAGCTTCCTCCCTGGGAGCTGCTCTGTGCTGAAAAGAATTGCCTTCCCAAAGTGGCACCCCTCCCAAAAGACAATCTGTGGCCACTGATGGGCTGATATGAAAACCAAAGGCTCAGCACCTTTTCCCTCCTGCCACCTGGGGAAATACTGAAGGTCATCCTAGCTCACAGCTCCCCATGGAATGTCTGAATCCTCAATGGAAACTGCATTCGAGGTCAGTTTCTTCTCTTCGTCCTCCTCCTCCTTCTCAACATTCTTTCCTTTCTCACTTTTTTTTGGACAGGTGTTTCTCCCAAAAGTAATTCCTAATGAACCCTGAATAAAATTCCCCACCTAATAGTCTGTCTCCAGGGAACCAAATAAGCCAGTTAGCACCAGGAATGATCCTGGGAAGCCAACTATAAATCAGGAGGTAGGAGGTGACAACCCCTTGGCCAGCTGGCAGTGTGGACCCTATCCCTGGTGGTCATTATAGCATGGTTAGTCTATGGTTGTGTTAGTGATACAACTGCAAAACATCTAGCAAAATGGCACGTGTTTGGACACCGGTGGACGGTGGTGCACTGGCTGGGTAAGATCCCCAACACTGGAGAGGCACGGAGGGAAACTAGAATGGCCATGGAATTGGTGGCTGTGGCTGAATGCCACTGATTGGCTCACGGAAGACAGATGAATCAGACAGTTCAACGCAAAACATGAAAAAAGGATTTCCTTCGCAGCATTTAAGGAAACTTTCAACTCCTCCAGCAGAAGGCCATTAGCAAGAAGAAGTGGGCTCAAGACTTAATCCAGGGACAGCAGCAGAGCTACAGAGGAAGCTGGCTCTGCAGGTCTCAGCCTGCAGGTCTCTGACACCAGGGTCAAAGCCATGCCAGGAAAGGAGTGGGACTCTGAGGCTCATAGGATGTGGTTGTCTAGGTTGATATGGTTAAGAATTTTGAACTCCCAGCTTCTCCCAAACCTGGTGGGCCTGCAGAAGGGCCCCCTCTCCCATGATAGGAAGTGGTGAGCACTCCCTTGCCCCAGTGTCACACAGAAGCCTCAGGTGAGTCAGATGCCTTGTAAGACCCTGCTGGAGCCCTTCACAATCCCTGCCCCAATCTTTGCTTCTGTTAATAAGATGAATAGGAATCACAGTCAGATCATGAGACAGTGACAAAGCCAGCTAAGGGAACAGAGGGGCTATACACCAAAGGAGCACCAAATCTGGACCATCCATGCAGGAGGAGGTGAGATGTGTATACTGGGCAAAATACAGAGGGTGATGGACTAAGGGGTGGGAACAAAGCTGGATAAAGTCCTTCATAAGGCTGAATTTATCACCCTGGCAAAAAATTCTAGGAAAAAACTGCCAGGTTGAATCCTGGATGCTTGGCCCATGCTAAGTAGATGCACCAGAACTTCCTGGGTAGATGATGGGAGAAAGGCCCCAAGGGCTCAGAGAAAGTGGGCATAATCAGGTGGATGTAGGTGGAATACCCACCAATTAACTATGTTCTATGGGAGGCTAGAAGGACTCTCCATTTATCAAAGGGATAAGGAATCGGCTGGGGAAGGGACACCAGTGTCACGAAGATGTCTAGTGGTGTTTGTCATCTTTCAGCTAGAACCGGCAGTAGGAGATGCTGTTACGGAATGGGGCTTCCTGATAGAAATGGGAATGCTGGGATCTCAAAAACCAAATAGATCCTGGTGGAAGACAGTAGATGACTGTCCAAAGAGCAGCCTTGATTATAGCAACTGGGTCAGATATGGTGCCCTGACAAGAGCAGATTAATAAAGACTCCAGCACATGATATGCAGGCAGCACTCTGGCAAATGCATTCTCTCCCTCCCTTTCTCGAGGAGGATCTAAAGCGGTACATGTTCACAGTATGCAGTTATAGTCTTGTCCCAGGGCTTCGCTGATTCACCTCCCTACCAAAGACACTGACCTATTCTGAAGATTATCGAATTAGTCTACCACCCTGGTGACTCCGTGCTAACTGGAGCAGGTAAACAGGAAGGGGCAGAAGTGTGGGCAGCCTCGGTAAAGCACATGAGCTCCAGAGGGTGTACACAAACTCTTTGGTTGCAGGATCTTGCCACAGCAGAAACATTTTTAGCATCCAATGGTCTGGGGCGTATAAGGACACCCCACCCCCCAAATAAATGACTGCATTTCATAACTCCCATCACTAAGAAAAGAGCACTTTGCTTGGTAGGCCCCTTTGGGTGCTGGAGGTGGTATTTCTATACTTAGAAAAGTGCTCGGACCCGTTTGCCAGGAGATATGGAAGGTGGCCAGCTTTAAATGACACTTAGAAAGGGCTCCGCCTCAGGTCCAGAATGTGCTGCAAACATCCTGTCCTGTGACTGTACAACCAGCAGACCTTGTGGCATTAGAGGTTTCTGTGTTGGGAAAAGACACCAAGTAAGTTGATGGCAAGTCCCCCAAAGAATCACAAGGTGACAACGCTTAGGGTTCTGGGGCAAGACCATGCCATCTGCAACAGGCATCTCACGTGGAAGGCAAGGCCTGGTTTGCCACATGGCCCTAGTAAACATGGACTATATGAGCGTGGGCATCAACTGGCCATGTGTCCAGAGCTGTCCATCATGAGCTGGGCTCTGTTATACCCACTAAGCCATAAATTCTGGCCAACCCAACATCAATCCTTTGTAAGGTGGAAGAGGTGCATCTGGGTGTGAGCAGGACCTCTGATTGCAAGTGAGCTGCATGAGCAGGTAACCCCAACCCCTGCATCATATACCATCGTAGCACTGGTGTCTCTGTCCCAAAGGTCACACTATTGCTGGGGCTGAGAGATCAGGGAGGGTTCCCTCACACCCACTAATGGAGGAAGGAAAGGTCTGAGCCTGATATATGGACGGGCCACCTCGATGTGTCTGCAGGAGCTGAAAATGGGCTGCTCTTGCACTGCAGCCCCATTCAGGAGTGACCCTGAAGGAGAGCAATGAGAACTCTTCCCAATTATCCACACTGTGGGCAATGCCTCCTGCCTCCCACTTTGTGGAGAGAGACATGGCCCAAAGCAAACACATTCATAGACTTAGGGCATCTTTACTGGAGTGGCTAGGTGGACCAGAGTCCTGAAAGGAGCCAGACTGGAAGATTGGGAACAAGGTCCCAGGAAGTTCATCTAGGGGGACAAATAAGGATGGATACAAAATAGGAAGATTTTAGTATCACAGGTTAATAGCCACCAAAGAGCACCCACAATGGGAGAGACGAAACAACCAAGTAAACAGAATGGCTCGGCCCTTTGACATCAGCCAGCACTTGTTATGCCCCCCCCCCCCCGGCACAGATATGAAGGGCACATCAGCGAGGTAACCTTGGTGGAAGGGAGGAAGCTCTGCACACGCCCATCAGGAGCTCCCATCACCAAGGCTGATGCAGCTGCTATTGCCACTGAATAGCCAAACTTCGAGCCATAGAAGTCGAAACTGTGCCCCAGCTTCAACACCATCTTGAGAAGATGAATTAGGCCCTCATTGCCAACTCTCAACTCCTTTCAGCCTAAAAGAGGTAGTGATTCAACCTGACTAATATGAACATATTGCCCAATATGAGCACGCCTTGTATACCTACAGGGCTTTGGCCAACCCAACTATCTGAAGATTAAAGAGGATGTCCAGCTGACATAAAGACCAGCGTGGTCTTAGGCCAAGGGACCCACTTTATGGCAAAAAAAAACAACTGCAGTAGTGGCCGTGGGCCTCTGACCAAGGAATCCCCTGGTCCAGGCATGTATTGCACCCTTAGGGGTTACCAGCCTAAAAGGGGGGTGCAGTGGCCTCTGAAGAAGAAACTGAGAAGTAAACTTGAAGACGATGTCCTTGTCTGGACACAGTATGGACCCTGAGAGAATGACCACTGTGTGTTACTGCATACCCTAGGGGTAGCATACAGGGGTCAGGAAACCAAAGGGTGGGAGGAAGACTGGCCCCCTTACCTAAACCAAGCCCTACCCGTCTTGGGGGTTTGTCTTACCACCCCAGCTCCGTGGGCCTGGATGCCTTGGTTCCCAAAGAAGGAACACTTTGACACAGGGTCTCCACAGGAGTCTATTAAACTTTAAGCTGCATTCGCTAACAGTCCCTGGGTTCCTCCAACTCAACAGGCATGGAAAGGAATCATACGAGGAAAGATGGGGCTGCTGGAGGCAGGAAGGAATCTCTTTGGCACTAAATTTATCTACTGGGTCACCTCTCAGTGCCCATATGTTTTGTTTTAGCAATAAATAAGTAGCCATATCCTAAGAAGAACCTGGTAACCAGGGACTCAGACCCCTTGGGGATAATTGTCTGGTCAACCTCAGACAGTTCAACCCCAGTCTGTCTAAGAAAAATCACTTAGACTAGTAAAAGCAAAGGTGAGGGGTATCTAGGATGGTGTTGGATGGTGACTAACAGATAGGCTTCGAGATCTACAGCAGCAGGCAGCACTCGGGGATTGGGTCTTGGCTGTTGGGTCCTGGAATCCGCGCGACTCTGAGAGCATTGGGCCTCTGCGAGCTCTGGGATTCGAACCCACGGCACCGACAGCCTAGGGAATTGCTGTCAGAGGTCAAGTTCCAGGCGCGCTGAGCCAGAAACTGCCTCCTCCTCCTTGGCCATCAGGGGCAGGGCCCAGCAGCCAGGGCTAGAGGACGACTGGAGCAGCTCCTGGGTATGTACTGGAGGAGGAGGAGGAGGTCGGGCAGCCTCAGCCCTGAGACTCAGGCGCTCCGCGTGCGGCCCACCCACCGCGCTGAGGTTGCTCGCGCACCCCCACCGTTACTGTTCCAGGTCCTCGGGAGACAGCCGTTACCTAACCCTTCAGAAATCTACGCTGGAGGAGCTGACCTAGTGAGAGCCGTTGCCTTGGAGAGGATGAAGCTGTCAACGACAGTCCAAGGGGGCCGCGGTGGTGGCAAGACCAACAGTGCCCCTGAACAGATGGGCCCAGATGACAGTTGTGGTGGCCGTGGTGGCCTTAGAGAAGCCACTACCCGTGCCACCCCTGGAAAACTTTACTCTGGACCAGGGCCCCTCAGCTCTGCACCAGAGTTTGTACACAAGGGCTTGAAGGTGGGGTCTGACGGGGTAACTGACCAGCTTTCAGCTGGGTCCTTGAAAGAGGTGCAGGCGCCAGTGAGGGTGCGCATGCGCAACCATCCGCCACGAAAGATCCCTGACGATAAGAAGCGCCTCTCACTACCCAATGACAACCTCCTTCCCCGAGGCTACCTCGAGAAGCTGATCCTCAGTAGCCCCATCTTTGACATGCCCCGCAGCCGCCTCCTGCAGCACATCAGCCTGTCGGAGATTGGCTCGAGGAAACTGGAGACGTACATGAAGCTGGATAAGCTGGGTGAGGGCACCCAGGCCACCATCTACAAAGGCAAAAGCAAGCTCACAGATGGCCTCGTGGCACTCAAGGAGATTAGGCTGGAAAAGGAAGAGGGGCTACCCTGCACTGCCATCTGGGAAATGTCCCTGCTCAAGGACCTCAAACATGCCAACATCATCACACTCCTCGACATCATCCACATGGAGAACTCCCTCACCCTTGTCTTCGAGTACCTGGACAAGGACCTGCAGCAGTACCTGGATGACTGTGGGTCCGTCATCAACATGCACAACGTGAAACTGTTCCTGTTCCAGCTGCTCCGTGGCCTGGCCTACTGTCACCGGAAGAAAGTGCTACACCGAGACCTCAACCCCCAGAACTTGCTCATCAACAGGAGAGGAGACCTCAAGCTGGCTGACTTTGGGCTAGCCCGGACCAAGTCCATTCTCACAAAGACCTACTCCAATGAGGTGGTGACGCTGTGGTACCGGCCCCCCGACCTCCTGCTCGGGTCCTCACACTACTCCACCCATGTTGACATGTGGGGTGTGGGCTGCATTTTCTATGAGATGGCCACTGGCCAGCCCCTCTTCCCGGGCTCCGCAGTGGAGGAGCAGCTGCACGTCATCTTCCGAGTCTTGGGAACCCCGACTGAGGAGACATGGCCGGGCATCCTGTCCAACAAAGACTTCAGGGCACGCAACTACCCCAGGTACTGTGCCGAGGCCCTTGGGAGCCATGTGCCCCGACTTGATAGCGATGGGGCTGATCTCCTCACCAAGCTGCTGCAGTTTGAAGGTCGCAATCGAATCTCCGCAGAGGATGCCATGAAACACCCATTCTTCCTCAGTCTGGGGGAGCAGATCCACAAACTTCCTGACACTACTTCCATATTTGCACTAAAGGAGATTGAGCTACAAATGGAGGCCAGCCTTGGCTCTTCATTGATGCCTGACTCAGGCAAGGCAGCTCTCCATGTGGTAGACACTGAGTTCTAAGCCACAGACCCAGGGCCCAGGGGGCAGCAGCTGGAGGGATGCCACACACCTCCCAGGTCAGCCACCTGCTGCATCCTCCTGCTGCATCCTCCTTGCTGGCTGCCTGCCTAGCTGTCCAATTCAAGCCCACGTGCCCACATGCCCCCTGCTGCCTGTCCAAACATCAGTCTGTTGGCCTGCAAACCCACCCATTGGCCTGTCTGCTAGGTGCTGACAAAGCTGTTGTCACTCCTTAGAGAGACAGAGAGAGACTATCAGCTGTAGCCATAGGAGGCATGGTTTCTCCACTAACCCTTTGCCTGTCAATTCTTAGAAAATGAGACCGATCTGAATCCTGAAGGACCTATTTCTAGAGGAGATATAAGAAGTAAGTAGATCTGAGAGGCACAAAAGGTGGACTGTAGTGGACACTGTTGTCATCTCCCCAGGTCCCCTTTTCTCTGAACATCCAGCCCCCTGCTGCGGGAATGTTGCTGCTGATAGCTCAAGCTGCATCCCTCACCAGGAATTGTCCTTGGCTGGAGGGAACTGTTTCATCCAAGGTTATTCTTCCTCCCAGAAGGTAGCTCATGGCCAACGGTGACCAGCTGATGTGAATACAGAGCTGCAACACCCTTGCCTCAGTCTGCAACAACTCTGCAGGTCTGTCCCAGCTCCAGGGCTCTCTGTGGGAGAAACCTCAGTGGCAACGTCACTGCTGATCAGTTTCTCCTGCTGCCTGTTCTGTCAGTCTCATTTTCGTGCAGATGTGTTTCCTGAGAGCACTCTGTAAGAAGCCCTCTACAAGTGTTTCTTTGTCTCTGGGTCTGTGTCCAATTAGCCTCAGTCAGTACGTAGCACTTCCCTGTGTTGAAGTTGACGTCGCAGCAAATGCACTTTCCCACAGGTGTGAGAATGTCCTCACCCACCCAGCCCTCTCCTCCAGCGTGAGTGAGGGTGGGTATAGGGCTGATCCCCACACGTGTCTGGGGGTTCACAGGGAAGAAGTCTGCATATAAGCAGAGTCTATCCCAACTTAGTAAAGTCACAAGGCTTGCAGGCTGACATGTAGCATAAATGAAGCCAGGATCGCTGCCCTCCAGTGTGAGACGCACATGCTCCCACCCAGACATGTGGAAGATCTCCATGTGGGAGGCAGAGGGCCAGCAAAGCGGGGCTTCTGCAGAGAGTCGCCACCACGTCTCCACCTCAAGCAGCGGAGAGTAAGTGTTGGAGCTCCCTCTCCACAGATCCACCTGCAAGCATCCTTGAAGCTCTCTCATAACAAGGATAAATAGCGTGTACCTGGAGTAACAGCTGAGCAGGAAGACGTTCTAAATTACTCCCCTGGCCTCAAAATGTACCCAATTCACGTCCATATCTATACCATACTGCTTCTGCGTTGCCATGTTTCTTAGTATATTTCTAAATTTTAGCATGCACCATCCATACTATAATTACTTAGGAGGGGCCGTATTCTCCTCACATATCGTGAGGAGAACTTTCAAAGCAAGAACCTAGATTATATTCATCTTCATGTTCTGAGATCCTGGCTGAACAAAAGCAGCTTCACACACGGGAAGAGGGAAGAGGCGACATGTCCCAGGAGAGGGAAGAGGTGACATGTCACCTCAGGCTCTTTCCAAATGGCAAGCATCAAGCCAGCCAAAAAGTCTATTTAAATATGTGTGTTAAAAGTGTACATATTCTTTGATAAAACACTAAGTACATTTTTAAATAAAGGAAAGCTGTTATTTTTTTCTATAGATGTATCTGTTTTCTAATTTCTTCACACTAAGAGGCATGTATTTGTAATGTTTAAGTTTCTTAAAAGAAAGAAGGTAACATCGATCCATGGAGATTCTGCCCTTTGTTCTAACATCAGACTGTTCTCAGGCTTGCTCTTGAAGGCTCTCAGCCTCTCGCACACGCTTCCGTGAAAAGGTACCGCCAGGTCTGTGTGAATCAGGGCTCCCCAGAAAACAGAACTGATAGGAAATGCATGTATGTGTGTATTTTGTGTAACACACATGCATACACACATGTGTGTGTCATGTGAGATTTATATAGGAAATGTATATATATGTGTGTGTGTTGTGTGTGTGAGACGTGCTGAAGGAATCGACTCACGTGATTATGGAGACCAAGAAGCCTCGCACACGGCCGTCTGTGAGCCGGAGAACCGGGACAGCCAGTGGTGTAGTTCAGTCCCGGTGTGAGGCTGAGAGCCGGGAGCACTGGTGTCTAAGGGCAGAAGGCCAATGTTGCAGTTACGGTGAAGGGGGCAAACTTCGCCTTCCTCCAGGGTTTTGTTTCCCACAGGCCCTCAGCAGATGAGGCGAGGCCCACCCTCACTGGGAGGACCACCTTTCTTACTCAGTTTATCTATTCGAATGCTAATCTCTTCCAGGCACACCTAGAAATGGTGCTTTCCCAGCTATCTGGGCATCCCTTAGCCCCCAGCAAGTTGACACGTGAAAGTAACAAGGGACTGATATTCCTTCCTTTTGAAATTTACACACAACCTGCGCCAGGGGAGACTGTGAAGGCTCCTGGCACCAAAAGACAGGACGCTGGTGCAGCTGGGGACAGCCTGCCTCTCTTCCTGCCCTCAGAGGAGGGAGCTGCCTCCTTCTCTCCTTTGCTGGGACAATCCTGGTGACTGACATGTAAGCAGTCCCTGAGCCAGAAAATCAAAATGCGAACCACAATGCCACTCATGAAAGCGCACAGATTACGTACTTACATTGGGCTTTCAGCAGCCTCGTGGTGATGGTGGTGATGGGGGATCTCTCCTGTCCAATTGAATTTCTTTCTACATCGTGTACGTGTGCTCCAATAATAACAGCACCAATAAAGCTCTTTCCACGTGGGAACAGCACCCAGGGACAGGGAGCCAGCCGTCCTGTGCTTAGTGCTGCCCCGCCCACCCCACAGTGTTTTCCAAGTCAGCTGGGAAGGCTGGCCTGGTTTCACAGTCAGCTCCGCCCCTTCTGCCCCCACCCTCCTTGCTGAGATGATACTCAGTCACTTAAGGAGGCTCAGGAGGCACCAGATCTTGAGACTTTCGTGGAGCAGCCAGGGAGTGATCCTGAAGAGTTAGAACTGCAAGAGGCCCTGAACACTACCCCGTCTAGTGTAGGTGCTTTCCCATGGAGCAGCGGGGGCCTAGCTGCCTGCAGTCACGCAGCCCTCAGGGGCAAAGCCAGAACTTGAGCCCAGCCTGCCGACTCTCAAGCCTGCTTCTCTCAGTCTTCCACACGGTCTCTGCCATTTGCAGCAGCTAAGGCTCAGGAACCTACTAAACCTCCCTCCACTAACCGCTCCTCAAAGAATAGGGACAAGAGAGGAGAACAAAAGGAGAGGAGAGAGAAGAGAACCAAAGGGAAGCAAAGGAAAAAAAAAGGAAGTGGAGAAAATTCTCCTCTTACCACCTAGGCAAAGCAAGCAGAGGAGACAGGCTCTCTCCATGTCCCCCTCCTGCCCCTGCCCCACCTGCTTCTCAGCAGCCTACAGACTTATGTGGAATCGCTTTTACTCCAAGACTGTTACAGTTCAAAAGGTGGGGGCCAAGGGCAGCCGAGACAATATACTATTACCCGAAAGGAACCCCCCCAGGTTCGTTATGTCCACTGCCAGAGGAAAGACATCTCTCAATACCAGAGATCAGTGAAAAGGAAAGGAATTTATTATTCATTTGAAATAACACAAACTAAAGTTCCCCACAAATGCACACAGTCCTCCCAGCACCCTCCACATGGCAAAAGGGAGCACTTCCAAAGCCTCGTGGTCCTGACTCTCACCCAAGCCTCATGGTCCCAACCAAGACACCAAAGCCACATGGTCCTAAACAGATGTGTGGTCCCAAAAAAGAGACGCCCAATGGCTGCCGTGCCTCTGTTTAAATCCCAGCGCCAATCTTCCTCTGCAGCCCCATTTCTGGCTCCTCTCACAAATGCCCACAGCTGCCAGTATTCTGGGCAGGTGTGGCCCTGTGGTGTGGAGCCAATTATCTCCAAGCTCTTCTGGACCCTATTACAAATCCCTATTTGGGGGTCCCCTCTTGGCTGCACCCTGTTACAAGACTACCTTCCATCTTCACCCAGGTGACTCTAGCTAAGAAGAATGTCACAGGACAGAGCACAACTGTCTCAGTCCCGTTCACACTAGAGATGACTGAAGTAAGAGGATTCCAGAGCATCAGGGACCGGCCAGGACCCCAGGGGGCCATTACTGGACGAACTGCAGAGGGAGGGACGGCTTCTTGCTTTAAATGTGCTCACTTACCCAGGAAGTAACTCTGCCTTTCCTCCCCTCCGTGAGCCGCTCAGAGAAGGGAAACGCCTCCTGCATGAAGTGAGCTGGCAAACACTTAGCGCAGAGTACGTGAGCACGTTAATTTTTGCTGGCTGCTGCCTTTGTGTTTTGAACGAGTCAGACTCTTTTGTGTAACTGCTTGATGAAACATTCCCATCCACCCTGTCAACACAAATTACACAGTTAAAAATGCACACACCCCAACCACCACGACACCAGAGAGCTGCTGACTAGCCCTGAGGGTGGGCTCCTGGGAGCAGCAGCCCAGGTCCAGCCCTCCCTCTGCCCTTCTGACCCAGTCCAGCCTCCAGACCTTGCCCTTCACTGTCTACCTTCCGAGGACAGTTGCTAGGAGACAGAGATACAGCTGGCTGGGTCCATTGCCTAGCCACTGTAGGGTTGGGGGAAGTAGAGCTGGGAGGGTCAAGAAACACAGTACTTGGCCTTCAGGTCACAGGCACCTTCTGGGGATCAGAGGGGGCTTCTCTGTGGTCAGGCCCCTACCCACAAAGAGGGGCCTCACACGCTCAGGAAGGCGGGAGGGGTGGGGTGCCTCTCATGCCTCTCGTTCCAACTCTGATGGGGTTTCTCTGAGTGTGTCTGAAGTGTAGAATGCAGCCCTTGCCCATGAGGCTCAGTTGGAAAGTCGTCCTATAGATCGAAAGGTCATGGGTTTGAATCCCGGTCAGGGCGAGCACCCAGGTTACAGGTTTGACCCCAGGTCGGGGTGTGTATGAGCAGGCAGCCATCAGTGTTTCTCTCTCTCTCTCTGCTCACTCCTCTTTCTAAAGGCAATTTTAAAAATATCCTCAGGTGAGGATAAAATACACACACGCGCGCGCACACATACATACCCCTGCATGGATCCTCTGGCCTTGCGAAGACTCCATTTGTAATGTAAATATCGTGGCCATCTGTTTTATGGCTCAACATTTAGGGCGTTAAGGAGTTTTTAAAAGTGGGAGCATAAAGACAACTTTTGGTCTTTTTATTTGGTCTATTTATTTTGGTCATACAACAGGGAAATACAAATTAGGAAGAAACCGTTGTTCCCCCACAGAGCCACCCCTTTCACTTCACAGAAGGGGACACTAAGGCACAGAAGTAGGAGAGGTGATGCCGCCACCCCACCAGTGCCCTCCAGCCACATCCAGCACTGCCAGAACCCTGTGTCCTCAGCTGCCCCCATCTTCCCACGGGCCTGCCAGTGCCAGCACGCAAGGCCCTCTCACCGAGCCCCTGTGGGGTGGGCAGGAGACACGGCAGCCCACACTGTAACCTGCACTACACCGTCCCTGTCTCCTCAGCACTGTGACCAAGGCTGCGGCTTTCCCTCGGTCCATAAAGCACTCCCCACCACAGGAGACTTTTCTGCACAGCTGGCAGGAAGGCAAACCTGGCAGGAAGAGGAGGGGGGCTCTGGGTATAGCCTGGTTCCATTCAAGCCCAGAAACCATTTCACAAGACAACCCCAGACCCCTCCCCCTGGACCTGACACTTACCAACCACATGACCTTGGACACAATGCCTGGCCTCTCTGAGCCTCAGCTTTCCCATCTGTAAAACAGGGTAATATAGCTTCCCTTACGGGGCCGTGATGAGGATGAAGCAAACAAACAAACACGAGGGGCGTGCACGGGCACAAGCAGTAAAAATATCCCCCTGAAATGGCAATCCCCAGACACAGGAAAAGCTGCAGGGGCAAGAGAAGCCTGGGAGCTCATCCACCCAGGTGCTCAGGGAACAGGAACAGGGTGAGCAAACGGGGGTGACACAGTTTGCCGAAGGTCACACAGCCGGCTGAAGACAGCACTGGGCTGCCCCTGGGCTAGAAGCCTGGGTCCCTCCAGGCTCCTAGCAGATGAGCGTGTGTGGCAGACAGAGCCCGTCGTCATCTGCGGTGCAGCAGCTACTGCTACGGCAGGACTCCAGTGTTTCCGAAATCCCGACAGACAGGGGTCTTCCATGTCTGAAGCAAGACATCAGAATTCCAAAAATCATGTTATTTTTAAAATGCTTAAAATATTTAAAAGTCTTCCTACTCCTTGCTTATTATTATAAATATATTTCTTAAGAAAGCTATTTAAATAGACAATAAAAATTCAGTTTAGTGGTATTTACAAAGACCCACAGCCTATAATGAATTTTCAAACTCTAGAAGACAGCAGAGACCAATTCTAGGCGCATTCGAATATGGGTACACCACACCCAGGCCCCCCAGGCAGCTTAGCAGCATCGCACGGGATCATGTGTCAAACTGTCAATTTCAGGACTTACTTTGCTTCCAAAGTTGTTATTTCTTGGAACAGCATGCAAAGTATCTGTATACAGTATGCAGCACACATAAACTTAGTAACGTGTGTATGTGACTTGCAGGAGTGACTCGCCATTAGCAGCAGACAGGGCCACAAAACCAGGCATTAGCTTGGCAGTGACCATGGACCAGCTCGTCACCAGGCCTCTCCAGCCCGAGGCAGGAGCTGTCCCCGAACTGATTCTCAGCCGCAGTGTCTCCTGCTGTCACTGTCCACTCCATCTCAGGGGATCTCTTCAAAGTTGTGAGGTTCCTCCTTTGGGATTTACAATACTTTTTCCCATTTTCCTGATTTTTTAACTGATTTTTTCTGGATTCAGTTTCCAACACACAAGTTTCCACAAGAAATGCCAGGAAGGGCTTCCCACACGAAACCATAGACCAGGAGTCTGACCTCCTGCCCGCCCATCGGCCCCCACTCTCTCTGTGAGGGACTCTCGCTGGATGCAGGGGACCCGGAGGTCACACACTGTACACAGAGTGGGCAGCAGTTTGGGGAGTTCACTCATTCAGCTGAGCCATCCATGTGCCAGACCAGGTGCCCCTCATGGCAGCGGGAGGGCGGTAGGGGGTGGTCGTGGCTCTGTGGGAATGGCCTCCAGCTGCTGTTACAATCACCACCAGTGGGGCGCACTTAAAACAGCAGAACTGTGCTCCATCATAGTCCTACAGCCTGGAAATCAGAAATCGAGGTGTTGGCAGGGCCACCCTTGAATGCCAGAAAGGAGAACCTTCCTCCCAGTCTTCCAGAGAAGGAATCCACCCTCACCTCCTCCAGCTTTATGGCGCCCGGTGGTCCTTGGCACTCACTAGCTTATAGCTACATCTCCCCACTCTGCACTCCTCCATTTTCCCGGGACCTTCTGCCCACTTTGTATCTCTATCTCTAGATCTCCCTCCTCCTAAGAACACCAGTCATTGGGTTCAGGACCTACCCTAATCCAACATGACCTGGTCTTAACTTGATTCTGCCTGAAAGAACCTATTTCCAAATGAGGCCACGTCACAGGCACCAAGGGTTAGGACTTGAACATGGTGTTTTAGAGACACCCTTCACCCCACAACAGTCTCCAGCAGCAAACAAGTTAGACATGGTTCTGGCGGGTGCAGAGTTAACTAAGTAAACGGGCAGGAGGTGCATTCAGTGCAACAAGAACCACTGCAGGTGAGAGGGGGAAGCGTGGCCTACAAATGGAGCAAGAGGAGAGGAAGCTCATTCAGAGTGTGACGATCAGGGAAAACTTCCTGGAAGAAGAGGCATCTATGTAGAATGAGCAACAGTCAGCCTGAGGGGGGGGCCAGAAGCAATGAATGAAGGCCTGGGGTTAAAGGAACAAGGTCTTTGCTTTGTCCAACCTGACCTTTTTACTCAGAAGGCAGGTTCCCAAGACCCCATCCTTGGACCTCAGCTTACATGTCACATCTTTGAAAAGTCATCCCTGGACAGCCTTCATCCAGTCTTCTCTATCCATCACTCAAATTATTCCCTTTACAGCACCATCATGGTTCACACTGGTTACCTATTTGCTCACTTACTGTCTTCCTTCAACACCAGACATTAGTTCCTCTATGGCAGGGGTCCCACCACCTTTTCCATAGCTATGCCCATAGCATTTAACACTGTGCCTAGTGTATTCTATGTGGTGAAATGAATGAATGAATGGCTCACTATGTGGATGAACAAACAGAAATAGGTTCAACGTGCCTAGGCTGCAGATTTCGAGGCCAGAAGTGGCCAGAAAGCTAGAAAGGGAAATGTGAGCTGGAGCATTCAGGGTGAACATCCAAGGCAGAGCCCCAGAAGCAGGACGGGGAGGAGCAGGGACTTGTTCTAAGAGCAGCGGAGTGTGGGTGGGGGGCGGCTTCCTTATATACGCAGGAGCACGCACGATGGTGCTTGGCATGTAGCAATGAGCACAGATCCCTGGGTCTTGGTGGGGATAGATCCAACAGAGCTAGAGACATGCCCCTGACGAGGGCACTGCACTTAGTAGGTGCTCAGCAAACAGTGTTCGGTTGGCTGAGTGCATGAAAGAGCCTCCTGCAGGAAGTCCCTCACTTCCAGTTGGACACTGAAAGCCAGGAAGAGGTCATAGAAATCCCGAAAACTCTGCACCCCTGAAGTTCTCTCATCTTCGGAATTGTAGGAGGCCGCATTTCCCTTCTATTCTCTTCTCTTCCACCCCCTAGACCTGGGAAGGGAGGCCTGCACGCGGGAGCTCGGAGGGGAGAGGCAGCACCTCGCTGCTGCAGTCATCACGGAGCCAGCGCTTCGGCTGTGCAAGCCCCTGGCTTGGCTTAGAAAGAAAGCTGGAGCACAGAAGCGGTTGAAGGCCCAGCCACCTGGCCGGGTTGAGAGGGGCCAGCAGCCTCTTCCCGCACTCCCTGCAGGGACGGAAAGTCGCCAGACACCTGCACACCTCAGACCGCCCTTTGCATCTGCACAGCAAGGATTATTTAGGCCCCTGTGTTCCCATCTTACAATGAGCAGCAACCAAAAAAGACTAGCTTGGTGTGGCTTTGTATGTTTTTTCAACTTTCCAGATGGTAACCACTGCTGCTTCTCCTATTACTACTCAGTGCAGAGACAGAACTTGCCGGGCCGGGCCAGAGAGCCTTGGGGTCCTAAGCAAACACAGGGTACTTGGATTCACTCGCTATGGAGACGCAGCAGCTCTCATGGCCTCACCAAGCAGGTGAAGGCCCTCCTCTGGGCCACACGGAAGCAGGCCAGCCCTCTCCTGCTGCCCACAGGGCAGGAACTGGTGTAACTGCTAAGCAAGACACAGCAGGAATGATCAAAATAACAAAAACACGAACCTTTTGATGTGACTCTTTCATTTCTAGGAATTTAGCCCACAAATACATGTGAAATGATGTCTTTACTGAGCTTTTCCTTGTATCTTGGTTTGAAGAACACAGGCTTGGCAATAGACTAACTAGAGGAATGTCCATCAGTAAGGGACTGGTTAAAGCTGACAATGCTGTATCCCGACAATGGAATACAAAACAGCTGTGAACAGAAACAGGCACGCCCTCTGTGCACTCCAGGGGCCTCCATTGGTTCACAACAATGTGTTCACTTAAAGCCAACTAACGCACTAGCTCACCGTTTCCTGGGCAGAAACTTAGGTAAAGCTCAGCTGAACGACTCTGGCTCAGGGTCTCCCATCAGGCTGGAGTCGAGCTGTCGGGTGGGGTCCTCTCAAGACCTGACTAGGAGGACGGAGTGTCCGCCTCCTCTCTTAGTCTAGCCCCGCCACCGCCAGCAGGTCTTGAAGATCAGCTCCCGCGCTCACACAGCGTGGGCGGGCCTCAGCCCCTCACCCGGCAGCAGGCCTCTCTGAGGCTGCCGGGTGTCCGCAGGACACGACAGCTGGCTTCCCCAGATAAGGGGTTCAAGAGAGAGAAAGAGAGCTCCCAAGACAGAAGGGGCCGTTTGTTCATAACCCAATCTCTGAAGTGACACCCCATCGCCATGGCTGTTTCCTAGGCACTGGAAGCAAATCACTCATTCCAGCCCACAGCCAGGGGCGGGCCTGCTCACCTTCTGAGGGAACGAACATCAAAGAATCTATAGACGCATCTTTATTTATTTTATTTTTTTAACGCCTTTATTCTTGGCTGTGGGCACATCTTTAAAATCACCACAACAAGATAGATTCCCAAGCAAAAATATAGAATAAAAAATAAAAAGTAAAGTGCAGAGCAGTTTGTATGGGTGGCTACTACCATATATGTAATGACAAGAAAAGCGTACTCATACGCACTCACTTGCAGACACAGAAAATATCTCTGGAGGGATACGTAATAAACGGTTAAGGCTTGTTGCCTGCAGGGAGGACAATGTAGGGGCTGGAGGGAAAATTTACACCAGGTGTCTCCGCCCAACTCTTGAATTTAGCACCCTGGTAAATTACCTGTTCTTGATAGGTATCAGATAGGATGCAATCATTCTGTTACTCCATTAATGTTTACTGAGCCTCATGGAACAAAGCCCTAGGGAGTGCCGGACCCTTAAGGAAATCGCAGTCTCTCTAGATGAATGTGATCTCAGCACAGTTAAAACCTTTGGAAATAACTTCTTATCAAATAAGTTAAAGGTCAAGCATGTGGCCCAGATGAAAGCCCCCATGCGGGTGGTCTGGGGGGAGGAGTGCTTCCACAGGACCTGGGTGGCCAGTGCGGGCTAAGCAGGGAGAAGGGGCAGGTCTGCGGTGGGGCCCAAAAAGAGACCACAGTGAGACTGGGGGTTAAGAAAGGGGAAGGAGGGGCTGTGCAGGGACCTGCCCAGGTCCCTGGGAGAGTGGGAGGCTGTGTTCTTTGTGAGCTTTGCTTATTGCTTTGCCCCAATGCCTAAGTTCTGTTCTTGGCCTCTATTAAAGCTCTGGTTCAAACTGGGCCTCTGCATGCCCCTGCTCTAGAGAAGTCATTCTGATCCTCGAAACAGAATCCATCCACTTCCAATCAAATCAAAAGGTTCCCTGAAGGGTTCAGAGGGGCCTCATCGAACCCAAGGAGAGCTGAGCCTGGTGACGCACATGAGCTCAGAACTGGAGAGTTGAAAGTCAAGCTCTCCCTCTCTCTGTCTCTCTCCTCCCCCCGCCCCATCTCTCCTTCCCTTCCTCCTTCCCTCTCTCCCTTTTCAGGCTGCCTGCCTCTCTCCACACATCTGTTCCATGTCTCAGCTCTTGCCCATCACCCCTTGATTAGTCCTAGTTTCTGCTCCCCCTTATTATAGATTAAATTGTGTCCCCTCCAAATCCACTTGTTAAAATTCTAATATCTAGTACCTCGGAGTGGGACCTTATTTGAAAATAGGGTCACTGTGGTTATAATCAGTTAAGAAGCCAGTAAGGGGGACCCTAACCCTACACGACTAACGGGCTTACAAACTGGGGAAGTTTGCTCACAGACCCACACACGGAGAGAACGCCGTGTGGAGATGAAGACGGAGGTTGCTGTGATGTCCCTACACGCCAAGGAACGCCCAAGATCGCCTGGACACCAGCAGAAGCTAGAGGGCAGCTGTTGAACAGATTCTTCCTCACAGCCCTCAGAAGAAACCAGCCCTGCTGACACTTTGACCTTGGACTTCTGGCCTCCAGAGCTAGGAGACAATACATTCACTTCACATCACCTGACTTCAAGTACTTTCTTACGGCAGCCTTAGCAGTCATCCATCCCTTCTGCCGACCTGTTCCTGGCTTTGCTTTTCTTTCTTTTTTTCTTAAACTTTCTTTCTTTCTTTCTTTCTTTCTTTCTTTCTTTCTTTCTTTCTTTCTTTCTTTCTTTCTTTCTCTTTCTCTTTCTTAGTTTCTTTCTTTCTTTCTAGAGAGAAGAAAAGGGAGGGAGAAAGAGAGAGAGAGAAACATCAGTGTGAGAGAGAAACATCAATTGGTGTCCTTTCCTACATGCCCTGACTGGGACCAAACCCACAACCCAGGCCTTTGCCCTTACCGGGAATTGAACCAGCAACCTCTCACTTTGTGGGATGATGCCCAGCCCGCTGAGCCACACCAGTCAGGGCCTGGCTTTGCTTTCCAATGGCAGAGCTGCTCACCCTGGAGCGCAGTGCAGACCACCAACCCCACGTCCATCAGCTCACATTCCCACGGCGGGTCTGATGACCTGTGTCACCTCTTTATGGAGGAGCCCAGTCCCATCAGCTGTGAGGAGGGTGGACCGCACCCTCTGCTATAAACGGTCCCCCAGGCACTGGCCCAGTGCAGGGGAGGTGGGAAGGCCGAGGAGGGGCAGCGTGTCCAGAGGCGCGGCTCCCCGTGCAGCACACTCGCCCTCCCACCACGTCCCGGGGCTGGGCCTCAGCCCGGGCGGGAGGGCGGCCAGGAGTGAGGGGCGCTGGTGCGGGGCCTCACTGCTCAGTGTCCTGGTGCATTTGAGAAGTCGTAAACGTTGGTCATGTCAGCGGTTTTCAGCCTTCTTCGCCTCATGGCACACACCAGCTAATCACTAAAAGTCGGCAGCACACTAAAAAGCATATTTTTTACCGATCTGAAAAACAGGAGGGGGGATCATTTTGATTCATGTGCACCAGACGTCTATTGTTATGTTGGCTGTTGTCATTTTTTTGATTTGACCATCTAAGGGAAACGAGGTCAGTGCCCCTGAGTAGTCGGATCTTGCACATTTTAAGAATTCTTTTAGCGCACTGGTTGAAAATAGCTGTGTTATGTGATAGGTACGGGCTGGCTGCTGGGATAATCGACCTGAAGAAGATGCTGTGATTTTCTGAAGGGGCCCACAGCCAAGAGGCAGACAGGCGATAACAGTAAACACTCATGTTACCAGAGGTTTGCTCTGCATCTGTGCTTTGCAGGCTGTACACACTCTGACCCCCTGAACAGCTCGATGAGCAGGGACCCTCTGTACCTCTTTTACAGATAGGGAAGCTGAGTCCTACAGCGCCAAAGAAACTTGCCTGAGGTGGGGCAGCTGGCAGACGGCAGAGCCGAGATTTGAACTGGCCTGGCTGGTTCCCTGCCGCCAGCTGCCCTGTACTCGTATGTGTAGACCCTGACTTGCTGGAGAAGTCCAGACGAGCACCATCCAGAGCTGGGCAGGATGGGGAAGCCTAGCGTGAGCTGGGCCAGGACACCGGTGCGTCCACACCTGCCAGGAGCTGCGGAGGACATCTGGAGGGCGTCTTTCTGGCATCGTTGTGGGTGAGAAGCACAATCGGACCTTGAGGAGGCCAGACAGGAAGTGAGGGGTCAGGTGGAGAGGCAGAGGCCTTGAACATTACACCAAGTAGTATGGAGCGAGAGGAGTAGGGACCACAGGCTTTTCCCAGCCTGGCTACCTGATTTAAGCCTGGATTAAGATGCCTCTGGCAGCCCTGTGAACATGGACTGTAAGGGGTCAGAGATGGGACACGGAGAGTGTTGAGTCAGAGAAGGATGGATAAAAAAAGTGATGGGCTTAAAGAGACCCTGAGAAGCAGAGTACAGAGGACATTTTCTGTGTAGACACCAAGGGAGAGGGTGGAATCAAAACATCGGGGGTCCCTCCTGCGTTTATCCCACAGGGGACTGTAAAACTTACCTCTAGTGCAAAACGCCAGCTTCAGCCCGCAGTTCCTGGAGGTACCCTTCCCACGCAGCCCCCACCCAGGTTTGGCCTGCACGCACTCTCTCCACTCCGACCGCTCTCCTGCTGAGCACCCTTTTTATTAGCACACTCTCTTCGCCACCAGAGAAGGTAATCAGGATACCTGTTTCAGGAAGGCAAGAACTGTTGATATTCTTGACCTGATTCCAAAGGCCCAGCACATCCCTGGAGAGCAATTAATTAAATGGTTATCTGTGTCTAGCCTGGAGATTTCTCCCACCCCTCTCCCTGTCTTTGTCTCCAGTCCTCCCTAAATCTTCCCTCTCCCCCTGCCTCCACATTGTACTTACTGGTTAAGAAGCTAAATTTCATTTCCCTTAGTGGTAGAAAATTGTTTTGTTTTGTTTTTAAGACACAATCTAAGAGCTTTAATTTTTCCATTGTAACCATGTGGATGCTATATTTAGTAATTTTATTAACGAGGTAATTTACGTAAATTCCATACCGGAGCCCCGCTGAGCAGCAAGCTAATTCTATTCTTCTCATTAGAGAAAACAGACAAACCAAATGAGGTTTAAAGACAAGACGAATGAATTTGTGTCTGTGCAGAAGTCAGGCCTGGGACCTCAGGACATGGGTCTATCCAAGGAGCAGGACACGGTGCCCCCGTCCACCACCAGCACACAGCTGAAGGTTGTGGGGGAGGAATGGACCGCAACCGAGGGCCAGAAGTGCGGGACCAAGAATTCACCGAACTCACCTGGGCCCAGGGGGACTCTCTCTCTGAAGAGCAGGTGGCAGATCTACAATGAAATGTCCCTCTTCCTTGTGCCCTTCTGCAGGGCCAGTGTGGACGGGAAGAAGAGCTCTTGGCCTCCCAAAGAGCTTTCGGGGGCTCCAATTGCTCTCTGACTCCCTCCAGCTTCTGTCCAGCTGCTTCCCCGTGGCAGGGAGGGAGGCCAAGCCCACTAAACCAGCTCCTTCAATCTCTGTGTCAGCACCAAGCATGTATACATGGGCTTCTTGATAAATACAAGAGAATCCCACTTCCAACAAAGCCAATAACTGGAAAAAAAAAAAAACCTGATTTGTACCAGAGACATCAAGAGGTGGTTATTAGCTTTACAAAAAGACAAACTGGAGAATCTTTTAAATCCCATCTCCCTCAGTGCTTTGGAAATGAGATTCAATTTAGGAAAAAATTCAATAGAGACACAACTTTGGAGAATGCTCTGCTGGTGCAAAGAAGGCACAGCAGGGGCTCGACGCTTATGGTGATTAACAGGAATAAGCGGGCATTTTTCCTTCCTTCCCAGTCGGACTGATATTTCCATGGCATGAGAGCTGGCTATGTGCCAAATGCTTTCACACGCCTTCAGCGGACCCAGTCCTCATGGCAGCCGACAGCGGGAGCTTCTCCGAGTCACACAGCTGAGGAAACTGAGGCTCCGGGCAGCAGAGGAGCTCACCCACAGCCAGTGGTGGTGAGTCAGTGTCAGGACCTGGGGCTGTGCCTGCAGCCTCCCCACCCACCACCCCATGGCTCCTCTCCCCCAGAGACGCATTCCCACAGGCTCCCAGCTGGCTCTCCTTCTCTGGACACACCAGCTACCAGACAGACGAGCAAACTCCCCTCTAAGTCACTGTGCCCTCCTTCTGGAAACTCAATTAGATCACCAGGACCCATTCTCTGTCTGTTAAAGATTGTCACAGCTCTAAGGGCCTCCCACAGCGTCATGTGAAACAGACCTCCCGGCCCAGGTGCTGGCCACAGCAGGCAGTGGCCAGAGGGCAAGGGTGGCCTGGGAGCTGACCCCCAAGATCTCCTTACTCCATGGCAAGCTTATGCCCCATCCTTGCCATTTTCACAGAAGTCCTTTGTTTCCAAGGCAGAGTCCCTGCTCCCCAGCCTCCCTGCAGTGTGGCCGGGTCACTGAGCTCCGCCCTGGGCCAGGGTGAAGTGATGGGTGAAGCCTCCTGGCCTGCCTCTCGGGCACTCTCCTTCTCCAGCACACACAGAGGGCAACCCCAGAAGCCGGTGGTGCAAGGTAGACCTACAGCTGAAATTCGAGCTCTGCTTTTGGCAGTAATTGGTGTTACCTTAAGTAATGCAAATTCGCCAAAAAGCCCAGATGGGGCCCTGGCCAGGTGGCTCATTTGGTTGGAGCATTGACCCACACACAGGAAGGTGGAGGGTTCAATTCCTGGTCAGGGTGCATACCTAGGCAGCAGAATCCATCCCCAGTCAGGGTGCATATGGGAGGCAACCGGTCGATTTTCTCACATCCATGTTTCTCTCTCTCTCTTTCTCCCTTCTCTCTCTAAAAATCAATAAACTATTGTCAGGGAAAGATTTTTTTAAAAGCCCTGATAGGGGCTCAGGGGCAAAACTTGGGGAGTAAGCCACAGGATTTGGGGGGCAGTACAGCAGGTCGCAAGCTTGGGGCCAGAGAGAGCAAGTCCCCGTGCAGCTCCAGCACCTACTCTGGCATGGGTCCAGCTGGCACCACTGTTCGCATTATAGGGCCCGGGGTGGGCAGGGTGAGGCCGCCCTGACAACACCCCCGCTGACCCACAGGAATCAACAGGTGCAGGAGAAAGCCCCGAAGTTGATGTGGGGTCAGCTGGACTGACTGGACTCGGTCTCCATAGCATCCGCCCCCCAGCACAGGGCCCAGGACCCAGGGCCAGGAGGGCCATCTCTCCTCCCCTCCCCTCTGCGCCTGCTCCCCCTTCTCGGGAGGGTCTCGGACAGGACAACCCTTCCACCTCTTTCTTCTTTCCAGCCCCCACTCTCAAAGGGCCAAGCCTATCTGGGTCAGGAGGAGGCAGGAAAGCGAGCTACCGAGTTGTGCGGACAAGTCCCCCAACCTCACTGGCGGGTGATGGAGAGGTGTAGGGTTCAGTGGATGGATTCGCCATCTCTGGAGATTCCCCCACCCCAGTATTATCTGGAAGGAGAGAGGAACCTACATTTTAGGAAGGGCTTTCTCATCCCAAGACCTAGATCACCTTTCCTCCAGCCGTCTACATACTTCTCACCTTCTCGACAACCTTTTGAAGAAGGCATTAGGGTCTCATTTCACGGATGAGGAGCCTGGCACTCTGAGAGGTGGAGTGACTTGCCCAGGGCCACAGCCCTAGAATGCAAGCCCAGGTCACTGCCTCTGACTCTGGGACCTGCACTCGCCATCCCTCATCTCCCAGACATGCTGGAAAGGAAACCCTGGCCCCTGTCGCACTCACAGCCTCCCTTCCCCGCAGCCTGGGCTTTCTTTGGCCCAGAGGAGAGGCTATCACCCCCCGCCTGCCACCGGTCTCTGGATGGCTCTTTCTTGGCTAGTGCACATGACTGCAGACAACCACCTGCCTCTCCAGGCATGGAGAGGGTAGACAGAGCCAAGGATGGCACTCCTTCAGAAGGCACTCATTTTAATCCTCACCCAAAGATATGTTTATTGATTTTTATTTTTAGAGAGAGAGAGAAATTGATGTGAGAGAGAAACATCTATTGGTTGTCTTCTATATGCACCCCAACCAGGGATCAAACCCACAACCTAGGTGTGTGCCCTGACCGGGGATTGAACCTGCAACCCTTGGGCAACACTCCAGCCGCCAGAGCTACCCAGCCAGTGCAGGAAGCTCTCCTTTGTGAGCGTAGCCCTGAGAGCAAAGCCTCCTTCCATCTTGTGTCAGGCTTCCCCCAGCCCCAGGCCCACCACCCACAATGCAGAACTCACACGCTCTAGACCCAGAAGTGCCATTAAAAACATTGTCTGTCTGGTGGTATCTGACCTGTCTCTGCAAACCGGCATTTTCCACGTAAGGGGGCTTCTTGGGTGACGACAGCCATTGGACGAGGTATCCAGCCCAGAGACCCCAGGCCACATCACAACCCACCCGCCCTCCACGCACCGAGGAGCACTCAGCTGGCCATCGCGGATGCTTCAGAAGGAACGCGGGCTGCCTGGGGCACAGCCAGGGCGGCCTGACAGACAGACTCTAGGAGGCCACGGCGCGGTGCGCAGGCAGGAGGCAGAGGATCCATCTCTGTGAAAGACTCGAGAGACATTCCTGCGGACTCTCGGTCAGCTCCAGTCTCTTCCTCCTGAAGAAGTCAGGCCTTGCTGTGCTCTCCAGAAAGGGTGGTCACGGCCGACATGGCTTCCACCCTCTGCCAGGCCCACCCTCCCCTGCCACACCGCACCCCCAGAGCCACCCTCCCCACCCTTCGCCGTACTCCCTCCCAAGAAAGCGCAAACCAGTGGGGTGGGGGTGGGCAGGGCACACAGTCCTGTTTCTGTCGTCATTGTTTTTGAGAAACACTGTTGCTCTCTCACTTCCCAGTCCATTTTAACACTGTTGGTGAAGGCTGGAAGACTGCTGAGGGGAGGAAAACATTCCAGGAACAGCTAATCGACTCTTCTAACCGGCTTATGCTTTTCTGTTCAGGCAACACTGCTTTCCGTAGTCTTGTTTTTGACTGAGCTATGGAGGAGTGGGAACAGGGCTCAGAGACTGTAACCCAGGACCCATAAATCCAAGGCCTGGTCCACCCAGCTCCAGCTCTCTGCAGGCAGGGCTGCTGGGCAAGGCATCTCCACTCTCTGTGACTGTCCTATCACCTGCAAATTGGGGGTAAGTCCAGTTGTCCCATAGGCAGAGGGGTGGCCACAGTTGACTCTGACTGTGGACACCAAGAATTGGAGTTGGGGTGGGGTGGGGCTGATTTGCCTTGCTGGAGAAACCAGGACTGTGCGTGATCCCCAGCTCCAAGGTCACCCCACGTCTCAGCCGGGAGACCTGGAAGGCTCCCAGGTGAGCTGAGACCTCAGTTTGAATCCTGCCCTCACTCACCCATGATGTCCTGGCCAGGGACCTCGGTTCCCTCATCTGTGGAGGAAGGGAAAAGGGTCACTTGTCCCCTGTCAGAGAGAGAGAGAAGGAAACGCATGTGCTAAGCACACATAGCACCCGCTCAGCTTGGGTTTTTTCATCCCTTCTTTATGACGCCATGAGGCTGGCGCGGTCAGCTCCTCGCTCTCGATGGCGACACTGGGGCCCGAAGACAGCATGCGAGGCACCACGGCCTCACGCTGACTCAGTCGCAGACTCAGACCCAAGGCCTCCGGGAAAGCTCCTCAGAGGCAGGGGGACAGCAGTTTGTTACAGGTCCGGTCCTGCCCAGGGCACTCCTCCACCGCCCCTGCCTCTGCTCCTTGGGCAAGCTCCACCCTGCAGATGCTCCCTCTCTGGCGGTCTTTCCAACCCTTTTCCCCAGGCCTCCTCCCCGAGGGCGAGGGCGTGCTCCTCTCCAGGCCCCAGACCCCCAGGGCCCCAGCCGCCCTGGGAACCAAGGGGCACTCCCGCTCTCACTAGTAGCAGCTGCACTTCCTTGGGCACCAGAACCAAGTGAGAGGCTCCCGTGACTTCAAACAGCCACCATTCTGGGACCTGGGTCCAGAAAACAACTCTTCTGCAGTTTTGCTCCTGTGACTATCTTGGCCCGGAATTTACCTTTTCTCTCATCAGCCTGGCCGAGTCTCCTCCTCCAAGACCAGACGCACTAGGCACCTCCCATGGAGGTCTCTGCAGGCTTCCAGGCCTGCGGATGCTGCCACCGTGGGGTCCTGTGATGTCCGGCACAGGTTCCTCCGAAACATCCAGACTGGGAAAGAGAGGAGCGGGCGTGAGGGGATGTGCTTACGGTGAGGGTTGGGACTGGGGTGCATTTTATTTGTGTGCGACTGACAGGTAGGAGCACAGTGGACATCACCTGGGATGTGGAGTGAAGGCCCCAGACCCGGAGGCAGGACACATGGCGAGCCACAGGACGCTCCAAACCCTTCACCTGAAAGGACCGGTCACTGGGTTGTTGTGAGATTAAGCAAAACGAATCTGAAAAATATCAGAGCCTTTTAAGAATGATGCCTCCAGATGTTTCCGCTGGGTACCACAGGTGTTCAGAGGAGACAGGGGTGCCCTCCATAGGGTTACTGGGGATGTGGGCCGTGAAAGGTTCACAAGGAGAAGTGCAGAGAGCGAAGGGTTTAGTTTCCTTTCCCAAGGGAGAGGAAGGGCTGGGGCGTTGGGCTCATACTGGGTCACGGGGTGGCTGCGGAGCAGGACGTTTCAGGCGGCCTTGCACAGGCTGCACCTTGTCTCAACGTTGTCCGGGGGTGCAGGGTCCAGTCGCTGGGGTCTGGCGTGTCCTTTTTTCATAAGTCCTGGAGCCTCTACACCTTCAGGGCACTTCTGGTAATTTTCTAGTCCTGAGGATAAAGGCTCATCAAGCAATTAGGGTCAGTCCTGCTTCATGGGTCCAGCCAGCTCCAGGAAAGAGGTCCTGAGAAAGGGGCTTTTGTCCTGGGACCCTCTTGCTGGGGGAGACCTGGAACCGGGGATAAGAAACAAATACATAAAGCGAGGCCTTTAAGCTGACCTTCAAGAATGGAGAGGATTTAGATGGCCAAAGTGGGGGGGGGGGGGGGGGCAGAGGAGGCCAGGTGAGGAAGGAAGGAGACCAGATGTTGAGAAGGCAGCATCAATTTAGTCAACAAGTTGTATTGAGCAACTACTATCTGCCAACCACATTCCAAGTGCTAGAGATTCCGGAGTAAAGAAAGCAGACAAGGTCCCTATCCTGAGTATTTGCATTCCAATTGGGGAGGACAGACAATAAACAAACAAAGAAGAATCCACAGTGACTTCAGATGGTGGTAACAGGAAGTCAATCTGCTAGGATGGCGGGAAGGGACATCTCTAGATGAGATAGTAAAGGAGTGGTGGTCCCTCCACCCAGAGAAGAAAGAGCCAGCCTCAGGCAGAACATGTCAGGAAGCAGCCAGTGCGAAGGCCCTGGGGCTTGAGCAATCAACAAGGAGAAAGGTGGGATGAAAAGAAGGGTGAGGTCCTATCTAAGAAACAGTAACTTGTCAATTTGGACAGGAGTTGAAGTAACAGATTATCCTGGAAAATTAATTTAGGGCTAAAATTATAAAACCTCAGACCCTAAGTTAAAGCAGATATACTTCATTCTTCAGTGGCATGAATGCACAAGCCAGGCGTGCAAGGAACATTCTCGGAGATACCCCCCAGACACTTCTCATAAAGTAGGGTGACTCTGGGCATGTCGGAGGCATGCGATCCAGAGGGTATGGGCAGCGGGCAAAGGGAGGTGCTGGACTGCTGGCCATGTGGTAAGTAAGTGCTAGGAGGATATCTGAGCAGAAAGTTTCCCAGCTCCTCTCTGTCAGTGAAACAGGAAATAAAGCCCAGAGCAGGAAACTGAGGCCTGGGAGGGGTGAGAGTAAAGGCGTCCTTGGTGTGCATCAGTCCTGGCTCTCCTCAGCCACCAGGAGTGACCGAGTGTCTCGTGGGGCCGGAGCATGCGAGGGCTGGCGTGCGGCTCCGTCCTGCCATGGCGATCACTCACGAGCACAGAGGTGCTGTCACTACCCACTGTGGGGCCCAGCCAGCATCTGGACGGAAACTTCCAAGCAGAGAAGGAGACTCTGGTCGTGTTAAGTCCTGAGCTAGCTGCAGTTGCCTCAGTGGCAAGACAACCTAACCTGCAATGACTGATGAAGGGGCAGGCAGAAGAGCCCAGCCTGCTGTGACTAACAGGGCTCCCACTGCGTGAGCTCTGTGTTCTCAGCACACACATGTATATGACTGAGGAGTGTACACAGGGCTGCACACGAGTAGCTGTGTTGTGTCTACCTCTGGGGGTCCGTGTCTGTCTGAGCGCCGCCACGCTAGCAGGAGGGCTGCAGCACCCTCACCGCACACCCTGACGCGCTGGCCTGCCAATGCCCACCTGCCAGGTACCTCCAATGCCAAGTTCATGGCTCGCAGAGCTGGGGCCTGGAAGCAAGAGGGGGCGCCGCCCTGCTCACAGTCCCAGAGCGCCCTGTGTGTTCTCTGAGTTGCTTATTTCTAAAAACTTCCTCCGACTATTTCTATCCTTCCTAAAACCTCAGCCAGGGGAGTTGCCTGCAAAGGCCAACTGGGGGCGGGCTGCCCGAGAGCAGAGTGTAGAAGCCACAAGGGTCAAGGACCTAGAGACCTGCAGTAATGTCATGATAACTACATAGGGGCCAGGTGGGCACTTGAAGCATCAGGGGGACCCCTCTGTAAAGTAAGATTTCCTAACCTCAATGCTGTCTACCTGAGACTAATAAAGAACAATATTGAATGTAAACTGTAATTGAAAAATTATATATATAAATATATATATATATATCTTTTTTAAAAAAAACCCGGAGACCTGAACCCTCTCCTTCTCCTCCCTACAACCTGCCCCCCACCACCACCCCAGTCTCCACCATCCTGCCCCAGGTTGGGCACCCCTCATTAAGCCAACAAGATGAGAAGAAATCATTCCATCCATAGCTCAGGCCTCCTTGAGTACAATTCTAGTTAAAGTTATACTGCAGGGCCTTCTTGGAAGGATGGAAAATAAGCTCAGGGCATTTTGGGATGGGGGCAGTGTGGGAGGGGGGCTGGTGAGTGGGGGGTGTTATAGGGCACAGCAGGGTACCAGCCCCTAAGGAGCCTCCCAGGCGGTGGGGACTGAGGCGGTGGGGGCTTGGAATGAAAGCCACGGCTGCCCCAGCTCATTCCTTTTCCTCCCTCTTCCCTCTGAACAATGCCTTTTCCGACCGCTTCAATCTCAGTGCCTCTCCACATTAACATGTATATTGCTTGGGTAAGGGCTATGTGGCCAGTGGCTCTAAATAACTGGTAAGTGACAGGAGAGCGATGGGGGCAGGATGGATGAGGGGCTCACCGAAAGCTGCTCCCTGCCTTGTCATTTAGAGATGAACACCCAGCTGGCTCCCACAGTTCCTTCCTCAGCTGCACTCTCCTAAACAGAGTGGGCCAGCCCACCCAGCCCGCCTCCTTGAGCTCTCCCTCCCCCGACCATGGGACCCTGTGTTGGCTCACAGCCATCACTGTACTTACTTCCTGGGGCCGGGCACTGCTGGGGGCACTGAGGGTCAAGGTCACTACCCTCAAGGAGCTCACAGCCTCCAGAGACAAACACTAACCCACTAAACTACAGCTTGTGTTGGTGCATTAATTGCTCAGCCATGACAGGGGCAGAGCATGGTGCTCTGGGAATATAGACAAAGGACACTCCATCCAGGCAAAATCTGATCCAGGAAGGCTTCCTGCAGGAGGTGGGCTCTGATTGGAGTGTGGATGAACTAATAAACGTTAGCCTGATGAGTTAGTAATCCAAACCCACCATGCCCAATCCCAGCGTGCATTACATTATGCCGTTTACTTCCCCTTCTGGTATTTTTCAATTATATACACACACACACTGGCATTTTCTGATCATACATAAGCAAACTAATAATACATTCAAAGTATGTTTGAATTTTGGTTATTTATTCTCTTTCTAAGCTGTGCCTCTCTCCACTATAATGTAACCTCCCAGGGACTGAAAACACTGCATCTTGTTAACTGTCCACCACCAGCATCTTGCATCATGTCTGGTGTGTGATAAGGGCTCAATATTATTTGCTGAACTGAAGGGCGAATGGATGGATGGGGGCGCGTGGTGGTGGTGGAGGAAGCTGTGCCTGCACAAGCAGAGGCCGTGAGGTGTCATGGTGCCTTTGGACGCCATTCAGAGCATCCGTGGGGCTGGAGTGAGGGCCTGATAAGAGAGCAACGATGGGGAAGACAAGGGCCAGAACGGCAGAGCTACTGAGCTGTTCCGGCTCCCCGGGCAGGGGAGTGATGGGAGGGGTTTGCTCTTCAGGAGAGCTGTCTAAGGAGGAGAGGAGGAGAGAGCCTCCAGCACAGAGAGGCATCCGAGAAACTGAGGAGCTGTTAGCTCTCGTTCAGGAGAGAGAAGGCTGGGTGCCAGGACCATCCTGTCCCTTTGCGGGAGGGCAGCGCAGTGGCTTTGAGGAGCCAGCATGGACGAGGAGTCAGGACCTGGGCTCTGGACAGCTCGCACGTCCTTGCTGGTCTGGAAGGAAGCGAAGGGGATGTGGAGGACAATAGCTCCCAGCTGGGGACTCGGACCAGGACCTTTATCCCTGACTGGGTGTCAGCATGTCTCCCAGACTATTGCCCTCTGTGGCCCAGATAGTGACAATACAAACAGCTGAGCACCCTTTCTGTGTCAGGTGTGTGTCCTAGGACTTGACACATCTTAACTAATCTCACTACACACTCAACACCGCCCACTCCGCGGCGCGCTCAGTGCACAGCAGCTGCGGGACGAGCTATCCCCCTGCCATCGCCGACACACCGGCTTATCATCGCCATCCCGGTGACAGACGCAGCAGGCGCAGGACAGAGTTGTCCGCCTCACCTCACAGGGATGAGAACTACAGGCAAAAGGATCTGTTGCTTTCACAAAGACAGAGTTAAAAGAAACAGAGCAAGTGTAGTTTGATCCAGTCAATAAGAGCAGAATCCAGGGCTGCAAAAAAAAAAAAAGGTCGCCCTCACTGT
The DNA here is from genome assembly GCF_004126475.2 of Phyllostomus discolor. Taxonomy (NCBI): domain Eukaryota; kingdom Metazoa; phylum Chordata; class Mammalia; order Chiroptera; family Phyllostomidae; genus Phyllostomus; species Phyllostomus discolor. The sequence continues at coordinate 50,161,407 of NC_040910.2, read as the reverse complement.
CACAGGCAGCCCCAGCTGTGCACTTTCCTATGGCTTCTCCTAATTAGGTTTCACACACAGGTAAACTAGGCATCATTAACCCCCTTCTGTTTGCAGATGGGAAAACAGATTCAGAGAGGTTATTAGACCCACCAAATATCACACAGCAAGTACAAGGAAGAGTCAGATTTGATCCCAAAGTTTCCAAGCTATCTCCCTGCAGGATTCTGCCTGCTAACCCCCTATCCGTGAGTTCATTCCACAACTGCTTACCTCACTCCCGCCCCGTCCCAGCGCCGGGGTGGCACCCAATATGTCTCCGTCCTTCCTGGATATGGTGTGGAGAAGAGGAAGTCAGTGGCGGGGGTGATTTCAGGAGCTGGGGGTCTGCAGGGCCTGTGGGACAATGCCAGGGCCCGTCCTCACATGGAGAGAGGAGGGCACCCCCATCACTGCCTTCACGGCCTCCCTGAAGAGCCATTGCTGCTTATTGAACATGCTCCCTTGCAGCCCTCAGGCTTCTGGTTAAATGCTGACGTTAACCTTCCAAAGGCACGCACTCCCCCAGCCGTCTGGGACGGCCACCGGGCAGCGCAGGACAGAGCACGTGGGAGTGCGGACCCAGCTCCTCCTCCCCCTCGGTGGGTCATGGCATGTCGCCGTCCTGCCCTGAGCCTCCAGGACCCTCCTTGTCAAACTGGATAACGAGGCTTTTCACCGGGTCGAGGCCTTTGGAGAGAACTGCACCGCATCTCTGAGCGTGTGTGGACTGGCCTGGCTAATAAGACCTCCTTTCCTTCCTTCTTCAGAGCTTGTTCAGGGCCAGGGAGGCTCAGCTTCGAGCAAAGGCAGAGTGCCCAGTGTCCACTCATCCAGAACCTGAAGGCTGTCTCCTTGGCCGGTCCCGTGGGTCTCGGATGCCAGCCTGCCACACTGCAAACAACAGCCACTAACCAGCGGCACAGCATGGGGACACCTAAAGTCTCCTCGGGTCTCCTCCCTCAGGCAGGAGTGGGGGTGCTGGTGTCTCAGCACCGTCCAGCTCCCATGTCCACAGGCTAAGACCAGGGCGAGGGTGATGAGGGAGGCCCGGTGGCTTTCTTCCGGCCTCTTCTGCTACAAAGGAAGTTGTCCCGGGGAAGTCACGAGTGACCTCACCCCCAGGCAGAGAGTGTTTGAGTATCTTCTGGGACAACTTTCTTTCAATCTGGCCACTTGGAGATGCTCAAGCCAAACAAAGAGAAAGAACAAGCGAACTGAGGGAAACCATGAAAATCACAAGGGGTAGCGTGGGGAGGTTCATCTTTATCACATTCCTTATGGGCTTGAAGTCAACACATATTTAACGAACAGCTGCTGAGTCCAAACTACTTTGCCAGGTGTAAAAGAGCTTCCCCAGCCCCCAAAGCCCATATTCGAGGTAGAGAGGCAGGACACATTTTCATGATAAACTTGAAAATATACAGCTCCATGTCTCCTGGGTGAAGGACAAGAGCTGTGGAGCCAGGAGCGCGGGCGGTTCAGAGCCCAGACTACCCAGCACTGTGCGAGCTGCCCCTCCCTCCACCCTGTCAGCAGCCCTGTCTCTCCTGTGCTCCCCGACAGGGGTCCCACCTCGCCACTCCCATCCCATAGGGCTGCTCACCTGAGACCGAGTCCAAGCTCCTTAGCAACGTCATCGTCCAGACATCCTCCTATCCCTCAGGCCTAACCTAACCAGGAGCATGCCTCTGTTCTTGCTGGTCTCAGCCCATTTGGGCTGTTATAACCAAGTACCACAGACAGGGCGGGGCGGGGCGGGGCGGGGCAGCAGGGGTGTGGGGAGAGGGGGATGCAGTTAGCTCAAATGACAGACGTGTACTCCTCACAGTTCCCGAGGCTGGAAGTCTGAGATCGGGTGCCCGCGCGTTCAGTTTCTGGTGAGGACCTGCCTCCTGGCTCACAGATGCCATCCTCTGGCTGTGCCCTCCAGTGGCAGAAGGGCCGAGGGGGCTCTGCGGGGTCTCCTTTATAAGAATAGGCATCGCATTCATGCGGGCTCCAGCCTCATAACCTCGTCACCTCCCAGAGGCCCCACCTCCTGACACCGCCTCATTGGGGGTTAGGTTTCATCTTATGAATTTGGCCTTAGCAATGCTCTTCCATCAGCCTGGGAAAGCGTTTTCACTACAACCCTCTCCACCCTCCCTCTCCTTCTCTCTTTACTTATTAAAATTCGGCTCACCCTCAAGGCACAATTGAAATGACATCTAAGTCGTGAAGCTCTCCCTGATCCTCCAAGTCAGAATTAATGACTCTGCTCTCCTGCCCCCTCATCGTTCCTGTCTTTCCACCACAACGCTGCACTGTCTACTCTAATTGTAAGTTGTTTACACATCTGTTTCCCTCCTTGGACTGAAAGCTCCTCCAGGGCAACAGGCGCTGTCCAGGGTGTGTCTCAGGCTCTTACTACTCCAACATGTTAGTGAATCAGGGTGCCTGGAAGCTCACGGGGAATGCAGAGTCTCAGGCCTCGCCCCACCGAAACCCCCTGAATCAGACTCTGGTTTCAATAAGATCCTCGGGTAGTTTGCATGCAAAGTAACGTGTGATAAGCTTTATCTACAGAACAGCCCATGCACAGTGCCTTGCACACTGCAGTCATTTGGGGAGCGTTTGATGAATGAATAAGTGAGTGACTCTGGAAAGGATCATCGAAGGCTGCTCAGAGCATTATCCACAGCCTCTCCTGAAACCTGGAGATCTTTCTTAGCTGAGTAAATAGAGTCAACCACACAGCAAAAAAGCCTTCCACACTCTCCTCTCACTTTCTCTACCTCCTCCTCCACACTCAGGCACCCCCAGCTCCCATGGACAGCCAGGTCCCGAGCTCAGAAATGTAATTAGAAAAACTAACTTTGTTGGCAGCTCATCCATAACCCACCCCAAAGCCATGCCTGTGCGGGAGGTCGTTCATCAGGGGCTGTGAGTGACGGTCCAGCCAGCGGGCCGCAGCAGGAGGGAGCCCACTCTTATCCATCATCCTTCCCTCCATGACCCTGCAGGCCCCCTGGCAAGGCAGGGCGGCCCCCCAAGGGCTGCAGGCAGCAGGCTGCTCTTCATCAACCTGGCACCGCTTCCCCTCCCCGCAGCACCACCCCCGTACCTTCCGGGGTCAGGAGACTCCCACCGCCCTGCTGAGACTCCCCATGAGACAGGCCTGTCACCAGGGTGTGACAAGGGCACAGGTAACCTCTTAACCACCTGCTGCCCCTGTAATGGTTCATTTTCTGTGTCACCGGTGACTGGGCTAAGGGATGCCCAAGGAGCCATAAACATTACTTCCAGGTGGGTCTGTTGGGGCGTTTCCAAGAGAGATTAACATCTGAATCAACGGACTGAGAAGGATCGCCCTCACCAGTGCGGGCAGGCAGGCAATACCCAACCCATTCAGGGCCCCGAGTAGAACAAAAGGGCAAAAAGGAAGGGTGAGTTTGCTCTCTGCTGACCCAGTGCCGGGAATTCATCTTCTCCTGCCCTGGCCATCAGAGCTGCTGGTCGTCAGGCCTCGGACTCAGGGCCTTACCGCACTGGCCGCCCTGGTGGTCAGGCCTTTGGGATGGGGCTGGAGCTGCACCACCAGCTATCCTTGGCCTCTGGCTGTGGACGGCAGATTGTAGGGCTTCTCATTGGCCAATTCCTCACAATAAATCTCTCCCTGTGCTTCTCTCTTTATCCCATTGGCTCTGTTTCTGAGGAGAACTCCGACCAGCACCCCACACTCTCATCCCCCTCAAACACCTGGGGAACTATGGAGACGAATAGTTCACCCATAAAGCGAAGCGGGATCAGTTGGAAGTGAGTCAGACTCGGGGAACCTTAGAGTCAGAAGGGCCAGGAGACTACCTCCCCCAACACGTGCACGTTCCGTGAATCAGCCAAGGACTGCCGTACGAGGAATGCGGGAGGAAAGAAGTCATCATGTTATTCATGGAACGCGTCACCCCTTTCCGACGGCTTTCATTCTCCTGGTCTCGTGAGCCGGGCAGGCAGCAGCTGCTGGCACTATTATCACCATTTCACCGACAGGGAGCCCGGGACCCACAGAGGTGAAGCCTCTCCTCGGTTTTTTGTAATGTACACCCTCCCTATGTCAGAAAGGACTTTTAGTGGCTTCAAATAAAACCATATTTACATAATGGCTAGCATTTGAAGTTTAACTGGAGAAACACTTCCACATTTGGTCAAAAACTACTTGCTGAAAGCAAGTTATGACAATTTAAGTACTTCAATTTATGAGAAAAATCATCACTTTCAGGTTTTATTTGCTCAATAAACTTATATTGAACATTTAAGAAACATAACTACTCCTACGCATGTGACTATAGAGCACAAAAGGAACCGGAAACTGTATGGCAAAGGAAGAAACTTAATGTCAAGAAGCAGAAAGAAGCCGCTCGCTACACCCAGCCTTTAAATTGCCTCCGGGCTTCCTAGCAGGCAAAGTGAAAGGAGAAAACAGTGCATTATGAGATCTTGTTGTCAGAGGAGAGAAAGGAGGTACATTTATTCACAAGGGACAGCTGTCCCCTCGTCCTAGCACTGAGCTCTAAACAAAAATTTTCAGCAGAGTCTAAGGCAGTGGAGGTGTGTGAGATATTACATAAGCTCATCAGCAGCGACAAAGAGGGTATTCAGAAAGACTCTTTCATTTAAACCCTAGATACAGCGCCCATCCCAAGGGCAGGTACTGGCCAAATCCCTCCTCCCTTTCTCAGCCAAAAGTTTGCAAAGGGTAGTCCACACTGGCAGCCCCTACTCCCACGCCTCTGTTCACTCCTTCATTCCCCCAAACCACACCCTGCCCCAACTCTCCCGTGAAGGTAGCTCTCCATGGCGACTTCTGGGTCACCACCAATGGGCATGTCTATACCTTCTGGTATTTGATCCTTTCCTGTCGTTGCCAGGGAGTGCCCGCTGTCCTGGCTCTCCTGCCAGCACCGCGTGTCCGCTCATTCGTTGACTCCTGGGAGCTTCTCTGCAGGGAGATGCCCTAGGACACATCTCTGCCCTAGGGCCTAAGAGCACCCACTGTCAGGATGTGAACTGCTGCTGGAAGGGAACCTCCAAATCTCCATCTCCGGCCAGCCCTCCCCCTCACTCCTCCACCAGGTTTGTCTACATATACCTGCCTGCTGGACACCTCCACCTAGAAGCCCCCAGATCCCTGACTCAGCATTTCCAAACTGCCTGTGCCCTGGCTGTGCCTCACCCCCTGCTCTCTGCACCCCCACTCAGCACCCGAGAGATCCAATCTCTCCCTCAGCCCATGTCTGCTCCCTCATCCTCACTCCCCTGGGGCCACTGGCAAGTGCGCCATTTGTACTTCCTCACCATCCCTCCCACGTGCCCCCTTCTCTTACTTATCCCCTCTTCCTGGGGGCAACTGCAACAGCCTCCCACTCGGTCTCCTGGACTTCCTCAAACCCAAAGGGATGCCAGAAACAATACGGATCAGAACAGCTGTCTCCTCTGTTTAAAAGTAGTAAAAACACGGCTACTCGTTCCTTACAGGAGAACCCCCAACCTGCCTACCGCAGCTGATAAAGTGCTCACGCCCACTCCCAAACACAGCCCTGAGTACCCCCCTGCCCAGGCCCCGAGCAGGAAGTCCCCGTGAGTGCAGTCTCCACGGGACACAGCGCCTCGCCCAGCACACTCGGCCCCATGCAGGGAAACCTGCTTGCGGTAGCGGCTGCCCCTGCCTGGGGTGGCCTGCTTCTCTCTTTTCTCCCAGTTAGCTCCTGTGACTCAGGTCAGCGGTCCCTTTTCAGAAGTTTCTTCTAGCTGCCCAAGTTAGAAAGGGGCTCTTCCCAGGGCCCCGCCATCTTCCATCTGTCCCAGCCACCACACCTGGTCTTGTTCTGGCTTGTCCACGTGTTTGTCTCCCCAGAGACAGAGAGCACTTTCTATGCTAAGCTGCCCTTTTTATTGATGTCCGTAATCTTTGGCCCCTAGAAGGTGCCTGGCGCAGCAGAGTACACACTCAAACGTTCGATCAGTAAGGGAATAGGAATGAATGAATGAATGGCTTCTTCACAGAGGAACTAGCACTTCCTCCCACTTCCACTGCATGCTCCGGCCCCTCTTCCTTACAGTCCATGTGGCCACACTCTCTCTCTTCAGCTCCCCTGGGGAAGGGGAAAGGCAGAGACCCAAAGACATAATTGGGCAAGAAATGTTTACACAGCCTGAGCAGAATCACTAGAGGACTCAGAGGGAGATAATAATGGTCAATGGGGGATGGTATGGCAGAAAGGCCAGGCCAGGACACTGGGGCCAGGGAAACCATTATAAGGCTTTGTGTGTGCAGGAGGGGTGTGGGGGAGTGGCTTCTAAAGAAAAGGAAGAAGGCAGAGCTCCAGGGATTGAGGGCACTGTTTAGGAGAAACAAGGCTAAACGTCAGAAGAGTTGAAGAGGGGAGTCGTGAGAAGTCTTGGAAGCGGCAGGCCTGAGAGGGGCATGACAGGAGGGGCGTGGCGCTCAGTGGAAGGCAGGAGGCTGCGCACCAGGGGTCCAGAGAGCACAGGAGCCGGGTCAGGCCGCCCAGTGGCCACAGGGACTGCAGAGACAGAAAATAGCTGTTCAGGACAGCCTGACTGCTGATGAAGATTGCATTTTCCCCATCTACTCTGTTTTCTTTCTTTCCTGTCTATTTTTTCTCCTTTTTCTCCAGGGAAATGTAGTGAAGGCCTTCTGTTGAGCCTCAATAACAAAACCATACCCATCATCCCCAGTTCTGAGGGACGTGCACAGTTGTGCATCAAAGAGTGTGTGGCTGGGGAAACTGACGGGCGGTGGAGGGAGAGCACAGTGACACAGACTGGCCCCTGTCACCCTGCCTTTGCAGGAGGTTCCTTCAACCAGGCTGCCAAACAGATAGAAAGCGGTCCAGGGCTGAGAAGAAGAGAATTAATCTCAGGCCAGAGAGATGCCCTGCTAGACTCGGTGGAGACTGGGAAATGCTCTTCTCCAAGGTCCCTTTCTTTTATAGCAGTGGCACCAGTCCAGGCTCAGGAGACCGCAGTTTCAGTCTTGGTTTTCCCGGTAACTCCCTGCGGCCTCAGGGCCCATTCACTTCCCTGGATAAGACGACATTCCCTCTGACTTCACAGTGCTGTGGGAGGGTGAAGGGAGCCACGGCAAACATCCTCTGAGATGATGAATCCTTGTATTCCCCAGGGATGATCACAGTGGCTGATCTTTCAGTCTTGGGGCCTCCTTGTTCTTTCTGAATCCCAAGGGCCCTGTGTGAACTGGGATGAAGCAGACCTCAGAATATCTGAATGGCCCTGCAACAGCGAATTCTGTCTCAGCAAACCTTCATGCCTGTAATGCATTTAATACATTTCCTACAACACAGTTTTCTTATAATCATAGATCGAGTTTAAAAAGGAACTTGCAACAGTGTGGTTCTCAGACCCTCGCTAAAAGCCTTAGGCGCCTCTCAGCCCATACCTTCCTGGCTCTTAAACGAAGGGAAGAGGACATCAGAAACCTATAGTCCTGAGGTTCCAGCCAACATCAGCTCCACAGCCATGCTTGTCCTGGGGTCCCTCCATCCTGAAATTCAATCTACCAGGTTTCCAGTCTCGTGGGAAGCCCTGCGGTGTGGGTTGGGTGGGGCAGTAGGCCCTCTAGCTAGGGGCGGAGCTAATGTATGGGACATCCTCCAAAGGACAGCTAAGTGTTGGTCAGTTGGTCCTGGTGATCAGGCCACCAGAGAAACCAGAGAAGCAGCCAGAGAAGCAGATCAGTGAGGGCAGGACTGCCTGAGAAGGGTTCCCAGAAAAGGAGGAGCTGATGTGGGTCTTAAAGGATATACACAGGTGGGAAGAAAGAAAGGCATTGCAAGAAAGAGAAGGAATCAAGAAAAGGCAAAAAAGAAAAATCAGATGAGGGCTTAGGAGATGTTGGAACTTGAAGATGTCTGATTAGGAAGGAGCTCAGTTACATATGGCTTTCGAGTCAGGTGTGGGATGGGGAACCCACGGCAGAGAGGAGCGTAGAAAGAGCCCTGGCTTTGAACTTGGCCCACCTGCATTTGAGTCCTGCCTCTGCCTATGGATGGGGTGGCTTTGGGCAGGTTATTCAACCTGCGTGGGTTGTTTCTCAGCTGCTTGTTGTCAGAGGAAGCTCTTGATTTGGGTGTTCTTTTGAGGTGCCTTGTGTCCTATCATATGGTCCCCTGCTTCTTTCCTGCAGAACAACTCAGCCAGAACACAAGAAGCATTAGCTCTGGTCTCTGGTAAGATGGGGACATGGGGGACACTGGTGGAGGGAGTCTCAGGGCTGTGAGCACCACAGTGTCGGGGCCCACATCGAGGGAGCTCTCAGTGCAAAGCAACGGTCTGTGCCCGGACTTTGGGCCAGCATGTGGAACAAGTGATGATGATGACGCTGTGATGGAGATCAATAATCACACACCTATGCACTTAACATGCACCAGCCACTGTGCAACATGCCCTCCGAGAGGCAAGTACTACCAACATCTCCATCTCATAGATGAGAAAACGAAGGCACAAGAGGGATTCAGGAGTTTTCTCCAGGACACACACATCTAAGATGCCTCCGAGAGGGCTTCCAAACCCAAGCAGTCTGACTTCACACCTGCACCCTTACCGCTGGGGTCTGTAGGCCAGACTAGCTCTGGACAAGGTTGTGAGAATCTTCTAAGAGCTGATGTTTCTAGGGTGTCCAATTGCAGTGAGCATTATCTATTTGGTATCAGGAAGGAGAGGGAGAGGAAGAGAGAGGGAGAGAGAAAGTTTCTGTCTGTGATTTTAATTGTTTTTTACCTGTTTATTTGAAAATTCATTATATATTTTTGGTTTTCTTCAAGTTACATTTATCGGGGTACAGATCTCAAGTATACAACTCAGTAAAACATTGTCTGCACACGGCATCGTGTACTCATCACCCCAAGCAAAGTCCCTTTCTGTCCCTGTTTCCCCACTTTGCCCACCTTTATCACCTCCCACCCCCTTTCCCTCTGGCTGTCACCACATGTTTTCTGTGTCTATGTGTTATGTATGGGGTTTTCTGCTTAATTCTCTCAACTTCTCTCATCCAGTTCTCCAACCCCCTCCCCTCTGACAGCTGTCAGTCTGTTCCCCGTGTCCATGCCTCTGTTTCTATTTTGTTCATCAGTTTATGTTGCTCATTAGATTCCACATATAAGTGAGATCATATGGTATTTGTCTTTCTCAGACTGGCTTATTTCACTTAGCATAATGCTCTCCAGTTCTATCCATGCTATCGCAAAAGGTAAGAGTTTCTATTTATATGGCTGAGTAATATTCCACTCTGTAAATGTACCATAACTTTTTTATCCATTCATCTACTGATGGGCACTTGAGCTGTTTCCAGACCTTGTCTATTGTAAAAAACACTGCAGTGATCATAGCGGAGCATATATTCTTTCTGGTCAGTGTTGCACATTTCTTCAGATATAATCCCAGAAGTAGGATCACTGGGTAAGAAGGCAGTTCCATTTTTAATTTTTTGAAGAAATTCCATACAGTTTTCTACAGTGGCTGCACCAGTCTGCATTCCCACCAATAGTGCAAAAGTATTTCCCTTTCTCCACATCCTCACCAGCACTTGTTGTTTGTTGATTTATTGATGATAGCTTTCTGACAGGTGTGACATGATATTTCACTGTGGTTTTAATTTGCATTTCTCTAATCAGTAGTGACGTCGAACATTTCTTTATGTGTCTATTTGCCAAATGTATGTCCTCTTTGGAGAAGTAGCTATTTAGGTCCTTTGCCGATTTTTTAATTGTATTGTTTGTCTTCTTGGTATTGACTTGTATTAGTTCTTTATATATTTGGAAATTAACCTCTTTTTAGATGGATCATTGACAAATATGTTCTTCCAATCAATGGGTTCTCGCTTTATTTTACAGATGGTTTCTTTAGCCGTGCAGAAGCTTTTTAGTTTGATGTAGTCCCATTTGTTTATTTTTCTTTTGTTTCCCTTGCCTTAGGAGATATATTGGACAAAGTATTGCCACAAGAGATGTCTGAGATTTTACTGCCTATATTTTCTTCTAGGAGTTTTATGGTTTCGTGATTTACATTTAAGTCTTTTATCCATTTTGAGTTTTTCCTAGTGTATGGTGTAAGTTGGTGATGTATTCTGTTTTTTTGTTTTTTGCGTGTACCTGTCCAATTTCCCCAACCATTTATTGAAGAGATTCTCTTTACTCCACTATATGCTCTTGCTTTCTTTGTCAAATGTTAACTGACCATAAAGGGATGGATTTATTTCTGGACTCTGTTCTGTTCCATTGATCTATGTGTCTGTTCTTATGCCAGTACCAGGCTCTTTTTCTTAGTGCAACTTGACATTAGGTAGTGTGATTCCTCCAACTTTGTTATTCTTTCTCAAGATTTATGAGGCTACTTGGGATCTTTCTTGGGTCTATATAAATTTTTAGAATATTTATTCTACATCTGTGAGAAATGCCATTGGTATTTTGGTGGGAATTGCATTGAATCTATAGACTGCTTTGGATAGTATGGACATTTTAATGACGCTAATTCTTCCATATACATTTTTTCTTTAACTAGTACAAATCAAATTTCTGTCTTTTGAAACTGAAAGAGTCCTAAACAATGGGCCAAACCTACTAAGAAATTTTAGGGGACATTCCATACCACACTTTTCCTGGAAGCATATTAGACGGAACCCTGATTTGTTTTTGTTTTTGTTTTTTAATTTCTATGGCTATTACACAGCATACAGACTTTTCAAAACCTTTTCAGAGGACAGAGGTTTAAGATGATCTGCAGGAAGGTGATTCACTGTTGCATTGTGCCTTTGATTTTGATAATGATGGTGATATTCCTGATAGCGGTGATGTCATTACCATTGACCCGATGAACACTCACTGTGAGTCAGCCTCTGTGCTCAGAACCACGCACGCTCTGTCTCATGTGATTCCCAAGCCCCATGAGCGAGGGCCTGCTGCTGTCCCCATTAACCAGAGGAAGAGACTGAGCTGCAGGGAGCGTTAAGAAACAGCAGGCAGTGGCACAGCTGACGTTCAGCACTCACACCCAACCAACTCCCAGATCTCACCTGAGCATAATGCTACTCAAAGCTTGTGAGAAACGCAACCCTTGGGAAATCGAAACACAGAGCCAGAGCTGAGTGGGCAGGTCAGCTGCCACTTCCTGTGGTCAAAGAAGAAAAAACTAAGAAAAACTCAAAGAGGAGCAACTTTAAGAAACAAATTCAGGAACCTGAACATTACAATAAGCCTTAGAAAAAGAGTCTATTTTGAAGAACCTGTTATTTAAACAGTTGTCATTTTACTGAGCCAAATGTTCAATTGTGGGATATCAGCTGCATCTCAGAGCTGTGATAAACTGGACTCGATGCAATGCAGTCAGAAAGTGTCCCTAGGGCAGCTATCTGTCGAGGCCCAACTCCGAGAGATGTGAGTCCTCAGACCTTCAAGACTTTCCCTGTGGAGTCAAAATGGCCTTCCCGAGCTGGGGGGTGGGGTGGGGTAGGAGTCGTGGGGGTGGGGTGGGAGGTGGGGTGACAAGACAATGTTCCTCCTTTCCTTGTACTCTCCTCCCCCGATCCACCACACCTGCCCAGGACCTCCTCCTCCTGCCACTGTGGTGGCAAGGTGGACCGCTCTTGTCACTGCATGTGCCCCAGTCTGGTGCCCGGGTGGCCTCTGTTCCTGTTGACTGCTGTAGGGAGGCACCATCTGCTGTCACAGCCGGCCAGCATCCACCAGAGGCCTCCTGCCACAGCAGTCAGGAGAGGGGTGGAAGCAGGAGTCAGGACATGTTCCTGCAAAACCCCAGAGCTGCTTCTCTGCAGTCCATGGGCCTGGCCCTGCGAAAACGTCTGCAATTAGTGATCGCGGACACACCGTTCCCCAACAGCGCTCAGAAGAAGGAAAGGCAAGATCTTTAGGATCATATGATGAGATTCGGGAGATTTGCCATCTGATAACACCCACCATCCCTCGTTGATGCATTTACTGATGATCCCTTTTCCCTTCCTCCTTCCCACCTGCTCCCTCTTGGTGACTCCTGCATCTGCAAACTTGATCCACTTAGCACCCTGGCTTCTCCTGGTGACATCACCTCCAACCATCGGCTCAGTGCTCATCTCAGCGCCACCTCAGCCACCTGAGCCCACAACCCCGATTCTGACATTACTACTGCACCGTTTCTACTACACCGATGTCAAACACTCAGCCGACCAGCGCCACGGATTTTCCAGCTGACTCTCTACTGCCCCTGCCCTAACAAGTTTTGATCCTCCAGAACTTGCAGATCGTAAAACCTGTGCTCACTGTCGTCTGTGACACTTTTCATTTTTTAATTTTCTGATCCCTTATTAAAAATCAATCCATTGAATAAACCACAAATTTGGTTGCCTGCCCCCCCCCCCCCATCATGAAAGTCATCCCGGCAGCCTCTAACCTTTGGTTAAATCCTACCTCACACCAGCATCCAGGTGAATGGAGATGAAGAAAAACATGCAAACACCTTGACCGCTCTTACCTTAAATCTGTGACCACAAACCGCAGCTGGGCCCACATCCCCAATGCATTTTCCTGTTTACGTCCTGCTCTGACTCCAGGTGGCACTTCTAGCGCAGCTTTTCACTTCCCAGATCTCCAGCACCCCTGCCCACCTCCTCACTCTTCAAGGATGGTCTATTCCACTGAGAGCACAGGAGCAACCAGAAACATTTTCATTCTCCCTGTAGCCACCACCCCCAGCATCTGCCTTTCTTCTGTCAGAGGGAAGATGCTACTGGAGGTCAACGCTTCCTCTTGTCCAGAGCATCCTGTTGCCCTCACCTGTGAGACTTTATTTTCATAGCTAGTCCATTGCTCTCCCGCTTCAGTTTTCTCTCTCTAGGTCAGCAATTTTCAACCTTTTTCATCTCATGGCACACATAAACTAATTACTGAAGTTCTCTGGCACACGAAAAATTAATTTTTGTTGATCTGACAAAATAATAGGTATAATTTTGATTCATTCACAATGAACAGCTATTGTTGTGTTAGCTGTTGTCATTTTTTTATTTGACAATCTAAGGAAAAAGAGGTCAGTGCCCCTGACTAAATAATAGTCAGGTAATGCATGTTTTAAAAATTCTTGGGACATACCAGTTAAAAATCGCTGCTCTAGATGGGTATGTTAACATGCAAACTTGCTGAGATAACATGCATCTTTAAAAAGAAGAAAACTCATTTGTTTGGAGCATTGTTCCATAACGGAAAGGTTGTGGGTTCGATTCCCAGTCATGGCATGTGCCTAGGTTTCTGGGCTCCGATCCCCTGTCCAGGTGGTTACAGGAGACAAACTGACGCTTCTCTCTCTCATCAATGTTTCTCTCTCTCCCTTCCTCTCTTAAAAAAAGTCCTAGAGAATAAAAGTTAATTAATTAATTAAAAACCTCTTACTTGACTCTAGTTCCCTCTCCAGCTACTACCCTATTTCCTCACTCCTTTTATATTAAAATTCCTGGAGTTTGCTGTCATTCTTATCTTCACTAATTCACCTTCCATTTTCCCTTGAACTTCCTTTGTGGAAGATTGTGTTATTGTTCCCAACTATTTGCTCCTCCTTTCTCTGGAAACATTATGTGTGCCTGGTGGTGGCCATGTGACGTGAGGTGCCCCCTGCTGGTGGAACACACCTGCCACTCCCTCAGCAGGCGGCCCTCATGCCTGGCTTTACCCAGGAGACTCAGAGGAGACAAGATACAGGCCACGTCGGAGGAGAAGTTTAAGAGGCATGCCAGGCTGCCAGCAGCAACCTTGCCTTCCCCCCAGGCCACAATAATGCAAACCAAGACCGGAGGCACCCCGTCAGCCTGGGCTTTGAAGTGAGAAGTTTTATGGAGCAAAACTGAAGCTGACCCAGAGCTCCCAATGACCCACAACAAAACACAGCTATCGGACAAGCCTTTGTGAGTAGTAATTGACCATTACTGCAGTCTTAACAAATTCTGAGTTTCCAAACAATCTTCCATCCCCATCATCCTGTGGAAAAACTGTGCTTGTCCAAACCACATCTGTGTTACCAAAACCTGTGACCAATGATGCATCCTCTCCTCACTGAGCCATTGATTATACCACCCTGCTTCAAATGCTTTCATGTCTTGGTATCGAAAGATTCCCTTTCTCTGTTTTCTTTCCACTTCACTGGCCCCTCTGTTCATCTTCTTTCCCAGTTCCTTCTCGTCTTCTTGAGATCTAAGTGTTGAGATCGTAGAACATGGCCCTTCTCTACCATTCTCTCCCTCAGCAATCACATCTCTCTGTGTCCGGGATTCCAAAACCAATGTCTCTGGCCCCTGTTTTTTCTCGGGACTCCAGCTTGAGTATGTAATTTCTTACTCAGCATTTCCACTTGCGCCACTAACAGTACTTACTCTGAATTACTCAGAGTAATTTACTCAGGCCAAAAATGACTTGATATCACCGTGATCCCTCCCTTTGTCTCACACCCCACGCACATGCTTCCAGGTGCCAGCACTTCCACCATCACCACTCCGATCTGATCCTAGAGGAGCTCTTGCCTGGACTATCACAGTGGTGTCCAGTCTGGTCCCTCCTGTTTCTGCATCTGCTGCCATCAATGCTGCCACACACTAAACAGCCAAAAAAGTTCATTGTTTTTTAAGGTAAACTAGATGCCATGAATGCCCTTGCTCAAAACCCTATAATGACTTCCCATAATTCTTCAGAGAAAAGTGAAAGCCCTCTTCACAATGCTAAGGCCCTGCCAGTGCTAGCCCTGGCTGTCTTTCCAACTTTGCCTTTTGTCACTTGCCCCCTTGCTCATGCACTCAGGTCAAACCAAACTTCTTGACATTCTTGAAACCCACCTCAGGGCCTTTGCACTTGCTGTGCTCTCCACCTTGAATGCAGTCTTTCCCTTAATGTCCTCAGGCTGGCTTCCCCACTTCACTCAATTTTGGCTCGAATGTCTTCTGTTCTGAACTATCCAGTTTAATGAGCCACCCGCTCTCTATATTTTATTCCTTGATCTGTGTTCTTTCTAGCACTTTGCACTAATAAGAGACAGCATAGTTTAGTAGTTAAGAAAAGGCTCCCTGGCTTTGGCAGTTAACCTCTCTCTGCATCAATTTTCCCATCTGTGAAATAGGGATCAGAGTCACAGCACTTATCTTATAAAGCGCTAACAAAGCTTACATGTGTTAATGCCTGAAAATGCTTATGTGGTGGGAGGCAATGGTGGCTGGCTAATTTCACCTGACGTGGGAGTCTCTAAGTGTGCATTGTCTATTTCCCCGTAGAGCGGGAACTTTGTATTTCTGGCCCACTGTGGTATCACAGCACACAGAACATGCAGAAAATGTGCTGACAGAACTGTCCCTGTAAACTTGCCATAGGAACCTGCACTTCTTTCTGTGCACTGTTTTTTAAAATCACATTTTTAAATTGGATTTTATTTAGTCTGACTCAACCTCCCCCATCACAATATGACAGTATGATTACTTCAAATTGATCTTTAATTGCTAACTTATCATTGAAAGTTTCCTCTATCTTTCTGACAGTGTTAAGCAAAATAAAATTATAAAAACTGATCAAGATTCCTGACTTGAAAATCATCATTCTCTAATTTGTCTGTATATGAAAGTTTCAGTCTTCACCTATTGGGTTTACAAAAAATCGATTGTGTCACCATTTGGGTTAACATTCTGTAACTTGGCTGGGGTCACTGAAAGTAAATGTCATACTTAAAACGATCACTCATGAGCTCCTGAATCCTTTTGGACTTCCTAAATCCCAGCTGCAACCTGATCTATACAGTTACTCACCACTTAACAATGGAGACACATTCTGAGAAATGCATCATTTGGTAATTTCATCACTGTGCAAACATCACAGTGTGCTCTTACACACACCTAGGTGGCACAGCCTACTACACACCTAGCCTGGTGCTCCTGGGCTGGAACCTTGTACAGCATGTTACTGTGCAAAACAACATGAGATTAAATCAAGCACCAGAGAAAACGAGGCAAACAAGAGACATGGTAAACAGGAGATGTATGAGGCTGCTGCCAGCGTGACACAGCCTACAGTTTTACAGCAACTATAGTTTTATAAGTAGAAATAGTACACTCTAAAATAACAATAAAAAGTATAGTATAGAAAGTACATGAACTAGTAACGTAGTCGTCTATTATTATTATCAAGTTTTATGTACTCTCCGTAAGAGTACGTGCTTCACTTTTATACGACTGGCAGTGCAGTAGGTTTGTCTTCCCCAGCATCGCCGTAAACTCATGAGTAACGTGTGGCACTGGGACAGGACGATGGCTCTGATGTCACCAGGTGGTAGAATTTTCCAGCTCCATCATCCTCTTATGGGGCCAGCATCACACACGCAGTCAGTCGTTGACCAGGATGTCATTATGTGCCACGTGACTGTGATTAACAATGATCCCTTACACAGCACTTAGCATGCACAAAAGCAATCTTCTCAAACCATTGATTTAATCTTTAGTACTATTCTAGAAGATAAGAAGAGGCCCTTGTCAGATCACACATTTCACAGAGAGGAGAAGGGGCCTGCCCCGGGCCATTGGAAGCAGGGTGCGGTGCCAGGACAGAAGAGCTGTTCAGCACCACTGGCCTCGGATGGACGATCCCCAGAGGAGCCTCCATGTGCCATGAGTCGCACTGGATGCCACACAGCCAGGACCTGCTCTCCTCTGTCATGGAGCCACAGAACCAGGAGCTGTTCAATTCTGAGGACCTCAGAAATCACTCTAGCCACAGCCTGCTTGTCCATATGAGGAACCTGAGCATGGTAGCCGAGGTGGTGCCAGCTGTTATGACAGGTACCTCCTCTCCCAATGGCAATGCAGGGACCCACACTTCTTCCACTCGTGGCTCCACCATCTTCTGCGTGTGGCTTCTAGGGCCGCTGGGAAGGGGGAAGACCAAGGAGGTCACATGTGAGAGGCTCTTGCCAGCCAGGCCTGGAAGTAGGACACATCAGTGCCACCCTCCCCCCTCAGTCATGGGTCACCCTAACTTCAGAGGGGCTGGGAAGTGCAGTCCAGATGTTATCCCAAAGGAAGAGGACCTATGACTGTGAACAGCTTGTGTCGGCCACACCAGGCAAGTCATGTGACTTTCTCGAGCCCATCCCCCGCCCCACGAGCAGCAGGCTGAGTGGCTGAGTGGAACCCAGGACTTGGGTCTGAGTGGGAAGATACTCTACTGACTGTCCTCACCTTTCTCGCCTGCTCCCCTCTGTGTACTGGCCGTCATGATACATGTTCTCTATTGTTTCTAAGTTCATGTTTTCCTTGACATTTACCCCCAGGCTATGAAAACCAAAAATAAGGAAAACAAAAAATTAGCTGTCAGTTTTCCAGGTGAAAGAACACCTGCGAGATTATTAGTAATAGAAAAGAGGAAGTTGTCCTGTTGGAAATGTCTGGCACCCCACCTCCCCCCACCCCACCCCTAGCTGTAATCGACTCCAGTGTTTCTCCTAATGGTCCCAGATAATAGAATATTAGAACTGAAAGGACCTCAGAAATAGCTAAAACAGAGGAAAGATGTTGCCACTCTTATTCTTGGGTCACAGAACCCTGGGCAACGCCCCTGGGACTCTCAGATAGACCATTGAGAGCACTGCCCCAGACCAGGTCGTCATAACGACTGAACGAGATAATGCAGACAAACTACCCTGGAGTTCAGTAGGTTCCCCGCCAATGCCAGTCAGCTTTGAACCTGAATCAAGCTCACTGCTGTCGCACTATAGAATGTTCTGTGCCCCCTGACCAGGTCAGACTGATCTGGTGCCTGGGATAGGCCCCGGATCTGTTAAATGATGCAAGTGCTACATACAGGAAGCCACTGTCACCTGGGAGATTCAGGAGCTGCCTGCTGGGAATGAGAGCAAAGGCCAGGCCCCAAGCTGCTGCCGCACACTGTTTGTTATGCCAGAACTAACAGCATACCCGCCCCCACCCCCACAGTTCTTCCCTGTGTTCAACAGGCTCAAAGCCAGAAGCCACCCCCTACCCCTATCCCACCAAGCATCTCAAGTCCCACTCTGAAGCCCACCCAATCACAGATAAATTCTCATTTGCTCTTCCCTTCCCTTGCTACGTGACTTTGGACATTTAGTAAATGGCAGTTGTTCTTTTTATTATTGAGTTCATTGTTACTTGCAGGGCACACTGACTGTGGCCTCCCTCTGAGGGTCTTCACTGCCTCTGAACACCTGTGCTGTCCACGACCGAGACACGGAGATGCCCTGTCTCATAAGAGAGGGGTGAGCCCTGACACGCAGCGCTCCTGGGCGTCAGCGCCAGCCCGGCTTAGGCTCACTCTCTCCAGCTGGCCCCTGCGGCGGGGAAAGGCGACGTAAAATGGTTACGAGTTAGCTCTCCTGGTGGAGTCTCCAGGGTGCTGACAGTGACTGAGTTCCCAGACCAGGAGAAAGGGGGCCTGTGAGTCGACAGTAAGATTGTTGACTCTGCACTAGGAGGGGTGAAGTTGGGAGGGGTGAAATTCGAAGAGGTGAGGAGGAAGAGAAGATGTCACCGAGCCCAGGCCCAGGAGCCAGGTGCTGCCTGCATTCACGGGATGAGACACGCGGGACATTTCTGCACAGCCCCTGAGCCGCCGGCTCTGGGGAGCTGCCACGAGGGCAGCGAGGTCAAAGTCTCTGTGCCCTTCATGCCTGATCGCTTGCTCCATCCTTGACCCACAGGCAGCTGCCCGAGCTCTGTCATGTGTTCCTGAGGTCCCTGCCACTCATCCCACCACCCTGAGAAGATGCCACTGAGTTTTTGTTCAGAGTCCCATAGCGTTTGTACATACCCCTGTTACTACGAAGAACACGTTATATTATAATTGCCACCTCCTAGTCTCTGTCCACACCGGGGCCAGGGAGCAGGTCTCACTTGACACCGGTGCTAAGCAGCTGTTCAGTAGGTGTTTGCTAACTAACAACTGGCCTCTTTTGCCAGATACCTAAGCTGCTGACTCCCAACTGTCACCAGACACTGGATGCCGTCTCTCCTCTGACTTCCAGGGACACCCAAGGCCAGTCTTCTCCTGGGCCGGCCTTGATGTGGGACACCATTCTGGCATCAAGAACCTGCGGTGCTCTTGAACTCTGCAAGTACCTTCCCTGGCCCTGCCTGGCCTCGCACCTCCACACCTGAGCACTGTCTGGCAGGCTCCACCCTGCCATGTCCCCAGTCCACACAGCCTGGACCCAGGCAGCAGGGGCCTGTTGGACACGCACAGAGTCTCGCATGAGGAGGGCAGGCATCCACCCCAAGTTCCCCAGCTCAGGAATAACGCCGTCTATCGGAAATCACCTACCATTTGCCGCTCCTCAGCTTGTTCAACTGTGAATGGGTGAAATGACGTCGAACTCAGAGCAGAAATCAAGAATGCAAGTGAAGCGAAGGCACCTTGAAAAACCGTGCTTATTCAGTCAGCTCTGCCTCTGCCGAGGGCAGAAGACCTAAAAGTATGCAGACGGTTCACCCAGCCCAGCCTGCGGACACCTCCCCGTGCTCCCTCCACCCATGACACCTCTGTCCAGGGGAAGCTCGGTTGGCAGTGCACCTCTGACATGGACCTTTCTCTGGGGGCAGAGATGCCCACAAGTAGGCTACATGGGCTGCAAAGGAAGGTGGAGGTGTTTCTTCGTCATTGTCAGGTACGTAGATCAGCAAAATGGGAAGTGGCAGAGAGCAGAGACTGTCTGTGTTATTTCAAGCTTGTGATCACATCTTATACGCTCTACTGAGCCAGGGAACAGAGCAGCCCTCAGAAAGCGGGTGCTCAGCGTGGGCGGCACTCCGCCAGCCCCCCAGCAGCCCCAGCTCTGCTCCACTCGTTCCCGGGGCATCTGGCCTCCCCGGAGGGCACCCATCACTGGCCTCCTGCTGCACATCTGTTCAGTTCAATATTTACTGAACACTTACTAAGGCCAAGCAAGACCTTGACCTCATTTGATAGCTACAGAAAAGGAAGACCCATCCTCCCTGCACGCAATGGCCTCCCAGTCAAGAGCCATTGTTGAGAGTTCTTTCACCCAACACTTCCAGTGGGTCACTCTCCTGCTCAAGAACATGCAATAGCTTCCTGTCTCCTTGGCATCAAGGACAAACTCCTCTGCTCGTCTTTCAAGCACACAGCCGCAACCTAGCTCCACCAGATCTTGCTAACTGTTAACTTAAACCCACCAGCCCTGCAGGCAAAATGTTGTCACTGGGCCAGGCCCTTCCTGTCTTCACTGGGCATGCTGTAATTTCTTACCTAAACCCTTGAAGACCTAGCTCAGATGCCGAGAGCCCTGCGTGATCTCTGTCACTTCGAGACCAGTTCACTGAGAGTGAGCCACAGTCCTGAACCAGGTTCCCTAATTGCTTCAAGCAGTCTCCCTTTCTCTCTCTCTCATTAGATTATAAAGTCCTGAAGGGCAGAGACTATTCAATTAAGCTCAGTTCAACAACTATCTATTGAACACCTACCCTTCCCCCGCCCACTACATTTGTTGGTGTGCTGACTGACAGGCCTCCCAGGCTCCCAGATCCTCCAGGCAGGTGGGCAGCTCTTATGACGGAGAGTTTGAGCTACGACCTTAGGCAAATCTCAGCAGCGTTCCTGGTCCCTTGATGACCTCAGGGCATCCCTGAAATTAGGTGAAATTACAACCTAGCCTCAGCCACCTTGAAAAGTAAGAAACCATTTCTTCTCCCCTATAAGGCCAAGCATCCTGAGGGTTCCACCTGACACCGCAGGAACAAGTGTGGTAACGCCACCTGACCTGTGGGGACCTCACACCCCCAGGGAAACTGGAGCCCCAGCGTCTGTATCTCCCTCTGGGCCAGAGGATGAGCCCCTGGCAGGGACGGTAGCCTTGTCCACTGTCTCCCCTTCTTCCTCCCCCTTGAAGCAGCTGCAGACCCACCATTTTTCAGGACGGAAACCTCCAGTGCTACCTAAGGTTAGTTCCCTGCATCTCTTCTCAACACCCTACCCCCACCCCTTCCTCCCTACCTTCCTTCCCGGGGGAGACAGGGCTGGTGGATTCCAGCTGCTCGCTGTTTTGCACGTCTGACTATTGCCATCTAGCGGCTCAGTGGCATAAACCGAACTCCCTCTAACCCCCACAAAAGCCCCTTTTCTCCTTTCTTTGGAAGAGGGGGGTGGGGGGTAGCTTGCCTTTTCAAGCCCAAGAGGTCCAAAAACTACAAAGACTTCCAGGAGCTCCAGTATTCTCAGGAAAGTACTTGCACCCCTGCCAACCCGTGGAGTTGGGATCGGGGCCTTCCCTGGGGTGGTAGAATGAGCAGAAGGCTTTCTCCAGGCTAACTGAGGGGTCACCAGACAGGGAGAGAGAAAGGAGAGGGATGGGGAGTGATCACAGACCCTGGGCCTGAGCCTCGTGAGCCAAGATGAGGTGCGCAAATGCCAGGCCCCCGGGGCCAGGGAGTGGGGGCAGTGCCACATGTGCCCAACCCCGTGGCAACTGGATTGCCTGCAGGATCCGGAAAGAACAATTTGAACCTTCACTGGGGCTGCACCCCCACCTTCACCTGGTGCATGGTGAGGGGCTTGTTCTCCAAGTGCATGTTGCTGGCTTCATGGCGACACTGGTCACCTGTGGGTCTGACCTGCTTCTGGAGGTGGCACATCCTTTTTCTTACCGACATCCCTCCACCCACCATCTTTCTGTCACCAAAGCAGCTCTCAGTGAACAAAACATCTACTTGGGCTGTGAGCAAGGTGGACAGGACCCCTGGCAGCCCCTGGGCCGTGCTGGCGTCGGCTCCTAGCCGGCTGGTCCCTTCTCCTCATGCCCACTGCTCTAAGCTCTCCTTTCCCCACCCCTGCCTTTAAGCCTCCTTGATCCATTTGGAAGAAATATCTTCTTGCTGGAGGAAATGAAAATAAAAATACAGCCAGGCAGGGCAGTACCCCTTGCCTCTTCCTCTGAAAAAGGCAGCCTGCCGGCCCCCCACGCCCGGTCCGGGGGGGCGGGGGCGCGCGCCTTCAGTGGGACCCGCTGAGGTGATAAGGGCTATTAAGCATATTCATTATTGACTATTTCACATTAGATTCCATTTTTCCCCTTTGATGCCAACACAACTAATAAAAATGCACTTTATCTTCTTGGATTTATGGGCTCATAAAGCTGCTTTCATGTTCCTCCGGGAATTGGGATTAAAGGAGAATTAAACATCTCAGTGCAAGCCCCTCAGGTAAGGGGGGAGGGGAGGGGCCCACAGGGGTGGGGGCAGAGGAGTGATTCAAGGACAAGAAATAAACTGAAGTAAAAACCTGGCAAAAATATGGCTTTAATATATTGTAAAAGAATAAAAACCTCATAAAAAGTTATCACCAGACATGAGGAGTTCGTAATGCCGCCCATTGTGGATTCTGGGAGGAACTTCCTGGGAGATGAGTCATTAAATAGAAGCAATCCCAGAGCCGACAGGGAGAGGCTAGAAGGGGCTGCACGCAAGGACGGCCAGAGGAGCTGCCGCCCAGGAGCTGGGCGCCGACCACCTCGGTCCTGGGACAGGGGACAGTCTTCCTGCTGGTATCAGCGGGAGATGGCTGTGTCCAGTGTCTGTGGGCCCTGGAGTTTGCCCATCAGCCATGAGACTCCGGGCGAATTGCTGAATCTCTGTTTTCTTCTCTGTTAACCAGAGACAAAAACCCTGGCTGCATTCTTCCCAAAGTCATTGCCAGAACCTAACAGAACCAGGTAAGGCATGGAGATTTCTTTGATTCAATCTAGAAATTTGGAAGTTATTCTTGCCATCTCTTTTCCTTCATCCCCATATCCAGGCCATCACCAGTATTGCCATTTCTACCTCAAAAATCTCTACTTTTTGCCCTGGCTGGCATGGCTGAGTGGATTGAACACTGGCCTGCAAACCTAAGGATCCCTGGTTCGATTCCCAGTCAGGACACATGCCTGGTTTGCAGGCCAGGTCCCCAGTAGGGGGTGCATGAGAGGCAACCACACACTGATGCTTCTCTCCCTCTCTTTCTCCCTCCCTTCCCTGCTGCCTAAAAATAAATAAATAAAATGTTTTAAAAAAATCTCTGCTTTTCCTTTTCTCCACCTCCAGCTCCCAGGGGCATGCCACTGTCACTCTCACCTGGACTGCAGCCATGTCTTCCTGGTTAACACCTTCCAAATTCATTCTCCACACAGCAGCTGGAATGAGCTTGTAAAAACATACGGTAAATCATATGGCCTTCTCTACTTAAAACTCTTCACAGGCTTCTCATTGACTTAAGTTCGTTATCCTTGGCCTGGTCCAGAGGCCCGATCTAGCCAAGCCTCTGTTTCCAAACTCATTCCTCACGCCCAGTCCTCCTTTCTGTCCCTCTGCCACCCCGAGCTTATCAGAGCTCTCCCCCACTCTTCCCATAGTCACCTGCTTCTATGGGTTAATCCCAACTCAGATGTCACTTAGACTTGCACCAAAAGTGAGCCACCTGTGTTCTGACTCTGTGCTTTTCCTACATCACAACCAAGGTACAACTGACATCACAACTTGAGTGATATAAGTACCTGTGCATTTAAATGTCACATCTGACTCTCCACTAAACTGTAACTCTTTGAGGGCAAAGAGTATCCTTGTTTGGAGGCCAGTTTGGCTGAAGGTAGTAAGAGGGAATGTGGTAAGAAACCAGGCCAGCTCTTGCAGGGCCTGCTGGGTGATGATAAAGATTTTTTTATTTTATCCTGCATGCAAAGGGAAGCTGTTAAGATCTGCTAAGCAGTGGCTGTGAGATGTTTTCGAGCAAACATAGAAATGAGGAGGCAGGTACAGGGCTTTCGCAGCTGGTGAGAGGTCCTGGCAGAGTGACGGCGCTGGAGGGAGAGAGTCCTTTTGGAGAGTGAATCCGCATGCGCTGGACCACCCTGGGGGTGATATTTTCACCATCTCACATGGGGAAGGTATAATAAAGAAGATCCAGCTACTTTTATTTCCCTGATCACATCAATGTTTACAGATACCCATAACAATTCTTCCTAATGACCCCCCTTATTCATCGTGGAGGGCTTTATGTTCCTTTTCTTGTGCCAAAGAAGAATTATTAGTGATCCAAAGTGCCTTGATAACTAGTAGGCACATCTCCCCTTTCAGTTGATGGCAGATTTGGTCTAAGTGGCTTTGGAATTCCCCAACACACTTCCATGCATTTGAATCCTGTTTTAATCACAATCCTGAAAAGGGCTGTGTTGCCCCGCAGTGTGCTCTGTGGGGGCTGAGGGTGGGGGGCTCAGGAGCCAGAAGCCTGGGACAGCGTTGCTTTGAAGAATGAACGATTTACAAGGGAAGAGGACAGACTGATTCAGAGAGGAGGCCGGGCTCCAGGAACCAGCCCGGGGCCCCGAGAGCCAGTGCGCTTCAAGACAAACGGCACCCGGCCTCCCGGAGCCAAGCAAACTCCCACTCTTCTGGGGCTTCCATTCATCCAGCACCATTATCAAGGACCTACTACGTGCCAGATGCTGTCAGGTGCCAGCAACAGGACGATAACTGACAAAGGAAGCACCTCTGTGGATGAAATGCTTTGAAAGGCTGAAAACCGTGTTCAAGCAGGGAGCGTGGTGGCACAAGGAAAACTGGGACTCTCTCAGCACCTCAGACCAGGGACTCTGGTCTCCAGAGAATGCTCATCTGTGAGCTTCTATCTGCTCCCTTCCCTCTTCCTCGTCCCCTCACAGAGAGACCGTGGTTTGCGGAAATTTTCCTGGCAATCAGCTCACGCGTGATTTATGAGTTTATGGTTCTCAGAGACATCTGAACATCGGGGCGTAGATCTCAGTAATTAATCCTAGGAGGTCCCTAATGACAGCGGAGACTGTGCTGTGTGGAAGTTGCTTCAATACTAAACAGCTTGTGTTATCTAACAAACGAGAACATTTCACACCCAATAAATGTCATTTTGATAAGTGCTACTAGAGGCGGTAAATCTGACAAAACACACACATGCACTTGCCCTTCTGGCCCCTCGTCCACAGGTCCTCTCACTCCAGTGCTTTGGGGGGTCCCCCTCTGGCCCCACAGTCACTTCGAGGCTGTGCGTGGGGAGACACGCAGCCAGCCTCTCCATGGCACCTGTGCCATGGCACCTGCATCCATGTGGAAGCTTTACAGTTGCCTGGCAAATGTGGGTCATTTTAAATACAAAAGTGGATAATTCAAACATAAATCAAGCAAAGCAAAACCAGACAAAAGCCTGTGCCCCTGCTTTCTGCTCCATTCTCTTATTCAGGGCACATCTGAGACTGTTGGGATTTGGCTAAAATGATAAAGATCATCCCCACTCATCATCAGAAAGTGTTTCAATGTGTTACACTGAATGGAGGAAACTGCAAAGATGCCGCCTTCCCCTCTGGGCTAACGGGGGATCTGTGCTCTTTGCTGCATGGAGAGGACGTTGCTCTTGCGCACCCCTGCCCCTCAGCGCCACGAACGGGCCCAGGTGAGCACGGAAGGACAGAGGGCACTGGGTCCCCTCGCTCTGCAAGGAAGGCAGCAGCCAAGTGAAACGTATACAGAACAAAAGTGCTAAAAGAGAAGGGTCCTGTATCATTCTAACTATATGACAATCTGGCAAAAGCAAAATTGTGGAGACAGTGAGAGGACCGGACCGGTGGCTGCCAGGGGCTTGAGGGGAGGCAGGGATGAAGAGGGGACATCCCGGAACTGACAGGCAGTGGGACTCCTCTGTGATATGTGAGCCATTTGTCAAAACCCCCAGAATGTACAGCACAAAGACTGGGCCCTAATGTCAACTGTGGACCTCGGTTAACAATTATATTCATTTGTATTTCTTATATGTTAACATTGATAAATATTAAGTATATCAATATTGACTCATCAGTTATAGCAAATGTACCACACTAATAACCAGCTGCTAAAAATAAAGGAAATCTGGGAGTGGGGGCAAGGGGATCTATGGAAACTTTCTATACTTTTTGCTCAGTTTTTCTGTAAGCCCAACACTGCCCTACAAGTAAGTTGTACTGATTTAAAGGGAGAGAGGGCTACTTGTGGCTCGTTGGGCTCAGCATCATGAGGCTGCCTGACCGTGCTCAGCCCTCTCCTTCAGCAAGCACTGTCCTCAATGAGCGCAGGATGGCACGGTCACACCAAGCTCACGGTGACAGCTGATGTGGGAGGTGCCCAGATGGCCCTGAGGTGGCTTTGGGAAGATCATCTTCCAACCCACTGACTGCTTCATAAGTGCCTCCCCTGTGTGCATCTCCTACACCTTAAATGTCGTGTCCCCTGCTAGTTAACGGCAGTATCCCTAGGGCCTGGAGCTGTGCCTAGAACATAGTAGACACTCGATAAATAATTGTAGAATCAATTTAAAAAGTGAAGATAAGCATATATCCACCTATTCATCAACTATTTTTCTGGTTCCTCTGAGTCACCACCCCAGGCGGAGTGGAGAAAGTGAATGCTTATAAGACATGCTCTCCACCTGTAAGGCGCGTCCAGTCTACTGGAGGAAATCATCTGATTTGTAAATTACAGTTCTACGAGTGCGTGGTAATCATTCCAGAGGTCAGGGGCTAGTTCCGTCAGCCCAGGGTCGTGTGTGATATGCCTGTGATCACGCACTGTGTCTGGCACATTGCCTGGCAGAGGGGGGTTCCATGGATGTTTAGCAACTCCCCTTTCTAAAAAATGCCTAGCAGTGAATTGATGATCAAACCCTATGCCCTTCTATTTTCATGGCAGAATCCCGCCACCTAATGCTGCCTATGGGCCTCTTGGTCTTACCCCTGATAAATAACAACAGTCTTTTTTAATTGCAGAGTCTTACAGCTTACAAGTATAAGGTACTTTCACACACACACACACACACACACACACACGCATTTGGTACCCCCAGCCCAGGATATCAAGGCTGATAGGAAACCACCTGTTTGGGGTCCAGAACAAGTACAAGAGGAGGGGGA
The DNA here is from genome assembly GCF_004126475.2 of Phyllostomus discolor. Lineage (NCBI taxonomy): Eukaryota > Metazoa > Chordata > Mammalia > Chiroptera > Phyllostomidae > Phyllostomus > Phyllostomus discolor. The sequence continues at coordinate 50,134,377 of NC_040910.2, read as the reverse complement.
GGAGAACCCGATTTGCAGGCAATGGGAGGGGGGCTGAGTGCTTCACGGAGCGACCTCATCTCTGCCTCTCAAAGAGATGTGAGAGCTGCTGAAGAAGAAACTAAATACCTGAGGGATTGAGACCTTTGTACCCCTAAAACCTATGTAATTTTGTTAACCAGTGTCACCCCAATAAATTCAATAAAACTTTTTTAGGAAAAGAAACCGGAGAATTAGAAAAAAGCAGTCAAAATGTATTTCCTCACCGTTCTGGAGGTGGGAGGTCCGGGACCAGGGTTGCGGCACGGCCGAGTTCCACCATGAGGGCCGGCTGAGGACCGAATGTGTGTCTTCCCCTCGATTCACACGTTCAAACCCTAATCTCCAATGTGGTATGTGGTGTCGGGGTCTTTGGGAGGTAATAAGGTCACAGGGTGAAGGCCTCATAATGATTCTAGTGTCCTTATGAGAGCAGACGCGGGACAGCTTGCCTCCTCTGTCTGCTCTCCACTGCGTAAGGACGAAAGGAGAAGGCAGTCTGCCTGCACCCTGACCTCAGACCTCCGACCTCCAGAACGGTGAGCCACCAATGGTTGTGGTTGAGGCCACTCCGTTAATGTTCTTTTCGGTATAGCAACCCAGAGGGACTGCAACAGGACTCCACCCTCGTGACTTCATCGAAACTGTCACCTCCCCAGAGCCCCATTCCAAATACCACCCTGTTAGGGAGTTAGAGCTCCAATAGGTGAATTTTAAGGGGACAAAATTTGGTACCTGCCACCTTCCCTTGGCTTAATCTCTGTATCCCTTACTGCAAAACTGGGCCATTTTCTTTTCTTTTCTTTTGTGGAGCCAAGAATAGCCACGTAAGCCAGGCTTAATGTCGCTCCTCAGAGCTGGGCTTACATCCTGACTCATTAGGTATTTTCAGTCTTAGAGGAAGAATCAACTCAGGTTATTAGCAGGGGGAGACAATTGCCTTTTATTTCTTTCCTCCTTGTTTATTCTAAAAGGAAAGAGTAATGAGTTAGCTTCTGTTGTCAGAATAACAACAAGGGCATTTTCTGGCAGTCAGTTCATAAGGAAATTCGTCTTGTAATTGGAGCTTCAGAGGTTCACCCGACATTGATGGCAGCCACAGTATAAATTAGCCTCCTCTCCACATTTACAAATATTATCGTAATTATTGCAGCAAGTAGGAATGCAGTCCGGCCAACTTCTTCATTTGAACTCAACCATCAGAGGGGCTCCCGGACCCCAGGGAGAGCGCAGGCGCCGGGGTCCTGCAGCCTCACATGAAATAGGGCTGTGGGAGGCCCAGAGAGCCCCCACTGTGTTAGCACGGCTGGGACAGGCTTCCTCATGAGCCTGAGAGGGCCTGGCCCCACCCCTCCTGCCAGTGGCTGCTGGACCACCTCCGCCTCCTCCAGGCTTTCTCAAAGAGGCTGGACATGCCCCACCCAGCCGCTGCTCTCCCTCCACAGGAGACCTGGAGCGCAGCACTACACTCACTATCTCTCCAGTCCCAGGCCTTGGCTCCCTCAGCCCCCAAAGCTGCCAGCCCCTTCCTTTCTTTCCAGTCCCAGTGACCCCTGCAAGGGGAGCTGAGGTTCTGAGGCACCAGGAGTGGGTCTGTCTTGCCAACCGAGGATGCTAGCATAGATGGCCCTGGGCCTCGGGCACTGTCTGTCCAAAAAAAAAAAAATCTGTTAGCAACAAGAAACAGAAAATTCTCCCAGAGAAAAGATATGTGACCAGAAATCCTGCCGTAATCCCAGCAGAGCCCGCTGGTCCTCAGGCAACCAGGCAAGAAGTGCTCCTCCTGGCAAGGGAGTGCTAGAAAGAAACTGAGATCATCTTGCCTGAACTGTGCCTTCCAGAGAGATGGACTCGGGGAAGAACGGGCCACGCTCTCCAGAGCCCTCGGCCTGGATGCGTTCCCTGAGGTTCACAAAGCCACAGAGGCCAGGCCAGGCAGATCCCCCACACCACCCACACGCACACCCGGAGCCCCCCGCCCCCCGGCCCCCGCCGCCAGACCAGGGAGAACCCAGTCCGCTGCCTCCCTCTACAAAGCGTCCTTCCTTCCCTGCTCCTGCTTGCTAAGGGAAGCTGAGATCGGGGTTGGGAAATCAGCTTCCATGGACTTTCCTCAGGAGGTGAAATTGCATTCAGCTTTGGCTCTCTTGAGCATAACTGACACTTGCATTAACTTGCTTTTAGCATGAGGCTTGGGAGGAACGAGAGAAAAAGCAAGAAACTAGGTTTTTCCAGAGCCCCTGACCTCTCTCTCTGTTTTCAAATGGCACTGGTTCTGGCTTCATAGTGTGCTGTAATCCATTCCAAACAGCTTAAGCCCCACACAGCCGCTGTGACATTCTTACTCACAGGGGCACCTCGGGCTCCACTGTTACCCTGTGGAGGGAAGGAGGCACTTCCTGTTCTGTGTTCCAGCCTGCTGTTCATCTGAGTGTGATTAGTGAAGTCCCTACTCTGTTAGTAGTTTCAGCATCCTCTGCATTTCCAGCCTGGGTGAGGGATCAAAGATGGGAAAAGGTAGGTTCTGGGCTGATGCAAATGGCAACTGAAAAGATATGAGACTGAGAAGGTTCAGGAAGAACACAGGAAGACCTGCCGCGGAAGTGGGGGCAGTGCTGCTCTGTCTGGAACGCAGCTATTTATTTGCCCAAGTGAAACCACACGTGTGCATTCTATTGCTGGCTCATGGTATCGCCCCCATGATAATAACCAAAAGGGCCGTATAATAACCATTGCTAACATTACCGAGCACTTACTGGGTGGCAGGAACAGCTAAGTGCTTTCTTTACGTGCAGTATTTCCTTCTGTTCTTCCAGCAACCCTCTCCTGAAGGCGCCGCTATTCTGTCTGTTTCACAGATGAGCTCACCAAGGCTTGGAGATTTTGAGAAACTTGGTCTTGCTCACCAAGTGGTAGGTCCAGGACTGGAGAATCCAAGTTATCCGGACAAGAGGGGCTGCACCCTGGCTCGCAGCTCTGTATCCGTTTGCCTGCTCTAAATAAATGTCCAGCCAGCGTGCTGGGAGCAAAGGCTGCGGAAGGTGTCTCGGGCCCAGGAGAGGCAGCACAAGCCACCGCAAAGCAGCAAATCAAAGAGACACACTGCCCTGTCGCTCAGCTCCAAGCTTTGGGCTCTGGGTCTGTCTTGTCCCCTCTACTCCTTCCCATGTCAATGAAGGGGTTGGTCGGAGGGTCTCCCTCTGTCTGTCCCTAGCAGTTCCCATTCTGGTGACAATGGAGGAATATAATAAGGATGATCATGGAGTGGCCATCCCCTCATTACTGCCCCAGCACCTGTCATTCAGCCACGTGTTAAGAATAAGAATTCTACCCTAAAATGAGCAATGCAGAACAGAAAAAGTTTCTCCTACTTCACGTATTTAAAAATATTAACGTGAGAAAGCCTTCGGGTAATAGGGATTCTTGTCTTTCACACTCGTAGTCGATCCATTTCGTGTTGTGCCAGCAGTGGGAGGATATGGCAGGAGGACAAGGCACAAGCGGGGATCCCACGCTTGGGGTCTGATGGCCCCGCGTGGGTCTCACGGTTCCCCTGACGTCAGAGAAGCCCTGCTGGGTGTGAAGAGCCTGAGAGAACACTTCACTGGCCAGGACCTCTTCACCTTCTGGGCGCATATCCCGACAGTCTCACAGGATCGGCACCCCACTGGCCACCCAGCATACAGACAGCTGACTGAACGGTTCACCGTGGCAACACAGAGACTTCATAATGACACACAAACTGGACGGGGAGCTCCCCAGTGCACAGGTCGCAAGTGATCACCATTTTCAGTGTCTCCAAGAAGCCCTGGAAGATGGAACGTCCGATGGCCTGATTTCCCAGCTCGTGAGCTGAGTGTTTGAAACTGGGTTCAGGAGGTAAATGGAGATCGATGGTCTCAGGGCCAAAGGCCAGTATTTCCCACCTACGATGGTCACAGACATGGGCACGTGTCTAGACTGCCATAGAATCACTGGTCTGTTGACTTTGCCAGCAAGTCAGAGAAGCTTCCTTTGTCAGGTTTAATGTAGGTACCATGCTCTCCCATCCTCAGAGGGAAAGGGTCTCGTAAGTTGGCAAAGCATGATCACAACGTCTGTGAAGTCCTGCGAGTAAATGAGACCAGCCAGGGAACAGAGGACGAAACCCCAGGCTGCACCTCAGAGATGGACCCGAGGGAGGCTCCCCGAGGGGCCAAAAGTGACCCACAGTTCTCAGAATCAAAACATGCTCTCACGAGAGCAAAGTGAGATGGCACTGCTGGGCGAGAAGGCAGCGCTGGGTGGAACGGAGAACTGAGGTGAGTGAAAAGAAGGCTGACCTTGATCTTTGAGAGACATGTGGCTGACTTCAAGTCCCAACCCTACTGTTTATGCCCTGAACAGTTTCACATCATACGTTTCTTACAGAAAACCAGGGATCACCATGGTTTCCCCATGTGGACCCCTGGATCCCTCGATCAGCGTGGACACCCCCGGACTCGAATGCGGAAGTGACATGCACACGCAGACGCAGTGCCTGCGCCTCTGCAGGTTTACTTGGCATTTCATTCAGTGAACACCTGCCGTGCACGTGCTGGGGGTCAGGAGCCAAGGGGACCACGATCCAAGCAGACCTGGGCCTCAGGGCACTCACAGTCCAGAGAAATTCAGTAGGTTTTTTTGGTCCTCAGAGTTGAGAGATTATGAATTGTTTCTGGCTGGGCTGGATGGCCCCACACCCAAGGGTGATGTGGAGAACAACTTGCTGTCATTTTCTGGGTGTTCCAGGGCTGGTCCCTCTGGTGTCCCCAGACCCCCGTGGTGTCACACCCCAGGTCCCCCACTGTGCAGCAGTGCCTGCATTTTTGGACCACCACCTGGCCCAGGTGCCGACATCTCTCACTGCCCCACCCGACCCCACCCCCTGTCTTCAAAGCCTTGCCAGCTCATGGACAAATCTGCTTATAATGCAGCCTTCATGAAGCAGAGATTTTTTTCAAAACAGCCTTCATGAAGTTGTTTCCCTGGTACCTAGCTCTTGGTGTAACACAGGCACACGATGAATGCTGGCATCACTGAATGTCCTGTCCATGTCGACGCATTAGACAGCTGAGCACCCAGAGAGATCCCCTGCCAACAAGGGACTGAGTGAGCCAAGCAGCTGCCATTGTGGGGGTCCATCTATCCTCAGAGGAGGTGCTTTGAAAGGGGGGCCACTCCACCCGTGCTGCACACAGCTGCCGTTTCACCTGTGCAAAACGCCTGTCCGTGCACCTGGGCTGAGCCAGCCGTGAGGCGAATGAAGCAGCACCCAGTGAGAAAGTTTGAAGGCTGAGTCGTGACTGCCTATGGTTGCCTCTCCCTATTTCTCCACCTTGCTTCACTTAACAAAACAAGCACAGCAAAACAGTCTGTGGCAGGGATAGGAGTCTGTGAGACCCCGGATGCACCCCCTGCCTTCTGCTTACCTCTCAGGAGGCAGGGCTGTCGCTCTCCTGGACAGTGAGCACTTCCTCTTTGGGCAGTGGGTCGGGGAGATCAGGTTGGGGAGCAGGAGCAAGGCCGACCATCCGACACCTGGGGTAGAAGTCTGGCTCGGCCTCTGACCAGCCGTGTGACCCGGAGCCACGCACAGCCACCTGGGTCTGTCTCCTCACGTGTAAGGAACGGGCAAAGGGTCACTTCAAGAATGAACTGAGGTCACATGATTGACAGTGAAGACGAAGTCTGCTGGATGCAAGGACATGGGCTCCCTCAGAGCGTGCCTCCCACCCACACATGAGGACAATCGAAGGTGCCCTCTTGGCGGGCAATCTGTAACTATGATTTCTTACAAACTTACCTCTCTGCTGTGTGAGTCTTTCCATGTTGTAAGGCCAATAAAATGCAGAAGCCAAGATGGTCATATTTTTGTCTGGCATAAAAGAAGTAATCCATAAATACATTAAGAATGAAATGACCAAATAAATGAACAGATGCTTCGCGGTACCCTTCTAATTTTCCCCTCTCGTTGTTCCCTAATGCAGATCTCCACACCCGGAAACACCATCTCCTCATTGTCCTGTGTTCACCCCTGGTTCAAGGCCACCTCCATGATTTTATTTCCTCTGAACCAAACAATAAATATCTACTATGCACCTATGTTGTGTTGGGGGGCCCATAGGGAATAAATAATACAAATAATAAAATGGGGCCCTGGCTGAGTAGCCCAGTTGGTGAGAGCATCTTCCTGATACACCAAGGCTGCAGGTTCAATCCCCCGTCAGGACACATATAAGAATCAACCAATGAATGCGTAAATAAGTGGAACAACAAAATTGATGTCTCTCTCTCCCCCCTCCCTCTCTCTCTCTTTCTAAAATCAATAAATGGAATAAATAAATAAATAAAACAAAATGTGGTTTATTCCCCAAGGAACTTATAATTTGGTAGAGGTGGGAAATGCCAGAAGAACAAGGCACACAGGAAGTGTTAGGGGCGGAGAGCTGAGGTGAACAGAGCTTTCTCAAAAGTTGTGGTATTTGAGCGAGTCTGGGAAAATGTATGACCTGAGGCTTCCCAAGCAAATGCCACTTAAAATGAGGCTTTCTTTCTTTGGTCATCTAATTGTCCCTAAAATAGTTGAAGTCTGTTGTCTTTAAATATAAAATATAAAGCTGGGTGTGCAACACAGTGATAATATACCAGTTTGAATTTAGAAATCATGGCAGACTCCACTAATTGCCTGCCCAATATCTATTCTTGCTTTCTTCCTTACTGTCAGAAACCCAGTCCTCTTTGGGGGTGGCAATGTGCCCAGGAATACGTATTCAATTTTCCACATTTCCTCCCAATCAAAGGAGTTCATGTGACCTAGTTAGGGACAATGTGATGAAGTTAACTGGCCTTTCAGGTAGTGATAATACTCAAAGTAAATAACAAGCCCTTGCTGGGTGGCTCAGTTGGTTAGAGCATCATCCCATACACCGAAATGTTGGGGGTTTGATTCCCAGTCAAGGCAAATGCATAGGTTGCAGGTTCAATGCCCAGTCAGGGAGTGAATGAGAGGCAACCGATCAATGCTTCTCTCCCACATTGATGTTTCTCTCTCTCTCCCTCTTTCTCTTCCTCTTTCTCTAAAAATCAATAAACATACCCTCAGGTAAGGATTAAAACAAAAACAAAAAAAAACAAAGTAAATGGCAAACAATGAGAAAGGATACTTGATGTAAACTGCTGGGAAATACAGCCCTGTTTTCAGGAAATTTCTTTCATAGGAATAGGTTCAGTGTCGTGTGCTTCACCACTTCTCCCTTTCCCTTCCTCCTGCCTGGAACACCACACAGCAGCCACCTCAAGACATCAAAGAAGAAAGAAAACCAAAGAGCTAAAGGTAATAGAGGTGAAGATGCTAATGACAATAGTGCAGGAAGACAGAGAAGTCTAGTTGCCCGTGACTTTCTTCACCTGCGTCTAAAGACTGCCTCTTTCCAGGGCCATGTTACATTCGATAAATTAACCCCTTATTTCTTTAAGCCACTCTTAGTTACATTTTCTGTTGCTGGCACCTGAATGAAATCCTAACTGATACAGGCCTCAGGCTGTATGTAAATGTGAGAGTGTGATTGGCTTGTAATCTAAAAAAGAGTTGAGGTTTGCATGTGCCTGGCAATGCCTGTCTTGTCCAAGAAAGAGTAATACCCAGGTGACCACAAACTAGATGACCCAATAGGGTCCAGCATACACCTAGTCTGTGCTGTTACTCCTGCATCTTCTTAGTCCCATCGATGTGTGCCATCCTGTCCCAGGAAGACAAGGAAGAATGTCATTCCACTGGTGAGCTGCAGGCTGTCAGAATACATATCTCTCCTCTGCTTGCAGCGTGTGCCGGACCCTGCCCAGGACAGTGAGAAATTGTAGTTCTGAACTTTCTTCTGTGGTTAGAAACCTTCTGTTTTCTTCTCCACTGGGTCTTAGGAGGCCAGCAGGTGGCTTGCTTTAACTTGCTGGTGTTCTTCCCATTTGTCATATATCCAGTGTCTCTGTGGAAAGACCTGGATAAACCTGTAGCTCAGAGATAAACCAACCTAGTTACAGCATCAGCTCTGGAACTGGAAGTTGGATCTCAGTTCAATTCATACTCAAGAGAGAAGCTCAGGTGGCTGAGAAAAGGAAAGGGCTTTTGAGGTACAGTAGCTAATGGCACACAAGCAGGGAAAGATTGTGTCTGTGTTTGGGACCTTCAATGTAGCAGTGTCAGCAGGGTAAAAGGACATTTATGGGAGATTTGCAAAAAAAGTTGGGAAGGTACGCTAGAACCAGACTGATGGATTGTGGGCTAAAAAGACTGGGCCTTATCACACAATGATGAAAAAAGTTAAAATTGCAGAACTCTTTTTAAGTTTCACAGTGCTGTCCCCTGCTTAAGGCCACCTGATTCCCACACAGCCTCTGAGCTACATGACGCTGCTTTCTCTTGTCTTTGTTCCAGGGAAAAGCACTAGATGCGTAAGATGAGTTGTCCAATGATCCACATCTAGAAATAGTAGATTGAGACTCAAAACCAGGTCTTTAGCTTCTTAATAAGGTTTTTGTTTTTCTCACTCTGTCCTGCTGAGAATGAGAATGCCAAGGCTTTTGTAATCAGGCATTCATGCAGACAGCAGGAGGTAAGTAAGGAGGAAGTGGGACCAGCAGGGCAGTTTTGTAATAGTTCAGTGTTAGTTGAAAGGATTTGGATTTAACTTGTGTCAAGAACGCAGTGAAAGAGAGGGAAGAAGACAAGAGTTCTAGGAAGGAGGAATCAGCAACACAGGAGAAGTTTTCTTACTCAATTTCTACTCAACCAGTTTCCCAGATGGGCCTGCACTCTTCATCTCTCCCAGAAAATAGAAGGGCTGATGCCCATGGGAGAGCGAATGCCTGTGATGGGCAGGAAACTGTCCTGCCCACCAGTTGGGTTTGCTCCTAATCTTGTTTAGTTCAGTTATTCTTGTTATTGTAATGACATGGCATGACTTAATTAAATATCACAAATGTTGTTATGTGAGCCAAGGCTGATGCTTCAAGAATAGTCAATAAAGATGAGTCACTGAAATGGATTCCAGATTCCTTTGCCAAATCTCTAGTGTTTGCTCTGCTTTTAAGAAGCCTGAAAATCTTAGATCATGCATTAAGGACATGGTTTATGCACAAAACATTGTCATAGAATTCCAACCAGCAGACTCATATTCAAAAGAAAGGTCTTGACCCTACGTCAAAAGACTGGCTTTCTTTTACTAAAATAAAATGTTTCAAGTATTTAAGTAGCATTTCTCCATTTTAATTGATTTTTTTCCATGAAATGGTTATCAAGACTGGCCCTGTGGGATGAGAGGGATTCCTCTGCGGCAAGAACCCCAGAAAGCTGAGCAGACCCTGGGGGTTCAGCTCACCCAGGCATTCTCTAACTTCCTGTTGAGTACACTTCCTGTGTACCTGAGCCACCCAACAGTTTGGGAAACACAAATTTGGGCCTCAACCAAGATTTCTGATTCACAGTTCTGAGTGGGGCCTTAGAATTTTCTTTCCCAGTACCTTTTCAGGTGAGGCTGATGTTACTGGGTCAGGGGCCATACTTTGGGAACCACCAAAGCCATCCATCACTGAGGAAGCTCTAAGGCTTGGGGGTACGAGGGGGGTTCCCTCAAGCTCACGCATGGGGTAGAATAACTAGAAAGCTAAGACCAGCATCCAGGTTTCCTGGATGTCAACACAGAGATCTCCCCATTGCCCCTGCTATCAGAATGAAAAGTATAGTCTTCCAGCCAAGATGGAAGCGTAGGTGGACACACTGTGCCTCCTCATACAACCAAAATTAAAGACAACAAAAATTTAGAAACAAAATAAAACAACCAGAACAGACAGAAAATTGAACTGTATGGAAGTCTGGACAACCATTCATCCAGACAGTGAGAAGGGCGGAGTCATTGGCCTGCAGAGAGGGGTCACAGCAGGAAAAACCAATCGATGGCTGGCAGACCTGGGCTAGCAGACCCTGGTGGCAGACCCCGGTGGCAGATCCCAGGCACAGGCGTAGGGAGGCAATGAGCAGACCCAGTGAGGCACACAAGGCAGCTGGCTGTCCGAAGTCACACATTCACGCACAGATAAACCAGGTGAAAATGGGCAGCGACACAGACCTCGCAACCCAGGGCCCCAGTGCCAGGAAATAAAACCTAAAAGCACTGATTGAAAACACTTGTGGGGGTTGAGGTGCTGGGAGAGACTCCCAGCCTCACAGGAGAGTTCACTGGAGAGACCCACAGGGTCCTAGAATGTACACAAGCCCACCCACCCGGAAACCAGCACCAGAAGGGCCCAATTTGCTTGTGGGAAGCTGCAGAGGGGACTGAAATATAACAGAGAGCAGAGCAAGCCCCATTGTTCCCTCTCTGACCCCACCCCCACAGACAGCATCACAACCCAGCAACTGGGTTGCCCCACCATGGTGAACACCTAAGGCTCTGCCCCTCACTATGTAACATGTGCAACCAGACCAAAAAAATTTTTGGCTCCAACGGAAGAACAAATCAAAGCCCCAAAGTCAACACTTTTAAGCGACCAAGAGATAGCCAACCTATCAGATGCACAGTTCAAAGCACTGGTGATCAGGATGCTCACAGAATTGGTTGACTTTGGTCATAAATTAGATGAACAGATGCAGGCTACAATAAAAGAAATGAAGGAAAATGCACAGGGAACCAATAGCGATGGAAAGAAAACTGTGTTTCAAATCAATGGAGTGGACCAGAAGGAAGAAAGGAACAACCAAACAGAAAAGAGTAAAGAAACAAGAATTCAAAATAATGAGGAGAGGCTTAGGGACCTCCAGGACATCTTTAAACATTCCAACATCTGAATTATAGGGGTACCAGAAGGAGAAGAGGAAGAGCAACAAGTGGAAAAGTTATTTGAACAAATAATAAAGGAGAACTTCTCCAATCTGACAAAGGAAATAGACTTCCAGGAAGTCCAAGAAGCTCAGAGAGTCCCTGAGGACTCAGAGAAGTTGGACCCGAGGAGGAACACACCAAGACACATCATAATTAAATTACCCAAGGTTAAAATGAAGGAGAGAATTCTAGAAGCAGCAAGAGATAAGGGGACAGTCACCTACAAAGGAGTTCCCATCAGACTGTCAGATGATTTCTCAAAAGAGACCTTGTAGGCAAGAAGGGGCTGGAAAGAAGTATTCCAAGTCATGAAAGGAATATATCCAAGATTGCTCTATCCAGCAAAGCTTTCATTTAGAATGGAAGGGCAGATAAAGTGCTTCCCAGATAAGGTCAAGTTAAAGGAGTTCATCATCACCAAGCCCTTATTATATGAAATGTTAAAGGTATTTATCTAAGAAAAAGAAGATAAAAATATGAACAATAAAAAGATAGCAAACTCACAGTTATTAACAACCACACCTAAAACAAAAGCAAACTCAGGAAACAACTAGAACAGGAACAGAACCACAGAAATGGAGATCACATGGAGGGTTAGCAACAGGGGAGTGGGAGGAGGAGAGAAGGGGAAAAGGTACAGAGAATAAGTAGCATAGGTGGTAGGTAGAAAATAGACAGGGGGAGGGCAAGAATAGTATGGGAAATGTAGAAGCTGAAGAACTTATGACACATGGACATGAACTAAGGGAGGGAATGTGGGTGGGAGAGGGTGTGCAGGGTGGAGGGGAGTGAAGGGGGGAAATGGGACAACTGTAATAGCATAATCAATAAAATATATTAAATATATATATTCATTAAAAAGAATTAAAAGTATAATGTTTGTGACAGATTTACAGGTGGCCACAATGTCTTTCACACCCGTTCCCTCCACAGGCGGCACTGATGCCCGCTGTGGCGACCTGGGCAGCTTCTATCATTGTGTTTCCAGTGCCACATGGCAGAAGCGTCACTGCACCTGGACCCGGACCCAGTCTGAAGGCAGTGGTGGCTTCTGCTCCCTGTCTCTGGAAATCCCACTCTGGAAGTTCTGACCCCGTTGAGGCCACCATGCTGGAGTAGCCATGTGTACACTCACTGATCAACAGTTCTAAGGGAGCCCAGCCTTGCAGCCACCCCCAGCAAGATGGAAGAGTGCACCGCCTCACACTCCCCAGACCTGCCAACACGCCGGCGGGTACCAGCACGTGCCTGCCGAGGATGCCACGGGAAACACAGTGATCGCTCGGCCCAGATTGCTGACCCACACAATCACAAGGCATATTAAAGCGGCTGTTGTTTTAAGCTACTAAGTTCTGGAGTGTTTTCTTATATGGCTCTGGATAAGTGGAACAGTCCTGAAAAGACAGGAGCTGTGAGGACCCAGGGTTCTATTTACAGGCTAAACTTGGAGACAACGCAATCTGTGTGAAACACAGTGACAGGTGATTGATTACAGATAGGTGTCCAGTGAACTCTAAAAGACAGCTGTGGCTGGGGTTTTGCTCCAGAGATGGTGAGTGCACTTGGGGATGGGTACCGAAAAAACGAGTCAGCAGGCAGGGTTCACTTACAGGGAGCATTTGGGGACTGGAGAAGGTGGATGTGGGGATGACGTTGTTGGGTACAGTTTTGGACACTCTAGGTCTGCCAGCCAGAACGCCCAACCTCCCCTCCATTCCCTGATGTCTCTGTCTCTCGGGGACCCTCTCAGTCTCTGCGCCCCCACACTCCTTCCTAAATGCAGGCTGATCTTCATGTCTGTCTGGCTCTGCATAGCACTGCCTCGTGCACTGGTTTACATTATCATTTGATTTTTCCACATGCTTCTCCCAAATGTAGTTGTAAATCAACAATGAACACAATTTGCCTTTTACCTTCTCAATGTTGAATGCAGTCCTGTGCATACTTGGTGTCCCCGATGCCCTTGCCAAGTGGGACTAGTGCAGAAAGGCTCACGTTATAACAGCAGGGACCAGAAAGGGGAGGTGGGAGTGGGAGCCCCGGGGCCGGGAGCTTCCCAGTGCTGACTGTGCTGGTGCAGGCTCAGGGACGCCCACCTCCAAAGGTGGCTGTTCTGAAGAGCAATACCCTTCTCAGCCCGCAATGTCTTGAGCTATTTGTAAAGATACCATTCTTGTGCATGGACGTGAACGTATATACTTACAGTTTTTCTTGCTAGTTGAATTCTCAGAATTAGTATCCAAGTTCAAAGTTCAAACTAAGTCTTCTCTCTGCCTTTTTGATATTGACAATCTGCTAGTATCCTAAGGACCCTTCACCCCTAGTAAATTAGCCAATCAGCAAATGCGTTTTGGTCTCCTTACTCTGTCAGACACTGTTCTCTGAAGAAAAAAAGAAATGTGAAGTTCCCTAAGGGGCTGGAAGGAAGAAAGTTCACATCCACCCGGACTCAGGTCAGGCCCTGCTTCACAGAGGAGGTTGTGTTTGCAATTACCCTGTAAAAAAAAGAACAACATTTAATAGACAGAAGTGATGCGGAGGAATCTGCAGGTCCCGAGGGCATTTCCCCTCAGATAAAAAGAACATGAGGTAATCTGGGTTGGCCAGAGCACGGGCCGTGCGCAAAAAGGTGGGTTGAGACATCTACACCAGGCCTTAGGTATAAGGGCAAGGGATTTTGGTCAACAGTGAGAAGCTACTGAGTGATGAGAATTACAGGGAGAGGATTTCATTCACATTGATCGCGCTCCACAGTCCCTCACATTATGCTTTACATATGGTAGGCGATTATTAAATATTTGTCGATTGATCAATGAACTGCCAAAGCCAGCACTGCTGGTGTCTGAATCTTTTAGAGACTTAATTCTCTCCTCTTTCTTCTCTGGCATTCAGGCAACATTTATTCTAGGAAATGACTCTTGCTTTAACGGCAAAGGAGAAGAAAAACTCCCAGTAAAACAGAGACCGTCAAAGCAGAACCATTTTTAAGTGGAATGATGTCTCTCTACCCAAACTTTACCGCAAGGCCCCATTAAAGAGCTGCAGAGCCCCAGCACGGGAGAACTATAAATTACAAGACTCCAGACACCAGGGACAGAGAGCCACGGTTCCCAGCGGGGCTGGCTATACATTTCTCCTTCCCAAGCATCCAGAGCAGATTGAAATCCTGGCAGAGGAGCTTGTGGAAAGAGAGAGCTGAGGCAAAGGGCAAAGGCATTAAATAATACATAGATTTTCACAAAAGATCATTTCTGCTTAAATAGCTGTCTGCTCACGTTGGTGGCCAGGTTCAGGAAGGACAGAGGCTGCAGGGCCGGCAGAGGAGGGCACAGGGCTGACGCCTCAATAGCGGCCCAGTGACCGTGTTTCCTGGGCTTTTCAATGACCCAGATCAGAAGCCCAGATTTCTAGGAAGGCTGTAAGGTGAAGACAGTTAGTCTTTGTTTTGTTAACGCACATGAAAACATTTTTCCCTGCCCTAGGATACAATCACCTATCCAGAGGTATAGGTTAAAGTTCCAGACACACCCAGCCCACTGGGGACACTTCCCCACCTCTAACATTTCAGCAACAGACCCATCTGAGAGATGCCCTAAGGTACAAGAGCCCGGTCCTCAGCCTTCCTCAAGAAGCTCATCCCTACCAACACCCACCGACTCGAACCCTGGCCAGCATGGGGAAGGAGGGCTACAGACAGCACCCATACCAGCTGCAAGACTTGATTCAGCCTTGCAAATAACTACCTGCCCATTCACCCAAGGCAAGCGCTGATTTACGATGAACACTCAGTGGGTGGAAAAGAATGATGACTCACTTTCACTGCAGGACCTTTCTTCTTGCACGAGGAGAAAGCAGATGATTGAAAAAGAAAAGCAATTTGTCCTCTGCTGATCATTTCTTGTGTCTAAATGCCTCTGCCTTGTCGTCAAGGACCTACCTTCCAGTGCCTGGCCCACCGCTCACTCGCTGAGTTCACACTCTCTGGTGTCACCTCTACCTCCAGTGCAGCACGCCTGCCTCTGTTTTTCTCCTGGGGACGTCCTCCTCTCCCCCTGCTTTCCAAGTCCTTCCCGCTCAAGACCTGTGCAAGCCCCGCCTTCCCCATGAACCCAGCTATTGCCCCTCCCACGAACATTCATGGGCTTGGCCAGGAAAGACAGGACACTGTCAGACATGTCTTTTTCTCTCGCTGCTTGGGGAGCTTACAATTTTTCTCTCTAAACCACAATTTTTAAGGGGGAGGAGTCTGCCTTTAATCTTGTCTCACCGCAGAGTGGAGGACTCAGTGAACACTTGTGAATAACAAGCCCAATCCTATCAGCCCAGTGAAGCCAGCGGAGAGTTGAGGGGAACCTTCAGCTCATTTGAAGAGTTAAGAGGCTTTAAGCTGGCCATCTACTGACCGCCCCCCCTTTCCGCTCTATTTCTTTATTTTTTATTCATTGGTGGTTGCTTTATGGCTGTGGTGGTTCCTTTCTTCAATGACGATGATGATGATGATGACACTAATGATGAATACTTATTATTTACAGAGCATTCACGGAATACCCAGCCCTATGTTTAGCACTTAACCCATATGGCCTCATTGCAGTGACAGGAAAAAGTGTCATCATTTCTTTTTTTTTTAATTTTATTTATTTATTTTTAGAGAGGGAAGGGAAGGAGAGAGAGAGAGAGAGAGAGACATCAATGTGTGGTTGCTGGGGGCCGTGGCCTGCAACCTAGGCATGTACCCTGACTGGGAATCAAACCTGAGATGCTTTGGTTCATAGCCCGCGCTCAGTCCACTGAGCTACACCAGCCAGGGCAAGTGTCATCATTTCACTGCAGAGGAAACTGAGGCAGAGAACACTAGCAGCCTGCTGAGGTTATTCAGCGGGGAGGACAGAGCTGGGACCTGAATCCAACCTCCGACCTCCAGAGCTCGAGGTCTGAGAGCTGCGTCATCCTCACACTTCCTTTCACTTTGTACAGTCGCCACAATGACAGGGAAGTCACAACCCTTTCCCTGAAGATATTAGAAATTATTTAGCACTTTATTATTTTTTTACATACTTTCTCCTGCATTAACTCATTGGGTCTGACAAGAGACCTCTGTGGCAGGCAGGCTGAGCATCTCTGCACTCACGAAGAGATGAGCAGACGGGTGGCCTGTCTAAGAGTCCATGGCAGGCCCACAGGGCCCAGAATCATGGAGACAGGAACACAGATGCCAGAGGAGGGGAGAGCCAAGGTCACACCGCCCACCCCCCGTTCCATAGCGCAGACACTGAGGCATCAGCCAGCGACGTGCTCGGGACTGTGCCCGAGGTGTCTGGCACTGAATTGTGTGACTTCTCACTGAGCTCTCCCAAGGCAGCCCCATGACCCCCATCATGCTCCCCAAAACCAGACAATGGGAAGGGAGTCTGGGTCAACATGCCGGAACCTCCCTCAGGCCGTGTCTGCTTCTCAGGGGTCGCAGCCCACAGGCTTGGAGAACCACACAAAACACTTCGCAGAGTCACTTGACAAAGAAATTCTTTAACAACTGCCATTGATATCTCCTTGCAGGACTCGTCTTCCATGGAGGTTGATCTGGGAAACAACGCACAACTGTCATATCGGGAGGCGTGTATATAAATAAACGTAATTCTTTTTTCTGCTCTCGGGAGTAGATGTGAAAAGAAAAGAAGAACAGTTCCTCCTTTTCTTCCTTCGAACCTCCGAAACTCCCTCTCCTGCCACGATCACCAGTTCCGTGCCTCACCAGCCTCTGGCGCACAAAGAATCCCACGAGGAAAAAAAGTTTCCCCCTCTTACACGAGACAACAGAAAATTAGCTCTCTCCAGAGAAGCACCAGAGCTCTTGCCTGTATACACACCACACGCACACGCGTGTGCCTTGAATTCTAGTGGTTTTGGTTTTGGTTTCCTAGTGTTGTTACGTCACTATCTTTGGTGAGTAAGGGCCATGTCCCCATTGTTCCTCTGAGATTAGTTTGTAAAAGATTCCACTAGTCTGGTCAGGCTACCATAACAAAATACCACGGGCTGGGTGGCTTAAAGACCAAAAATGTATCTCTCACCTTTCTGGGGGCTGGAAGTTCAAAATCATGGTGTGGGAAGGTAGGGTTTATTCTAAGGCCTCTTCTCTCATCTCGCAGGAGGTCACCCTCTCACTGCACCCATGCACGGCCTGTCCCTGGTGCAGTGTGCACACTGGGAGGGGGAGGGGCACACGCACACACGTGTGTGCATGTGTGTGTGTGTGTGTGTGAGAGAGAGAGAGAGGGAGAGAGAATGAGAGGTCCTTCGAGAGTGAGGTTCGAGTGTCTTGTAAGGACACTAAACCCGGCTGGATCGGGCCTCCCCCTAACAATCCCATTTAGCCTTAATTACTCCCTGCGGGGCCTCATCTCCAAGTACAGCCACACTGGGGGTTAGGCTTCAACAGGCAGATTTTGTGGGAACACGACTCAGTCCGTGACACGGATGAAGGATACAAAGACGGCAGCAACGGAGACCATGTTTGTGGCAACCTCAGAGGCCGCAGTGGTAAATCAAGTTTGACTTTAAAAACTGATGAAAGGAACTTGAACAAACTATCCACACCCTACTGCCTCACATCCTTTCCCAAAGCAGGGGGCGGAAATGAAGAATTTCCATGGATTGTGACAGCTACGTCTGAAAATTTTGATCTCTATGAGCTGAAGTAAGGTAGCAAATTTATATGAAGGTATAAATAACTCACATCCTTTCCTCGGAGCACATCTTTGTGGCCGAGGGAGACTGGAAGGCTGAGGAAGTGGAGCAGGAGCAGGTTGAACATCCCGAGGAGAGACCCCACCCCCTGCACCCTGGGAGCTGGCAGAGGGGGCCAGCCACACTGTCAGGTGGCCGGAGCTTCTCCCACTGACCCCTGTGACCAACACAGGCAGCCCTGGGGGCAACCGAAGCCTCTCCCCTGGGCCTCACCCCCACTCACCTGCAAGTGCAGCCAGCCTAGCGGGTGCCCGGAAGCCCAGGGAGAGAGGAAAGGGCGTGTGGGCTGGAAAGGGCACCGCTCGCTGGGGGACTGAGGGCGGCCTTTGCGGTTCTAAGAAGGACCTCACTGATCACTTCCTCCCTCATTATTTCAGGATTATTGTAATTTCATGCAAACACTCCTTCTTCCCCACGCAGCTTCTGACGGCCATGTTCTTGTTTGGTGCTGGCCCCCAGCAATGCTAATAAACGGCTTCCGGATCATTTTTATTCATTTTGCACATTTCACTCACAGTACTTCATGTGACTTATGTAGCCCCTGCAGCTCATATTTCTATTTGAATTGCAGGGCAAGTAGTGAGTTTTAACATTCCAACTGCACACACATTCTTCTTTCCCTCGAAATGAAAGATCATTTGAACTTTGAATTGCATTAGCATGACATTTTTCTACTAAATTACCCTGGCTGCACTCAATGCTTGAAAAGAAACAAACCTCTTTTAACTCTATAGGCTGTGTGAGTGAATAAATAGCGGAGGAGACGCCAACAGAGAAGGGGAGGGGGACAGCCGGCAAGGCTGGGCACCCCCAGCCCCCGCCGCGGGATCCCATCTGTGACGCTGGCCGAGGACTGGGAGCCCTCGCGGCCCTGGCCGTGCCAGCCCGGGGTCGGGTCATTGGGACGGATGGGGGACAGTTAATGGTTCTCAGCAGCTGTCGCTTTGCAGAAAGAATGAGGTGCCGCTTCCCCTATCGCTTTTAGAAAGTAATGCTTGCTTCTTCTTGTATTGTAATTGTAGGAAATGTTCATTGTGGGAAATCTGGAAAACACAAAAAGAATAAAGAAGAAAATGAAAACCGCCCATGCTCTCCCCACTTAGACAGAGAAACTGGAGCTTTCGGGGTGGCGTTTCCAAGTCCTCTCTGGGGAGCGGGCAGAGCCCACTCCACTGCACGTGTGCACAGCACAGTTTTGTTTCTTCTCCATAAATTCTAAGAAATATGTACCTGGAGTCATATGCACCGATCTGAACCTTTTGTGCTCAGCATTTCCTCGCGAGTTTCCCCGTGGTTACACGACGCGGACTTGCGAGGGCTGCGCTGCGTTTTCTCGCAGCGGCGCCTCACCGCTGACTTCACCACGTCCCGGTGGGGTCCCGTGGGTGCCACTTCTAAGGTTCGTGTTCACGAACAGTTATGATGAATATCTTGTTGAAAGATATATATCATTTGAAAACTGATATTACCTATCACTTCTTAAGTACCTACTATGTGCCAACCATAACACTTACCAGAGAATATATATAATATTAATATATCACAGTACAATAATCATAATATATAATATGTCAGACCTTGTAACCTCTCTTAGAGGTGTTCATTATTCTCCATGTTGCGGGCAGAGACTTTGAGGTGCGGGGCCACCAGGCAGCCAGGAACGACTCCGGCCGGGGTCCCAGTGATGTCAGACTGCCACGCCCACGCGCTCTCACCAGCTCAGGACATCACCTCCACCACGCCCAAGTCCCAGGCCTTTCTCTGAAGGTGGCAGGAAAAGGTGTTCAAGGTCACCTACAAAAAGCCCCAGCTCTGCCTCGGAAGTCTCTGTCGGCACCGGGGCAGCATTCCAGGAGCTCGGCGCGGGCTGGCAGCTGGCCTCCGTGGAGGAACAAGCACTGACTTTCCGGGGCTGGCTGTGGGCGCGGAGAGTCTGCTGCGGGCGACAGCGGCACGGCTTCCTCAGCCGCCCACTGGCTGCAGCAGGGGCCGGCAGAAGATGCTCGGACAGAGACTGCAGACTCAAGTACTGCTGCGTGCAGGGCGAGGGAAAACAGGAGGAAAACAAATGGGAAAAAGAAGTGGTATCTTCTTGACGCTTGTTAGCACGAAAACCCAGTGCTGTGCCTGACCTTTTCTGTTTAAGGAGACGGTGTGGGACCCCTCCCTCCACCCCTGCAGGTTGGCAGGTAAGTGTGTTATTCCTACCGAGCAAGTGGTTGGCGATAAGCCAGCGTCCGGGTGGATGCGTCTCAGGTGCCCTGCCAGAGACATGCAGAACTGTTTACATACACGGAACTCTGAAATAAAGAAGTTGTCTCACACTCTCTTCCTCCTCAAGGTCTATGCAAGGCAGCCATGGCCTTGCAGTGGGATGAAAATGGGGTGCACAGGTGCCCCCTCTTCTTCACCAACCCCCCCAAAAGGAAGGTCTCAGTTTGACCCAGTTTGACCCCTGTGGCTGCTCGTGCTGTGCAGGGGGTGGACACAGCGGTGCGACTCCCACAATTCACAGCCCCAGCGCAGAGCCCCCGGGGAGCTGGCTGTGCCTCAGCCCTGGGTCTGGGCTATTTCAGGACGCCTCTTTACTCCCCTCCCAAACTCGGTGAGGTAGGAGCCACATTCGGCAAACTCGATCTGAGCTGAGCCTGGAAGAGTGAGCCCAGTGTTTGCGACAGAAAGAGGTAGCAAGGACCCAGCCTGGAGCTGGGTAGCGATGGAGCTGGGGCCTGCAACGCACCTTGACCACTGCCCGTGACTAGTCACTGGCCTCTGGCAAATCAGTTTCTTCACCGGGCAAAATGAACTTGTGTTTTCATTCGTTTAGTTTCATTCAGGTATTGACCACCTGCCATGCTAAGGGCAGGTCACATCTGTTGAGTGGTCACTGCACCCATGTTGGCGCCCTGGAAAGTGCTGTGTGATCGCTGGCCGGTGAGACAGGCGCGATGTCTGCCTTTGCAGAGTTTGCCTCCAACTGGAGATAACTGAGAGAACCCTGGGAACAGGTAACCTTGTAAACAGATTGGGGTCAATGCTGTTAAGGGAACAAACAAAATGCAATAAGAATAAGAAACATCAGGATGATACCCAGCAAAACATCTACCATGACTATGTACACTATACATAATATTGTTACTGTTACTTTGATTAAGTGAATATACACTGGTCCTCCTTGTCCCTTGAAATCTCTGTAGAAGAAACTTCAACCTCCAACCCCAGTCTTTTCAGACATCTAAAATCCACTCTGAAATGTCTGTCAAACTCCTCAGGGACTTTCCCTGAGGAGTCCCCCCGCTCTAATCCCCCCCGCTCTGACCTCTTGTTCTGTCAGCCCATAGACCATCCCACCACCTCGCACACGCTCCCTCTGTAACGTTCCTACTGGCCCAGATGGAATGCCACCCCGACCTTGGTCTCACTGGAGATAAATGAATGAGTGAACAGTGTGTTTAGTAGACTTCACCAAAGGGGTAGGGGAGTAGTGGCGGGGAGTGTACATGACAGCAAAGCCAAGAACTAAAAATTGAGTGTTAAGCGTTTTCTCTCTAAAATGCCCTTACCCTCTGCAGGGGCCACTCCACTCCCGGTACTTTGCAGTCTACCATGAACCTTTTTGAGGAAAACAACCCTTAACTCTCTTCATTGTCCTTGCAACTGTAAACATCCATGTCCTCAGAGTTTCATCTTCTAGTGACATCTTATCAAGATGTCTTTTCAGAAGCAGTGTTCTACCAGAGAGAAATTCTGTTGTAAACTGATTATCTATATATGTTTTAATTTAAAAAAAGATTTTATTTATTTATTTTTAGAGAGAAGGGAAGGGAAGGACAAAGAGAGGAGAAAAACATCAATGGGTGAGAGAGACACATAGATCAGTTGCCTCTCGCATGCCCCCAACTGGACACCTGGCCCACGACACAGGCATGTGCCCCAACCAGGAACCGAACCTGTGTCCCTTTGGTTTGCCGCAAGCCGGCACTTAGTCCACTAAACCACACCAGCCAGGGCATGATTATCTATATATTTTTAACTCTGTTTTATTGTTATTGTCATGAATGGTACCATTAGTAACATTAGGACTGAGCCTGACACGTGAGGAAAGGGCTCCACAGATGCAGTCCCCGTAAGTTCATTTCCTTGAACTATGAGGGTGACACCCACGGTTCTCAGAGCAGACCTCCCCAGGAGCCCCCACACACCATAAAAGGGGTAACAACGAAGCTCTGTCTATGTCACCGTGGTCCAGCTCTCCACCATCTGTTTTCTCCAAGATGAGCTACTTAAATAAAGTACCTAAAACTCCAGAGCTTGAGGATCCAGCCTTCCTCCTCTCTATTCTTCCTTCTTTCAAAAATTAGATTCCCTGAAATACCTTTTCCCTAAGAACTCAACAGTAAATCACTCTACGACTTCAGTGAAGCTTTGGAAAGCCCAGAGCTCTCCAGACCCACTGGGCAGGGCACAGAAAGAGAAATGAGCTTCCCAGACACGCTGAGTCCAGGGGCATCCGTGAATATCACCCGGCACCTGCCTACCACGCTCATGGAAAATGAATTCTTCCTGGTTCCTTAGAAGAACACTCCCTCACACATCCCAGCCCATAAGGCACACGGACAGTAGAGTTCCTCCTCCCTCGTCTTAGCGATGGGCTCAGTGACCCAACAGTTTCACTTGACTCCTAAGGGGTAGGAGCTCTCTTTTTCCACTGGATTGAACCCTGAGAAGATACCAGGCCTGGAACTGTAGTCACAAACTCCCAGAGCCCACCATGCAGAAGCTACATGAAGGAAAAAAGGCTTGAAAGCAAGGCCAGGCCTGATGTCGTCATTCAAGCCCTGGACCTACAGGCTTACAGCTAGCCAGCCCTGTCCCTGGGCTTCTCGGTCACTTGAGTTACTCCACATCCTCTTTTGCTTAAATATTTGGTCAGTTTTATTTTGTTTCCCATGAAAAATACAAGTCTTACTAGGTACACAGATCTGGAGGTAGGTCAGGAATCTGCGTCCTAATCCAGCCCACTCTTGCTTTGGGTCCCAAGGGGAGGTCACTCGGGGGCTGCTCCTAAGGCCGGAACCCATGTCTGTGTGTGTTCAGGGGCAGGACATGAACCATGTTTGCTCCTGGCAAAGAGACAGAAGCAGAAATCGCGCGTTGGAAACAGGCAGAACCTGACCATGTACCCTTTGGGGTGTCTGTTTGTCAATCACATTCAAAAGCTTTTACTGAATTTAACCACATTTTCTGTAAACTAAATCAAAATATTCCTTCAGTTGCATTTGTGACTCTGTCTGCTCTCTTTAAACAGAAGGCCAGTTAATATTATACCATCAACACATGGCGATACCCTCTGTAACTTGGTCGCTGTCCACGTGACTAAAACAGTTTGCAGAGAGGGACAGGGGTTGCTGAACCAAACTGGCCAACTCGGCTCTGCAGCCCCAGGCCCAGGCAACGGCACTGCCTCAGAGAAAGGCACCTGCCAGGGTGGGGGTGGGGTGCAGGGGATGGTTGGCAGATACCAAGCTGCTTATTGAGCGACTCCATATTTACTTTTATCCTAAAACATCACAGAATCTTATTTCTTGGTTGAAGTGTGGAAAATCTGGGTGTGATTTACTTTCTGCCCATTTCATCTATGATATATCTGTGTAATTTTTGTGGTTGCCTTATGTAATCATGTTGATGTTCATAGGTGACATAGTGGCCAATATCAGGGGACATTGCCTTTCGGATGGACTATTTCCAGTGTGACTTCTGGATACTGTATATCATGGCAGAAGAGCTCATGGTCATGATTTCTAATCATTTTTAATAATTTTACCAAGGTATAATTAACATGCAATAATGACACTCCTTAAAGTGTATGATTTGGTTAGTTTTTACACATGAGAGTACCTGTGAAACCATCACCTCAATCGAGATAGTGACCCTGTTGACCAAAGCTCAAATCTCTGTCCTTCTCCCTGCGAGATCCCATCCCTCAGACAACTCCCTGTGCATTGCGTCCTCAGGCAGCCACTGATTTGCTTTCTTTCACTGCAGACTATTTGCATTTCTAAACGTACACAGCACACGGCTCTTCTGTGTCTGGCTGGTTTTATCTGGCACACTCCTTTGCAATTTATCCAAGTTGTAGGTTGTATCAGTACTGTATTCTTTTTTATTGCGAAATCTTATGCCACAGTTTATTATATTCATTCACCTGTTGAAGGGCAGTTGGGCTATTTTCAGTTTTGAGCTATGACAAAATAAAGCTGTTATAAACATCCATGTACAAGTCTTCATATGAACACATGTTTCATTCCTCTTGGATAAAACACCTAGAAGTGGAATAATTACATCACATAGTAGGTATACAATTGACTCTTTTTTTAATCCTCCAAGGACATTTTTTTTTCATTGCTTTTAGACAAAGAAACATCCATGTGCAAGAGAAACATTGATTGGTTGCCTCCTCTACATGCCTGGACCAGAGATATTACATGCCTGGACCAGGGAGTGAACCTACCCAGGCTGGGGATCAAACCTACAACCTACGAGTGTGCCCTGACTGGGAACTGAACCCACAACTTTCAGTCATAGGACACACACCAACCAGCTGAGCCACACCGGCCAGGGCTGACTGACTCTTTAAGAAATAGCCAAACTGTTTTCCAGAGCGTCTGTGCTGTTCCACGTTCCCACCAGCAGCTGAGCATTCTGCTTCCGCCACCACTTCACCAACACTTAGTACGGTCAGTCTTTTTAATTCAGGGTTTTCTAATAGGTGTGTAATAGTATCTTGTTGTGCATTTAATTTGCATTTCTTTATTAAATAATAGTGTTAAGCATATTTCTGTGTGCTTATTTACCTACAATATGTTCTTTGGTGAGGTGTCCATTTTTTAAACAGTTTTTTAACTGAGTTTTGAGAATTCTTCATAAATTTTGAATACAAGTGGTTTCTGATTTGTGAATAAATGCTTCTGGTCTATGGCTCACCTGTTTATTCTCTTAACAGTATATTTTGAAGAGCAGAAGTTCTAAGTCAAATATATTAAGTTCTAAATTGGATATATTAAGATTATACTTTTTGTGTTATATCTAAGATATCTTTCCCTAATCCATAGTCATGAAGATTCTTTTCCACATTTTCCCTGAGAAGTTGTATAGTTTGGGTGTTCACAGTTAGGCATGTGACTTACATGTATTTAATTTTTACACATGGTACAAGGAATAAATAGAATTTTCTTGTTGTTTGGGGTTTTGTTTTGGGGTTTTTTTTTTTTTGTCTATGGATAGCCATTCATTCCACCCCAATTTGTTGAAAAGACTATCTTTTCTCCAGCAACCAAATTGCCTTTGCCCCTTTGTTGAAAATGAACTGACTGTAGAGTAAGGCCTGTTTCCAGACTCTCTGATCCACTCCGTTGACACGCTGTCTCCCTTCCCACGGGCACCACACTGTCGTAATTACCAGAGCTTTACAGTTTCAACGTCAGGGCACGATAAGTCCTCCAGCTTTGTTTTCCTTTCTCAAAGTTGTTTTAGCCATTGTAGTCCTGTGCATCTCTTCTATAAATTAAGAATCAAGATACATTAAGGGAGCCCATTGCCCAGTGGGAAAGGGAGTTTTGACAAAACACAACTTAGCAACTATTGAAGAAATGTAAGTATTTCATGATTATACCTCAACAAGGTAAGATGTCTCAGATAAAATGGATATATATTTTTTAAGTTCTTTAAAAATAATATGACAATTAATAATATAGCAAGTGCTATAAGCAAATTTGTACCCTTTGCTCAGTATTGTTGGCAAGCCAGCTATCCAAAACCAAAAATAAAAGCAAAACAAAACAAAGCCCCCTACCCTGATCTGCAGCTTCTATCCATTTCTGTGGTGTCATCACTCCGCCCATCACCGCTGATCCCCAGGGAGCTCAAGGTTTGCACCACAGGCCCTCACCAGCCGGAGTGCCCAGCCCAGATTACCGCTGCCTTCCGTCCTTCTCCTGAAAAATGGACCCTAAACGAAACAACTTAAACAAGAAAAAAACCTGCCTACGTGAAATTTTACATGGTTGCTTATGATAGCAGAAAGTGTGTAAATACTAATCTGCAGTTTGTTTATTCACTTGATGAAATACCATACAGCCATTAAAATAGGAAAAGAATGGAACAATACAGGAAAACATTTGATGTAATGTGAAGAGAAAAAAGAAGAAAGAAAATTTCATGTTCACTATAATTACATTGATGTAAAATATGTATGATTGTGGCCAAAATCTCCAGAATACACAAAAAAGAAACCTATTTTTGTGACAGTCTTGTGATAGAGAGCAATTTGTTCCTCTTTTGTTGAAAAGGCCGTCTAGGCTGTATACACACACCCCCCACACCAAAACAAAGCCGGCCGCAGCTAACTCAATCCCATCTCCAAAGAGAAGCCTTTGCGCCCTGGCCTTGGCCGAGGGCATCCAGGCAGGTGCAGAACCGCTGCTCTAGCAGGCATTAACACATGATTAGAAATCCGGTATTCGCGGGAACTCCAACAAAGGGAACATCCAGGCGGTGAGCCCCATCAGCACCACCCCAAATGGCGGGCTGAAGTGACCGGTAACTGTTCAAAGGCCTCTAAGGAGGGTGGGTCTGCTTAACTGTAGGCCTTCCCTTTGTCTGGTCTGACCAGGTCTGAAGAGGGGTGGGGGCGGGGCAGGGGTCTCCCTCAGCAGCCAGCCTTTCGCTCACTCAGCCTTCAACCTGTTCTCTACATAATTCCTGAGAAAATATTTAACCACGCTGTTTAATACAGCGCCAAGTTGTTAGCTTGTCTAGGACACCCAGGTGTCTCTCCCTCTCTCTCTGGCCCCAAACAGATTCCACCAATTTCCCTCAATTCCATTCAAATCAGCAGAAGTTAAGTGAGTCCAGATTCACTGTCTGGCTCTGGCTGAAGTCTGGGGACACAGTGAGGGATAAAGACTCAATTTCCACCTTTGAGAAGCCTAGTACCGTAAGCGAGTCATGGACTGAAACAGCAATGCCTGGGCGTAGGCGCTGCTGCACACAGCAAGCTGACCAGTCCCTTCCTGGAGCCTCGCCCAAGGAGCTCAGGGACACATGTCAACGGGATCCCCTGGTACCCTTCGATGAAGCCTGCTCCAAGTCTATTAACCTCTCCAGCTTTCTTCTCCATCTGGGCTCCCTTTGCATTCTGCCAAGCTCTGGCCATTCTCTGCACTGACTTGTTCCAAGGCAATTCCAGCCTAAAAGGCTGCAGCTTGCTCAGCTCGGCATCAGGTGGCCAGGCGTGCCTGCCAACTGGCAGGGGCTTCCTCGCCCTCCCTGCCCTTATCTGTCTCCTCCAAACAGAGCAGGTGGCAGGAACCTGGCAACAGGGAGAGGCTACATCATGTAAAGACCCCAAAGCCTGCTGCAGAAGCCAGGTGCCTCTCACCACCAGCGCAACGAGTAGAAAGAGACAGAGAACTGGGGCAGTTTCATGGCCCCTGGAAGTTCCTGGGGCTCTGCAAGTGAACACAGCTGAAGAGAACACAGTACTGATTCCCAGCACAGAAACCAGAGGAAGACGAGACAAGCAGCGATGCTCTTGTCTGAAGGGGTTTGGTTTCTGAGTCGTGAGGGTGGGCCTCGGGAGGTCCTCCTCTTCCCTTCTCTGCACAGCCCCACCTCAGTCACGGGGGCATCTTCCCAGCCCTCCGACAGCCTGGACAGTGTGAGGGAGAAGTGGACTCTCTTCCTAGGGATAGAAAATGATGAAGAGTAGTTAATTCAACACTAGGAAACAAAATCTTGTTATTTGTGGCAGCGTGCATGGATTTGAGGGTATTGTGCTGAGTGAAATAAGTCAGACAGAAAAAGACAAATACCATACAATTTCACTTATATTGGAATCTAAAAGAAAAAAGAACAAAACAGAAACAAACTCATAGACACAGAGAACATTTTATTTATTGATTTTTTAGAGAAAGAGAGAGGAAGGGAAGGAAGGAAAGGGCAAGAGAGAAAGAGAGAGGGATGGATTTATTGTTCCACTTATCTGTGCATTCATTGCTTTATTCTTGCATGTGCCCTGATCAAGGATCAAACCCATAACCTTTGTATATCAGGACGACACTCTAATCAACTCTCCTACCCAGCCAGGGCCAGAGAACACTTTGATGAGTGCAGATGAGAGGGGGGTTAGGGGGGTGAGTGAAAGGAAATGAGATGTGCAAGTTGCCAGTTATAAAACGGTCACACGGATGTAAAGTGCAGCACAGGGAATGTAGTCAGTAACATTGTAGTAACTATGTATGGCGTCAGATGGGTACTTGACTTATCGGGGTAATCAGTTTGTAAGGTATATGAATGTCTAATCACTGTGTTGTACACCTGAAGCTAATATAATAGTGTATGTCAGCTGTAATTGAAAAATTAAAAATTATTTTTTAAAATAGTAATAATTTTTCAACAAACTATAGAAATGACCCCTGAACGTATAGTCTTGAAAACATAGCAATAATTTTTAAATGTAAACAACAATAAAAAGAACACCAGGAAACAGAGCCTGCATTCAGAGAGTCCCTCTGCCTCCTCCCCAGGGAAGACCAGAGGGAGCGAGCTGGCTGCAGAGGCGTGGGGCAGCCACAGTGCGTGCGTGGACTGAAGGCACAGGGTGGAACAGTGCCCCTCAGACACACTGGAACCGAGTGGCCAGATCAAAATTCCTCAGATGCGTACATTGCCCTCAGATACAAAGAAATGTGCGTCACCATCTCGTGCCTCTTCTATCAGCTACTTCTTCCCCAAAAGAGCTCACTGGACTTGATTCCTCAGAAAGACCACACAACAGGAGGTCCTACCAGGTGCACAGAGTGCTCTGTGGAAACCGATCCCGTCATCCAGTCTGAGCTGCAAGTGGGCCAAGTACACGAGGAGTCAGTCCCAACACACTCAAGTGCGTGCTCACTCAACAGTGTTACCTGATGTTGCAAACTGCATGTTGCCTGTGCTGGCAGTGAGCTGGGTACACCAAACAAAGAAAGTCACCGGAAGGTACTTATAAACCATTCAGACTTGGGTAGATGGGTTTTAATTAGATGAAGGAAAAAGCAAAGCTCATTCCCATGGAAACCAGCTTTCATCTCTGTATGTTATCTCATGCCTAAGACCTCAGTCCTGATGGCTTTGAATGGCCCTAAACGGCACTCCAAATGTGTAGATAGTTCCTCTAGAGATAAGTGGACTTATTTTTACATGTGGGCCACAGCACAAGTGTTGTATAGCTACTGTTCAACAAGAAGCAAGACATTAGCTGGAGGTATTTCAGGTACATCAAAAGAAGATTGCTCCTGCTTCCCCCACCCGGCCCTGCCGCGCATGTGATCGTCGCACCAGTATAAGATGTGTTATCTTTTCAAGGGATCGTTTATGTTGTTTTTGTATATTTTAAGTAAAAAGCATTCGACATCTAAGCCAGGCATTAAACATTACAATAACAACACTACACTTACTGAATTCTTGCTATGTCACTCTCTCAAGTCATCTTTTCAAATACCCTATGAAGTAAGTGTGGTTATTATCCCTCATCGTACATATAGAAAAGCTGGGGTTCAATGCCTGCCCAGGATTTCACAGCTGGTAACTGTGGAGGGTGCACCTTGAACTTGGGGCTCTGTGGTCCTGTTTCCCTAGAACCCAAAGATATTGCCCATCTCTCCAAAGAAATTCCCACATTTATTTTTACTTCTCCTCCTCAGTTCTTACTCCACAGCTCAGAAGGGTTGAATTTAATCTTAATTTGTTTATTAAATTGTGCATTTATTCAACAATAACATATTCAGTGCTTTCTCTGTGCCAGGAACTGACCAATACAGAGAGCAGACACCGTCATGCGTCTGGTACACACGCAGTCTAATAAGAGGACAAACAGTGAATAAAAATTTTAATCCACTGTTTTTCCTTTGAAAAGAATAGTAACTATTGGATCAGTTTGTGGATGTCCATCATTTTCTGATGGGTAGATCCATACCATCACAAGTAATACTTATCAGTAGCCAGTGCGACAGGCCCATGTCCACAGGGACCTCCCCTTTGTCATGGTACCCAAAAAATGACAGCTAATGATGCCAGCCCCCAGAGATACCGGCCTACCCAGATTTCTAGTCCTTTTCTCACCATAACCAAGGCTTCCTTTGGAAGTAGGCTGGAGCCAGCACTTCTTTATGAGGCTAGAACTGGTCTGTGGTGGCGCCCAGATTCACTCAGGCCACCACCACCGCCCCGGGCTCTGCTGTGCCTAATTCCTGCCCCACATATTTTAAGACTATCTCATCAGTATAACCATCTTTCCATTTATTCATGAAGCCATCACTTACTAAGGTCCCATTATATGATAGAATTAATGGCCCATTCCCTGTTCTCAAGAAGTAAAAATAAATAAATGCCAAAATAAAAAAATACCTAAATATTATGATAGAAATGATTTGGGTAATTGTGAAGTGAGTACAAAAATCACATTCACCTGTGTTTCATAGTTTTCAGCGTGTAGGTCTTTTGCTTCCTTGGTTAAATATATTCCTAGATATTTTATTCTTTTTGATGCTATTGTAAATGAGGTTGTTTTCTTCATTTTCTTTTTAGTTTCATTTTTGTGTGTAGAAATGCAACTGATTTTGTGTGTTGGTTTTCTATCCTGCAACTTTACTGAATTCATTTATTAATTCTAATTGTTTTTTGTGGAGTCTTTTAGGCTTCTCTACATACGAGAGCATGTGATCTGAAACAGATGATTTTAATTCTTTCCTTTCTGGTCTGGATGCTTTTTCTTTCTTTATCTTTCCTAATTTCTTTGGTTAGGATTTTCAGTACTATGTTGAATAAAAGTGGTAACATTGCCTTGTTCTAGGTCTTATGTTTTTATCACTACTACTAATAAAATAATAACAAAAAGGGTAGAGGACATTTGGGAGGTAGTTGATAAGTCTACATGGTGTGGATTGTGGTAATGGTGTCATGGGTGTGTGTACTCACCTCTGAACTCTCCAAGTTGCATACATTAACTATGTACAGCGTTTGCATGTCAATCACGCTTCGATAAAGTACTTTAAAAACACACGCATTCACATTCAGGTTTAGGCGGCTAAATAGTGCTATTTCTAGGATCATTTCCTTTTTAAAGGAGACTGCAGAAAGAAAGCTACCTTTAACCCAAGGGGGCAGAGTCCTCAGTGGCCTAGACTGAGGCACCGCTGAGCTGTGGGCGTGGTTTGGAAGGCTCTGGGAGACAGCCCCCTTGGACTAGGGAAAAGACTGCCTCTCTCACAGGAAGTCGAAACCTAACCATCACAAATACTTCATTCTCTTTCTCCCTCTCTACCAGCTTGAGAGGTATTTGACATCCAATTAAGAAACAGAAAGGCACATTGTCCCTGGGGAAGATGAAAAGGTCTCTTTTCTCCAAAGCCTGCGCAGCAGCCTCACTGCAGGCTCCACCCCCATGCCGGCCACTCCCCAGGCAGCCTCCACTGGCGCCAGGGCCTCCTCCCCGACTCCACTTCCAGGCCCAGGTGCTTGCTCTTTGGCCATCACGAATGACTTAGACCCAAGAGGGCATCTTCGGTAATTGGCCTGAGCAGCGCGCCACCTGCGGCCTATACATTTTTTTATTCTCCATCCCACACACCCCTGCTTTTCAGGCCTCTGAGTTTGGAAGTGATGTCTGAACCACCACTTAGCGTGCCTCAAGGCCCAGGAGGTGGAAGGGGCCGTGCGGATGGGGGTGCAGGTGACAGCCATCTCTCCCCCTGCCGAGCTGCTCCCTGCTCCTGCCGCCTCCCTTCATCACCTCTGAAACTCCAGCAGGCTCTGAGTCCATGCTCACCTCCCTGGCCAGCTCACTTCCTTCCCCCACTCCATACTTCTCCATTTATAAGAATTTCCATCTGAAAGGAATTTTTTTCTTTAAAAAAAAAACCCTCCTGAGTTGGGAACACCGCCGATTGTAACTATAGTGATGCATCAATCGAGCCTCAATAATTGCACAGCACAGGGTTTCCTGTTAGGGCTGAGCTACCTGCCAGAAAATGGCAGCAATCAGGCTATTGGCAGCAGACAATCAGGCATCATTTGTAATTCTTTATAGCTGCATGTCTCCGTCCTGGAATTGGATGCTAATCAATCAGTTGTCATGGCAACCCAGCATCCCACAGCTATCAATACAGGGAAAAGATGGGAGAAATTAGGAGGGTAGTGAGTGCCATAGTTCTTGAAAGGGAGTGACAGGTGCCCCCAGTAGGTGCCAACCCATGAGAAGCAAGACCCCAAGGGGAAAACATCATAGCTGGTCCAGGGAAAAGCTCTTGTCTTAGTCAATGAGTAGAAGCAAGTGGGTGATATTTGGGTCACCTCATTGTCCTTGGATACCAGTTGAGCTTCCAGGGTCAGGCAATACATAAACAGTTTACGGGGGGCAGGGGGGAGGTAAGCTCTAGTGATAGAAGAGAAAGGGAGATCAATTATCCAATCAGCCAGCAAATGTTTAGGGAGTACACCATCTGTGTGAGGCCCTTCATGTAGCAAATACTTACTGCCTGGCCTGGGCCATCCAACAGAGCCATACCATCTTTAAGGGACACCATGGGGAGATCAGACGTGGAACTTCCAGTGTGACCCAGCATGATGAAGGTGATGGATGAAAACCATATGCCAGGACTGAGCAAAACATGCTCACCTGCTATGTATTAAATTCCAACAACACGGGGAGGTAGGTTTTATTGTTTCTAATTTACAGCTGAGGAAACTTCGGCACTGAGTGGTTGAATAAGCTGCCGAACATCTCACAGCCAGGAAGGGCCGGGCAAGACTGCTTGTAAAGCTGAGGCCTGACCTTCACCCAGCACCACCTGGGCAATGACCATTCTGCAGCTGGGCGGCTGGGGGGGTCAGATTCACTCAGGCTCTCAGGACCCCTGAAAACCATACATATAGCCCAAAGACAAGGTTGAGAAAACACAGAGTGGCTTTGCCAGTGATTCAGAAACATGCCCCAGAGATATCAGTTCAGCTCAGTGTGACCCTAGGAAAGTCGTTTTGTCACTTGTATGCTTGTGTTGCAAACTTTCAAGGCCAGGCAGGTCCACGGTATTGATGTAGATGGAATAATATTCACAGAGCCATTGGGGTGTCTTGCATGCTTTTATTCATGGGTGGGAGAGCCATGCACACTGCAAAGCTGCGTGTTCCCTGCATGTCACATGTCATGGCCCTTGTTCCCCAGTGTGGCAACCATTGTGGCACCCGTCCCCTTGCGTGTCTCTCATCAGCATCACCCCAGCAGGGAGTCCCTACCTATTTAAGTACTAGAGGGGAACAAAGCCTGCAAGATGCCAGAAATTATACAACATAACATAATTCTTCACATGCGAGCCCACTTCATGTTATGGGAACAGGTAGTCAGACTGGTTGCAAGGCCATGAGAACACTATCAGGCCCCTCCAAGGCTATGGGAACACTGCCCCCCTTAGCTACCCGGACACCTGGGTGAGGAAGCCAGGCTGCTTCCACTTACCCTGCAGTCCTCAAGTTCCCTTTCTATGAAATGAGGACTCTTTCGAAGACTGGTAATGTTCAGATGAGACAGGGTCTATCTCGAAGGATAGTTCCTAGCCCAGAGTAGGTTCTTCACTCCTTCTTTCCTTCCTCAGTCCTCCAGAGGTACCCTAGATTAGTCTGCACCAGCAGCAGTCTCCTGGAGTCAGGTAGTCCGTTCTAGAAGGCTTCCTAAGCTTTTCAAAATGCAACCAGGATAAACTGAGAATGTGTTGATTTCTGCATACTCAGTGTCAGGCCCTGAATTAGTCAGAGTGCTCCAGAGACACAGAACCAGTAGGAGATGTATATGAAGAAGTTTACTATCGAGAATTATAGTAAGGTGAGAATTAAAGTAAGCTCATGACTTCTAAAGGCTGACCAGTCCCACTATCAGCCATCTGCAAGAGGGAGACTCAGGCGAGCCAGTGGGGTGACTCAGGCCGAGGCCAAAGACAAGCAGACAGGAAGGGCCGAATTTCTTCTTCTTCTACAGGTTGCTCTACACTCCAGCCCTCAGCAGACTGGGTGATGCCTGCCCAAACCAGAAAGGACCATCCCCACACTGAGTCCACCAAGTCCACCAAGTCTAATGCCACTTTCACCTGGAGACATCCTCACAGACACACCCAGAAATGATCTTTAGCCCAATATCTCTGCACCCCGTGATCCAATCACATAACATTGACCATCACAGGCCTCCTATACTCCCTCACCTTGACTTTTTGGTAGACTCCAAAAGAGAAAGTCAAATGTCCCCCCAAAAAAGTACCCCCCAGCCCCAGGGCCAAGCACACCTCATCTCTGTGGGACAAAAACACTGTGATGAGACTTGGGCCCATCAGGCAATTCCTGGCATGACGCTGTGGCCTCACCAAAATGACACAGAAAGCGCTGTGAGTGGGAATTGAATTAACCAATTAATGTACCAAACTGTTCTTATTAAAGTAATTGCGTACTTTACATGATGGGTAAAGTGATTGCATCTTTACATTCATTTTTTTTAACTGAGGTGCTACCCGAGCGTGTTTGATGACACACAGCTTTCTTGTCAAACTCTGTGAGCTTTGGTGCAAACATTTTATGGCCCAAGAAGAGGCTTCCCAAAGCAGTATGCTAGAGTCCCGTGGCTCATCATCTGTACATTGAAAGGTTTTGGGGTTTGCTCCCCAGTTGCGGCATGTACAGGAGGCTACCAATCAATGTTTCTCTCGCACATCTCTCTCTCTCTCTCTCTCTCTCTCTCTCTCTCTCTCTCAGCAATGAAAAAAAGAAGTCCCTGGGTGAGGATAAAAAGAAAAAAATGTAGTACGGTAGAAAAATGTAAGCCTTGGGTTCCATCCCTGTTTCTGCCATCAGCCCTGAGTTCTGTAACCTTATACAGGGGGCACCCTCACTGAGCCTCAGGCCCTCAACTGAGGATGAAGGGGCGGCACTTCCAAGAGGTCCTCCGCAGAGAATCTGCATATTCATACACAACGTGGCACAGGTGCACTTACATTCAAAGGTAAGCAGGTCATGGGGGGAGGAAGCTTCCAGCACTGGAATGGTCAGAAACAAGTTTGAGAAACATTGAGTAAAGCAGGTTTCTAGGTTCCCTACTGAACAAACCCCTGGGGCTTTCACAAGGTTATCTATCGGGGGTGGGGAGGGGATCCAAAATGCCATGCTGACCGCGTCTGTTTGGACCTCTAAACCGTTTTCTGGTTTGTTTTGTTTGTTTGTGTCACCAGGCATCTCCACAGGCTTGTGTTCCCAGGATCAGACTTGAGAAAACACTGAATCAAAGGCCCCCTGAGCACTGTTTGCACTGACAACACGCGGGATTAACGGGGTGCTCGCTGCACGGACCTCCACTCACTCCGGGGAAGCGAGGCAGCCTTCTGTCGAACACGGCAGACCTGTGTGTCTGGCGTGGGAAATTTCCAACACGCTCCAATGAATGCAAAAAGCAAGATGCGGACTTTATAAAAGGCCCCCATCGTGTGCGTGTGCCGAAGTGCCGCCAGAGGTGAGCTGCTGCGAGGCGGAGCGAACGCAGGACCACGCACGGCCGCTTTCTCGGCGCTCATGTGAGAACCTCCTTACAGTCCATCCCTCGTGCGGTGGCGCTGCGCGTGGAGGTCAAGGGCACTTTTAGTTTCCATCTTATACTGTTAGCTACTGCTGGAATGTTTTTAACCAGATCGTGTATCACTTTTATAATTTAAAAAAAGCTGAATTTCAAAAAGTTCTTTAGAAACCCTTTTAGCTCAAGTTCTATAGTTCTGTGGTTTCTTGAGCACAGCATTGAGGCTAAGTTCAGTCCATCTTCCTGAGGAGCAAGGGCCCAAGCTTTACATCCTGGGATCCTCTGGAGCGCAGACCCTTCTGTGTGGTCCAGCCGGAGCCTGTGGCAGAGCTGGGCGCTTGGGCTTCCTGAGGAGTGCCCCTCTCCTTGCAGCCCCAAGCTTAGGGGCAGCATCTGGGCCTCCAGCAGGCAGAAGAACCCCACGACAGGGGTGAGAATAGAACCTTGAGTCCCACTGTGGGCAAACATTAACAGGCAAACCATGATTAAGTACAAAATCCTACAACCCAAAAACACCTGAGCTGGAAGCATCACTCTGCAGAGGAGAAATCTGAAACTCCAAGGAGGGACATGGAACACCACACCTCTCGCCTCAAGTCACGGACTCCTGACGCTGAGTCTGGGGGAGTTCCCCCGCGCGACATTTCTTCCCAAAACAGAGAGGACACTCCTCCCGCACTGCCCTGGCTGAGGCTGGACGACTCTCCCACTCCGAGAAAGACCGAAGCTAGACACAGTGGACTGAGGAAACCAAGTCCAACCGGAAAAGGCAGAGCTGAAACGGAGAGAAGACAAACCTGTTCAGCTAATTTAGCACAAATTGGAGCTCCTGGAGAAAGGGTACGAGGGTGAAGAAACAGAAGCAGCCGCAAATCGAAGATAAACACCAATTTGTACTGACTGACAAAGGAACCTGGGGAAAAAGATTCCACCAGCGGCTTTCGGTGTCTGTTCTGCATACCCGTGCGGGACCAGCTTGCCGTCCAGCCATCCGTGCTGTGAACCTAACGGTAAAGGGACAGCACAGGGACAGCGACAGTGGAGAGTGCGCCCCTCCACTGCGCTGCCTGCATGACGGACGCCTCCAGTCAGCCCCGAACGGCTGTCACTGGTCTCTGGGAGGGGGGGGGTGGTTGACAAAAAGCACCGCCTGCCTCCCTGCCTTACTAAACAGAACATACCGCACACCACTGCAACTTTTCCTCAAATGGTTTGTTTGTTTGTTTGTTTGTCTGTTTGTTTGTTTTTGCACTCAGAAAAGAAGTCCTGTTTCTAAGGTTTTACACAGAGCCACCCTTGGACCTGCCTAAGTACAATGGGCCCCGCCCCTCATTTCCCACCCCCACCTCCACTCTCCAAGCGGGTTCGCAAAACACCGTTGGGTCAAAGGGGTGCATTCCATGCAGAACAGAAAGAGGATCTGGGGAGCGAGATATCCGAGGAAGGAGAGAGTATTTTCTCTTCTAACTCCATGTACGTCTGAATTGCCCCATTTTCTTTTCTTTTCTTTTTTTTTTACAAATACAGTAAGTTGTTTCTACAACAAATAAGTTTGTTATTTTTGTACCAGGCAAACATGCAGAATAATCAGTGAGTAAAAATGGGGAAACGACACCCTGACCCTCGTCCCCTCATTTGATAGGAGCTCAGGGGTACTTGGGGTTATAATTATTGCATTTCTACAGACGAGAAAACAGATTCCTAGAGACACTCAACAGGCCTGTCCGAGGCCACCCAAGGAGCGAGTGGCAGGACGAGCGTGTGAACTTGGCTGTTCTGCTTCCCAGGCCCCACGCCCTCCACTTGGCACCATGGGCCCCTGGCCTCCTGCTGCCCGTCCCGCATGCCAAGCCCCGTGCATTCTTCACAGAGTCAGTCAGTCTGTTTATTTGTCTGTCTGTCCCTCTTCCTTTTTCTCACTATCACTATATCTGCTCCTAGCAATCTCTGCTCCCTTCTAACTTGCTATTTCTATTGTATCATGAACTGGAAACTCAAACACCAACTCTCCATGCTGTGGAGGAAGAGGGAGGAGGCCCCTCTGTGTGCAGGGTTGGGGCTCTCCCTCTGGGAAGGCATGAGCCTCAGTCGGAGCTCACCAGGACGGCCCCGCCCACTCTAGAACCCCTCCCTTCCCTCCTCATTTCTGCCAGGGTCCCAAGCGGTTGACGTAAATGCTGCGATGCACGAGGTACATAGGGTCTGCCCACCTGTAGCTGGAGTGCTGAACACAAGCCTCACTCATAATGCGTTGCTTGTGTTACGACCTTAGTTGGTGTAAGAGTGGGAAGAAGGGGAGGAAAGAAGGGAGGTGAGGAGGCAAGATTTGAAGAAACTTTGCTTCCAAGATTAAGCCATAAGAGTAGAGGTGGCATTCATGAGAGGCACAGGCAGGTGGCATGGGATGGTGGCACTGGGGGTGGGGGGCTCTTGTGCTCTCTCCCTATGACCTTCATCAGACCCCTAGGCTACCCCACCCAACACACAATCCAAGTACAAACAATGTGCCTGTTAAAAAACACAGCTCCTACAGAACACCTCTAGCTCCCCTTCAAAACATTGCCACCCTCCTGCACAAAAGTTCTGGAATCCCCAGCATTTGGGAAATCTGCTGGTCACACTTGGATGGGATCCTCCCCAATGACAAGTCAAGGCACCATGATGGGTGTGAAAAGGCCCCCGATGACTTCCAATGACGAGAGAAGCCATTTCCTACACCCTGTACCCCACACCAGCCTGCTGAGCCCAGGCCCCCAGGGAGCAGGCCCCAGAGCCTACGGAAGTCCACCGACCCCTTTGCAGCCCCCAGGCCCCACCTGACATCAGCACAAGCCCCCATGCACCCTTCAACCCTGGGCCTAGGCACCACGCATACAGGGCCCACCCAGAGCCCAGCACCCATGAGGAACAGGAGACTGAAGTCCCAGAGCTGATGTCTCCAGGCTGCTGCGAGATGTTCACAAGGGGTGGGACCGAAGGGAGAACGCCTGTGTGCTGCTGGGTTAAGAGAATAGAATGCCCCGCAAGGCTGGCAATGACCATCCCTGCGAAGGGATGTGAGTGACACAACAGCCACCGGGCTGGGAGAAAGGAAGGATGGCTCACGTCTCCTCCCCCTCTGCGTGCCGGCCGCAGGAGCCCCAGACACTCGTGGCAGCCTCTCTGGGCTCCGAGGGGCTGGTCAGAGAAACGACGGCACGGACAGCGGTGCATCTCCTTTGGTTCAGGCTGGTGTGCCAGCCCCTGCAGGGCACCTACCCTGTGACAGGCAGTGGGGCACAGCGGCGCCCAAACCAAAGAGCTCAGAAGGACCCAGGATGCAACGAAACATCCCAGGGCCTGCTCAGACCTGCAGGACCAGAACCAGACACCTGTGATGGGCTTTCGGTCCCTGGGAGATTCTGCTGCAGCTGGTCAGGCAGCTAGTGCTGAGGAGCCATCTTGGGGGAGAGTGTAGGAGGAATGTAAGGTACAGAGTGTCCTTAAGGAACTGACAAGTAAGGAGATAAGACTCAGTCAGAAGAGGCAGATTTAATGACTCCCTCATCCGTCTCTATTATGGCTTCTGTTTCTTTGGGTTGAAAATATTCATTAGTCTCTCTCCTTTACAAGCATTCTGTGGCCTGTTTGAAGGCAGGAGCTGTGTTTACACATTTTGAAGGCACTTATTCACACCACCCTTTAAGCACTCATTCATTCCTTCTCTTCGACAAACACTGAGGCTCGGGGCCCCGTGCTCAGTGCTGGCAGCGCGGCAGAAAGCCAGGCTGCCGAGTCCCAGAATGCACGTTCTGGAGGGGTGGCTGTGGGCCACAGGGAAATCAACCACTGAGTAAAATGGGTGCCACAACAAAAATAGAACGACATCATGGGGGAAAGACGAGCCGCGAGGCTGAGAGGCTACATTTAAAATAAGGTCGGGAGGTTTCTCCAAGTCGAAGACATTTGCACTGCACCCCAGATGAGGAGGACACAAAGTTAGTGGCATTAACATCTGGAAAGAGCACCCAGGCAGAACAGGAGTGGCAAGGCTCCGAGGCTGGAAGGCACAGCACACAGAAACAGAAGGAAGACCAGGAGGCTCAGCCTGGGGACCAATGAGACAGAGGCCTTCCGAGCCATGGTGAGGGGTGGAGACGCTCTACTCTATTTTCTATTTGCATCTGACTCCAAGGGCAACGGAACACCACTGGAGGGTTTTAACCAAGGTCATGAGCCAGCACGATCTGATTTCCTCCTTTAATACTCACTCCGTTTCATGGGGAACCGGCAGCATGGGGCAGGAGCCGAGGTGGGAGACGGAGAGAAGGCTGTTTCAGAAGTCCGGACAGGAGCCGGGGAGTGGCGCTGTGGGGCAGGGGCCGGGAACAGCACACATTTTGGACGTTTCTCTCGGCCCACTTGACAGATAGGTTGAGAGAAAAAAAACAGGGCTACTCCTAGTTTAGTCAATGCTCCCCACATGGAACGTAATAATAAGGCCTCGATGATGATTACAGGACTGCTGGAAAAATGAGGATAAAACAAGTCAGCGTCAGCATCTCGGACGCAGTGGCACGCCAGCCTGTCTGGTGCGGACAGAAGCGCTTCGGGCGCCAGGAGAGATGTCGGCTGGGTTCCCGAGCTCTAGCAGGAGGGTCGGACCGGGCCTCCAAGGCGGCAGACACAGAGGAGTGAGCATGGGGGAGATTCTAGGCCAAAACATAAAAATAAGCCTGATCGGTTTTTATTCCTCCTTTTTCCAGTTCTGGTATATTTCTAAAGAGTGGGGGCTTCAGGGCAGGGGGAGTATATGGTGTTGGGAAAGCAGAGGCTGGAGATACAGTGGGTTGGATATAAAAACAGGCACAGAGTATGAAGGATCTGGAAAACCAGGCAGTTGTTCGGATTCCAAAGACCGTGGAGATCCATCAAGGTGCCTGTCTGGGGAAGCAGTACGCTGGCAGCAGCTGATTGATGTCCTGAATTTGGACATTCTGGGGCTGGAGGCGGGGGCACAACATGGTGAGACAGCAAATGAGAGAGAATTACAATCTTCTCAGTGCTGGCGCCACCAAACTACGCTGGCTCTGGAAGACAAACAAGCAACAAAACGTGATGTCCCACACCTGGGCTCCCAGGCAGGACAAATACAGCCCTGCCAGAGCGGACAGGAGGAGAAGGGGTGGGCGGGTGGGCAGGGGGAGAAAGCAGGTCAACCCCAGACAATGAACAGCCCTGGAGGAAGACACGGGCACCTTCAGCTGCAGGTGGCTGGGTGCCCTGGACCAATCTGTGTATTTTCCAGCTCCTCCCCTTCAGATTCCAAACTGAAGTCGAATTGCTGGCATTTCCCAGGGCATTTGCGGCATCACGAGTGGGCCCTGTGATGCGGAATGTCCTCCTTCGTATTCAGAGACTTGAAGACCAGCCATGCACTGACCCCAGCCTCACAGGCTGCAGGTGGTATGGAGATGCACTCAGCAGAGAGCTGTGGTGGGCGGAGGGGAGCCCTTTCCCTTTGGCATTCATGATGCTGCCAGAAGGTAGCCCTTCCCCATCATCTACAGAGGGGAAACAGAGAGGGCAACAGACTGCAGAGCCAGGCCTCCCAGGCAGAGAGGACAGGACAGAATGAGCAAGGAGGCAGCAGCAGCCTGTGGGGCGAACTTGCCATCTCACAGCCCAGAGGCTGGCTGACTTCCCCAGAGCGGGAAGTGGGGGAAGCAGGCCCTGCAGCCAGGATCAGCACCAAAAAGCTGGATTCTGCTAAAGAGGCTGGAATGGTTCTGAATGATAACCATCTGCTCAGGGGCCCAGCAGAGCCTGACTGGTCCAAAGTGGTTCATGGTCAGGCCA
The DNA here is from genome assembly GCF_004126475.2 of Phyllostomus discolor. Taxonomy (NCBI): domain Eukaryota; kingdom Metazoa; phylum Chordata; class Mammalia; order Chiroptera; family Phyllostomidae; genus Phyllostomus; species Phyllostomus discolor. The sequence continues at coordinate 50,093,238 of NC_040910.2, read as the reverse complement.
CACCCGGGCTGCCAGCGGGTCCACGGAACAGCCAGTTCTCCCCATGGTCAGGTGCAGATGGCAGCTCCCGGCTCTTATTTGGCTTTGACGTGTGGCAGCTAGTGTCAAGCATGCAGTCTCTTAACAGAGAGCCAGGGACCTGGCATGCCCCCTCACCCCCCACACTCTTTGCCTGCACAGTCCTGCCGCCAAAGCGTGCCCCACGCACACATGCACCCGGGCACCCCACCAGTCACTCAGCCATTCGTGGAGCATCTCATGTGTGCTGGGCATGATGCTAGGACCTGGGCACAAAGGCGAGTGTGACAGGCCCCTGACCACAGGGGGTGGGAGGGGGTAGCTCGGCACACAGACCCTGGCCCTTACAGTGCGGTGGGGCTGCGCCATCAGAGAAGCTGGTGGGCAGTTACCGCCGATGATGTGTCTGTGCTGTGTCTTGAAGAAAAGGAAGGACCTTCTGAACCAAAACAAACAAGCATAGCAATGAAGACGTTTCCAGAAGAAGAAACGCACGTACAAGGTGCAGCACTTGACAGAGTGGGGGGAGGTCCAGGGAGGAGCATGGCCAGCGCGCTGGCCAAGGAGAGAGCGGCACCCGGCCAGGGGATGCAGACGAGCAGAGGCCCCCACGGGTCTGGGCTCCTGAGCAAGGAAGACACGCCATCCAGGGGGCTTTAGAAACAGATAGACGGTGGTCTCTGGTGACCAAGGAAGGCCTAGGAATGCCTGGTCACACCCGTGAGGCCACGTGTCCGCCCGTGACACTTTCAAAGGAGTTTGCACACATGTGACATGATCGCTGGTCATCAAGCCCTGTGTTACCCCAGTTCAGGACTCTCCAGGAAAAGTTTGACTGGAACAGGTGCCTTAGGCTCAAAAACCTGCACAGGGCCTTCTGTTCTCTCTGGACACACACACCACACTCAGGCGCGTCTGTGGAAAAAGAGTGAGAGAGAAAGCCTGTCCTAACCCTCCCAAGGGAGGCTTGTGCCCAAAGAGCTGTGGCCAGATCGCCCTCTGGAGGCGGGAGACAGAAGAGCAGTCGATCCGGGTGCAGAGGCCTTCAGCAAGGCCCTGAGGAAATTGAACATAACATTACCGTATATCCCGCATAATGGGTGACGCACTGCCCCCCAGTTTTTCCCCATGATCTGTCAATGTGGCCTCAGAAAGAGTCCTAGATGTAAGCAGTGCTCTTCCTTCAGCTCGGGCACCTAGGGTACCTTTTGCTGGGTCGACTGTGGTTTCTCCCACACACCCTAGTGTGAATTACTCCAGCCCCCAGTGTTTCGGGTGTCCAACTGCTCCAAACTGCCAAAGGAAGTATAAGATGCACAACAATATGACTGCACCCAGCACCCAGCACAGCTTGGAAACACAGAAGGCAGCACTAAATCGTTAGCATTTCCCAAACAAAAGCTAATCCCCGAGCTGTTGCCAGGCTGAAATGTGGCAGAGTGGTAAATACCTAGGCAAGGAGAAGAGAACCCTAAACCGTTACGGGAAAAACTTGCCACTGAGCTGGCTTATGCCCCCATATGCAAATCTTATAGAAATTCCAAGTGTTGATGGGTCTGAGGCAGATGACAGAAGAGGCCCTCCAGGGCAGTGACCTTCAGCTCAGTGACCTGGCCCACTAGTGCAGGGAGGGTGGAGGTGGGGCGAAGGGTGGGGTGGGACAGTGAGTGCACATTGGTTTAGGAGACGAGCAATTCTCAAGAGCATCTGCAAAGGCCAAATGAGAACCCGTCCTCACGTCGTCTGGTCCCGGGACCTTGGCCAAGATTCACTTCCCAAATGCCGTGTAAACACCTCCTCTATCACCAGGTCCCCTACTGCAGCGAGGCTTGCCCGCCCCAAATAATAATATAACCAATCAAACACCTCTCCTTGAGAAATCCACCCTGAGCCCTCCAGCAATGAACAGTCTCTTCCCACTTAGGGCTGCTCCAGCCTTTGTCTGGGCCTTCCTTGTGATTACTTACATGCACAACCTCTTCCTCCTCTTCGAGGACAGAACTAAGAGCAACGAAAACTGGGATTTTTTTCTTCTTTCTATGGGAAGGAAAATCTTCACGGAGTTCTCTCACAGATCCCGAGTCACGTTCACAGCTCACGCTGCCTTCAACATCACCCCAGCCAACCCTGGGGATGAGACACAGCGGGCAGAGCTGGTCCTCCCACAGGCACAGCAGGGAGTGGCCTGGGGCAACTGGGGGGGCGGGGTGCAGGAGGTTCCCAGCCGTGCTCCCAAACTCCCCACCTCCAGTACCTGAAATCCCACCATTAGTAATACATTCCTTTCAGTCTTTGAGGTTTTTCTTTTCTGCAACATCCTCTTGAATAAACTCTAAACACGCATTGAAGAACTCTGTAAGCTCTAACCAAGCAGGGAATCAGATGTAAGCAAAGTTGTACAGGAGCGTGTGACAGTGTGTGACAGCAAGCACCAGGCATCCAGGCAGGGGCCCGAGGGTGTCAGTGCCCATGAGGGTATGGCTTGTTGTTCGTGTTGTTTACTCTGTCACCCCAGCACCCCTCTGTGTTAGGGAACACAGAAGGTGCTCGATAAATGTTTGGTGAAGGTAATGAATGAAGGGGTAAATGAATGGGAACTCCAGAAGACACCGGTATTCTCCAAGAGAAAGTCAGAGACCAGGAAAAAAAATTCCTTGGAGGCAGGATGACTCCTTATTCCTTTTGTATGACCCCCATGGTGTCTTGGGCAGCAAAAGAAGCCGCCAGGAAGCTCACCGGAACTGACTTTATTTACAGTTTTGCGAGATGTCACTGGGCTTAGCCCAGAAGAGCTGGCTGCAGCCGTCCAAAACTGAGTGTTGCCACCAGGGGGCAGTGCAAACCAAATACTAGGATTTTCTTGTACAAACCCCTGGTAGCTGACTGACAGCAGGGGGCCCCCAAACGCCATTTCGGAATACTAAACACAGCATTCCCTCCCTGTACACTCGTTAATACCAAAATCTCACATAGAAGCAGTTTTGTTTCTCAGACCTATTACAGACACAATAGCTAAAATGCACACTGAAATCCACTCAGTCAACAAGAACAGTGGCCTGTTATTGGGACAAGGGAAAAGGAAAAGAAAGCGGCCGGCGGCTCTGGGTCGCTGTCAGGCACGTGCCCTGCTCTCTCTTTCCAAGCACTAAGGATGACCCCTGAGGCACCTGAAGTATCCCACGGTGATTCACACTTGATGGGTAATTAATACACAAGGAGCACTGCCTGGCACCTGAGAAGCACGCAGAACCTTTCACAGGAACAAGGTCAAGTGTTAGGCTGTTGTCCAGTGTTCGGAATCCAGCTGGGTCAGGTCTCAGGCAGCAGGCTGACCCCTTCAGTGTTAAACTGTGAAAAGGGGTTGAGAGCAGGCAAGAGGCATGTCCCAGGGTGAAGAAGGCAGCAAACTCGGGTAGTGGAGATCCAGGTACCGCCTCTGCTCGGCATATGGAGTGCCGCAGTGATTTCACCTCTTCCAGGCTGTCGCCAACACCCACTCCGCTCATGGGAAGGTGGGTTTAGAGAGGGATGGCAACGCTCTGCTTTACTTTGTTCAACATTTATCAGGATCTTATTTGGGGCGAGGAACCATGCTACACAATAGGAATGCTGAGAATAGAATGTAGCCCTGGCTGGTGTGGCTCAGTGGATTGAGTGCTGGCCTATAAACCAAAGGGTCACTGGTTCAATTCCCAGTCCGGGCACATGCCTGGGTTGTGGGCCAGGTCCCCAGTAGGGGGCGCATGAGTGCAACCTCACATTGACGTTTCTTGCCCTTTCTTTCTCCCTCCCTTCCCCTCTGTCTAAAAATAAATAAACAAAATATTTGTTTAAAGAATAGAATGTAATGCCTAAGATGAGTGAGACAGATGGATGAAGACATCAATACAATTGAATGTCGTGCTCCATCATAGAGTTATAGCTCAGCCCCCTGTTAAGCCAAGGCCTTCGCTGTAGTAGACTTTGCTGCTGCCTACTACACAGCCAACCCCCTTCCCCAGGGCAGCATCTGTCAGGTCCTTTTTGCACCTCCAGTATTTAGACTTGTACCTTATACTCCACAGATGACTGGGTGACCAAACAGATGAAGAGATGGATGATGGATGGATGATGGATGATGGATGGATGGATGATGGATCTGTAGTAGGCAGTTAGGCATGAGCAGAGCAAGGACAACAGGCCAGGTGTGGAAGGTCACCAGGGCGGAAAGCCTCGGGTGCCTAGCAACAGACAATCGTAGGGTGGGAACTTGCCCCCAGGGTGACCTTTCCTCCCTTGACATGTTGCTAGTCCTGTGGTAGACTCCCTTAAAGGAGGAACAAGGGGGCTGGGGGATAGCTTCCCATATAAGCCTTGCAGGACCACTCCCTTAAGCATTCAGCCCTGGAGATAACATATAGGACTCAGCTGTGTTTCATCTCTAGGCCCAGAAAAGCAGCGATGCCAGGCCAGGGGACCCCATGGCTGACAACACCAGGACCCGCTGCCCTGGCACCAACCAACTGATGAAGACTGTGGCCCTGAAAGGACACACCTACAAAGGTGATAAATATTCTATTGAACCCTCCCCTGAGACCTCCAGATACAGCCCCTGAGGAGGAAGAGCCCAGCTCTTTCTCTCTGCTAAGCTTGCCCATGCCCTTTCCGCCTCTTCTCTCCCCAGGCTCGCTCTGTCTCCCCCTCCCCCTCCCCCTCTCCCTCTCTGGAGCTGCCTGCGCCTTCACCCTCTCCTTCCCCCAGGCACACTTTCTCTGCCTTTCTTTTTCCTAAACTCCAACGGCCCTTCTTTTGCCTCTGAAACGTATCTCCTGAGCCCACAGAGCCCAGCGGGCTCACTTCTTTCACAGCTCACTTCTTCTACCTCTGCAGCTTTCTACATTAATGTTGGCATGTGTTCGAGTCTCGGCTCTGAGTCCTTTCTAACCAAACTCAGCACTGAGGTTGCTGCCGCTAGGCCCAGTTGCTGGTGATGTTCTGATGCCATTTTGCCGCTAACAGATCGATGAACAAGTGAATGGACTAATGGAGGGACTGACAAGGAGAAAGAGGTGAGGGAACATTCCGTGAGACAATGGTAGGCCTCATCCATAGCTATATTTTATCTGCACAGATATTTGATCTCTCGAGTCTGTCATAAACGCCTTGAAAGCAAGGACCTCGCCCGGCGTTTCCTGCCACCACAGAGCCTCGCGCAGCACCAGGCCGGGTGTCCTCCTGACGATGCTCAGCAACAAAATGGTGCTTTCCATGTTTGACTTCATTCTCTGTCGTAACCCTCCAACAGCTATGCAGGGTGGGACGTAGGTCTTCCACCTCTTCGTGCAAAGAGGAGAACCAGGCCACAAAGACCCAAAGTGTCTGGGGGTCTAAGCTCTGGGTCTGGGAGACCCAGCCCCTGGGGCAAGGCAGTGAGAGAGCAGGTGATCTTTAAAAGAGGCCCCGGAGGTCCCAGACCTGAGGGGTGAGGAGATGTCCAGCTGTGGCCGCAGGAAATCCTGGGCTTGAGCATCCTGGGAGCTAAAGGCATCCACAGGCATCCTTTCCCAAGTGAGGTAAGCGCCCCCCCACTCCCTCTCCACTTGCCACCAAAGACAGGGCTGTCAGGAGCTGGGGCGTTGCTCTGGAGCTGGGAGGGAGGAGCAGGTGGGAGTGAGAGCCCACCCTCCCTGGAGGGGCCTTGGTGGAGCAGTAGGTGTGTCTCCCTGCTCCCAGACCAGGCTGCTCTGAGAATGTCCTCCTCGAGTCCGTCCCCCACATGCCCCCCCCCCCGCCTCCGGTGAGGCTGAGACGGGGGACACTCTGAGGAGTCCCACCCTGAGGACAGGGCCTGCATGGAGGCAAAGGTCAGACCCTGGGGGTCAAGTGCTGGACTTTGCCCCAGTTCTATAACTTCCAGGCTTGAGTTCCTTCGAGGCCCCATCCCCTCTGTGCCTCAGTTTCCAAATCCCTGAAACGGCATCATCGAGAGCATGTCACGACCTATTAATTATTGCCGGAAAGTGCCGGACAGTGCCGGCACCTGATACATGCTCAGTAAATACGTCCCTTCTTTCCCCCGCCCCCCATCTCCTCTGCTGTTCCTCAGTCTCCCCATGAGTGAAACGGGAACAGTAGCACCCATGCCAGCTCTGTCTTGGAGATATCATGAGAAGCAGCTGAAAGAATAGATGTAAAAGCGCCATAATGTCTTTAGGAAGAAATGCAGAAGTACAGTTAAGCTAACACGGAATGGTACAGAGCAGCTGCCGCACATACTCGGAGGTAGAAACTGGGAAAATTCCTTTAGTCCCACCCGACCGGCCCTGCCCCAGTGGCTCTCTGCTGGGGTGCCTCCCTCCCCAGCCTTCCCCACTGCCCCACCTGGTCTAACTTTCACCATTTCCTCCAGGTGCTAAAAAGACTGCTCCGGCCCCCCACACCCCACCCCAGCTGATGGGCCCAGAGATAGGCGAGCCGCAGCCTGCCCTGTGACAGAGAGCGCGAGCCCGTGGGCCCCGCCGCGCCCTGGAAAGGCTCCTGCAGAGGAGCCTGCCCAATGCATCTCTTCGGTGGAGCCCCCGAGAAAGCCCACCTGGCAGGGCTGGCTCTGCCTGGCGTCGGCGGAGGGCCAGAGGCCAGGTCTGTGTCTAGACCAGAATCCCGTGGGCCCTTGAATCCTCAGCTCTCTCTAGACCCTGGTTTTCTTCATGTTCAAGGTGATGGTTGTTTCAAGGCTTAAATAAGGAAAAATAAAAATAGGACATAAACAGGTGGCCCCGGTAAATGTGAGCTCGATAAAAGAATCTATGAATGACCCGCTGTTTCAGGACCAGTAAAGAGCCCAGCTTTGGGGCGAGCTGGAGGGGCTTCAGTAAGCCGCAGTTCTCTGCCGGCAGAACCAGGCACACCGTCCACCGTCCATGGAAGACATGGAGAAGAATCTTCCTCTGAGATGGGTGCGGGGAGGGGTGCTGGGAGCATGAGTGTGAATAGGGGAAAGAGGAAAAGGGACATCCCAAAGCTGATTGCCAAAACGATGTAAAATAAAAACCCTGCTTCTGCTCAGTGTCCCTCTATGGCTCCCACTTGCCCAGACCCGATTTCCTCACCCAGCCTCCGAGGCTCCCGTGGCTTCCCCCAGTGTAACCTCTCACTCCAATGTCACCCTCTCGTCACCCCGCCCCTCCCCACCTCTGGACTGGTCAGCCCATCAGTGCCCGGATGGGCCTCGCACACCTTCCCTTCCCCTTTCATGCGTGCTCGGAGACAGCCCCTCCACTCCCCACAGCTCCCCCTCCCCCTCCCTGAGCTCAGCACCTGCTGCTCCTCCATTTGCCCCTTTCTAGTGTGGCTTTTCAAAGACGGAACCAGTCTCTGCAAATAGACTGTGAGCACCACAGGGGCCAGAACGTGTATGTGCCTGCGTGCATGTGTGTGTGCCTGCGTGCATGTGTGTGTGCATGTCTATTTGCACTTATATAGAAATATTTATATATTTAAGAATATCGGTCCTGCCATTCATACCCGTGTCTGTATTCACATGTGTGTCCAGATGCAGACAGAGGAGACACAGATGACGGAGCAGAGAGTGAGGCTCCGTGGCCGTAGGAACGTGCTCTCTGATCCTCTGTGCACGCCCCATCACACGTGACTTCGCTCGCCCCTCGAGAAATGGGCTCTGTGTCTCCTTCCCTGGACTCTGGGCTGACCCAGGGACTTGCCCAGACAGGTAGGTGGGACAACAGAACCTGGCAGATGTGAGAGGGTGTGGCTCCCAGTCTGGCTCCCGAGCACTTAGAGCCTCCGTCTCACTCCCTTAGACGAGGATTCCCCCCTCCCCCTCCTCCCGGCTCCTGGGGGAAGAGACGCCGCTTGGAGAGAGGCCTGAGTGACAGTCAGCACGCCCGGCAGACTGTGTGGGCAAGGCCGCCTCGGACCAGCCAGACCCAGCCACACCACCTCACAACTGCTGCCCCTTTAGGGACCCTCTGCAGAGAGAACCAAGTGCAACCTCACCTAGTGGTCTCCCGTTTCTTGTCAGAATCTTCCAGAGCTGAGCCCACTATAGGCTTGGGGGGAACTGGAACAGTGGTTATTTTAGCCCCCAGAGCTATGGGGTAGTCGATATACAGCAAAAATGATAATATACGTGTATGTGCCTTTGAGTGTCTATATGAATAATTGAACGCTATGTACATATTAGCATCAGAATTGAAGTGAATAAATAAATGAGTGGATGAGTACAAAGCCTTAACACACTCCACTTATAGATTTTGTCTCTGAGGTCTATTAATATTGGATAAAATTTGTTCAGTGGAATTGGCTTTACTCTTCTCTCTTTTTTCTCAGCAAGAGAAAAAAGTACCCAGGGTTTGAGAGAAATCTACCTCATTCTTAGGAATCAAGGATGTAGGGAAAGGGCCCAACCCACTGGCTTTTCTGGGCACAGAAGGCTGCACGGTGGGGGCGTGAACTGCAAACAGGGCGATGGCTGCTGGGAACCTGGCTTTACCTCTCATTGGCTGTGTCCTTGAGCTTCATGAGTTTCCTCTCTCTGGGCCTCAGTTTCCCTGTCTGTGTGTGGAAGCTTCAATCAGATAGCCTTCAGGCCTCTCTCGTCTCCAGCATCTGGGAGTTGTTGCTGAGAACATGTGAGCCCTTCTCATTCAGCCCACGGCCTGTCCCTTTGAGGACGAGTTCACAGGGAGCAGGGTGATGTGGACGGGCAGTGTCTCTGTTTCTTTGGCGTCAGATAATAAGACAAAGGACGGCCCTCGATTACACTGTCCAGCAGGAGGCGAGCTCGAGCTAGGGCATGGGCAGGAGAGCTGCATTTCAGATGTTGGCTGGGGACACCTCGGTTACCCTGGGTCACCCTGGGTCTTCCATCTGCTGTGTCTCGTGCGCTCTGGCCAGCAGACTTAGCTGGAATTCGCAGGAGGCGATGTTTTATAAGATGATTCTGGGTAGGCCTCAGGAATAGCTGTGCAAAAAGGCGACTTTTCATGCTGATCTACCTCTGATTGGATGTGTTCTCTGGCCTCCCTCTTTTGCCACCAAGTTCTGATGATGATAATGGCAGCCTGTAAGGAAGGTCTATGGTCCCAGCCACTTCCACTGAAGCCATTAGTCCTCTCATTTTAGATTTGAGGAAATCAAAGTTCAGAGTGACGAGCCAATTCACCCAATGTGACGTAATTAGGAAGTTCAAAGCCAAGTAATATACCCGAATTTATCTGATTCCAAAGCTCATCGTCTTCTTCACCAGAGCACACAGCCCCAGCATCTCCTGCCAGGACTCCTCTTCGAGCGCTGTGGCCACAGGTGGGGAGGACTTCGCACAGGACACCCATGGCACCCAGCTCCTAGGCTGCTCGGAACACTGACAGGGCTACGCGGAGGGCCATCCCGATGTGGCCGTTTGATATCCACCTTGGAGGGAGCCTGGCCTGGGCCCACCTCATCCCAAATTCTATCCCTCTAGAAAACCGAGATATTGTACAAGCCGGTGAACAACGATTAATCCGTGGCCACAGAAGCTTGGAGCCCTGTTGGGAGCCTCGTAAGTTGTGGCTCCACCCCCTCCTCCCAACCAAAGCAGTCAGATAGTCACTACGCAGTGGGCGCATGTACAAGGAAATGTAGGACGCAGTCCCCAACCCGGAGGAGCTTACCTCTAAGTCAACACAAAAATGCACGAATGTATAAATGCTGAGCTTTGTGGTATCAACTTGTAGTTCACTAACGAAAAAAGGAAGATTGTTAAGGACTAAAGGGCTCTCTTTGCGTGAGAGCCTACAGGTTTCACGGCACAAAAGACGTCTGAGCTGAGCCTTGAAGAATAAAGAGTCTGGACCAGAGAGGAAGGAAGGGCCCCCTTGCCCGTGGGAACAGCTTGAGCACAAGCCTGGGTGGGAGGTGACAAGGCTTATGTGGAAGACAGTGAGATGGTGAACCTCCGTGGAGCCTGGGGCCTCGGAGAGGGGGTGGTGGGTGGCCCCAGCATGGGCCAAAGAGCCAGAGGTCAGCAAAAGAGAGACGCCTGGTACCCTGGTCCCATCCACCCATCTTCTCACCTTCTAGAAGACTGAACCCATGCCCCTCCACCCGCACAAACCGACAGACAAAGCATGTGAGCGTGCACACGCACGCACGCACGCACATGCACACACACTAGTGTGTGTTTATTCCTGTCAGAAACCAGCCTGTGAGATTGTTGTGGATTCCAGAGGAGGGTGGGGGGGCTCAGATAGCAGATTGTTGAAGCTCTAATTACATATCTTTGAGGTGGAAATTTAGCAAAACCACAGACTTGGAACAACATAAAAGTGCATAAAACAGCCTCATCCGTTCATTATGCAAAGGAATTGCTCATTTATGGAGTTTGGATTACAGTAGAGAGCTTATAAAGCAAAAAGATGGTGCTTTATGGAATCCCATAAGCACCCACATGTTCTCATCAGGAAGGGCACACCTGTGGGATGGAGCCGAACCGATGCAGGTGGCGGTCCCCCACCCGCCGAGGGGCAGCCCCGCAGTGCCACCTGCCTCCAGGAAGGGTGGGCAAGAGCAAGGGCCACGAGAAGCAAGCCAAGAAAACGGCTGTCTGGAACGATTCTGAGATCACAGAGAGGGTTCTGCTGAGGAGCACTTATTATAAAAAAATAATACAAATATTGTCATATTGGGGACAAAGGACTCAGAAAAAGGAGATGACGTGTAGGCATTGCCTTATGCACTGACAGAGCCACCTACTTGTGGTTCAAGGAATCCCCTCAAACCGGAGCCCCAACTTTAAAAAATCTTGATTCTAACTCACCTTAGTTTTCCTCATTTTATTATCTGCCTGTATTTTCCTTTACATTAAAATTGCTGTGAGGAATGATTAAGTCTGAAAAGGGCATGTCCCTTTCAGACTTAAGTACATTCTGTGGAATGTTAGTTTACAAGGAAAAAATATTTGGGGGCTCGATTAAATGTGAACATTGGGGAAATTTCAAATTAAATCCACACCCCACACCATCCCCCTTGGAATGTATAGTGAACATGAGCATTGACGTGATAAGGCTCTGAGAAGTCTTGCAATAAATAAATTTAAATTTGTTTAACTTGCTTAACTTGGCATTTCTAAAGTTGAAATAATCAAGAAACCTGGGGGTTTTTTTGCAGGGGGGGGATTGTTTTTATTTACAAAACACCAATTATCATCCTAAAGAACAAGTGTGTTATAAAACAAGCTTGGCTGGCTTTCCAGTTTCTATCATCGGGTGTAAATTTGAAAACTGTTCAGTGACTTTTCAGGAGCTACTGCTTGACTTTTGGTTTCAGTGTGGCTCGGTCAAGCTGCGACCTCACCGTCTTACACAGAGTTGTCTTACTTACCCACAAAGAGATTCGACCACCAGGTTTCTGGGTAGGACCAGGGGACGCTGCAACCACAGGCTCTCTGGGACGTGAAGAGGCTCGTCCTGGTCCCCAGAGCGGGAAGGGAAGCAGAGGCCTCCGGCCTGGGGCCCTCTGCCACACCTGGGCACTGAGGGAAGACATGTCAGAGGTCCCATGTGTGTTTAAAAGCAGTAGTAACACTGGATACGATCCCAAAGGCTGTCAACAGGTAAAGGGAAAAACATGGTGTGGTATATATGTGGACCACTCTCCATCAGTCAAATGGGATGAGCTATGCCGCAGACATGGAACGAACCCCCGCAGCACTGCCTGGTGAAGAGAAGTGCGCACTGTGTGGTTTACTCATATAAGACTCCAGGAAATGCAGACGGATCGACAGTGAGAGAGCAGGTCAGCGGTGGCCCGGAGCTGAGAGTAGAGGGAGAGTAGAGTAGAGGGATGCCAGGGGGGCCCCAGGAAATCAGGGGTGGGAGATGGAAACACTCGGTATCTTCAATGTGGCGATGGTTTTGTGGGTGTATACATATGCCAGGCTCATTAAACTGAACACATACATATGTGTAGTTTACTGCATATAAGCAAAATCTCAAAAGAGCTACAAACATTGAAATAAAATAAATAAAAACTTAAAAATTCTTTTCCAGAAAAAATTTCTGTAACACGTTGAACGATCTGTGCCCGGCTTGTCTCTGACTGATGTTTCTGGTCATCACTGAGTGTTAGACAATCGGAGTGTGACTGACACTGGGAATGGCCCACAACCAAAGGAAGTGAACGAGTGAGTCCTGGACAGCGATGGGCTCTCTGCGGAGGTCGCCTGCGTGTCCCTCTGCAGACCAGGTGGACTGCCCACTCTGCTGGCCCTTGATTTTCTCTCGTCGGTGAACGAGGCCTTGAAAGAATTTCACTGGTTCCTAGAAATGGCGAGGACACAGAAGAGGAGTCTCCTTTTCATTGGCTCTTCCTCAGTGGCAACGTGTCCCCAGAGCTAGTGTGGCCCAGGGGACTGAGCTGGGCTGGACCTCTCGGGCCAAGGCCTGGCTCGCCCGCTCTGGCTGTGTGTCCTTTGTGTGGCCGTTTCTTCTCTCTCTGCCTCTGCGGGGCCAGACCCTTCCGAGCTGCAACAGATGTGAAGGGCTAACTCTTCAAAGCCTCGCAGAAGCTAGGGCCTGAAAAGAGTTTCATCAATTCTAAAATAAAAAGTGAGACATTTCCTTGTTGTTCTGACATTTTATGATTTTTTGAATTGTTTTTCTGCCAGTGAGAATGGTGCCCTGCGTGTTCGGAACAGGGGCTGCAAGTGGAGGAAGAGGGGAGAGGGGAGGGCGGGAACAGGGAGGGGAGGCAGCCACATCAGCGTCTTCGCAGTGAACGAACCACCGGAAGGACCTTGGGCAGCCCTGCAACCTTGAGGGATGCACAGCTCGGAGCCTCCTCCACAAACCAGTTATAACTAACAACCACATAGTTATTCTTAAAAGTAAATGAAAATAAAACTTGTAAAAATTCCTAGCATAATACCTAGTGTAGCTTAAGGGCAAAATGTCCATTTCTTCCCCACCTTCCAGAGGCAAATAGTCTCGTAAATACAGTGTGCAGCAGAAGTGAGGCCTGCTTGAGTGTGCTTGGTAGGGTAATAACATGGGTGTAACAATTTCTAGTTTTAATGTGAACATTTCACCTACAATGCCATATGGTGTGCTTGAGTGTGATATTGTACATTACAGAATGACATGCTTATAATTTTGTAATAAAAGATTTTGTAATAGAAAAGCGGTGTTATTTGTGCTGGACCCTGAGAGGAGGTCAAGTTCCCTGGCAAATACAGGTTCAAGTTTTCCCAAATCCTCAGAACTGACTCAGTGGTGAAACCTAAGCCCTTCCCAAACCACGAGGCCCCTAGATGTCTACCTTTGCTTAATAAATCCACTCCAGGCATTTTCCCCTGGTGACCCACAGCCACGGGGCGGGAACCCACAATGGGACGTCGGGGCCTCCTTCCCCACTCTGGGTTTTTCCTTCCAGCCCACCCTTCCGGGCTCTGCCTGGCTGCTTCAGGTCCGTTGCCCTCGGCTGCCCACCACCACACTCCACCGTCAGCCTGCTGCCTTCCCTCCTTCCCCTCCTTGCTTTCAAAGGGACAGCCCAGCTCTACGGCACTTCCGGAGGTCAGGATGGCAGTGTCACTTGAGGGGACAGAACTTCGTGTGTTCTGATAAGTCAAGACTACGAGAGCCAAATGCCTCTTCCAGTTGTGTATTCGTTTCCTGTGCTGACAACGAGCCATGCAGCGGGTGGTTTAAAATGAAAGGACGCACTCTCCCACAGCCCCGGCAGCCAGAGTCGGACTCCGGGCATCCACGGGCCCATTCCCTCGGCAGGTGTAGGGAGGAGCCTTCCTCGCTGATCCTCCCTGTCCGTGTTACTGGCGGTCCCTGGAGCTCCTTGGCTGAAGATGCATCGCCCTACTCTCTGCCTCACCATCACGCGGTCTTCTCCCTGCGCACCTTTCCGTCCCTGAGTCTCTCTGTGTTCTTTCTTCCTCTCCCGAGGACGCCGGTCAGGCTGGATCAGGGCTGACCTAATCCAGTGTGAACTCAGTTTAATTACTGTACATCTGCAAAGAACTTATTTCCAAATAAGGAAATAAGTGGCTTGGGTGGACATTAATTTTGGGAGGGCACAATTCAACCCAATACAGAGTCCTCAATGTCCAACCCACTTCAAGAGAAGCAACCGCAGAGACTAACGTGACTTGGTCTAGACTGTATGGCCAACTTATGGCAGGGCTTAGACTGGAGTTCAGCCTTTGCTTCATACCCAGGGTGACTCTTAAGGCACCAATATGTCTCCAAGGAGCTCCAATTTGGCTCCATGCTGAGGGTGAGGAAAAGGGAGGATTTTGTTTCTAGAAGTTTTCTGTGCTGGGTGAGACTTATCATAATAATGGCCAGTAGGTGCTGGGCTTTGGGGGCATGACCTCCAACACCCGTGACAGTGTTAACACACCTGGAGAGCTTACTGTGGGTCAGCCGCCATTCTTAGCACTCACACACGCATGAACTTCTCTAGTCCCCCCAACAAGCGAGGTCTCTCTGAATCCCAAAGTCCATGACCTTCCTGCAGCCCCAAGTTGCCCAAGTGAGAACCGGGGGTGGAAATGGCCCTTTAGACAACCCCCACCCCCACCAAATGCCTATGAGTAATTTAAAGCTCCAGTGGAATTTGAAAATGTCCACCTAGGCTGGGAACAGGGTAACCACAAAGGACAGCTGTCTATCCAAAACCCAGCCGCTAGCCAATTAGCTGGGAACCTCCCAAAGCCAAGTCTTTGGATGTCCCCACTGACTGAGACAAGGATGGCCAATTAGGCCCGTTCCAGCTGACTGCTGTGGTTTCCGGCCAGCAGAGCCGACAGATGTGCCGGTCAGGGTGCAGATGTGGGGCAGATCTCTAGCGTGCTGCTGCTCCAGGACAAGAAGGGCCAGGGAGGAGAAGAGCAGCTCGGGCCATCTGTGCAAGCAGCTCTGGCTGTAGGACTGCTGTGGCCCTGGCTCACCACTCATCACATGCTGGGGGACTGTGGGCAGTAATTAACAATCATCCGTGGCAACAATTAAAGCCAAGCAAAGGGCTCAGTGGGACACGGTGATGCTCAGAGAGGGAGTGCGGGGGGTGGGGGGGGGCACCTCTTCCTGGGCCTGTGGGGACAGAAAGTACTTGGGGACGCCAGGGGGGATAAAAAGGGATCTGGAGTCTCCTTTGCCTCGGCCTCACCCTTGGTAATGATAGCTCTTATTTGTGGAAAGGCAGATGGGAAGGACTGAGGCTCTGGAGAGGATTTATTTTGAGGTCACACTCTGGGCTACTGGACCAGGTTTTTAGAGGAGTCCGAACAGATTGCTACTTGTGTCTACTCGGCACATCAGAGAACAGAAGCGCTCCTCTCATTTGTAAGGAGACTAAGGAAGCAGCAAAGCAACGAGCACCGACCAGGAGCCTTGAGACCCGAGGCCCCGGGACGTTCTGCCACTGTCTTGCTGTGTGACTTCGGGCAAACCCTTTACCTTCCCTGTGTCTCAGATCCCTCATCTCCTAAGTTAGGGTGACCCTACATGTCTGCCCTTCTCTGTGGGCTATTGTGAGACTCAAACAGGCAGGCACATAGAAGCCTTCCGACAAGCACTGTTTCAGTAGTAGAGATAGGAAGCACCGATGACGAAGAGGCAAGGGGAGCCACTCAGCCACTCACCATCTACGGGAAACTGGGGCAGTCATCATAAAACTCCAGAAGAGCCCTCAGTCTTGGGTCATGGAGGTTTGTTTTCTTTTTTTTTTTCTTTTTTTTTTTTTTGCAAATCTAACCAAAGTGATGGACCCAAGGCCTCAGAAGAACACCTGGGGAAGCAATAAGGTTTGCACATGATCTCAGAAGCTTCTGGCCCCTCTAGGTCTATCCGTGGGTCTCCAGTGCATCCCTAGACCCCCAGGGCAAAGTGCCTGTCCTGGGCACAAGGGGCCACCAGCAGCAGCCCAGATCCTGGTGAAAAACCTCGAGAAAGAACGTCTCATTTTTAAAGGGGACCATTCGTTCCAGGCAGACTGAAGGTGAGGAAATACATTGGTCCTTGTATCTCTGGGGATCACTATGGGAGTCCGACTGCACACCTACAGTCAGACTGTAGCCCACGTGCTGGTCAGGCAGCATCGGGCGGCAGCTGCAGCCTTTCCTCAACCTCTTCTAAGCTCCAGCTCGCCCCTCTCCAGCTTGTCGTTCCATATGTTCCCGTCTGGATCCTGTCTTTCAGGAACTCACCAGAATCTCTGGGCACAGAGAGCCACCCACTGTTCCTGCGCAGTCCTGGATCGATTTCCTTTTTATATCTTCGCTGCCATTCCAGTGGGACTCGGGAAGAGGGGAGGCAAACACGTGAATGCAGGCTGGAGCCAGAAGCTCCTCATTTTATTTCTTTTTA
This sequence comes from Phyllostomus discolor, assembly GCF_004126475.2. Lineage (NCBI taxonomy): Eukaryota > Metazoa > Chordata > Mammalia > Chiroptera > Phyllostomidae > Phyllostomus > Phyllostomus discolor. The sequence continues at coordinate 50,076,859 of NC_040910.2, read as the reverse complement.
AGATTATGTAAATCTCCACCAGCTCCACCAGGAAAGCCAGACGGGAGGCACCGCCTCACTGTGCCTTTGCAGTGTCACGTCAGGCCATCCACCTGCCTGTCCGTCGGTGGCCCTGAGTGCCAGCGTCCACGCACGGCGCTGTCCCAGCAGTCCTGAGCTGGGCGCGGCGGGGATGTGACAGCAGCTGCCAGTGCTCGACTCATTCACCTTGAGCGGGAATGTCCCGCTATCCAGGGGACCAGTCCCAGCCAGGAGCATGTGCTCCCGGAGCTGACGTGACTGGCTGGCTAGTGCACCCTCCTGGGAGGGCTGGGCCCTGCTCTCTGCGCAGTGGTGAGCACTCCCTCTGTGTGCAGGCGGGTGGGCTTGCACCTAGACCCAGCACAGCCCAAGGTTAAGAAAGCAGGCTCCGTAGGTGCACGCCAGCTGCGTGACATCGCACAAGACCCCTAACCCTTCTGTGCCTCAGCATTGCCCCCTGTAAAACAGGCACAGTGCTAATACTTACCTACGTCATGTGGCTGATATGAAAATCAAATGGGCTAAGGCATACAAAGTGCCCAGAACAATGTCTAGTAAGCCCAGTAAGTACTCACTAAATGCAGAAACAGACCCAATAGAGCATGTGCATGTGTGTGTGCCTGTGTGTGTGCGTGTGCGTGTACGTGTGTGGAGGCATTGGCTCCCTCCATTGTGATGGCTGGCAAGTTTGAATTCCACAGAAAGAACCTGGGGCCAGGCGAGGGTTAGGAGAGTCGGGCCTCCCCTCCCCCTCCCTTCCCGTGCCCCCGCCTCTACCTTCAGGCCACACACACTGGAGCTGGGCAGTGTGCCGGCCACCGATGTGGTGCTCGCAATCTCGGCAAGGCAGTCCCTTGGCCCTGACCGGCCTCGCAAGCCCTCTTTAGTATCAGGTGACATCGGACACTCACATTCAGATCTGCACGTTTGGCAGAATTGTTTATCCCCTGAGCATGGGAGGGAGAGGCTGAGTGGCAGGAGGCGGGCATCTGCTGGCGACTGTCACCTGGGTTGGCACCCTGGCTGTGACCCTTCAGAGCGCTGGACCTCAGGCGAGACACCCCACTTCCCTGAGCCTTAGCTTCCTCACCTGTGAAATGGTGCCATTAATAGTACCTCTCTCCCAAAACTGCTACAAAGAACATGGGGGGTAATCTGCACTCTGTTACTCTGCTTGTCTGATCTGGTTCAACTTTTTAAAAATTTACAGAGAGAGGTGGCTCACCCAAGGCCAAAAGGCTCGCTGCCTCCTGGGGACCAGCCCAGCCTCCAGGCCGCTGGCTCAGAAACCTCGCTCCCTACAGGGCACTGATGGCCCAGAGCTGCATGCATTCCTGGGAGGCCTGCCCCAAGTGATTCTCGCCTTAATGTTAGTAATGTGAATTGGTTTGCCACCTTTTTTTAAAAAACTGAACTCTGGTTAGAAAGGAGCACAGATTGGGGTGGGGGAAGGGCAGGCCTGTGATTCTGGCAGCCCTGCCTCGGAAAAAAGGGTGTCCTCTCTCCCGACATTAGGAACAGGGCTGAGAGTCAGTGACAGCACTGCTCCCAAATCTCCTGCTTCGTGCTCCGGCTGCCCCGAAGAAGGGGTCTAGGCAGAGCTCACCACCCAGGCTGGCTCTGCTGCGGGCCTGGGCGTCCAGCTGGCAGGAGAGACCATTTCAAAGTCCCCAGCAGTTGCCCAGGCAGGACAAGCATGGGGCATTCATTCATTCATTCACGCTCTCACTCAGCGCAGATGGTGAGTGAGCCCCTATTCTGTGTCTGAGGTGAACGTCAGTCCCCGGCCTGAGGCAAAGGCTGCTCCTGATGGCGGAGGGGTGTTTAATCTTAGCCTTGAACTCTCAGGGCTCAGGACCCACACTGGCAAGCCAACTGGGGAGATGGAGTTAGAAAACCTGCTGACAATTGGAAGGGAGGCCAGGACTGAATACGGGGTTCCTGTCTCCCTGCTTCTTAGAGAGAAAGTAAACAGATTAGCTTGTTGCTCTTCTTAATTAAACCCTCTGAATTTAAACCTGCTTCTCTAAGCAACTTATTGAGGGAACAGTGGACTAACGACAAGGTAAGAAGGAACATATTATGTCAAAGAGAGGACGCCATCTTTTGATTATTCAACCCACATTTTCAAGGACTCACTGTGGCTTTAAAATAGTATTTCCTTTACTCCTCATGAACTCTGTGAAGGCTGGAGATTACAAGGATATGGTTGCTCATCGCCCACGGAAGACCTGAGGGGAAGAGCTGGGATTCGAATCAGCCCTGGGGCCCAGAGCCCGGACAGTGCGGGGGTGAGCGGCTCCGGTGTCTCTCCAGGGCCAGCCAGCAGCCCCCACTCCACCCTCCAGCCCCTCCCTCCTCAGATGTGTTGCAACTCATCTCCACGCAGAGACCCTCCCCTTGGGCAGAGGTCCCCACCCGTCACCAGCAGGGACAGTCACCAGCTCGTCCAGTGTGCCACCAGGCTCTCTGGTGCAGGAAAACTCACCAAACCACAGGTCACCATGAATTCCGTGGTGCTTTAAAATGGATCCATATTTTAATGATCACAACAGCATCTACACTCGTGTGCAAAGAGCTTCACAGGTGCACGTTACTTATTCACTCTGACTACAACACTCACTCCCCTCGCCCGGGAATCAGAAAAGCCTTTAAATCATTCCCCTGGGACAGTACCCAGAGGGGAGGTGGGAGGAGGTGATGGGGGAAAGGGGGAAGGGTTTTCAGGAACATGTATAAGGACACATGGACAAATACAAAGACGGGTCAGGTCAAGGGTGGGAAATGGGGGTGGTTGAGGTGGGGGGACTGGTGGGGGTAAATGGAGACAACTGTACCTGAACAACAATTAAAAAAAAAAGAGTAAGTCCCTGGAAGTCCTCAGGTTGACTGGCTGGGAGCGCCGCATTCCGCCCCACCCTCTCCCACCTGCCCAACCAGCGGGCGCTCTTGGGAGGCGGCTCTTGCTTTCTTTTTTTTTTTTTTTTTTTTTAGGCAGTGGGGTGTTCTGGTTTATTGCAAGCTGGACTTGCACTCCCAGCACGGGCACTGTGGCCCAACCTTATCCTCACAGGGCCACAGGCCCCAAGCTATTCTGGCCATCTCTCCTTTTCCATAAGAGTGAGTAACACAGCGGCAAATTTACCTGTATTTACTCATTTGTTTAATCTTCAGGTCAGCCCGGGTGGGTATATGACTGTCGTTTTCCTCAAAACACTGAGGCTTAGAGGCTTAAGCAACTTGCTTAAGGCGGCTGAGCTAGTGAGAAAACAAGATTCAAAGGCAAGTTCATTCTTCCCCTACCCTACAACCTCCCCCACCTGTCTGCCTGCCTCCTCACCTTTCTGTCACCTCCCTTGCAGCCATGAGATGCGAGTCTCCTGAAAGCTCAGGACAGGTGCTGGGTTGGTTGTGCAGGCGGAAGGCCCACAAGCCTGCCTTCTCTGCCCACACGGCCTCGCTGCGCAGCCCACAGCCCGTTGGGCTTCTAGGGCACCGCACCAGCACAAAGTGGCCACCCTATTGCTGATGGGGACTGTTCTGCTCTCCACATCCTGTCCCAAGAGGCTTCAGGAGACAGGGGAGTGGCCTCTGTGCAGAGGGAGTGACAGCGTCAGGGAGCAAAGACCGATGGGACCAACCGCAGCAGAGGAGCCGCTGCAAAGGGCACTCCGGCCAGCACAGCGCGGGGCTGTCCCTGGACTGGAAGCTCCGGAGCACTGCCCTGAAGCTTGGGCCGGACACACAGGGCTGGGCAACTGTGTCCTTTGCTGTCTCTGGGCATGACCTTCCTCTCCCGGAAACACCTTCCCCCAGGCCCTGCAGCTGATATCCCACCTGTGGTGCCCAGGGGTCCAGCGCCCGGGGCCAGCCTGCCCCCAAGGACTGCTCTCCACCCCCACCCCACCCACCCCACAAAGATCTCACAGCAGAGCCATCTGCTGCTCTGACATTAATCATGAGTACACTCCAAGCACCCCAGGTGAATCTCCAAATAAACAGCTGCCTAACAAAGAGGGGTCTCGCCCTCCCAATGTGACTAACATTGAAACAGAGTTTACACCTTGAGGCGGAAAGGCTGTGGCCCATCTGCTCCTTCTCCCTCCCCCTTCCACTCCCAACAGTCTCAGGCAGGAGATGGCTGGCTGGGCAGAGGCCTCTCGAGACCCCTCCCCAGATTATCCGGAGTGAGGAGCCTCTCCGAAAAAAGGGCTGAGGGGCCATCTGTGCCGAGCTGCCAGAATGGGGGTGGCAGTGCCCCAGGCCCACAGGGGCCTCCAAGCTGAGGAAACTCTGCCAAGCACCACCCCCACCCCACACCTGCCCCCAAGCTCCCCGCCCTCCCTACACCAAACATCACCAGCCATTCTGCCACCCCCACCTGCCGGAACCTGAGAGCAAGAGCCAAGGCAAGCTGATCTCCTGCATCCACACCAGGAACAGCAAGCCCAACGGGGCGGGCGGGCAGGCAGGACGTCTGGGGCTGCTGATTCTGCAGCTGCTGGCAGGATCTGTACGATTCGGACTGGCCGAACGGGGTGCGGGAAGGTGAGGGGGTGGTGATGACAAGGAACAGAAAGTCAGGGTGAGCCTCCCATCTCCTTCCTGAACAAAAAGGGGTGTCCATGGACACTGAGAAGAGGGGGCAGAGAGAGGGATCCTGCAGTTTCGAGGACACAACTTCACCTTCCACAAAATTCTAGAGTAAAACAGACCCTAGAGCTCCATTCCTCCAAGCCTTTTACTGACGAGAAAACTGACACTCAGAGATGTGAAGGGCAGGGTCACAGTGAGCTCCGGGCAGATTTGGGCGAGAAGCCACCTCTCCTGAACCCCCAGCCAGCGCTCCCCTCCGTTATCTCCTGCTGCCCCTCACCGTGTGGCTCCCTCTGCAGGAGCTGATAGCCCCTTCAGTTCTGAACCTCAGTTTCCCTGTGGAGAGACTACTCTGCAGCATAGGAAAGGAGAAATGAGAGGGCAGGCAGTGCCTGTGGGAAATGGTCCTGAAGATGACTGTCCGAGGGCTCCCCATCTCTATGGAGAGGGAGCACCCCCTGAAGGCCCTGCCTCCCCCCTGCAGCAAGTACGGTTGGAGTCCTCAGACAGGAGGAGCCGTGGGCTTCAGACCTCGGTGCTGACAGTCACTGGCTCAGCAGCCGTGATGTAGTTTACCCCTTTGATCTCCTGGTTCCACGTGTAAAATATGCACAGAAAGACCAACTTCAACCCTGGCCAGTGTGGTTCAGTGGGTTGGGCACCATCCCACACACTGAAAGTTTGAAGATTTGATTCCCAGTCAAGGCACATGCCTGGGCTGCAGATTTGGTCCCCCATTGGGGTGCGTGCAAGAGGGCAATTGATCGATGTTTCTCTCTCACTTCGACATTTGTCTCCCTCCCTTTCCCTGTCTCTGGAATCAATAAAAGAAAAAAATAAACAACATGAGCATCATTATGAAGGGTATAGCTATTTTTAAAATACTGCCTTGATAGCTATTGGTTGGACCTGTCCTTCATACAGGGCTATGATTGGAGGGTTGTTGAGCGTTCGCCGTTATCCCCCAGACCCAGACTTCCAGCCCACCCCACACGAGAGGGGGGCCTGCAGATGAAGGTAAATGATGCAGATTCCTTGAGATCGGGACCATCCCCACATGCAGAGTTGCTTCCCCGGGCTCTCTTTATGGATGGGTGACTGGAACCTGTTCACCCTTCCCTTGTGCCTGCCCCCCCCCGAAATGCTCTCCCTTCTACCTGTCCAGGCAGCCCACCCCTAACTCCCAGCACTGCGGTGCAGTCCCTCTCCCGGAATACCCTGGCCCTCACTGGCATCCTCTGTCTCTAGACTCTCGCTGGGATCCAGCATCTCATTTTCTTTCATCGCATCTTTTAATGAGATTGTAAGTTCCTAGAGGCCAGAAATCACACCTTGTTAATTTTTAAATCTTTGTGGGGGCCCAGTGCAAAGCCAAGAATTTGTATTAACCAAAGGGTCTCAGTTTGCATAAAGCCATTTTCCCGCACTCTAGTGCTCCTGTCCCAGGTTCTTCTATATGCAGGCAAAAAGAAACTATTGCTCCAGAGATGTGGTACAGAGGAGAACTTCCCCACTAGCTTAAAGATCTGAAGCTTCCTATGTTTGTTCATTCATTTCTTCATTCGTTAAGAAGGGAGAGTAGCCATGCCTGCCAAGCATAATTTATGCTGAGGGATCTTTAGAAAAAGATGGGCAAAAACCTGGGAGACTCCACCAGACCTTGAGACAGAGCCAGCAAAGGCTGAGGAGTTATTTATATCAATGATAAGTGTTAGATGCTTTTCATACATTAATGATTCCAAGAGCTTTACCTGCGTTTGCCCTATAACCCTGTGAAGTGGGGGCTATCATTACCACCTCTTCATAGATACTGAAACTGAGGCACAGAGACGTTAAGTCACTCACCCAAGATTTCTAACCTACATGGTCAGATGGAAGCAGACTGTCTGGCCCAGAGCCATGTGCTGGCTGGCATGCCCCACACTGCACCGCACCTCAGGTCAGAGTCACAGGGCACTGTAGGGGGCAGGGACACAGGGAAGGGCATGATGTCATTGAGCGACTGCAGAGCCCAGCGAAGTGGGGCGACGGAGGAGTCAGAGGCTCCTCCTAGCCCCTGAGAGCCTTCTGCTCTCAAGGACATCCTGAGCCACCCCTGTGAGCTGCCACTTGGAGCTCAGCTGGCACAGGGCTTCCTAGAGGCAGCCCGGCATTCCTCTCTGCCTGAGGTGAGCCAGACTCCCAACTTGGGGGTCTGATCACTCCCAAACCTGCCCTCTCCATTTCTGTGCAATTCTGCCCTGCTCTGATCTTGTAACAACCGCAAAGGCCCCCACTTACAACGAGGCAGGTTACCACGAGGCAACCCCAGAGTCTGTTTTCTCTGTCCTGTGGGAGCTCAGTAGCAATGCAAAGGAAGAAGCCTAGTGAAAACTTGAAAGATAATCAGAAGATGCTAAAAATAAGAGTGGATCCCCATAGTATTACTTGCTGAGAAAACTGGGGTTACAGGCAAGGGGTCCACCACCCCTTGGGCAGATAGGGACCCATGACCCTGGTGGGTGCCCTTAAAGGGAGAGTACCAACGTTGCTCAAATTGACCCAGCGTTGCCCAAATAGATGCGCAGACCAAGAGTTCCTAGAAAACCTTCACCAGTTGTTGGTTCTCTCATCACTTGTGGAAAATCAGCACCTGCTTCATGTTGTCAGAGCGAGTGTGGGCCCAAGGAAGCACAGAGCTGAGTGAGCTCTCACTCCTGACGGTGTGAGCCCAGCAGCTCAGCGGAGGGTGTGCAGTGGGGCCTCCCGAGGAAGACTTCAGTGGACATGGAAGGAGCCGGGGACCCAAGCCCTCCATGCCAGCACCCCATAGGGGGTTTGGCAATTCCAGCCGCAACTCACCGATGCAAATCCCCCAAAGGCAGGGGGGCAGGAGAGGGATGGATTGCCGTGGCCTACATTTACTCCAGTGCACCAGCGGGTTGGTTTCCACGGCCTACCAGGATGCAGCCCCCGTCCCCCACCCCCTGACTTTTCCACCCACCCCTGCCCCCTGGCTCACTTGGCTTCAGCCTCATTAGCTGCCTTCTTGCTCCTTGAACATACCCGGTGTGCCTCAGGGCTCTTGCACCTGCTGTTTCATCCGTCTGCCACAGTATTCCCAGATATGCAAGTAACTCGATCTTCCTTTTGATTTCTGCTCAGACCTCAGCTTATCCGATGGAGGTCCATTGACCTCCCCTTGGACAATGCTCCCTCCCCTCAGGGCACCCCCGTGCATACCTTGGTGCTGCTTTGTTTTCTCCAGACACTCACGGCCACCTGAGACCTCTGCGTCTGTGCATGCATGCGTGCGTGTGTGTGCGCGTGCGAGTGTCGTGTGTGCGTGCAATCTATTTGGCCCTGACAGAGCACAAGCTCCTCGTGAACAAACTAGGGGCTGTTTGTTTCTGGATCTCTGTGCCTAGAACAGTGCCTGACACCTAACAAGCACTCAGGGTACTTGGAGAGTCCAGCTGAATTCCCTTCCCTTCGTCTCTGAACCGGGCCAGTGGTTTCCTCTTCTGTTGTTCCTGTTCTTTGTTGTCTGGACCCATGAGTGAAATGTGGAAGGGGCTGTTTCTCACAGCCATGGGGCAATCACAGCCGTTGAAAACAAGGCTTCACCTCTGTTCCTGCCACCCCAGGTGAACCCTTGGCCCCACCACGTCCTCTTCCAGCTCATTCTCACCTCTGGCCCCCACCCCAGCGTGGGCCGTGCTCCCCACCAACCGTGAACTCCCCTCTGCCTCCCCAAAGCCCACTCGGACTTTCTGACTACACTCTACCTGACCCTTTACTCTCTGTCTGTGCACTGATCCCTCCAGCCTCCGGGCCCCACGTCTCTGCCATCTCGTTTGGCACCAGAAGTTTAAAATGTGCTGATCTCATGTCCTCATCAGGCTATAGTTCTTCAAGGACAGACAGCGCGCCTTCCACAGCTTCTGTCTCCTCCTGGAACAAAGGCCATGCAGGAGAGCGTAGTTCTGCACCAACCAATTTGTCTAAAAATAAATAAAGTTATAGGGCACTGTGGGCAGCATTTCTCTACTGCGGATGTGGCTCCCCTACTTCTATGCTGCTGTCACTTAGATCCCTGAGTGAGACACAGAAAAGCCTGGGGAAGAGAAAGTCATACTAACCCTGTGCCCGCTGGGTCACTTAGCACTCACTCGGGGCCCAGCGCGGCACGCACCGGTCTGAAGGCAAATTCCAGGATCCCGGAGCACTGAGATAGCTGGAAGCTACCTTGGGCGGCCTCTGGGTCAAATCCTGGTGTCAGTTCCGGTACTTAGACACGAGTGACAGAAGCTGGCGCAGGCTCGCCTGGGCAGAAGAGGAATGTGTTGAAAGGATGGTGGGAGAGTGGAGAACGTGACCTGGAGCTCTGCTTCCAGGGCAAAGCCCAATGTCATTGTCAAGTGAGTGAACTGTTGCTCCCTCACGGGCACCGGGCTTTGCAGCTTATCCTGTGGCTGCTGCTGCCGGGGACACAGGAGGACCCTCCACCGTCCTTGTGTCCTTTGAGTCCAGATTCTGGCTGGTGAGCATCTGATGGGGACAGTCAAGTTACCAGTCCCTGCCCAAGCTGTAACAAAGGGCAGGAAACGGGCATATTTTCACATTCTTCAGTGAGATGTGGGCTCTGCTTCTGACCAAAAATTTTTAGGTGAAGGACTCAGCCAATGGAGGAAGGGATTCATGGGCAGTGTCGATCTGCCCTTCATACTATCACAGAGGCAGCAGCGATCCAGAGACAGGAAGCGAATGACCGAGGTCACATCATAAATGACAAGTGAGGACAATAGTCCGGGTCTCCTGACTCTTGTCTTATATTCCTTCCACTCACCTATGTGTAAAAGAAGGAACTAGAGTGAAAATTAATAAAGGAAACCTCAAGTAAAATGGGAGCTGGAAAGGCCCGTAGAAGGAGCTCTCCTGCCCCACCACTCATCAGTGACCCAATGAGAAGAGAGGAGCCTTGTACCTGGCCCTCCCAAACAGGAAGTACAACTACCTTCGAGCCCCAACAGGATGAAGGAGATTTTCCTCTTGCTAGCAACAATCCTAGCCAACTGAAACGCCACAGTTCATCTCATAAAGAGCCACAGTCCTCTGAACTCTTACTTTCCTCCGATGAAAGTTCATTTTTCTCTTGCGGTGACTTCCTCGCCCGACCCTCCTTTCTATAAAGCCTTCCATCTTGTACAACCCCTGGGAGTATCTCCCTGCTTTCTTGACAAGATGCTGACTGATCCATGAATCGTTTAATAAAGCCAATTAGATTTTCAAATTTACTCAGTTGTATTTTGGTTATTAACACTTAAAAAGTTAGAGGCAAAGCAGGACCAATCCTGGGGAGCAAATGGTCAATGATTTGTGCCCCTGACAGCTATCTAAGGTAACAACTGTCTCTTGGGTTTGATCACTGCTCTCTTTCAACACTTACCTCTCACAGCAGACATCACCTCCTCTGGAGCAGCTCTCCTGAGTCACCAAGCTCCTTGGTTCCCCCACTTAACTGCTGCAGACATCACTGTTTCTGTTGCAATATCAACAGATGTGTCTGGTTCCTCATCAGGCTGCGGGCAATCTGAGGGGCAGCACTGACCCAGGAGGCGGTTGTCATGGATGTGCACTGGGCGCCCTGCAGGGGAGTCACATCTATGACAGTCCCCCTCCCTGCAGTTATTGATGCCCCCTGCTGGGTCAATGCTGTACCTGTCTTTACCTCGTGTTTTCAGGATGCCTAGAATCACCTTCTCCAGGCATCCTTGTAAAGGATCCCAGTGACTGCACAAAGCACAAACCTCCGAGGCTGGCCCTTGAGATGGCCCCACAAGGTCTTGGCCAGCTTTCCTCCTGGTGGGCGGTAGAGAACAAAGGGCAGAGCTGGCAAAGCAGATGTGCGAGGCCAGAGGCAGAGGTCTAAGCTGGCCAGCTCCTGATGGAACAAAAGTGCAGCCAGGTGCCAGATGGCAGGAATCACTCTCGGTTTCTCAGCTCTTGGAAACCACTGGAAGGGACCAGGCAGGGATGCTGAGTCAGCAAGAAAGATGTGGCAGGAATGAGGTAAGAGCTCCCTGGAGGGACATGCGGCCTTCCCCTCACCTTGGAATGAAATTTAGCATCTGTTTGAAAATCTTTTCAAGTTCACTGTAGCGCTCCCTACTCCGCATTTCAAGTTTGCCCAATGTCCGTGCTGACCTACACATGACATTGACATTGCCATCTCTGGAGCTTCTCCAGGGCTGCTGTCCAGCTCAGTGACTCCTTCCTCATGTCCACCCTTGTGAATTCTCGCCTCCTGGAAGCTAAGGGCTGTCTCCTCCTGGAAGTTTCTCTGGCCACACTGTGCCCCTCGCTGGCATCTCAGGCAACACTTGCTTCCACCATGGGCTTCCACACGTTTTCCCTGCTGCAGTCTGCACCCCACCATTTTCTGGGCATGCCTCCCAAGCTACATTGTAAGTCTTCCAATGTCAAACATGCCAGAAATTTCCTTTTTCTCCATAGCATTTTGCACAATCTTGGGCCCGATAATTATATACAACAACAATTATACACAATAAATATAATAAATAAAACAACCCATTGGAATAATATCATCAATTTTCTTATTGTACACTATATATCTGGCCCCTATTTTAAGTGATTTATTGATTTTTAGAAAGGTCTTTTTAAAATTTAATCTAATTATCAAAGTAATGTAAACTGACAGATATGTCATACATAATACATGCAAAATAATGCATATGCCAGATGTTGGGCCAGCCAAACATTCCTGGACCTCTCTCCCTGTGGTTATGAGGCTGGAGAAGCTAGGATGCTCTACTTCCCAGTGTTCCTCGGGGCTGAGGAAAGGCACACATTTGAATTTTGGCCAATAAGACAGAAATGGTGGTCTATTGGGTTGCCACTATGCCCATATTCTTTCTTTCTCCCTGGAATGCAGGTGTGACTGCTAGAACTTCTGCAGCCATTTTGTGGCTGAGGTAACAAAGGTCAGGGAAAAGACAAGACTCTCAAAGATGCTGGTCTTCCCCAACACTGTCAAGATGCTGAGCCAGGACTAGAAACCATACATCTTGAGACTTCTAGTAAATGGATAGAGGCTCTATTTAATTAAGTCACTGAAGACAGATTTTTGTGCTTTATAGGCAGCCAAGAGCCCTCCTGACTCATGCGCACGTACAGTGTCGAGAGCAGAGAAAAGCGTGGACAGGAAAGCTCGGCTGCCGCCTCACCACTGTTTTATTTGTTGCACATGACTCAACGTTTTAAATATGAATAAGCTACATTATTCAGTAAAAATGGGACCTTCTAATTATATGGTTTTCTATAATGTTAAACTATATATTATGAATATTTTAAAACCTTGCCATCAAGAAGTAATTGATAACATTATTTTAGGTGAGGCATATCATAATTTATTTTATTAACTTCTTTCCACTTGGTTGGATATTGAGTTCTTTCTACTACATCACTATTTATAATCATTTTTATAGAAATATCCTTGTTTTTGCACACTGCATAATAATTTTATTAAGATTTTTTTAGAAATAAAATTTGTAAAAGTTCACACATCTTTAAGGTTTTTGATATCCAATGCTATTTTCTCTTCTATAAATTTTATATTTTTTTCTGATAGCACAAATTTTGTAAAAATTTTTAAAAGATTTTATTTATTTATTTTAGAGAAGGGAAGGGAGAGAGAAAGAGAGGGAGAGAAACATCAGTGTGTAGTTGCCTCTTGAGCGTTCCCCACTGGGGACCTGGCCCACAACCCAGGCATGGGCCCCAACCGGGGATCGAACCAGCAACCCTTCGGTTCACATGCTGGCACTCAATCCACTGAGCCACATCAGCCAGGGCTAAAACAAATTTTAACAAAATATTTATAAAAGTTCAAGAATAATTAAAGGGAAATGCACGCCTAAAATAACTCCAAGTTAAATAACCAAGCTTTACAAGTACATCAGAATTAAAAGTATGTGTGGGGGTGGAGTTCACAAGTGTATCGCACCATCCCCACCACCACCACAGCCTCCATCTTCATCTCTGTTCCCAAAGACATGAACAAAATCCAAAGTTGGATTCCAGAAACAAAAAAAAACAGTCAAAAATGAAGATGAAATATACTCCCCAGGTGAGTTCTGCATGGGAGGGTAGGGGGGTCAAGTACCTGAAGCACATTTTTCTGAGGGACGTGGCCAGGCTGAGGGGAATGGTGGAGGAAGCAATACTGTGGAGACAGGAAAACATGGAGACTAGGATTATTTTCTGGGATAGATGAGTTAAAAGCCGGGCACTAGAGAACAGGTGAGGAGAGGAGATATTAATAGGAGATTCTACGAACTACGCTTACATCCCCACAAACATCTATGCTTACGTCCACAGCAAAACATCTGTGGCATTGCTTAGAGTGCTGTTCCTCAGCTGTGACATAGCCCCGGACTCCTACGTGAGTCAAGATTTTTACAAGGGTTGCTCAAGATATAGTTTACTCCCCTTTAGCTTGTTGCCCATTACTGTCGTTCCTTCTTCCACTCTCAACCTGCTTCCTCATGATGGCAGAGACCATCTGAAGACTTGCTCTGCAAAGACTTCTAGCATCTTCGGTGTCTCATCACACCCTCAGCCCGACATGCCCCGGCAAATGTGTCGATTTTGTCAGCGTCTGCAGTGAGACCCCCTCTTTCATTCCCGATAGTGTTAATTTATGTCTTCTCTTTTCGTTTGTGGAGATCAGCCTAGCTAGAGGCTGATACATTTTATTTACCTTTTTAAGGAATAAGCTTTTATTCTGCTTTGGTTTTTTTTAATATTTTTCTCTCTTTTTGCCGGTTATGTATTTTATTGATTTCTGCTCCTTATTTTCCCTTCTAGGTATTTTAAGTTTGATTCACTCGTTTTTTTTTCCTAGCTTCTTCAAGTGGAAGTGTAACTCATTTGACTGAGCTCATAGTTTCCAAAGTTCCATGGGTGGCTGGTCTGCGGGTGGGGACGTCTGAGGCAGCAAGAGATAAGGAAAGCTGAATTGCTGGCACAAGTTGATAGCAGGGTGAGAGCCAGCTCGTCTCAGCTCTCTTTGTAACCCACTTAGTATCTGTTCCGCGTGTACTCTGCAGCACAATCTAGCACTTGACAATACAAAATTCATAATAGCCAGCACTGCCAGGTACTGTGGGAAATACACAGGAATTTAAGAAGTAGTCCCTGTAGTCAGGAAAGTTATGGTCTGATTAGGAAAGCAAGATCGACACACAGGCAATATTAATAAGCACACAAGCTTAGTGACTAAGGGTGTAAATGTGTCTCTTTTGCTGTAAGTGCTAACATATGTGCTATTTCATTATAAAATGTTACACAGACATGGACCCACAGAATCATTCATTGCATGAGGTTATTTGTTACAGAAAATTGGCAGTAACCAGATCAACAAAACTCTGCATTTCTGAACCACACGCCAAAATTTAGAAAACATGTTATTCAAGGCTTACCTTGCAAAGTGATTTAATCTCTGTTCTCCTACATCTGTCCCACCCCCGGTGTGGAATAAACAAGAGAATTGAGTGTAAGGTTTGAACTGCTCACCACCCCCTTCCCACCAAGGAAAGACCAGTGAACGCCCACAGGTCTGCACACAGGCCTGGAAGGACAGACGAGGCGCAGACAGGGGAGGGGACGGCCAGCAGTCGGAAAGAGTCATGAACTGGAAACCAGGAACCCTCGGTCCCGGTCTTAGCACCGACTCTAACTGATCGCTGTGCCTTGAACAAGGCACCCACTTCTCTGCACCCTACTTCTGGGGTATGTGCAAATCACATGGGGTAGGAACGGGTTTAAATTCAACACCATTTAAAAATGCCCTTAAATGATTCCATTCGATGCCTGTGCACAAAATTTGAAAACCTAACTTTGAGTCAGGGGCGCCCAGCCTGACTAACAAGAGACAATTCACGGTGAAGCATCTCCCCTTTTCCAAACCCTGGCCATGTATCTGACTAGACAGACTGCTTGCCCCCTTCTCCAATGCTTATTATTCTTTAAAAATAAGCTGAAGAAGAAATCATTTGGAAAACTTGATCACAACTCTGCCTTTTAACTCGCTACAGATCATCCCTCCTAAAGGCAGCATGAGGGTTTAATGCGGTCCTGTACACAAAGGCTCACCAGCTAGTCTGGCCTCTAAAGTGTTTCCCCCAGGAGTTATTGCTGAGAGCCGTGGGTTTTGACAGAGTGTTCCCCAGAGACAAGGCGCCTGTCCGGAAAGCCTCCTCCTCTTCTGCCTCTGTTTACACTCTCGCTTCCGGCGCCTGGGTAGATGACAAAGCAGGGTCAGCTCTGACTCACCCGGCGCTGTGAATGTCCTGACCCGGGTGGGCTATGGGGCCTGAGATGTTTACTTCATTTCCCTTTCATTCCGTTCTCAGCTGGGCTCCCAGGGAAGAAAAGGAGTCCACGTGACTCATAGCCCAGAAATATTTCCTGAGAGCTACAAGTACTGTGGAGCATTGGGAAGGAACATGAAGGGATATCTCAAGTCCAGGGCTCTGTTGCTGCCTGGGGACTCTGTGAGGACCACCCATTCCAATGGCTGAAGACGAGGCCACCAGCCCTGAGAAAGGACACTTAGGTCCTTGGAGGGTGAGGGCTGGGGAGCGGCTGGGACGGGAGGTGTCTGAAAAGTGCTCATCACCAGGGGCCTCTGTGTGGAACTGCATTTAAACATGTGCCAGGGAAGGCTGACTTTTCTCCAAATCTGAGTGATTGGGAGGGCATAGGTGAGTGTCTTGAGGGAAGGCAGCAGAAATGGGGGGGGGGGGGGGGCGGGCAATCATGTGGCCCCTCCCCTCCTCCAGCCCTGACCCCAGGAGCAAACCTAGAAATCCTGAACTTGGGAGGATGCAAGTCAAGTCACAATGTTGAACATTCTGGGGACTGGGCTGCTGCCTCGCCCGTCAGGGCTCTTAGGGGAGCTGATTCACAAAGAGAAGGAAGGGTAAGGAACGACCCAAACAGAGGATGCGGGGCTCCGCCTGCTAGGGCGCCTCCACACCTCACTGTCTCCAGTGAGCTCCTGGCCCATCCCGGGGTGGAAATAGTAACAGCTGCTACCAGTTTCAGACGACTTCCCAGGGCCAGACACTGTGCGAAATGCCTTAGTTGCACGATCTCAGTTAATCTCCACACCACTCCCACTCCCCACCTTCTCAGGGGCTGTAACAACCGCTACACAGCCATGAGGAACGCAGAGGCGCAGAGGGCTCTGTAACCTCTCGCAGGCAGCCAGAGGAGAAGGGCAGGTGCCGAGGCGGGTGTGGGGACTCCAGGTTCTGTGTTCCTCTGTACCCAGCTCTGCTTGCCTGGAAAGGAGTTGGAACCCCTAGGAAAAGAGTGGAGGTGGAAGGACGATGATGGCAGAAACAGGGAGAAATGGAGGGCTGATGTGCCGGGTTCAAGGGGGTGAGAGCCCCGGTTTGGTTTCATCAGGGACAGTGCTCAGTACATAGTGAGAGAGGAACGTCCGTTGAAGCACGTCTCGCACAGAGATTGTACAGGGACGGGTGGCCGACAGCAGGCCCATGAGAGCTTGGACTCCTGAGCTGCGTGGAGGCAGCTCTGACTCGTCTTGGCAGACCTGTAGCTGGAGGGACTGTTCCATGGTGACCGATGGTGACAGTGAGAAGGACCAACAGGGAAGGACCATCAGGGAGTCCGACAGTGACGGACCGTCCCACAGCCATGGGTACACAGGGCAGGGGGCTGGGTACTTCTGGACCCAGCCTTCTCCAAGTGCCTTAACACGACTGCGAAATAAAAAGATGAGCACAGGGCAGGGACTCCACCTTCACCCAGTGCAGTCGTCAGAAACACCACTGAGAGAGAAAACCTCGTAATTGTTTTCAGTGCTGTCAAGCCTTGGTTAGGTGACATTTGACCAATGGCAAAGTCAGTGGTGCCCACTGCTTTACTCATGTTCACTGCCCCGAGAAGTATGAAACATGGTCTCTGCCTTCCAGAGGCACACAGGTTGTTTTGTTTTGTTTTTTTTAGAAAGTGGGGCAGGAAGGGAGAAAGAAAGAGAGGGAGAGAAACATCAATGTGCAAGAGAAACATCGACCGGCTGCCTCCTGCACGGCCCCCACCAAGGACCTAGCCTGCCACCCAGGCATGTGCCCTGACTGGGGATTGAACCGGTGGCCCCTCAATTTGCCAGACAACACCCAAAACACTGAGCCACACCAGTCAGGGCTCAGTGTTTTGTTTTGTTTTTAACTGCTTTAGTGAGATACAGCCCACATGCCATACAAGTCACCTAATTAAAGCATACCATTCAATGGTGCTCAGTATAGTCGCCACGTTGTGAGACCAGCATCACTATCAACTTCAGAACATCCCATCACCCAAGAAGGAAACCCTGTGCCCACCAGCAGGCACTCCCTCCGCCCCCACCCCCAGCCCTAGGCAACCACTAATCTTTCTGTCTCTATAGATTTGCCTGTTCAGGACTTCATTCCTTTTTACAGTGCATAATACCCCACGGTAGGGATAGACCACATTTTATCTATCCATTCATCAGCTGGTAGACAATTGGGTTGTTTCCACTTTTGGGCTATGAATATTCTTGTACAAGCTTTGGGCTAGATACAAGCTTTGATTTCTCTTAGGTATATAACTAGAAGTGAGACTGCTGTGTTCTCAGGTAACTCCACAGAAAACTTTTCGAGGAACTGCCAGACTGGTCAAAGCAGCAGAAACCATTTCACATTCCCGTC
The DNA here is from genome assembly GCF_004126475.2 of Phyllostomus discolor. Taxonomy (NCBI): domain Eukaryota; kingdom Metazoa; phylum Chordata; class Mammalia; order Chiroptera; family Phyllostomidae; genus Phyllostomus; species Phyllostomus discolor. Next base: position 50,059,481 of record NC_040910.2, on the reverse strand, counting down.
AGCAGTGCACGAGACTCCAGCTGCCCCATGACGTCCTCGCCAGCACGCGTTGTCGTTGGTTCCCAGCCATCCTGGTGGGCGTGGCCTCTCATTGTATTTTTATCATCGTTTCCTAACGACTAATGCTATTGAGCACCTTCCCATGTGTTCGTGAAGCATTTCTATGTCTTCTTTGGAGCTATGTCTATTCAGAGCCTGTGCCCATTTTTAAGTTAGGTTGTTTTTTATAACTTAATTATAAGACTTCTTTATATAGTCTGGATATTCTGATATTCCTTATCAGATACATGATTTGCAAGTATTTCTCCCATTCTATAGGTTGTTGTTTTACTCTTTCGGTGGTGTCATTTGCAACACAAAAAATTGAATGAATTTATTTTTTATTATTTTGTCAATAATGCTTTTAGTGTCATATCAAAGAAATCATTGCCTAATCCAAGGTCATGAAGATTTACACCTACTTTTTTCCTTTAAGAGGTTTATAATTTTAGCTCATACATTTAAATCTACTATCTACCCTGAGTTCCTTTTTTATTTTTTCCTCATGGTGTGAGGTAGGGGTCCAAATTCATTCTTCCACATGCGGATATCCAGTTGTCCCAGCAACACTGGTTGAAAATATTATGCTTTCCCTCCTTTAATGCCTTGGAACCCATGTGAAAAATCAATTGACCTGTTCACCATCTTGTCTGAGACACAGGCTATATAGCTGAAGAGGAATACACAAAGCCTGAGGTAGCCATAGGTGTCACTGATGTTAGATTTCAGGAAAACATTCACATGATTAAATATTTCAGAGACAAATCAATTAGTGGTAAGAATGGCAGAAGTTTAGAAGCAGAATGAACTATATAGCTTGCAAAATGCAACATCAATGTAAGGGTTTAAGGGTTTTCTCATTTTTTAAAAATAGGTCTTTAGAGCAAAATCTAAGGAAAAGAAGGAATGGACCCCGTGTGCAGGAACTATGTTGTACAGTAGGGTATCAGACACTCATACTCCTATCTAGTGCACCCTCTGTCTCATGGATGGGAAGAGCACCTCCTCCTCCCTCTGGGGGCTTCTCCACAGGAAGTGGGGCACTCCTGGTGTCTCTCTACTTCTCACTTTCCAGGGGGGAAAAGGTATAATTTAATTGGATAAGTGAATTTAAAAAGACTAAACTGGATATCATCAGCACAACTTACTTCTTCACTTTTCCACTTGGGAATGAGTTGCCTACAGGGCATTACAGTTCTCCTCTGCTCTGTGATGGATCTTACGTTATGGGAAGGAGGAAGGGAATGGTGGGAGTCTTCATGCAGGCTGGCCTTCTCTGTGGCTGGAGGGCGTGTGAGCATAATTCAGGGAATTAGGAAACACCCTTGCCCATAGAGCTGAGCCATGTCTTATGACTTTTCCTTTATCTGCATCAGAGCCTAGGTGGGAAAAACAGGCATCATGAATTGAACCCATTCAGAGACCCTGTCATTTGCTACCTGCGCCAGGACATTCAGTTTTCAGACCAAATGAACATATGGGAAGGCTTGGGGTGGGGCCAGAGTGTGTGGGCCTTGGATTGTACAAGGTGTTTGCAGAGGTTTATACTGAGCCAGTGGGTCTTTACCAGCTGTCTTTTAACACTGTTACCCTGAGCTGAAGCTTACGATGGTTTTGTTCATAGAAGAGTTGCTGTATCCATAGAGTCAAGATTGAATTTCAGGCAGCTTCAAGCAAATGTTGTCAGGCAAAGGTGCTTGGGTCTTATGGTTGACCAGGCCACATGTCAGTCTAGCCAGCCCAGTGTGGGCTGTTTCTGAGCCTCAGCAGAGAAACAGTGGTCTCCGTGCAGGCTGCTGCAACTCACTGGGAAGAAACAGCTTGGACTTGTGTCACAGGCCAGGCTGAGATGGGTTTAGAGCTTTTAAACTGCTAGGCCATGTAATTTTCTGTGTGTTACAGACACTAACTGGGTTCTAGCTTCTCATCCTTACTGCCAGGCTCAGATTGGCAGAGCTGCCTTTGCCCCAAATGCCATTTGCACTCAGAATTGTTAAGTAGAAAACCACAGGCCCAAAATGGTGTCCCTTGTGCTAATGCCCATGACCTAATTGCCATTTCAATCTTATGTAGAAATGTCATCTTAATCAACCAGTCTGGAATTTTCTGGTCAACACCAGTGAGGTAACCTGTCAGGTGGGCCTTCTTGATCACTATAGTAAGAAGAGGCAATCTGCATGATAAAATTTTTGCCTTTTCCCCCACCCCAAACATGTCCTAGCCACCTTCTCCCTCTCCCTCTCCCACCTCCCCAGGCTCTCCCCCTCCCCCTCCCTCTACTCCTCCTCCTCCTCCTTCTTCTTGCTAATAGCTCCCTTGCCCCACTTTCTTCCTATAGAAACCTTCCATTTTGTACAACCCCTCAAGGAGCACCCTTCCAGTTGCTACATGGGATGTTGCCCAATTCATGAATTGCTTAATAAAGCCAGTTAGACCTTCAACTTCACTAGGTTGAATTTTGTTCTTCAACAGGGTCAAAGAGCTGTGTCTGGAAGAACTGATTTTGTATTCTTAAGGCTTGTCCTCAAGTACAAGAGAAGAAAATAGTGAAAGTATTAGCAGATGTATTTTGGGGTATTACAGTTATTGTAGGTGGACATTGGGTCCTGTGCCTGGGTCCTGAGAGAATAGACCCAAAAAGTTTATGGAATTCATAAGTCAAGAAAGTACAGTCTTGAGAAGTCACTGAAGGAATTGGTCCTTCTAGGCCATAGGGGCAAAGGTTTGAGAAGCCCATAGTAGCTTCTCGCCTGAACCAGCAGAGGGTGATTTTCCCAACTGAAACAAATGGGCACGAGGTGAAAACTTTCCCTGGAAGGCTCTTGGATCTAAGAATTTCAATACAAGTGATAATAGTATCCTCCTGTGTGGCCCAGAGCTAAAAATGTTTGCTCACAAGGTAGAGTCCTCCCAGATGGGGCTCCCCCTCCATGCAGCCCAGAAATCCCAGGACTTCAGGGCTAGCGGACCAATGCTAATGCTAATGCTAATGCAGGTCGCAAGCTTTGCAAGAAGGCAGCAGTGTCTCGATGCCCTCCTCAGAGAGTGCAAGCAACATGCACAGGGGGATTCTTGCCCAGTTTAGATAAATGCACAGTGCCGAAATCAAAGCACAAGGCCAATATTAACCTGTTACTAGGAGCTGTCCTACAGTTAAAGTAAAGTTCACCAGTTGTGGATCCCAAACAACTGATGTCACTAAGAGAAATAATAGTGAAGTAGAAGCCAGGATTCCTGTTTGTCTTCCCCCCTCTCCTCAGGCAGAATGGTCCTTGGGCGGCACTAAATTTTGGAATCTGAGAACATAACTTTGCCTAGGACAACTGCTGAAGGTTGAATGGTTCTGTAAACTGGATGTGTTAAAGAAAAAATTATTCATTCTGGCACTTGTTCAAGAACAGTAAGGCAGACTTTATTCAGGGGAAGTATCACGAGAAATATCGGGATCACTGTAGTGGGGTTTTGCAGTAGGGGGAGAGATTAGGGGTTCATCTCCAAATATGAGTAAAAGGAGGATTTATAGCCAAGAAGCAGAGTGGTGGTCAATGCGTAATAGAATGAAATAATCAGTCTTTCTCGTCCAGCCCGCCCAGTTCTCGTAACACATCAGTTAGCAACTTTTGATTAGTCCTGCACATAGATATGCTAATCATTATGGGAATCTAACCTGCAGCCTAGAAATTGCTGAAACAATCTCCCTGCTCAAAAGTACCCTGCCAAGGAGATAAGGAAGGTATGTCCAAAAACAATGATTACTTATCAAAAGATTGACAGGCATCTTCATGACTGGGACCATGGCAACTGGAGTCCAAAGTTTCACCATCCCCCTTGGGCTCTTGCTGACATCCAGATGCCTGCCGTCATCAGTCACCTCCTGATCTCAAGCCCCTCCTGGTCCCCTTCCCCTGACATAAAAGAAGTCTGAATTCTGTTCTTTTTTTCAGATGGTTCAAGTTTTAACTCAGTTACAAGTGGATGGAAAATTGCAAAGAGGAAACACCAGGAATAAGGGTTAAATTGGTTCAATTGCCCTAACAGGAGTATTGCCGAAGGCGGGCCAGAATACTCAGACCTGCCTGGGGATAATGGAAGGTGAGGACCCCAATTAGAAATCACAGCTGATCAGATAGCAAGGCTGGGGGATTCTGGCTGAGCCGACTTAGCAGGATTCTTGCTAAAACTGAGCTCTTGAAAACACGCCCAAGAGCCAGGCCTAGTTGAAAAAGTGCTCAGAGGAGCCTGGTTAGAGTTTGGTCAAGGAGAGAATCTTTGTCAGGGGAATGGGGATCTATGACGCCTGCACTCAGTAAGCTATGTATTCTACTAACTGATCAAGCCCTGTAACAGTGAGGCAGTTGAGACTTACAATTGCATTAATAAAACTGAGTCCAGAGTGCAGCTGCTGAAGGAACCCCAGTTCAACCCAACCATTAGGAAGTTCTCTGGCTGAGTCTCAACACAGTAAGAAGTGGAAGAGGATGAATTTCAGACTTTAATTTCCTTAACTTTAACTCATAAAAGCAAGCAAATTTGATTATGGAAATTAGTGTCTTTGAACTTTGACTTGGCAAGGAAATTTGACTTTTTGAACATCAACTTCTCCCTGGGAATTTGATAATGAGAGGTACTTAAGTATGTTAACTCTTGGGCATCCCTAAATTGTGGACATTTTATTGTGGAATCACCTCTATATGTTTATAATTGGATGATCTCAGTGAGCCACTTAATTTCATTGAAGAGCTGGATACGCTCTGTTGGGGAATGTGGTTACACATAATTTGGGATGGGAAAGGGAGTCAGTTTTTAACCAAGGGTACAGAGAAGTCTTGGTTTTATTTAACTAGTGGACTGTTCTGACCTGTTTCAGAGCCTTCCAGGACAGACTCCAAACTGCCCTGCAGAGGTCCCAAAAAGGTCCTCAAGGAGCCACAGCTGGTCCTGGGGAGCGGGCACTGAAGGGAAGCACCTGGTCTGACCTAGTGCTGATCTCCAGCCTTGGGAGGGCATGGGGAGAGCCATACACTTGCTTGACTCTTGGCTTAAAAGCTAAACCCTGTGTTTAAATACCCAGGATTGTTAGAGAGAAATACTTTTCCCCCATTCTTTTTTTTTTTTTCACCCAAGGACATGTCCACTGGTTTTAAAGAGAGAGAAAAACATTGATGTGAGAGAGAAATCAGTTGCCTCCCATACTTGCTCCAACCAGGGATCAAACCCTCAACCTAGGCATGTGCCCTGACCAGGCCCTGATCGAACTGAAACCTCTTGTGTATGAAACAACACTCAACCAACTGAGCCACCTGGCCAGCATTGTCCCCATTCTTGACATGAAGTGTGGCATTCCTGATTTTTCCCTACTCCCCAAAGGAGCGTTTTTGATATATTAAGAAGCACATTTTGCCCTGGCTGGCATAGCTCAGTGGATTGAGCGCGGGCTGTAAACCAGGCATCGCAGGTTCAATTCCCAGTCAGGGCACATGCCTAGGTTGCAGGCCACGGCCCCCAGCAACCGCACATTGATATCTCTCTCTCTCTCTCTCTCTCTCTCTCTCTCTCTCTCTCTCTTCCCTCTCTAAAAATAAATAAATAAAAATCTTTAAAAAAAAAAGCACATTTGCCCACTGACTCCATCCACATTCTCCAATTTGATCTTGATTAGTAATAATGGTGCCATGATTTTTCAACCCCACCCACTTTTGCTTTGTCTTATTGACAATTGGTTGTGAATGCAAAGCAGAAAAGCAGGATGCTATTTAAACCCCCCAAAAGAACAACATCTTTAAATTTCACTGTAGTTCACAAGGTTTATTTCATATATGTATACACCTGAGTGTAACATACAAAATATAATTTTATAAATATTATAAATAAAAGTATGAGTAAATTCTATTTTATAATATTTTCCATATATTATAAAAATAATTTTGAAAAATATGAAATATACACTGATGTATGCATGAAATATAAATAAATATAAGATGTATATTAAATGTATACAAATACAGTCTGTACATACACCCACAGTGTTGTTATTTACAATTACAGCATGTCTAGAATGTACATCTATTTTGACCTTTACCTTGCTTAGTAATATTTGCAAAAATGTCCCTGGTTCTCAGACTGAAAACAGTGATTCTCAGACTTGAGTGTGCATTAAAACCAACTGTCAAAACACAGATCGGTGGCCCCACCCCAAGAGTTTCTGGTTCAGTAGGTGGGGGTCGCGCCTGAGGACTTGCATTTCTAATAAATTTCCACACTTTGAAAATTGATATACTCCTATTGTTTGTCTTGTCAAGACAAGACAAACAATAGGAGTATATCAATGCCACAGACACAACTACCCTTTGATAATAATTTAATAACATACTTAAAGAACCTCTCTTGACTTGCTGATCTTAACATATGTTGTGATGTCTACAGACATATAAGCTCAGGGTTTATGAAGGCCAGCCATAGGTGACCACCTTCATTCTCTGCTCGCCAGCAACTGGAGGAGTAACTGTATTCCATATCTGAAGTAGCCAGTAGCCGATAGCCAATGACCACTTGGTCAGATACCATTTTAAATGGCAGCCTTCAAGTTCTGCAGAAACTAGGACACTCTCCCAAACAGCTTGTAAGTGTTCGAATGGCTGACCACAGGGACCTCAGATGCATATTCTCCACCCCTCAGAAAACCAGTCTCAAGTCTCCTTTCCCTGTTGTTTTTCAAAGGCTGGATGTAGTGATGAGAAGAAAAACTGAATAATTTCCCATTCCAATGGAAGTTTGGACAGTGTCTTCACTGATGAGTAAGACATTCCCCTTATTACAGGTGTTGTTTAGATTAAAAGCATAAATCTCTTCTGGTTCAAGTGACCTGGGACCCTTGCTTTCAGCACGTACGTGGAGAGGAAAAGTGGAACTGCTCATTTCATAAGGGTGGTCGGTACCAGGGCTGAGACTGACACACAAATGCATAAAACCCCAAAAATTTAAAAAGACACAAATATTAAGGGAACAGAACCCCTGCACAGGTAAGGAGCTAACAGTGCAGCCCTCAGACACCGTCAGAGTTTTAGAGTCTGCGCTCTGGGTCCCTCTGCTGAGACATTCCTTGTGTGTGGTTCCGTGTGCTTGTTGCCACAGGATGCCACAGGATGCCACACAGTCTTGCCCATGGCTGATGAGACTGGGGACAGAACCTGATCCAAAGAGCCGGGGCCATAAGGGTTCTTAATTCCTGAGAGGTTTAGCTGACTTACTCAGATCATCTGTGGATTCAAAAGCAGCTGTCAGAAGAGTGTAGAAAGATACAGAGAAAAGGCAACAGGAGGAAACCAAGAATAAAAAGAAAGTATAGGCAGGAGTAGAAAGGAGAAGAGCAGACAGGGGAGCAGGAAGGAGAGACGAAGGAATGAGAGTGCCTGAGAGTCAGATGGTCCCAGGGGTGGGGTTTCTTTGGCAGCTGCTGGGGCCGCCTCATCCATGAGCTCCAAGAGCCCTCTCCAGGGGTCTTCAGTAGCTTCTCCTATCCTTACAGTAAACTCCCATGAGCAGAGATGACCTGAGCGTGTTTCCAGTTCTTGCGAACATAGCTTTGCAATAGAAACAGAGACAAGAAGAGATTGGTACCGACTAGAATCTTGGGCCTAAACCAAACAGGTGAAAGGCAATATGAGTACATTGTAAGCTGCTTCATTTCAATTGAAAAAATTAATCGGGTCTGGCTAGACAGTGGGTAGCATAGATTTGAGGGGACCTTAATCTTTTCAAATCCAGCAATACAGTGCATCTAGTTAAAAAAAAAAAAAACCCACCTCAGTTTTAGCTTGCCTTAACAGAATTTTAGTGTGGAGAGCAAGAAAGAGAGGAGCAGAGAGGAGGGGAGGGGAGAATGTCCCTGACTAGACAGCATGTGGGCACATAGCAACAAGAGTGGTTAGTGGCAGCACTGATTAGGTGCCTCCCGACACAGTTCCCGCTCGGCCTGTGCCTCCCCCACTCCCTGCCTCCCGCAGCATTGCATCACCACACCTCACCACACTTGTTCAGTGACCACGCTCCATGCCAGACTGTGCGCTTCGTGAGGACAAGGACGTGTCTGTCTTGTTCGCTGCTCTGTTCCTAGCACCTAGCACAGTGAGGAGCGGGGTTGGTGCTCTTGAAATATTTCTTGAATAAGTGAGAAAATCACATTGTATGAGTAATGGTGAAGTAAAATGGCAAATTAAATTAGGAAAGGAAGAAACCCAAGTGAACTGGGTTGCGGTTTCTGAGTATGTGCAAGATTTTCAGCGGGGAGAGGGAGCAGGTTTGTTTGGGCTGCTCACGGGAGCAGGATGGACATGGTGTGGGAGGCCCTGGGGCCCCGGCGGTGCTTGGAGCCCGGGGCTCGCTCCCCAGCACACAGCAGTGTCGCTCCGTGGTTGCTTGGACCTGAGCCACCATCTCATCATCGCTAAGTTCTGTTCAGGACTCAACATCTAAAGACCTCGTAAGCAGTGGGCAGACATTATGGGGAGAGAGTTCACTTTTCATTCCACCAAACTCCCCAACATTTACAGATGTCAAACATGGGGTGGTTTTTCTCGTGAAACAGTGAGTTCTCTGTGAGTTCTCTTCAAGCAGATTTGGGTGACCGCCTGCGAGGTGTGCTGTAGTGAGGATTCTACTGCTGGGTGAGGCTGAAGGGAATGATGTTTAGCCTCACCAATTCTACAGCATTTGGACTTCTATGAAATTCTAATTGTAGGCTGAGTGTTCCAACTTGGATATCAAAAATGTGAACCAAAGAAAGAAGTGGCTTCTGCCTTATTCCATACCTGTTCAGTATGTGACTTCATCTTGCTGAGCCTCAGTTTTCTGAGCTGTCAAGTGGGATAATAATACCCACACTTTCTCCATGGAAACGTTGGCAAAGATCAAATGAGGCAATATTTGGGTTTAAAAGCATAAAGTGCTCTACAAATAGATGAAATCTCTGCTCTGGAGGGAGAAAAGGAAATTCTGAAGGACCGTGTCTTCTGATGTCCAGGCCAAGATTCTATCAGTCTAAAACAAGAGTGTTTTTCCTCAGTTCCCTCTAGGCCCCTTCACTAGAGTATGTGCCTCTCTCTTTCTCACTCTCTCGCTCTCTCTCCCTGCCTGCTGGTGACAGAGCTGTTAACTTGTGTTTTTCGGTTGTGCTGGTGATTTCACTTAGCACATAAATGTCGAGTTCCACCTGACAGAAGTTAATGTGTAGCGTCTCTTCCCTTTCCTCATGAGTACAGTCCTGTTAAATTACCTCTTTATGCTCACATTGATTTTTATTTTTTTAGCTTCAAGTCTTTAAATAGCATATTCTGCCCAACTGCTTCCCTGCTTTCAAGGCAATGAGAATGGTGCCTGGCATTATGGGAGTTTAATGCAAATCATAGTGAGGCTGGCTGTGCTTCAGGACGGCAAGCACCCACCCCGAAAATGGGCCTTTATCGAGGACAGGGTGGCAGTCTCGAGGATCACCTTACATCTGCAGCCTCTCATTCCCAGCCCCCTGGCACCCTCGTGCCAGCCAAACGGAACCACGAAGTGGGTTTCCTTATCCCCATTTTACTGGGAGGAAAAACTAAGATACAAAACAATTAAACGCCTTTACAAAGGTCCCCCGGTCCCACCAGAGCTGGACCTGAGCTTACAAATCTGGCTTCCTACTGGCGCAGTACTCTCACTGCTGGGTCTTCAGGGATCGCCAGACAACCCTGTCTTCCCCATGGGCTGACTCTACTCCACTCCTGGTCCACTCCTGACCAGGGCACGCAGGTCCTTTACCACTAGCCCGTCTTTTTTGGGAGAGGCTCTGACCTTTGTCAGGGCCCCTTCTCAGGCAATCTGAAAAAGGCTCAGGCAGAGGACGGTCCACAGAATGAGAGGAGGTCACTAGGAGAACACTGCTGAGAACTTCCAGGGTTTGCCCCTCGAAGCTTATCTCCGTAATAGGGAACAAGTGTAAGCTGGGATCTTAACGTCTGCCGAGCGAAAGGCATGTCTGCCACATGTATGCACTGACTTGCAATTTAACAGACTACAGAAATGACACCTGAAAGTATAGTCTTTGACTTGCAATTTAAAAGAACTTTCACATTGCCATCTGATTTGGTCGCAGATTTGGTGACAACTCAGTGAGATCTGTGCATGGCAGCTGGGGGTGAGGGCGGGCTACTCTCTCCACTTGATAGAAAATCAGCTGCGGTTGAAGGACACCCCATGGTCACGTAGTGAGTAAATGTCGGGCTAGCTGTGAACTCTGATCTTTGGACAATACTAGAAGGTGTCCTGCCCTTCTAGATGAATCTCAAGCGTTGACTCTCATTGACAGTGATAGATTTAGAAGTTTCTGTTCAGCGTCCCTGAAGCAACACCATAGAGGCAAACAGTGTCCACAAGTCCCTCTCTGCAAAAGGCTGGCCCTGAGGTGTCAGCAGCAGCAGGCCCACTCCCACGTTTCCCCTCCAAGGGGACAGAGGCTCCATTCCCTGGATCTGGCTCTTCTGGGAGATCCCCAAAGAGAGAAGCTGGGAGTGTTTGCTAACCACTTTTAAACCAGCTAGAGACTTCCCCTGCCCAGGGGGAGAGGAACTTTTCCAGAAAACACTCTTGCACAAGAGCCCCCTCCTTTTATCCCTCCCTCCCCACCCCACACCTCAGTGCAGTCACCTGTCACCAGCACGGCATCACAACCAGCCAGCCTGCCAGCCCACACTCTGCTTTCCCAGTGAGCAGCCTCTCCTTCAACATGGGCCAGGGTCAGGGTCAGGGTCAGGGCCAGGGCTAACCAGGGCCAGCCAGGGATATGCAGGTCTGTGGGGCAGGGGAGCCCCTGAAGCTCTTTCAGGGGGCTGTGCGAGCCAGCAGAGCCCCCCCTCCAAAGACCTGGGAGGCCCCCCCTCCCAACTCTGGCTCAGCTCTGGGAACCTCACCGAGACAAGTTGAAACAGGACTCCCCACCTACCCTCTCAGCTGCCAGGCTTTAAATAGGATTAATGAGAGGGAACATTCTAAACACTGCTCTGAGAGGTTCCAGCACAGGCAGCCTGCGACTTCCTTTCAAGCTGCCATTCTGGACCGGCTCCCTGGCTCCCCAGCTCCCTGGCTACCTCCCCTTGACTTCAGGTTCCTCTTCTGGACTCAGCACTCCAGCTCAGAACTCAGTCTTGGGGTCTCAAGGGCCAGATGCAGTCTCATCGACCCCCAGACTACCTCCTCCGCCCACTGCGAGTGCCAGAAAGTTTACTCGTGCTTCATTCATTTAGCTTATCTTCTTTGATAAAATTCAAAAACTCAAAGACCTTAGGGATGGGGTTTGAGGTGGAGCTGGGAAGGAAGCGGCACTAAGCTGCGTGTGTCACACACACCTTGGGGCAAAGCGTTCTATTTAATAGCAATTGTAGTATCCCCGAGAACTGTAGTACGTGTATTTGATGTGTTCTATAGGCTTTCCTGTGTCCCCACCCATGGAATTATATTGCCAGTATCACTCAAAAGGTGCCAAAACTGCAGATATGAGGGCAGGAGACTTGGCCAAGGTCACATAGCAACTAAGTACAGAGTCAAATTCCAACCCAGGTCTCACCTCCAGCCTACAGACAAAATGCTCTTCACTTCCCATTGCACCTTGCTGAATAGGCTTCAAGCCAAACCATGAGGCAGTTTCCAATCGGAAGACTTAGGGTAGAAAAGGCCCTGTATCTGTATGGGGGTGGGCAGGTGGCAAGGCACAGCCACAGGGGGTTCCAGCCTGATGTGTACTGTGCACAAGTATCAAGCCACCAACCCCTCACAGCAACACCAGGGGAACAGGTACTGGTACTAGGAAACCTTGAGCTGACTGATATTGTCCCACATTTTCCCTTGATTGTACTCAAGGCAAAAGGGACAATTCCACCAAGTTTAACAAGAGCCCCTGTTGGATGACAAGCTCATCTGGCTGCTACAACAGTCCTTCTGTGCTGTTCCCAGCAATCTTTGAGCTAAAAGGTCTGGAGCTTTTAGTCCCAGCTGAAAAGAGTCAGAAGATGCTGGAAGTGACCTTGGAAATAACCTTGTACAACCACTGACACCCGCATGCCTCTGGCCCCTTCCCCTCCTCTATTTTTGCTGGTGATAATCCTGAGGCCTTCCATGGAGACTACATTCAGTCTGGAAATGAAGCAAAGTACGTGGTCAATACCTAGAGAATTTGATACACAGAGTAAAGGGAATGAGGTTAATCCCAGAAGACACACGGGGAGAACAGCCATCCTAGCTGAGACGTCAGTTCAACTGGAAAGCCAGTCAAGGCCAGTGGAGCCCAAGCCCAAGGCAGCCCTTCATCCAGGCAACCAGCCCTGATCCCACAGCTCTTAGGGGACAGCATAGGCCTTTCTGTCTGGACTTCCTGACAAATGACTGAGCCGATGTGTAAATTAAATTTTGACACACAGGGTCTCAAAAGCCTCTGCTACTTGTTTCTGCCCCCTGTGGGGAGGAAATGAGCTTGCTAACATTCCCCAGGGGAACTAAGTGATTTCCCAGGAGTCCTGGTCTCATGTGTTCTATTTGCTTAAATGAGTTTAGGGCTACAAGTGAATGTGAGTCTGACAGGGCCCATTTGACAAAGGCCTCCCTCAGAACTGACAAAGGTCATGCAACTTCTTTGTCTACAGGTCATTCCTCAGCCCCGGGGAGAAGTGAGCCCAAAGTCAATTAGCCCATTAGTCACCCCCATGTGCTCAGCAGCAGGCTGAGTGCTCTTAGGGTTATAAAAAAATAAGAGGTGGTCCCTGCCTCCATTTATTCATTAAACATTGTTGAGTGTCTGCCATATGCCAGGCATTGAGCTAAGCACTCAACAATCTAATAGGACAATGAGATTCCTTCACCTGCAACAACAGAACCCAGGTTCCAAAGTGCACAGTGAAGGAGAGGATAGCAGGACTTGGATGGCCTCTTTGAGGGGACTTCAGTGGGCTGGGGGTGGGGGATCCAGCGTCGCTGGGTCAGGGCTTGGGGAGCACCTTCAGAGAGACTTCCATTCTGACTTGAAGGAGGGCAGGGGCGAGGAGGAGGAAATGGCCTTGATGGAGGTGGGGAGGCAGTGTGGAACTGAGGAGACACACACGTTGGGGTAGAGGGAGAAAAAGGGACTGAGTAGGTAAGGATGGGGCACATTGTAGAGGTGTTTGGGAATTAAGCTTCTTTAAGTTTAAACTTGATGATGGAGGGGAAATCTGTTTTATCTCTTGTGCCTACAGCGGTCCTAGAAGGCTCCGGCTCAGTTTGGGGTCTCTAGACCTGGTAGAGTTGAGACCAGTCAGCTACAGAGATGTAGCAGGACCAGGAGGGAGAGCAAAGGCTGTAGATGGGCCTGATTCCAGCCCTTCTTCCCCCATTCACCAGTGGTGGAGTTCAGGGTATGTTATTTAACCACCCTGCACTGCAATTTCTTTACTTGGAAAATAGAGATAGAGATAATGATTTATATGATTATTAAATAAGATACTATAGATTAAAATGTCACACATAATAGGCAGCAATGACTGCTTTTCTCTATGGCTTCCCCCTTTCTCCTTGAACACAAAGATGAGATGGTCAGGTATGCCCCTATATCTATTCCACCCAAACCAACTGGTCAAAGCCAACCATGCCGATCTCCTTGAGTTTGCCAGTGATTGTCAGATGGTGTTGCCAAGCCTGTCCAGAGTCAGCTGAGAGCATTCCAGGAAAGAATTCCTTGACCCTAGGAACAAGATGCAGGAGCGAAGGTCTTGAATTCCTCAGCCCATTGCTGGGTCTAGGTGTGACGACAAGGCCGATAGATCCAACCTGCAGCCATGAAACCACCACCCTGGGGGCAAAGCCTGTATTCTGGGGGTGTCAGAGTAAGAGACGGAAAGACCTGATCTCTGATGACATTGTGAAGCCAAGGTATAAAGTAACCTGGGAGCTGATCTGTTAATTTATTAATTCATGAGATTTTTCTTCTACTGGTTAAGCCAGATTGATTAGGCTTTTTTGTTAATTGTAAGCAGAAACATCTTTGTGATTCATAGCTTTACACAAACTAGTCCAAATCATGGAAGAGGTAGCTAACAGAGCAGGTGATGGGCCAGGATTTTCGGAGCTAGGATGGTGAATTATAAACAGCCTATTGCACCCATGTGAAAATGGTGTCTGGGGGTGGGGGAAGTCAAATTAGAATAATTCCTTCTCATTTCCCTGCCATCCAGTTCAACCCTGCCTTGACATCGAAGGGCTTGCTAACCAATGATCACATGAACCCTGCCAACTAGTAGCTAAACAAAGTCCGTTTGCACTAGAAGCGAGTGAGTGCCACTGGCGTCCTGGTTGTGTGAGAGCCGAAGTGTCTGGTTCACAGTTCTCTGCTCGGGGGAGAACTGCTGGCCTACGCTGCCCAAACCAAACCACACCTCGGCACTGCAGCACTGCGTTCGGCACACGGTTTCCGAGGCAGATATAGGACACGTGGTTTAGAGCCTTGGGGTCCCAGCTCCAGTGAACCTGAGCCCATTTCTTCTCTTGCTCTTGTTCTCAGTGAAAGAGTGGGGTGGACGTATTTCCTTTGGTAACTTGAGCATGTTAGTTGGGATGAGTCATCCTTGGACAGGAATTCCAAGGTCAGTGAGTTTTCCCCAGGGCACCTAAGAGTTTGTTCTCTGTACAAATTCCCTGGTCACCCAAACCTGAATACAGGTTAAGTACTCAGCATAACTTTATAGATAATCATGCTACTGATGAGAAGAAGGATAATGACAATGATAAACAATTCCCTGAAGTCAGGTAGTACTTTCTAGGAAAGCGGAGATACTGCTTGCATTTTATCTCATTTAAAACCCAGAAAAGTGAAGGAAGAGATATTCTTCCCAATGCTGAGGAGAGTTTGCCGAAGCCCAGAGATAAGAGGCAAGGTGGCCCAGGACTTACGGGCAAGAAAGGTAAATTCTGGTTAGTAGAGCTACACCCCCAGGGCAGGTCCTGGAGAACCGTTCTGTGCCCTGGAGAGAGACAGGACGCTGGTGGGAATCCTCAAAGGTCAGAAGGCATTGCCTTGACCTACAAGCCAAGCAGCTTTCCTGTACTTTCTCAGGGGAGTCAGGACAGAACGTGCAGCAATGGCAGCCTATTGACCCCTGAAAGCTTCTCTCGATGACCTAGCATTATAATATTTCCTCACCTACTTTTGAAGAGAATTCAGCCTCAGTTAAATGTAGTCAGTCTTTCTTATCTCCCAACACAAGGCCCTGGAATTTTAGACTTAAGATAAATTAAACAATTATTTAACATTTTTTACTTTTCTTATCACCTTCAACTTTATTAATTCTTTGTATCTTTATGTTGTTGCCACAAGACAGGGCAAATGTTATTGGGAGCATCTCACCAATGAGTCTCGAAAAGGTGGTGGCGAGAGCCTGCGTTTGAAGCAGGGGAGTGTGTGTGGACCGTCTGTGTGTGAGTCCACTCCTCTCTGAAACATCACCCCACCCCCTCCATCAAATTCACTCAGGTATTTTTTGAGCATTTGACAACAATGTGCTGGGGATTTGATGCTGAATAATCCAGACAAGCTGCTGGGTTAACTGGCCCATGGGCCTGGTCCTGCATAGCCAATCATAGGTTCTGGAGATGAAGGACAGAATGATAAGCCGGAACAGCAAGCTACTTGAATCTCAGGTGATGAGTAGATGAGGATGACAGAGAACTTTTTATAAGAACATGCTTCCCAAGCCAGCTTGCTAGACTCAGCTCAGACACAGGAGAGCCTGAGAGATACAGATATCCAAATGGGGTACCCAGGGCCCAGGAATAGCAACACCCCTTCACTAGACCAAGGACGAGGGGCCACACTGAGACTCCCACTGGGGCTTTTAGGGGTAGACACACCCAGCCATGGCAGCACCATACTCAGCAGCTGAATCAGGGAGCTAATTATGGCTTGGCACTTCTGGAGACCACATTCCTGAGGCTTTTATGAACACACACACACACACACACACACATTATGCCATCACCGGTGTCCTCTCCTCATCTTACTTCCTTACTTCCACCTCCACTGTCAGCAAGCCCTTTATCCCTGAAGCATCCCCCCTTGCACGGGTGTTTCTGTTGTTCCATATTGGATCCAAGTTCCACCCCTCACACCACACCAACACACTGCCCACACCCTTTGCCTCACTCAGTCATTATAAGAGGGCTGCATGTCAGGCCCTGTCTTCTATCTTGAACATCTCTGACAGAGAACCACAGTACACCAGTGCTGGAGGGCCCTTTGAGAGTCTCCTTCAAACTATCCACTTTGCAGATAAGGAAACTGAGGCCTATTCAGAGACATGCTCTTCCAACAGCATTTAACAGTCATTGGCAGGGTTGGAAACAGCAGCAGCAGGCCTCCAGAAGCCTTTTGCAGTTTGCATGGAATTCCACACCTAAAGACACAAAAATGAGTTTGAAGTCTGGAGGCCCCTGATCCCTTACTCTACTTTTCAAGAACCTACCCTTTATTTAAGGATCTGGGGTATTTGATCGATATCCACCCATTTAGCAAATATTCCTGAAAACTCCCAGCTGGGAGGCACCACATTTGTCTCTGGAGATAGGTATAGGACCCAGTGTCCAACTCCAGACCACTCACACCCTAAGGAAGCAGACCTACTTTCACAGCCACCGTGCGAGCAAGAATGAGCATGCTGTGTCAATGAATGGGCCGCAGGAAGTGTGGGGCTTCAGAGACAGGAGCCATCCTTCTGCCTGTGATCACCAGAGAAATAAGGATTGCATGTGAATAAGGATTGCATTTTAGGTCTCAAATTGTGACAAGTAGAGAGAGGATTTTCAAACTAAGGAACAAGTACATACATACAAAGGTGGGAAAGAAGAGGTGGAGTTCAGAGGAAGCTGAGTAGCCTTTGGGGTTGATACGGAGTTGTAGTGTTACTTGTAATAGCTTCCATGTGTACGTACTTACCACATGTCAGGTATTCTTGCTTAATCCTCTCAGCAAACTATAAACTATTAATTCATTATTTAACAAATATTTATTGAGTGCCTACTACAAGCCAGGCAAATTGTAGGTGTCGGGGATACATCCGTGAAGAAACAAGGCCAAGTCCCTCAGCCATGAACACAAGAGAGAAGTCCTTGCACTCAGGAGTTTGCATTCTGGGAACTGTCACCCACATTTTATACATCAAAAAATTGAGATGTAAGGAAGTTAAAGCACTGTTCAGAGTCACACAGATAATAAGTGGAAGAGCCTGTCTGTGCTTCCAAACCCTGTGCTGTGCTGCTTTCCTGGACACCTGGCACTGAGAGTTGGGAGTCTTCAGTTTCAGTACTTGGTAGTGAGGATCTGCTACCAGACATAGTGAGGTTTTGAGCAGAGGGTGGCAGAAACAAAGGGGAGTTGCTTTCCTTAGGGCTGTCTTCCTCCATTCTACTTATAATCAGACAGAGGTCAGCCACCTCAGTCTTCTCCCTACACACACACACACACACACACACACACACACCTTTTGTCTGAGGTTGATGCTGCCTAGCCAGAGCCACACCTGGGTTTTAGAGGTTTAGCCACATTGCACCCTCAGGACCAGAGCACCATGCAACACCTGGCACCCTGTTTAACCATCCAACCAAAGCTTGTAAGTTTGATTTTCCTCCTAGCTCAATTGCTGCAAGTTGAAAGTGAGTGTGGTGGAGAAAATGATAGTGTTAGAAAGGTACTGGGCAAGATTAATAGCTATAAACTTGAAACAGGCCTCAGCTTTTCCCTGAAACTCAGTCCCTGGGAGGGAACTGAAAAAGTTTGCCTTTGAAATGTCTTGGGAGTAGGAGTTCCAGTGCTCTGCATCCCAGCCTATAATCCTGACATGGTGGAACAATGCCCCTCACTAAGTAGCTGGTCAAGTGTTTGAACCTAGAAATCCAGCCTTTTTGCAGAGTTTGGGGACTGGAGTGAAGTAACATTGCTGGTAAAAGGACACTGAAGAAGAAAGGAAGAAGAAAAGAAAAGAAAAAGAAAGAAGAAGAAGGAGGAGGAGGGGGAGGAGGAGGAAGAAGGAAGAAGAAGAAGAA
Source organism: Phyllostomus discolor (assembly GCF_004126475.2). NCBI lineage: Eukaryota > Metazoa > Chordata > Mammalia > Chiroptera > Phyllostomidae > Phyllostomus > Phyllostomus discolor. The sequence continues at coordinate 50,041,352 of NC_040910.2, read as the reverse complement.
GAAGAAGAAGAAGAAGAAGAAGAAGAAGAAGAAGAAAGGAGAAGAAGAAGGAGGAGGAGAAAGAGAAGGAGAAGGAGAAGGAGGAGAAGGAGAAGAAATAAGGAAGGGGGCAAATACAGAAAAAAGAAGAGAGAAGGAATGGATAAAGGAAACCCAAAGGAATAAGAACGAAGTGCAAGTAATAAAACGAAAAAGGGAGGGAATAAGAGTAAGATGAGAACAGTCGAGAAATGGAGAAAGGAGAAAGACTGAGCAGGCAGGGCCGTTCGACGGACTTTGCTGGAAGCGAGAACGGAGAAATGGGGGCCCTGGAACCCTGTGCCCACTGCAGACGCAGAGGAGCGGGGAGGTCCGGAGCAGCCCCAGCTGTCAGCCAGAAACAAAGGCCGCGGAACAGCTACGGGCGAGGCAGCCGGCTGCTCCTGGACCAATGAGCGGTGCCGGCCCCGGCCCCGCCCTGCCCCGCCCGGCCCGGACCAATGATAAGCCACGCCACGCCACGCCCGCGGCAGCTCTGCCCCGCCCCGGCCAATGGGAGGCTCTGACGTAGGCCCCGCCCAGTCCCGCCCACGGCTCCGCCCCGGTCCTACCTGGCCAATGAGAGGCGTTGGCCCCTCCCCCCTCCTCTCTCCCTTGGCCCCACCCGCCTACCCGCCCCTGGCTCCCGGACCCCGCGCAGAGGCTGGCTTGCGGAGAGGGAGCGGGCGAGCCGCGGGCAGCGCGCGGGTGGAGCGGCCGAAGTTTCTGTGCCTGCCTCGTCCGGCGAGCCAGAGCCACGCCGCAGCTCTAGGAAAAGACAGACGAGAACAAACTGCAAGACACACTGAAAAATAATTCTCAAGTCAGCCCGAGGCGCAGGAGGCAGGTACGGTGCGATGAACGAAGGGTCTCGCTCCCTTCCATAAGGGTCTGCAGCCGCGGAGGACGCCCGGGCTCTGGGGACACTGCGCTCCCCGCGGCGTGCAGCACGTCCGCGCGTCTGTCGATCTTTGTCTGTCTGTGCAAGGTCTGTCTAGGTGCCTTTGTCTTTGCACGTAACTGTCAGGGTCTCCTCTCTGCCAGGGTGGGTGCTGCTGGCTGGTCCCAGCCCAGAAGATAGAATGGTACTTCTGTCCTTCCGTCTTCGTCGCCGTCTCCTGCAGACAGGGTTTATCTACTCCCAGCCCCGAATCTGATCTTGATAGACATAAGTGTTGGGTGACACTGGTGTCAGAGATTGAGGAAGCCAGAGGTGACTGTGAGGCCCGAGGGGCCCTGGCTCCAGACAGAGGGTTTGACAGCTGGAACCTGGCCACTGAACTTGGCCATCTGGAACTTTGGCTGTGTCCGCATGGGTGGCAGGGACACTGATGCAGTTAGAGGCTTGGAATATTTCACTGAAGGAGGATGCCACACCAGATGAGGTGGATAGAGTGGGGAGTGATAAACCCCAGAATTTAAGTGGCTGCCTGGTGCTGCCAGTCCTGAACATACAATTCAGCCAAAGTAACACACACACCCCACATTCACTTCTTGTTCTCACCCACCGCAGGCAGCCAGCCCCTACTCTCCGCACTCCTACACTCACATACACTCCCTTCCACATACTTAAGGCACCAAAACACCAAGAGCCACCAGGTGATCCTTCTCTTTACTGTTCCAGGTGGAAAGGATTTGAACTGTGGAGCAAATGAGTGTTCAGCTCACCCACGAGTGTGTTCAGCCCTAGGAAAGTGCCTCAGACATGTTAGCTTTAGAGCCCTCAGTTTCCCAGGAACAAGGAGTGCTTAGGGATGTGAGCATCTGAAGTTCCCAGGTCTTTTTCTTCCCCTCCATCCACACTCTCCCACTGCCTTCCATCCCTTTGCTCTGGTCCTGGGTGCTGGCAAACAACTGAGGAGGCACTGAGTTCTGAAGAGCTCTTGGCAGGAGCTGGGCCAGATAAGGGTCTCCTGCTCTGCTGAAGTGCAGCCTAATTACAATCATGGGAGCAGAGGAGCCCAGCCACAGAGAGATGAGCTGTCTGCTTGGCAGTTCTTGAGAGACCCTTGAGAACAGTCTGTGGGTGGGAACAAGAGAGTGTAACCTGAGCTTCCTTGAAGTTCAAAAACAATTTTCTGTGGCCTTGCTGGGGAAAATACAGGTGCTGGAAGAATGTATGTATATGTGTGCATGTGAAAATGGCTATCAGAGACAACGTTTGCAGGGGGGAGGGTGTCGGGGCTCCAGGGTGGAGAAGAACCAAGTCTGTGGGTTGAAGTCTGTGGGCAGAGGCATACATATTATTCAGGCGTGGCATCTGCACCTTGTATTTATCCAGCACCTTTCTTCTGAGGCACTTTCTGCATATCACGGACATCATCTCCTGTGGTATCTCCATTGTCCTCACAACATAACTACCAGGTTGGCATGAAGCACGGTTAACTCTCTGTGTTTACCAGTGACGAAACTGAGGTGGCAGAGGGGAAAGGCTTTCCCCGAAGTCCACAGCTAGTATGAGCAAAGTTAGACTCGGCAGGTGGGAGTCCAAGTACGAGGTCTCAACTGGATACATGTGAATGGGGGACAGTCACTCTGCTTGAGGTGAGAAGAAACTCAGTGGAGAAAGAAGGGTGCCTCTCAGAGGTTTTGTGAGCGAGCAAGAAGGAGGACGGGACATTTGAGATGGTTGTTTTTTAACAGGTATGGCAGCCTCTGCGTGCCTCTCGAGATAACACCTGTTTCATCCATTCAGCTGGTGCATGTGTGTCTGTGTGTGCCTCAGTAGGTGTGTAGTGGGGTGATTGCCATCAAAGGCGCGCTGCTGTGTAACGTGTATGTTGGGAGAGCCTGCGCACTGGGTGTGTATCAAGGGGAAGTTTTGCCAGGCAGTTTGAGAAACCATGTGTCTGCCTGCATGGGTCAAGAGGTAGATGGGCTCCAGCCATAAAAATGGCTTTCTAATCCCCCAAATTGATTTATATGCCTTTGCACTTATTCAGCATTCATTTAATAGATATTAATTGGGTGCCTACAAAATACAAGGCTCTGGGCCAGGCAGCAAGGCTTCAAAGATGAGTAAATTAATGATGGCAAACCTGTCATTAAGCAGCTTACAGATGAGCTTAATGGGAAAGAGTTCAGAACATCTAATAACATTCACTACGTGCAGTGTGCGCCCAGTACTTTTTATGCATTATCTCATTTAATTCTCAGTGCAGCCCTGCAGGGTGGGTATGATGATCGGAGTAGGAGACTTAAATAACGTAGCTGGGACAGCAAACGGAGGAGAGAGTGAGGATTTGAACTCTGCTCAGCCCCTGCTCTTCCATTTTCTCCTACTGCCTTTGAACACAGAAATATGTGTTTCTTCTCTGTGAAATGTCTTTGCCCAGCCCCTCCACCTAGCTAACTCCCACTTGCACTTCTGGTTTTAACCATGAGAATCAACTTCTCCAAGAAACCATCCCCTCCCCTGTCCTTAAGTCCGGGTCATGGGCCATCCTCTGAGTTCCTGACGTTCCATGCTATCCCACCTTTACCCACTGGCTCCTGAAGAGCCAGCAGCATTCTTAGGGGCAGATTGTGTTATAAATTCCCAGCTCAAAGTCAGCGTCTGGCTACTCTGCGTAGGCCTTAATAGATGCTTGTTTAATAGAGTGATGGGCGAGAAAGAGCTGTCAGAGGCCCTCGGCAGGCAGCATGTTTCCCAAAGGTGGATTTGTGCAGGGGGCATGCTTTGCTGGCCTGGCCTCTGATGCTCCTGCCTCTGTTTTGGGGCCAGCTCCTTCACAGGCTCTACCTAGAAAAGGGCTTCTCCATCCCAGCTCCTGCCTGCAACTGTTTGGGAGCCTGAGGAAAACCTAGCCCCCACCCGCCCGCTGTATCTGCTCACCCACCCAATCTCCAGCTCAGTCAAATGACAAGTAAAATGATGAAGTAGGAGGTGCTAGGTGTGATCTAGACTTGGGGTTTTTAAACCTTGCACCATCCAGGGCAAAGATGAGGTGTTTCTGGGACTTTGCCAATCAAGAAGTGTCCAACAGCCTGGGGAATCGTTAGGCAATTTACATGGTAGGTCTTTGAGTTTGCTTTTGAATAGATCTTTGTGTTGCTGCAGTTTGAAAACCACAGATGTAAATTGGACACTCCTGCTTTGCTGGTGGGAGTGTGAATTGCTACCATGTTTGGGAAGGTAATCTGGCCATGATTTGCCCAAGGTCACACGGTCACAGCCTGGTGACTCCCTTCTCAAGCCGTTTGGACCATCCCATTATTTCTCATACCAGGGTGACCACATGCCTTGTCAGGGAATGTGATGATTTTAGTTTTCCTTTCAAAGATCATCACTCAAGTTTGAAATACTCTGCATTTCACTGTTTGTTAAAAGTCTTATCCATGCAAGGCACCAGGTTGATGGGAGATATAAAAAATGGCTAAATAATGGTTTGAGATTAAACTTGGTGATGAAAATTGGGAAGGGGACGCAGTGCATGTGAATCGATGACAAGGACACCTGGATCTTAACTAACTTTGAACATAACACCTGCTCCGCAGGAGGGAGGTGAGCTCGAGTCATGGAGGAGGAGGTTGTGCACTGAACCTCAAGAAGGTGTAAGAGAGTAGACATGGCAGCAGCCCAGTCATAGCTCCAGAATGCAAGCTGAGAGCTGAGGGGAAGGGGCTTTCTCTCCCAGGGAGGGTCCTGAGGTGAGCCTGTTATCCCCTCCCCTGGCTCAGCCAGTCACCCTGACCAGACAGAGCAAGGAGTGAAGGGTGGGAGAGCTCACCTCTCACAACCACCCCCAGCCAGATGAGTGTGCAGACTGGCCTTGACCGTGCCTGCAAGGGTTTAGAGCAATGCATGGGGATGCGTCGACCTCGAGCAGAGCTGACCTGGGCTGCGGGCGAGCTGCCGCCTGGCACTACCGCCTGGTGTCTGCAATCTCCATCCTGCGTCTCTCGCTCTCCTGCTTCCTGCCAGACAGCGACTTCCACCAGACGGCGAACACTTCCCTCAACTTCCTGTAATAGTGATTTTAATAGCCCTTTTTATCTGTCCGGGACTTTACACTTTAAAAGGAACATCATTATTACCAACTCTGTAGGAAGATTTCTTCTACAATTTGACAGATGAGAAAACTGAGTGAGCCTGTCAGAGATCAAAGAGTTTACCCAAGATCTTAAGTGGAACATGGAGATTTGAACCCAGCCATCCTGACTCCCAATCCGAGGCTACAGCCACCCCACCATCAGGACTCACTAATCAAACAGATTTAGGTTCACTGAATTTTTGACCAGTGTTTAATGTGCAGGAAAAAAGAAAGAGATTTTTTTAAATTAGTGTAAGAACTCAGGCACTTTTGTGATTATTGTAATTCAAGCATGATGAGAGTCAGAGTTCTCCTCACTTTTTCTATGCCTCCTCTTCTCCCTAAGTGCTTGTTATGCACATATGTTAAATCCATACATAATAAACTAGGGAGTATCTAGCATAATGGAATGTCTACTTGAGACTTACTTAAGGAAATGAGCTTTATCTTACATTTCTTTATAGCTGGTCAATTCATAAGGTTTAGTCCCCTCCACATTGAAATTGTAGCAAATTTTGCCCTCATAGGACCCGAACTAATGAATTAATTTCATTGGAATACCAAAGTTTACCCCATTATCTATTTCAGCATTTCCACCTCCTCCGGGGGCAAATAAGTTCCCATCTGAAGTGGGCTAGCAGGCTCTCCCCTGTAATGGGGGCAGTGTGTGGAAACCAGACTTGGGAGGCTATCAAACGTGGCAGCTGCTTCTGATAAGGAGAGATTTTGATGGAGTGGGGGGGGGGGCGGTGTAGGGGGAGGGGGTGGCGGGTGCAGAAGGAGACGGAAGAGACAGGACAAACAGTGCGTGTGTCCACGAGTGCGCTCTCTAACAGCCAGTACTGATTGTTCTTCTAATTAATCCAGCAGGGAGGTGATTCTTCTAAGTGAAAGGCCAAGTTGGTGTTCGAACAGATGTGATGTGGGTTATATCTAGTACCTGGAACACAGGCAGTGAAGAGCCACCCCACCCAGACCACCCATAGGTTTGCTCCCTTGTCAGCTAGTCACTGTGGGGAAAGGTAGCTGCCTTCAGGGTGGCTACCAGCACCACTCACACACACCACATCCATTCATCCAGTCTTGTCGTTTCTCCCTCTGAGGCGTGCCCTCCTCTGATACCACAGTCACAGTCGCGTCCATGATGGAACTGCAGGGACTCCAGATGGCGGGACCTGGAAGGCCCACACCTGCGGGCCACCCTGGGTGGGCCTCCCTGTGGCATGACCTGAAGTGTGCTCAGGCAGCCCCCTGACACCCCAGAACCTCCCTTTCAGCCATGCCCAGACCAGTCGTCGGGTCACCCTCAGCCCTCTAGAGCTGCAGATGCCTGCAGGCAGAGGGGGGAAAGTCTCAGTGAAACTCCCAGCCGAGGAGGTGTACCAGAAAACAGCCCCTCAAGGATGTCAAAAGTGGAGCGAAGATCGGGGTGGGGTGGTTACTGCTCTGGGAATCCACTCATGTCTAAGGACAAACCCAGCCGCTCGTGTGAGTCTGGCCTCGTGCGCAGGCTGCGGGTGGCCAGAGAGGCAGGGCCCGCCACCTGGGCCGGGCAGTGCACGCGGCCCGCTGGCTTCGGGGCATCTGCACTCTTCTTGCTGTGGCAAAGCCATTTGCTGCTCAGTCAGCCCCCTCCTGGCACCCTGGACTGCTAAATTGGTCTCAACTTGCTGTACTTCCACCCACCACCTTAGTCATTATTCACTGGCAGCGTTCGGAGAGTGGGTGTGAGGCAGCCGAACATTATATTCCTGCTGCAAAGAGAGAGAGCTGAGTATGGCAGGCAAGGAAAGGAGAGAGGGAAGGAGCTCAGAGAAAGCAAAGGAGGCAGGGAAATAGAGCTTGGGTTTGCCAGCACTTCCCCCCATGACCCCAATAACCCTGGATGGTGGTGTGGGGGTGGTGATGGGTGTGTGGGTCCTGGCTCAGCAGGAGGAGAGGCAGGGTTCTAGGGGTACACTCGCTACTGAGGGCCAGCACCTGCCTGGTCTAGAGGGAGGGAAAGACCTCACCTTCCATCAGCTCCCTGTTCCTTAAATTCTACAGTAGGCGCTGTCACGCCCAGTGAGCATCTGCTCCCTCTCTCCTTCCTCCCTGCCTAGACGATAAGCCCCTTGACAGAGAATGTGTCATCCCTGGACAGTCGGGGCTCCTTCCTACCCCGCCACTTCCTGCTGTCCACAGGGCCTGAGAACCAAGGCAGCCAAGGGTAGAAGGAACAACAAGGGAGCTTCCAGGGCCTCAGGGAGGGAAGGGTCCACCCCAGAAGAACAGGCCGGCTAGGGAAGCCGATGCTCAGAGGCCTCCGACCTGGGGCAGAGGTGCCCCGTGCTCTTCCAGTGCCCAGGCGTTGCTCTGTGGCTGGCAGGAGGTGGGGAAGAGCAGCTCTCCTGTCGGACAGGACAGATGCATCGGGCAAGGGCAGAGTGACCTTGACAAGGGTTGTCTGAGTCACTGACAACATTTGTTTGGGCTCCCAGGGACAGGGTGGAAGGGGAGCACAGCAACAGGCCAAGCTGGCTTGGAACCTGGCGTCCCCTCACCCTGCCCCGTGCCTCCAGCCCTGTTTCTCCCCTCCCACCTTCTTCTCCGGCAAGATAATGGGAAAACCCTGAGAACAAAAGCTGCCACACAGCTGAGGAGGCAGGGACACTGGGGAACTGCACTCCGAATGTCAGGGGTCAGAAGTCTGGGGAGTGAGCCCTAGAGCAGCTCTTGACCTCCTGCCAGCGCCGCCAGGCAGACTGTCTGCCGGCCTCAAGGATGCCTGTGCAGTCTGCCCGCCACCTGAGCAGGGAGGTCCGGCCGGCCGCAGGGTTTCCGAAGGACACTTGAAGCACTCAGGAGCCTCCCCCCGCACCCCGCCCCTGCCTTATTTATGGCAAACTTCAGACTCTGCGGCTTGGGCTCCCTTCTGCTTCCCCACCCCACCCCCAAGGGGCGTTTCAGCAGTGCAAGAGGAGGAGGGAAGGATTAGACTGGGCTCACATCTTGGGGAGACAGCCTCCCCCTCCTCGCTGATCAAATTCCCCCAGCCCCAACGTCTGGGTGGCGCCGGCAGACAAACCGCACTGCAGGCAGGTGGGGGGGAGAGGGCCCCGGCAGCCCCCCGGCTTACACCTGCCTGTAAAGGGAGCTGCATACAAGGCCAGGAGGGCTTCCAGCTGCCCGCCTCCTCCCTGGTTGGGCTGCAGCTTCCCCTGTCCAAAGCTCTGCACCAGCTGCGGGGGGTGCCAGGGGCAGGATGCTGGGCTTTTCCTGACGCGACATTTCCTCATCAACCTGGAAGACTGGAGCACCAGGCTTTCGGCTTCCCCTGGCATCGCCTGGGCCATCTGTGGACTTAGAAACTTTCCCTTGATGACCGAGTTGCTTGCATGCTAGAGCTGGCTTCGAAGAAATGACTGACACTCTGCATAGAAACACAAAATCTCAGGGTTGCAAGGATGTTTAAGTCCCATTCTATCTGCCCCAATCCTCCCTGCTGCACCCCAAAATTCTCCCCCAAGCTGCTGTCCTGTCTCTACTTACCTCCAAGAACTGCTGTACTGGACCCAGGAACCCAGTTCTTTCTCTTTTAGTTCCATCTCTTAACGTCACAGAATGCTGTGTGCCTGTCACGCTCTGTGCTGCTCCTGGGAGGAGACCTTTCCATGAGGCACAGCTGGCCTGGGACTGGGGGAGGAGGCGGGTACCTTACAAAGCCTGTCGCTGTTGCCTGGCCGCACAGCTCAGTTTGTTGGGCCTCTTCCCGCAACGCAGGATGCATACAAGAGGCAACCGATCAATATTTCTCTCTCACACAGATGTTTCTCTCCCTCTCTTTCTCCCTCCCTTCCCCTTTCTCTAAAAGTAAATCAATAAAATAGTTTTTAAAAAATCACTGCACACAGTGGATTGAGCACGGGCTGCGAACCAAAGTGTCGCAGGTTCGATTCCCAGTCAGGGTACATGCCTGGGTTGCAGGTCATGACCCCCAGCAACCGCACATTGATGTTTCTCTGTCTCTGTCTTTCTCCTTCCCTTCCCTCTCTAAAAATAAATAAATAAAATCTTTTTAAAAATCACTGCACAAAGCTAAGTTGGTCTAAAAAGTCTTCATGGAAGATACAGAATTTGAGAAGGACCTTGTGGACTGGGTGTGATTTTAAGAGATGGAGGGAGAGGGGGGCAAAGGTGGGGACAATAAGTGGCAGGGAAGCAAAGGCAAGCTGAGTCAAATGGTGGACGGCCCTGCCGACCCAGCCCGGGGCTCGAGAGCTGCTGGCGGGCGGCAGGGAGTCACAGCAGAGGACTGGCGTGTAGCAGGCCTGGGTTTCAGGAAGTTCATCTGGCAACAGAGCACCGAAGGGAGTTGAGGGTGGAGAGACTTTCTAGAGATCACATTACTTATTAGAACACCTTTCTATCCTCCCTGTCTGCTAGTTGATAGCACGTGCTCCTCGAGACCCCAGGCAGCCTGGAAACGTGGGGGAGCCAAGGCTTCAAGGACAGGGGAGTTCCTAGTCCAATGTCAAAGGTCAGGGCTAATGTGCGGCGTGGAGGACTTATTTACAACAGGAGACGTGGCTGACACCTGGCTTTGGACCTGGAATGAATCACAGAAGGCTTGCGGTTTTTGTTGTTGTGGTCAGTTTTTTTGTTTGTTTGTTTTTATGGATGAAGACACGGAGGCCAGACCGGGAGGCCTGAGCTCAGGGTCAGCGGCACAGCCAGAGCTGTGCTCCCACATGGGGACTCTTCCCTCTCACACGCTGGAATCGCGGACAGGGACTGCAGGACTGGCAGAACCCATCAGATCCTCAGCCTCGAGTGCTGCACGGGTGTGTTGGGGGCCGCACGAGGACGTGCCGGTAGTGGGCGCTCTCAGTCTCTGCGGGTCTCGCCCCAGCTGGGCAAGGGACACCCAGGATGTCAGAACAGCTGATAACTGTGACCTCCATTTTCCCCCCCTGTCTTCTTTCTTGTTCTCTGGCTGTTTCAGACATTGTATTTCCCTCTGTTCCTCTGCCTTCTCCTTTGTTCTGAGGGCTCTGAGAAGTTCCCAGCTAATGTGACAGTGAGGGTTTACTATGCCAGTGGCAGTTGCCACCAGTTGGCACTTTTCAGAAGTGAAAAACCAGTTCTCTGCCTCTGTCTCAGGCCTGCTTGGTTTAAACTGAGTCCAAACAAAATGCAAAGGCTGCAGGTGCCAGTCAGCCACGCTCAGCGCCCAGGGCACAGACAGCTGCCATGTGAGGAGAGGTTCCCGGACAGGAGGCAGGTCTCGTCAAGCAGGGCCCTCCTTTACTGTCAGGAACACACGGTGCCAGGGGTCGCCTGCCCATAGCCGCGAAGCTCTCAGAACACCGTTCCCATCTTCTTCTGGAAGGTTCCTCAGCCTGGCACCTGCCCGAGAGCTTCTTTCCTGCCTGCTAACAACCTGCGTAGTCAAGGGGTGGGGGGCAGCGGCAGGGCAGTGTCCTGTGATGTCTCTGGTGAGGCGACACCTGGAGACAGCACCTTCCTCCAGAAATAACTCAGCCCCTGCCCTGTTCCTGGTAACTCAGCCCTGGCAGAGAGAACGGGCAAGTCCTAAAGGTAAGGCCTGGGTTTCTTTGTGCTCGCCAATCCCGTGAAACAAGTGTGGGTGAGTTTGGGAGTGGACAGCAGAAAGAACACGGATTTGGGAATCTGAGAGGCCAGCGTTTGGATCTCAGCTTTATTATGTATTAGCTGTGTGGCATTGGGCAAGTCACTTAGCCTCTCTGAGCCTCGTTTTTCTCATCTGTAAAATGTATTGTGTCCCATATAGAATTTTTATGAAAATTCCGTGAGCCAGTATAAGTAAAAGGAGCTCCATTCATGGTAGCCTCAGCCCCGACCCATCAGCTGCAGTGGAATGAAACCAGGAGTGGAATGAAGTTCTCTACTCGGGAGAGTCCTGAGCCCACGGTCCAGGGACATGTCTGGGGGTCAAGGAGGGACAACTTTGGAGTCAGGCAGTGCTCTCTATGACAGCTACCTCCTTAACTGCTAACTCTGCAAAGAGAGACCATCGTAACTGAAAACAGTTTCTGACCTGGGCCGGTCACCCCTCCCTAGGCAACCTGGTGTCATCGTCGCCCCCCCCCCGCCACTCCCGGGAGGTCACCATATTGATGCCGAAATTAGTGCGGACACCCGACCAGCATAGCGCACTGCAGCCCAGAACTCCTGGGCTCCAGCGACCCTCCTGCCTCAGCCTCCCGAGTAGCTGGGACCACAGGCGCGTGCCACCGCACCCAGCCACGCAACTGAACACAGTATGAGAGAGAACCACTCCACTTTCATCACTGTGGGTCTCCATCCGCCTTGTCAATGTGACAGGATTAAAACTGACTTATGATATTATGTAGAATCAGTGCGTGAGACATCATCAAATGTCCCAGGTTGTGAGACTGGGGGTACAGTGGATGTCTTGCTCGCTTCGGCTTCTGAGGAGAGGAGGAGGCGAGAGGTGGGCTGAGAGGCCCGGGCTCAGCCGCTGCTCCCTGGGCCTCGGGGAGCACCCCACCCGCAACGTTCACACGAGCGCTCGTGTGCAGCAGAGCTTCAGGAGGGCGGTTCCTCCCCACGGTGAAGGGCGGGATGGAAAGGCTGTGTGCTGCATCTTTCTTCCTTCCTCCTGCCTCTTGCTTCAAAGCCAATGTCTTTCCCATCTGGATCGTTTTCTGGATTATGCAGCACATAAGGTCAGGAAAGAGGGAGAAAGAAAAACAAATAAAATGAAGCTTCTCTGTGCATTCAGCGTAGGGGGGTGCGCAGACGTGAGAGGGCCCAGGCCCGGCTGCGTCCCAGCGATGTAAACGGCTGGAGCCCGACTCTGCACGGCCCCCACACAGTCCCCACCAGGGACACGATCACGGATCCTCCCCGTGGAACAAGCAGGCTGATGTTGGATATACCTTCTACCTGCCTTCTCCTCTTCCTCTGGATTCTTTTTTTTTTTTTAAGTGGAGGAGATTTTGTCACTTTAATGGTGAGGCCCAGAGAGCTGAACTGATTTCCTCTAGGCACATGGCACACAGCCGTTAGGTTTCTGAGTGGATGAGGCCAGTGATTTCTCCATCCTAGTGAGTCACTACCAACTGGGGAAAAGGCAGTGCCTCCACAAACACGGCATAGGGCCGCCTGGGAGAGGGGGTGCCAGCCCAGCTGCAGGAGCCTCCATTCCAGGGGCAGGGGCGTCTAAAGGGATGTCAAAGAGCTGCCCGCACCCTTAAATCGGGGGGAGGTAGTCCCACCTCCCCACTGTGGGCCTGAGATAGCATTCAAAGGACGGCCGCTGTCCCTGGGACCCTCCCTGTGAACCTCCCTCTTGGCTGTCCTCTATGGACTGGGTAGCTAACAGAGATGTGGAACTTGTTAAGCAACACAGGACCAGTAGGTCCCTCTAGAGGTGCACCCCAGGACAGGGAGACAGAGCCCCACTCCCCGCCATGTGCACACCTATTCTACCAGCAGCTGAGGTCTGGGCTCTACTACGCGAACCCCGGGCAGCTAAGGGACAGGAGCAGGGAGGCAGGTGGGGTCTGGGGAGCAGTCAGTGGCAGATCTGGGCTTACCACTGTGCTGCCCCTGCCTTGCCCCTACCTGTGCCGGCTGTACAAGGCTCCCGAGGCAGCTGGGATGGCAGTCTGTGGGCCACAGTGGGAGGGTCCCCACACACGAATCGGCCCCTTTTCCTGAAGACCAGATGAACCTTATAGGATTTCAGCCTTTGGAGGCAACTGCATGTCCACACTGAGTCCCAGAAAGAAGGGTGCCGGCAGAAGGGAGAGTCAGGCTTCTGAGTGTGGTTGGTGACTCTAACAGTTTCTTTTGGCAGAAAACCACAGGTGGTCAATGTGCACCTGCCCCTGGGCAAGACTGAGTCTCGCTCAGGCAAACCAGCCCAGCTGCTGAGATGGGATGACACCCTGGAGCCCCCCCCACCCTGTCCTCTCCTTGTCCCTCCCTGGACTCAGGTGAGAGGACCCCCACAGGAGCTCCTGTTTCATTTTCCCCAAGGACATAGTGGTGAAAATGGGGGGCCAAACAGCAGAGACAAGAGACAGGGCTGCAGCCCAAGAGGCCGGCAGGGCTGAGACCCATAGACACGCCTCTGGGCTGGGGTGCTGTCAGCCGCCTGCGGCCAGAGCACAGGGCACTGCAGCGAGACCTGCTGCTGGCTGTCACTGAACACACCCTGGCCTCTAACCCTGCTTCAGCAAGGCCAAGGGTGGGACTGCCCGCTCCTGCTCCGCTGAGCTTCTGACTGTCGGCTCCCCTCCTGAGTGTCCAGGGTCCTCCTGGCGGGTGGCGCTGCACCATGCCACAGGACACCCGTGTCCTCCGGGGCTCCCCTCTTCCTCGGTCAGGTCAGTGGTTCCTAAGCGCTTTGAGAGTGATCCCTACAAACAGCAGATAGGGGATTACTCATCTTATGAAAATCGAATCTCTACAGGCCCCAAATGTAAATGTCCCTAGTTCTTCAGACAATGAAAGAAAAATAATAGAGCACAGGGACCCGCCAAGTTGGAAACAATGTATCAGGAGTTTGCACCTAGCCTCAGAGCCTGGCAATACCTCGAGTCCCCAAGTCCAATTGAAAACAAAACAAAAGGCTACCTGCCATTTATTAAGCTCTTAATTATATCCTAGTGCCTTTACAAGTAAAATTTCACCCCACATATACAGAAGTCCTGTGAGGTGGGTGCTGCTCACAGCAGAAGGTGCTGCTCGTCGGCAGAAGGAGGCAGAAGCTTGGAGAGGCTGCAGCAGTGGCCCAAGCCTGGGGTGAACCCACGGCACAGGAGACAGCGAAGGAGGGGCCAGGCCGCAGGGCACAGTTAGGGTGAGGTCTGAAGGAGCTGCAGGCCGGGGGGGGGGGGGGGGCAGGTAGTCATGGGGGTGCAGGGGGCCCACCGCCAGATGCCACTGGAGGTAAAGAACTACAGGGATGTTGACCACAACTGGGGTTCAAAGCCAGGCACTGCCCTTGCCAAGGGCAAAACCTGAGGCCTCCTTCGCTGCACCTGTCAGGCAGGCATAACAGCAGTGCTTCCGGCTCAGGGTGTCTTGGAGTGCGGCTTGCCCCAGGTGGTGTGTATACAGTGCTCAGTCCAGTCCCTGCGGAGCTTGAGAGGAAGCTCTTTCTGCTGCTGGACATCACTGGCCCCTGCTGTCCAGCTGGGACAACCTCCTCTGGCCAGAGGAGATGGAGGGAAAGGCAGCTGTCCCCCAGAGCCTCTCCTGGGCAGCGGGACCCAGTTCCTAAGCTGTGGGAGGCTGGTGATCAGCTTTCTCAGAGGAGGCTCCTGACAGCCTCCAGGTCCTGATTCTTCCGGGAGACAGAGACTTAAGAATCCCCAGCTGTGTGGGGGAGGGAGGAAGAGAGGGAGGGAGGCTGCGGGAAGGAAGCCCTGCTCAGTGATCTGCCAACACCGCTTCCCTCCCTCTTCTCTTAGAGAAAAGAGCTATAAGGCTGAGGGGGAGGAGGAGGAGTCAGGACTAAGCCCTCCACACAGGAGAGGGGAGAGCTGAGCAGACATGGGGTCTGGTGCCCTGGGAGGACCCCGTGAGCATCTCTCAGGAGCAGCTGGGTACAGAAGCCCCCCATGTCCCGGGAGCATGCTGAGGCCACCCTGCCAGCCCATCCTAGAGATGGCACCATTCTGCCTAGTTGGAGGCTGGGTCAGGAGCCAGGCCTCCTCAGAAACACTTACTGAAGACAGGAGCAGGGAGAGAAAAAGGACAGGTGGGTGAGTTTATAGATTTAGCTTCCAGTCTTCCCTCCTTGAGGAGCTGTCTTAGTCAGTGCGGGCTGCTGTAACAAAATACCATAGGCGGGGTGGCTGAAATGGCAAACATTCAGCTCTCACAGCTCTGGGGGCTGGGAAGTGTAAGGTCAAGATGCCAGCACATTTGGCGTCTGCTGAGAGCCCACCTCCTGCCTTGCAGAAGCTGCCTTCTTGCTGTGTCCTCACAGTGGAGACAGATGGCTTGGCCTTCCTCTGCTGACAGGGTCACTAATGCCATCATGGGGCTCCGCCCTCGTGACCTCACCTAAACCTACTCACCCCCAAAGGCTCCACCTCCAAATACCATCCCACTGGAGGTTGGGGCTTCAACACGTGAATTTGGGGCGACAGAAACATCCAGGCCATAGCCCCGAGCACCTGTTGGGCTGTAACGCTCAGCCCCGTGCTGACAGCAATGGGAGTGCAAAGCATGTGCGAGTCCGGGCTGCGGGCTCGGAGGGCCCGAAGCCCAGTGAGGAACTGAGCTCCCCGAGGGAGAGAGAACAGCGCTGTCGGCCAAGTCCGAGTACTGTGCACAGGAGCCCCGCCGCGTGTGTGTCTTGAACCCTGCGCTCCTCTCCTCCCCCCGCGACCTCGGGCCAGCTCCCTGTTCCCTCTGAGCCCAGTCTGAATTAGGTGAACAAGGAAGAAAAAAGAAAAAAACCCACCTGGTGGGTTATTGTGAGAATTGTTTTAGGCAAAAATTTTGTTGAAATACATGCAGAAATATGCACATGTCACGGATGAACAAACAGCCAGGCGAGTTTTCACGGTTCACATATAAATAGAACCGTAGGCAAAAGGGTCCATCCCTCCCCCGACACCATTATGTTTGGCTCTCTGTCAACACCTCGTTGAGAGAACTTCACACGTACACATACTTCGCGAGGGGCCAGTCCACGTGGCCCTGCGTGCCCACAGCTCGGTCATTCTTGTCACTGTGCGCTGCAGGAGTCGTCCACGGTGGACAGGACTGCGGTTTCCACCCGGCGTCTCCCGGTCGGGACTGTCGCAGGTGAAGCTGCCGGGCCCCACAGGAAGCACGTGTGCGCACTGCTGCTGGGCGCACTCCTAGAGGAGGCGTCGCCGGGTCGCAGTGCCCAGGCCAGCCCGTCTGGATGCGGTCGAGGGCATCGGCACCGCCCCCCGCGCCGTGTGGCGGCCTCACTGCTGCGCAGCCTCGCCAGGCTAGAGGTGGTCGGCCTTTTCCACTTAGCACCTCTACTGGTTGTTTGGTTATTTAGTCGTGGTTTTAATTTGCATTTTCCTGATGACGGATCTCGGTGAGCACCTGCTTGTATGTTTTTTGCCATTTGCATATCCTATTTTATGAAGCGGCTAATTAAAATATTTTGTTCATTTGTAATTTGGTTTCTGTCTTTTCATTAGAGATTTACAAGTCCTTCTTCGAGTGCCGGCGGGAGTCCTTTGTCAGACAGGCTTCGCCTCTCAGCTCTGATGGGAGACCTCTGAGGAAGAGAGATTCCTAATTTGTCAATATTTTTCCTTTGTGGTTACTGTTTTTTATGTCCTAGTTAAGAAATTTTTGCCTATCGAAAGGCCAAGAAGTGGTTCTTCTGTGTTTTCTTCTAGAAGCTTTAGTGTTTTGCCTTTCATATTTATACCTTCAACTCCTCTGGAATTATTTGTGTGTGGTGTGAGGTAGAGGTCAAAATTTACATTTTTTATAAATGGGTGCCAGCTGACCAGCAGCAACTAATAAAAATAAGTTTTTTTTTCTGCTCTGCACAGTCCCCTTTGTCACAAATCAAGTGAATATATATGTGCAGGGCTGTTTCTGGGCTCTACTCGGTCCCGTTGGTCAGTGTCTCTGGCTTTATGTGACTGCCACACTGTCTTAATCACCCCTACTCCATAAGTCTTGAAGTCTGGTGACATACCCCCTCCAGCCCCGTTCTTTTCCGGGACGGTCTCAATTGTTCCTTGCCCTTTGCATTCTAATACAAGTGCTGGGATTTGGACTGGAGCTGTACTGACGGCATGGATTGATTTCGACAGAATACACATCTTTAGAATATTAAGTCTTCTGAATCCATGAACCTGACATATGTCTGCATTTGTGTAAATTTTCTTTAATTTATCATAATAACACTTCACAGTTTGCAGTGTAGAGATCATGTACATTGTCAGTTGTTCCCAAGGACGTACATTTTCCAAAACAGTATGTTTTTTAATTGTTTTGTTTCTTGCTAGTATATAGAAGTACAATGATTTTCGTATATGGCCCTTGAATCCAGACACTTGGATAAATTTACTGCGAGCATTAAATGAGATCATGGATAAGACCCAGGCATTCTGCAGGGGCTAACTAACTCTCCTCTGTGTGCAAAAGACCTGAGGCTGGAGCGGGACTCAGTGCCAGAGGGGCAGCTAGTGAAGGAGGGCGTCAGCATGGGAGGGTCTGTGAGCCCCTGAGGGTAGGGTTTGCCTGGCCAGTGAAAGGAGGGAGAATCCCGATGGAGGGAAGCACCTGCCTAGGATGGACCTTAAAAGAGCTTGCAGAGACCTGAATGGATTGTAGTGTGGGCACTGCTCTGTACGGTTTATAAAGCCCCGCCACGCCCGCTCGGCCGCGGGTCCTTACCGCACAGCTCTGAGGCTGCCTGTGAGGTCTGCTATCATTTTCAGAGACACGGCAAGGGCTCAGAGAGTTCAGAGGCTTGGCTGATGTCTCTCTACGATGAAGTAAGTGGTTAGACAGGTTTCACCACTTAATGCAGAGGTTTTCTTTTTTTAATCATTTTTTTATTTTTCAGTTGCAGTTGACATACAATATTATATTAGTTTCAGGTGTATACCCCAGTGATCATCCCAATGAATCTCATCTCCTGACATTATACATAGTTATTAGAATAAAATTGACTATATTCCCTGTGCTGTACTTTCCATCCCCAGGATTCTGTGATAGCCAATCTGTGCTTCCTAATTCCTTCACCTTCTTCACCCAGACCCCTCACCCTCCCATCTGGCAACCATCTGAATGTCCTCTGTATCTATGAATCTGTTTCTGTTCTGCTTGCTTGTTTATTTTGTTTTTTAGATTCAGTTGTTGATAGATGTGTATTTATTGCCATTTTATTGTTCGTATTTTTTTCCTCTTCTAAAGAAGGCACTTCAACATTTCATGTAATACTGGTGTTTGGTGGTCATAGACTCCTTTAGTTTTTTCTTGTCTGGGAAGCTCTTTATCTGTCCTTCAATTCTAAATGATAGCTTTGCTGGGTAGAGTAATCTTGGTTGTAGGTAGGTCCTTGTTTTTCATCACTTTGACTGTTTCTGACCAGTCCCTCTGGCCTCACAGTTTCTGATGAGAAACCTGCTGAACGGAGAGGTTCTCTAACACTGTCAGATGGTGGCGTCGGTCTTGATGAGACAGGCCATGGGAGCGGGAAAGGTTATCAGGAAGGTGAGCAACGGGAGTGTTGAAATCTGTGTTTGGAAGACCTCTGTGTAGAGCGAGAGGCAGCAGGCCCTCCTGAAGGCCGTGGCCGCAGACAGGGCCTGGGGTGCTACAGGCTCGGGGAGGAGGGGTGAGCAGAGCAGGACAAGGAGCCACAGAACAGGCCAGGTGCCCACGGGGTCTGCCTCACGGCCCCCCCAGGACAATACATACAGGTGAAGGATGTGCCTTGGGGCCCTGGATCCCAACTTCCCATTTAAAACAAACAAACAAAAAAATGAAACTTTCGTAGCTTTACCCTTTCTCAGCTTATCTCATGATTAAAACTAAAACCAAAACAAACAACAAACCATCCCCGCATCTGCTCGGCTGGCCCCCTCTGCCGGGGCCATGGCTCGTGGCGCCGGTTGCACACTGACCTCATTCATCTCCAGCGGCCGCTCCCTCCGGCCCCCGAGAGACTGCGGCCTGGCTCACACTCTGCCTGTTAGCTCAGTCCCTTCAGCCCACGACTCCCTTTTAAATGGCTCTGCTGCGCCCGTACTCCCTCAGCACAAGGCTGAACTGGGTGGTGGTGGCACCAGTAACCCTTTTCTCTCCAAGCACGTGGTTGGTGACCTCACCAGAGCCTGCCAAAGTGTCCGCGCCTGGTAGAACAGTCCTGCCGCTGCCCAGGGAGGGGTGAGGGGGGCCTGGGAGAGAATGGCTGGCTCAAGACCACACAACAAGTCGGTGGTCTAGAGGAGCAAATTCAAGCCCCTAGTCCATTGTCATTTCTATTCCACCATTCAAAACAAAACAAAACAGAGGAGGTGGGGTGTCTATAGCTTGCCCAACTCCAGTGGCCTGCATTGAGGTAGTTTTGCCTCCCATGCCATCCAGTTGTGGACTTGGAAGGTTCCCATGGAGCCCCGCCCTAAGGGAAGTACAGCCTCCAAGTGCACTCTCCTGCTTCTGTCTTCCCACCCACCCCAGTGGAGGGGCCTGGAGCTGGGCGGGCAGGACGTGGCAACTTCAAAGGTCAGATGTGCTGAGGGCAAGGTGAGCAGGCGGCCTGTCCTCTGGGGCCTGCAGTTACAGCCGGCAGCTCAGTGCTACCTTCCTGCACCCTGGCCATGTGAGCATCTCAGCAGTGGCTCCCACACTCTCTCCTTGCCAGTATGAACTCTACGTAAGTTGGAGTCCTTTGTCTAGAAAGGACCATGTGTCCCCCCAGAACAGCTGGGTGGGGAGGAGGGATGGAAACAGGAACAGGCTGACCTTTCTGGACCTCCAGCAATACCCCCTCGTTTCCCAGGAGACCCTTCCAAGGCACACTGAGACGTCCTCTCTGACACCAGGGGAGCCACCGGAGAGATCACGGGGCTTAGACGCCTCCCATTGAGCTCTTCTCCGGAGCTGTTCCCACTCCACCCACTCTGAGGCTCAGGGACACGCAGGTGAGGATGGGCAGAAAACAGCCAAATTTCACCTAAAATACCAAATGGAGCTAACGTTCACTGAGCACTGCCCTCTGTGTCAGACACTTCACACGTGCTGCCTATCATGCCGTCTTGAGAACAACCCCGGGCGTATGCATTTGTGCTTTTCTACCAAGAAGGATTTGTCTCCAGGGATCATTTGTAATGTCTAAGACATTGTTAACTCTCCCAGCTAGGCGGGAGAGGGGGCAAAGAGTGGGTACAGTGGACATCTAATATCTAGAGGCCAGAGATGCTGCTAAACTTCCTGCAGTACACAGGACGGCCCCTTACAACAAAAAACAACCTAGCCCAACCCATCAATGTGCCAAGGCTGAGAAACCCAAGTGCAATTTACAAACGCACAAAGAAGCGCTGGAGTTCAAAGCCAAACAGCTTCTCTGACACCTCACAGCTGTGCAGTGGCCAAGCTGTGTGCTGTACACATCTGTCTGACCCGAAAGCCTGCATGTGCTTCTTCAGTTACAAAATGCCCGTTCAAGAGCAGCTGCCCACCAGGTCCCATCTGTCCTGGGAGAAAACAAACGTCATTGTTTCTCACTCCGCAAGCAAGCAGGCATCTCACCCGCCGACCAAAAGCCCGTGAGCAGCTGCTCAGGTGCAGGCTCGGCCCTCCAGGGCTCTGGAGGGTTGTAGAGGTGTGAGCTCCACCTCTCCCTCCAAACATTGGGGATCTCACCCGAGTGGCTGCAGTGTGTACGCACGGAGGGGCCTGGCCAGTGTCAGTTGAGGGTATTGCCCAGACGCCCGTGGGCATCCGAAGGACTGTGGGCCTCGGTGGGGATCAGGGATGCTGCCTGAAGGGAGAGCAAGACTAGGGCAGGTTCGGGATCCCCCAGCGGGGCCTCAACGCTCAGGGGTGAGCTGAGGTCCTGGGCCCGGAGAGTGAGCCTGACTCTGAGGCCGGGCCAGGAACACGGGAGGCAGGGCTCTAGTCAGGCAGGTGGGCGATAGAAGGGACCACTCTCTCTCCTCTCTGTCTCTTGCTTCACGGTGTGACATCTGCTTGGCTTCCTCTAGTGACTTCACAGCCCTAACAGCCATCTTGTGGATCATTACCTTAAAAAATGTCAAAAGACACCGTTTCCTCTGCATTGCTGAGACAGAACCTCCTTGC
Organism: Phyllostomus discolor; assembly: GCF_004126475.2. Classification (NCBI taxonomy): domain Eukaryota; kingdom Metazoa; phylum Chordata; class Mammalia; order Chiroptera; family Phyllostomidae; genus Phyllostomus; species Phyllostomus discolor. Next base: position 50,020,479 of record NC_040910.2, on the reverse strand, counting down.
CTCCTGTGTGCCCGCCTGGCCCCTCAGCGGTGGTTCAGAGGAGACAGAGGCAGGTCACAGAAGCAAGCCCGCCGGTGGGGGTAGGGCTCAGTGCGGGGAGGAGGTAGCCGATAAGCCTGGAAGGTACGGCACTTGAGAGGCAGCTTCTGGAGAGCCTTGAGTGCCAGGCTGACGGCTAGGAGGAAGGCAGAGGCTGGATCCCCAGAGCTAACTGGTTCTGGGAGGCAGAGTCTGTCTGGAGCGATGTCGCTGCCAGTGTTTAGAGAAGGGAGCTGTCCCGACGCCCCCCGCCCCTTCCTCCCTGCCTGCTCAGCGGAGGCCTCCCATTCTCCCAGTGCTTCTTGAAATAACATTAGCGCAGCAGACGCCCCAGCTATTAGGGGGGAGGGTGGACCCGAGTTCAGGCGGCGCTGCCCTTTATCTCAAGTGTCCTCACTGCTCAGGGAACACAGGGTCTGAACACATGTGCACGCGCCTCCATGCCTGTGGCCCAGGAGGAATTATCCCAATGAATGTCAGCAAATGGACAGGAACAATGAGGCCCAGTGAATGAACGAGTTGTAAGGGGCCTTTCATGGGGCCTGAATGACAGCTGGATTCCCGAGGAAGGGTGCCAGCATGAACAGTACCCACATCCTGACAGCGAGAGGCCTTGCACGCCGGCCAGCGCCAGCGCAGCAGGGCCGTAGCGGGAGCAGAAGGCCCTGGGGAGCAGAAGGCCCTGGGAAGCGCACTCCTGGGCTCACTGCAGCGGCAGGGAGGGGCGCCCTGCCCTCGTGGTGGGCGGCCCTCAGACCAGGGCCAGTTCTCGGAAAGAAAGAACTGAGAAGGGAAGCAAACCCAGCCTCATCTTTTCACCGCTGACACTTGGTGGTGGTGTGGGTGGGGTTGGGAGGGGTGGAGGGTGAAGCTGGACTAGGAAAAGGAAATTTGTGCCAATAACAGCAATTTCTAAGGCAACTAGCTAGGTGTCTGCCATTTTTTAGTGTCCTTAACACCAACCCATTAATGTCTCTTCTCCCAAGCTCTTTAAGCCTCTCTGGCTTATCTCCCTCCTTCCTCTAAGAGGCATTTAGCGGAATCTGTGGAGATGAATAAAACAGTGTTAGTCCCCAGGAAGCCCAAAGACTAGTGCAGGGTGGCAGGTGAAGAGCGAGCCGTTTAAGGGAGAGGTTGGAGTTGCTGCTGCCAGCTTCAGGCCCCCTGACGTAAAATGACAGATGAAGAAGCAGGGGAGGGCTTCATAGAGGAAGTGATATTTGTGTGGGACTTTGAAGAGTGGGTTACCATAGGCTGGGGTCACAGGGCAAGTTGTGAAAGAGATTCTTCTAGGTTGAGCCAACAGCCTGAGCAAGGCAATAGGGTTATATACCGAGTGGTATTGAGAGAAAAGGCGAAGAACCAGTGGAGGGTGAATGGTGGAGCAGAGCTGGAAAGCGGGGTGGGGACCCAGGTCACGAAGAGTCATGAATGCCCTGGGGGCACAGGTGTCTGAGGAAGGGAACTAGGACCCTTATTCCAAAGGGGAGAGGCTGAGATGGACCTCAGGCTGCAGTCACTGTCGGCCCGTGTTGGGAAGGGCGGCTTGCAGTGCCGCAGTGTGAGAGCTCTGTTTGTGCTAGAAGAGCCTGAGGCAGGAGGTTTGTTCATTCATTCATTCCGAGAATGTTTCCCAAGCTCCATCTCCGCGTCAGACCCTGTGCCAGACTAGACGGTCCAAGAGACTCCGGCTAGTGGGGCGTTCCCGCACGGCTCTCCGCACACACTGTCGTCCTGCCAGCTTCCCTGCAGCCCCAGAGTTCCCCAACTGCACCCAGTCGGAATTGGCAGTAGACACAGATAGCCCCCCTGGGAAGTATCCAAAATGCTTAGAAATCATGTTCTTGTGGATCTCTTGGGAGGTTCTTGGCTCCGCAGTGGGTAAAAGGAAAGAAAAGGGTGCTTTTAGGGCAGTTGGCCTGCCCAGGGTCGGCGGGGGTTTCTGGCATTCTCCCCATCCGCTCCAGTCAGAGTGACTGCCAGCACGAAAATGCCCACTGAAAAGTCCAGTTCTTTTTTTTGTTTATTAGGGTGACTTTGGTTCATAGGGTCACGGGTTTCGGGCACACATTTCTGTGATCCATGACCTGCAGGCTGCACTGTGTGCCCAGCACCCGAAGTCAAAGCAGCTTCCATCACCAGATGTTTAAAAGTCCAGTTCTTAAGGCATTCTTTTCTTGCCTTTGTCCTGTTAAACTCAGTACCAGCCTTATGTACTTTCCTTCACTCCTGGGGACACCTTCAATAAATATTCACTCTTCAAGCCGTTGTACCTTAAAATGAATAACATGAAACAAGTCTACTCCAGAATTATATTATTTGGCGGTAACCTGCAGGCCTCTTTCACTTATCTTACTTTCTGTGCGGAGAGCGGTGGTGACGTGGGGAAGCAGGTGGCTGCGAGTTTACGGATGTCCCTTCCCAGTGTTGTAAAGTGTGCTGCCTTCTGTTCTGTTGCTAAAATGCACTCTGCCACACTCCTCCCTGCTACTAAGCCCTGACTTGTCTTAGTGAATTACAGCTCACCCGTCATGTGAAGTCTGCACACGAGAAATCAGAGGTCAGTAACCAGCAGCTGATACAACCTCTGCCTTCATCTCCACCGTCTTTTTCCTGTTTCCGCAGGGACCCTCACCCTCCGCACTCCGCTCCCTCCCCTTCCCCCAGTGCTGTGTTTACATCACAACCAAGGCCCTTTCCCAAGTGGCATCCATCTTCCTCCCCCCATTCCTCCTCCTTAACCCCTTTTTTCTCTCCATTCTCCTCTCCACCCCCACCCCAGACTTCCCTTCACCCTTTGGGGTCCCACCCCTCCCAAGTCCCTTTAGACCTCCTCCTGCTCAGGCGCTATCCCCACTCCTGGTCCATCCCTCTCTCTGGGTCTTCAGGAAAGCTTCATTTGGGAAGAAGAGGGGAAGGGAGCTAACCCATATGCTCCTCAGCTCTTCCTTTTCTTTTTTACCCCCAATGTAAAGATTCGCCTGCCCTCTCCACGTGGCTTCTTTGCGCCAACCACAGTTTACAGACATCGCCTTCCAGGAGCCCGTCCCACCCCAGGGGCGACACACAGACAAGCACAGAGAGACTGCCCGCTCTGTTTTCTATCACATCGCCTCCCAGGGAGCCACTCAGCCAGGGGTCAAGGGTCAGGTCAGGAGGTCACTAGGGCTAATTCAATCTTCTTTTGTACTCACTCCAACTTCCGACTACATAAGGCCACCCACTCCTCCCAGTTTTCCTGGACTTTCCCTGTTTTAGTACTGAAGTCTCACGTCCCAGGAACTCCCACCGTCCCAAGCAAATCTGGGGGGCTGGTCACTCTGTGGGTCCCAGACTCTCAGCCCAAAATGCAGCACAGAGCACAGATGACTTAGAAAAGCCAGTGTCCAAACATGTAGCCCCTCAGGTCAGCCATTTAGCTGTGCTCCTACGGCACAGTAAGGCCCTACACAGGCCTGCAGACCCTGGCACCGCCAGCCCTGGACCAGACACTCAGACCAGGGTGCTGTGGAGGCGCAAGTTCCAAAAAGGGAAGGCTTGTCGGGGCGGGGGGGGGGGGGCCTTCTCCCAGCGCTACTCCAGGCTACCCAGGTGGCCCAGGGAGCCCCCTGGGGTGGAGATTAGGGCAGAAAAAGTTTGTAAACACCTATTGTGTCATGTTGAGCTAAAAGAGGGTGCTGCTCATGGAATCCATGGGCCACACAGCAGAATGTGGGCTTTAAAAACATGCTTATCTATTCCTCCCACAAACATTTATTGACCTCTGGGCCAAACACTGTGCTGGAAGTCAGGGCTGCAGTGTTGAATGAAGCACGGTCTTCTGGTCTGTTGGGAAACAGATAAGAATCAAGGGGACCTGCACTGAGCCATGGTCCGTGCTGGTACAGGAGCAAGCGGAGGGTGTGTGGAAGGCACACAGGAAGGCCTCGCACGGAAGCCCTTCTGCGCAGAGCCCCAGCGGTCAGGCCTAGGGAGCAGCATGCACCCCGGGAGAGGGCCCTGGGGGACCACTGCGCATTCACAGAGCTCCCATGGGTCAGAGGGGTGGAGGCGGGGGGCGGGGCAGAGGGAGGTATGGTGCCAGACAACAGGAAGACATAGACGAACAGGGAATCCTGGGGAGAGCTTGCAACAAAGCAAATAACAGGCCTATCAATATCTGAAGGGAATATGATGGAAACTGAGACTAAAGCAGCAGTAGCAGAGTTGTAGGGAAACGCTGGTTTTGAGGAATATCAGCCATAAGACAGAACTGAGTGCTTGCCCGGGTGTGGGGGTGAGGGAGAGGAAGGGGTCGAGGCAGCACGGCCTGGCCACATTCCCTTTGTTTCCCAATCACAGCTGACATACAATATTATATTAGCTGCAGGTGTACAACATTGTGATCAGACATTTATACAACCTGTGAAGTGATCACCCTTATAAGCCTGATACCCAGCTGCTGGTCAGATTTCTGGGGGTCAGATTTCTGGCTCAGCTGCACTCGCTAAGCCTCAGAGCCAGGAGCAGGGATGTGCTGGGGGAGGGCAGGGCAGGGCAGGGAAACTGGCGTGTTCTGTTCTGGACATGTCGAGTGTGGCCCATCCAAGGGCAGATGGCCAGGAGGCAGGTAGCTGTCCAGGTCAGGAGCTCAGGAGAGAGGTTTGAGCTGCAGACACAGATCTAAAAATCGTCACCATGTGGATGCAGCTGAAACTAAGGGGAAGGACAGGCCACCCAGGAGCAGAGGACAGGCTCAGGATGGAACTCAGAAGAAAACCAACATTTCCGGGTGAAAGAGGTAAAAGTGATGGAGGAGAGGCCAAGGGAAGATTGTCTCAGAAAGGACGGAGTTGAAAAAAATATGGAACCACCAAGACGTCAAGTTTGAAAACAGCCCCGGACAGCAGTTCTAGTGGGTTGGTAGGGCAGCATTCAGGCCTTTGTGGGCTGAGGACAAGGGAGGAATGAGCGGGTGGCAGCAGTGAGTCTAGCTGCTATCTCAGGAAGCGTGGCTGCAAACAGGACGGAAGAGGGCTGTTCCTGGGGGGATGGAGTTTAGGAGTTGGTGTGTTGCTTTCGAGTTGGCAGGCTTGTGCACGTTTGAGTGCTCATGGGAAAGAATAAGAGACGCCAAGACCTTGACACAGAAGAAAGAGAGCATGGTTCGTGGAGCAAGACGCCCAGGAAAGTCAGAGCCGACAGAGCCATAGCACGGCTGGCAGGACGGCCGGTGCTGCGAGGACATGCGGTTGTGAGTGGCTCAGGGGAAGGAGCGCTTCTGCTGCCTTGAGGAGCTGAGAGAGTCTCCTGTAGCACTTCCAGTTATCAGTGTGGGGATGAAGTCACCTGCAGGCAGGCGAGTGCACAGGTGGACACGACCAGACAGAGTGGCGAAGGTAATGGATTTGCCTTGAGAAACACAAGGGCGGCGGTAAGAGCCCAGGCTTGCTGGGATATCATGGTTCTCTGGTATGCCCAGCAGACTCTGGGCTCAAAAGGAGTTTACTATCTAGGTGAGAAAAGCAATGCAGAGTCTTCTGAGCAGCAGAAACCAGGAGCAATGGATGTGGGAGAGGGTGAGGGGCGGTGCAGATGGGAGGAGCAGCGTGACAACAGCATGGAGAAGGGAAGGGGCTTGGTGGGCCCCTGAGAGTGAGCTGGGCTGCCGGCAAGAAGGTCATGTTGGTGTCAGACGCCACCCTGAGTGTCAGCGACCCTGTGTCCTGGACCCGTTGGGAAGCATGCCTAGTTGGCCTAGCTTGCGATGGTGGCAGGTGAGGTGAAAAGGGGGGCTGGGGTTGAGTTGTGCAGGGCCTGGCATGCAAGCTGGGCTTGTCACTTCCTGAGACGGCGGTCCGTGTCGATAGGGGCAGGCTCTGCCCTGCTCGCTGCTCTGTCCGTGGGCCCTGACGGTAACCGCAGGCAGTAAATGCTTGCCAAACACTCGGGAATGGGGAACAGAGTCACGCGTGCTCCAGCAGCTCACCCTACAGTGACAGGTCTCTCTACCTGTCCAAGCAACTACTGACACATGTCCTGGGAGGTGACACACCGCTGTGCCTGCCCTGCCAGGGACATCGTTCCTGCTTTTGCCTTGCTCCCACCATGACTGCACTGTTTGGGCAGTGGATGAGCTCTGGCCAGTGAGCCAGAAGTCCTGGGTTCTAGAACCAGCTCTTCTAGCTGTGGCCCTGGAGCTCTGTCACCATACCTGTCCAGGGTTGTGGGGAGGACAGAGGACATAAGGACCCGGTGTGAAGGTGCGTGCAGTACAAGGTGCCACAGCACCTTATGTATCCCCATAGGCAGAGCCCCTGGTAAGTGGTCCATTTAGCTGAAGCTCCCTAGTTCCTAGTTGCTTCCCATTCCTTGTCCCTTGTAGTCAACTGAATGCTAAGTGGCTGAGGGAAGGGGGCAGGGGACCAAGAGATGCCACACTTCCTTCCTCCATACCCTCACCTCACTCCTGGCCTGGACCTCAGGGGAAGAAACATGGCTGATAGGTAAGGTGACCACAAGTCCCCATTCATGTCAACTGTCCTGATGTAGTTAATACCAGTGCTCCCCATTCACTCTTAAAAGTGTCCAAATTATGTGGTCCCCCGACTGACAGTCTGTGCTGTGTTTGGAGAGTCTGTGTTCCTGGGAATGCTGATGTTTGCAAACCAATGGCTTTGCTTGGGCACAGAGAGAACCAAGAGTGGCTGGCAGCTTAGCCACATCTCATCTTATGCTGCATGTATGTCTCCCTGGCCATGGTCACCCCCATCATTTTGTTATTCTGCCCACAGGACGTGGGGACAGAACCCCATAGCCAGCCCAGTGGCAGCAGGGAAGGTATCAAAGGGGGTTCTCGCACCCTCGGCTCTCTGCCACCTGGCTGTGACGTCATGGGTTACAACGAGCAGGCGGCCGGGTGTCCTGGAAGGAGTCAGTGTGCGGGAAGATTCGGACCAGACTCCCTTGCCCTGCTTTTGCATTTGAGAGGACAGCTCCATAGCTTATACACACCCAATCCCAACTTAAATATCTAGAGTTGCCTGACACTCCAAGACCCTTAGTCCACATTGTCATTTTCAGGAACCCTGAGTGGCTATCTTGGAAGATAGGAGGGAGGGAAGAAGGGAGGGAGGGAGGGAGGGACGTTGGTTGGAAATCTCTTCCTGAGGGAGGGTAAGGTTTTCCCCAGGGCCTTGGGTGGATGGGAAAGTTGAAGGGATGGGGGTGGGGGACATGCAAGGTTAGGAATTATTCAAGTGAATTCTATTTAAAGTGTTCATCAGACTCAAAGTCACAAAGACTTGCCCAACGTTTCCTCAATATATGACAAGGTCTACCCCTGAAGGAGCTTATAATAATTCGAGTGAGGCTATGATCAATACAATAACATACAAGGAAAATACCAAAAACAGTGATTTTCAAGCTTTATCCTGCGTCAGAATCCTCTGGAGGGCCATGAAAACCCAGACTGTTGGGCCCCAGGAGTCTGGGTCGGGTGGGCCTGAGTATGTGCGTGTCTAACAAGGCCCCTGGGGATGCTGTTGCAGCCGGCCGTGGAGTCATACTTTGAGAACTGTTGCCTGCAAGGATCTAGAGGCCGACGTGCCTCAAATTCACATGGGAAGCTCCATAGAGGAGGCAACATTTGAGGTGGGTCTGGGCAGCTGACTAGGGTTCAGGGTACCAAATGGGAATAGCTAACAGCTACTGAGTACGTGTAATGTGCCTCACGCTGAGTGCCCATGTTAACTGGCATTATTCATTTAATCCTCGTAGAAATCGGACGAAGTAGATATGGTTGTTGTCCACAGAGACACTGAGGGATTAGGAGACTCATTTTGCCATACCAACTCCAAACAGCGTTGAGGAGACACAGCACAGGAGGTGTTGCTGAGGGCCCTTTAAGACTCCCCCAGCTAGAGGTCCCTGCTCCTTCCCAGGTCTCACTTCTGCCCCAGATCTCCAGGCGCTGTCATGTGCCCAGCCCAGACTTCAGGGAATGGGTGGGTATCTGTGGCCTTGGATTTGATTTCCCAAAAGGGCATGGGGCTGGCACCAATTCCTTCAGACACAGTGGAGAAAGGGGAGGTGCTTGTATACCTTTCCCTGAGAAGTGGCCAAGGTCAGGGAGGTCCTTCCTGGCAGAGGGTAGACCGCATGGAGAAGCGCCGAGAGGCAATTTGGTGAACCAGGAGCCATTGAGCATCTCTGGTGCGTGAAGCACAGGGAGGGGTGGGAGCGAAGCTGGTGGGACCTTCAAGTCCCAGCATTTCCACGAGGCTCTCCAGAGCCTCTTCATGCAACTCTGGTTATGTCAGAGGGTAACCCCTGACAGTTAAAGTATCACAGAAGTCAAGAGGACGGTATTGAGGGACTGCAAGGGCAGCCGTTGGCCAGCTCTGTGGGATCCCTGGGCTTTGCAATAATTATCTCACTGGCTGCTTTGCTAGACATGAGGCTTCTAGTTCCCCGACAGGACTGTGCCCTGGAGGAGGAAGCAGTGAGGGTGAGAAATCCGGGCAAAGGTGACACAGAAGTCAAAATTCCCTAGCCAGACACACACCAGAGAGGATTAACTCAGGACCTGCAGAGACTCGTCAGGAACAGTCATGGGTTCCCATGTTGTGCACACAGATTCCATCAGACAGGCCGTGACTTTGAGCACAAAACACACTCAGGCACACATGGATGATGACTCTAGACACCGAAAGCCACACCCCCTACAGGACCCAGCTAAACTCCTGAAGTCATTCTAGGTCATTTCCAGAGTCAGGAGTCTGAGCTTCGCCCTCTGCCAGGGCTTCTCCAACTCCAGTCCCTCCCCCAGTACTGTCAGCTGGTGGTCACTGGTACTGATCCACACCCATAGGAATCCCCAATTTAGAATATGGAAGAAGGAGACTTGGTTCATTGGAAATAGCTCAATTGTGACACAGCAAAGCTGTGAAAGCAGCACAGCTTTTAGGTGGACTTTGGGCCAGTGGCCCTAGGGCAAGGCCCCTAGACAGCTCTGCTGTGCTCTACTCCACTCCACTTTTCTCTGCTCCCCTCTGGAGAAACATCTTGGGTGGGGAAGTGCAGCCTGCACTGTGGGAAAGAAAGGGAACATGCTCTCAGGAACCACAAGGGAGCTGGCTTACATAGACAAAAGTCCCCACCCCTGGTTTCTGATTGGTCCATCCTAATGCAAATGAGGACCCCCCCCAAATCCTCACAGTTTGATTTGTCCAAAAGGCACTGTCCTGATTGGTCAGAATGGAGCTACTCTGATTGCTCGGTGAAGATGCAGATTGGGGAAAATATAGCTGGGCAGCTCCAATTGGATGGAGGAAAGCTCCAATCCCATTGGTTGAAACACAATTCCAGGAACTTCATTATAAGGGCTGGCTCAGATGGCAGAAACGTAGTGTAAGCAGGCAGTTCAGTGCTGAGGCAGGTAGTTCTGTGCAGACTTCTCCCCAAAGTGCAGTTTGCAAGTAGAAGTGGCTGCTAGGCTCTATGGTGGGGGGTTGTTTGGTTTTGTTTTTTATTTAAGCCCTGTCAGCCACTGGGAGCCCTTCTTAGTAGGTATCTTCTTCCTCGGGATCCACAGTTCCAAAAACCACCAGGAGACTACCGAAATACACACACTCAGACATACTGGACATACTCAGGGGATACAAAAGCCAGCCAGTGGTGGGAATGAGGGACAGACAAGGAGCAAAGAGGGGCTCTTTAGGACAAGCACTCTCCCGGACTTCACCTACCTGCCATCCTTCCATACCTGCCCACCATCTGGACTAGTCAGCACCTTCTATTGTGAGACCTCCCTGTTCTGTTCAAGAAGCAAAACTCTCCCAGGGATAGAGGGCTTTCTACTCTACCTGCTTCTTTCCACTGTCTTGTTGCCTCTGTCCCTTGTCACACTCTCACACCAACCAAACTTATGAGCTCCAAGTCCCACTGGAGAAAAATACCACTTACCGCCTGGCCGCAGCCCTGTCAAGGCTGGTGATAACAATGGAGTCACAGCTGCTGGGATGTGTTGTGGGGACTCAGTCACATCTTTAGTCTAGCTACTTCAGTCTGAGTAACTTTAAAGCTGTACCTCCCAGCTTAGAGCAACATTGTCACTGCAGCCCTTCTTTATCTCTTGTCGAAGGAAGACAGCAGTGGGGAGAAGGCTCTCTAGGGAGCCGGGAGACCAGGCTTCTGCCCCAGCTCTGTTCCCGCCTTGTGTGGGCCTTGGACAAGTCTGCTCTCTGGGCCTCAGCAGTCTCTAATCACCAACCACTGAAGCAACACCATGTCCGGCCTTAAAAGCCTTTCTCCTTCCTCTGGTCCACCTGTGACCTGCTGTCACCTTGTTTCTCATCCCACTGATTGTCCGGGGCTCCTGCCCTCTTAGGATGGGCCTCATACACAGCTGGGGTGATTAGGTGGGTGTCACTGTGATGCCATCAGAGGGGCCTGAGGCCCCTTTTACTGTTCGGGGGGCACACTGTTAGTGAGAGGCTCTCTGTTCCTGGGACCAAATGGAACGGGAGGGAACACACTCGTTGTGTTTTCTTCTGACTGGGGAACTCGTTCTACCCACTGAAGAGGACAGTAATGTGAAGGTGGGGACAGGTGAAGGAAGGTCAGAATTTTGGACAGATGAAGCCACAAAATCATTCCACAGAGTCAGAGAGACCCTGAAGGAAGTTGAGACACCTCCCACCCATGTGAGATGATGGATTGTGTGATTTTCCAAAGGCTAACTAGGTACCAACTTTGGTACTTGAACCAGGGAGAACATGTCGCTGTGTGCCACTCCCCTCCCCCTTCCCCAAGCCCGTGGCCCACATTGCGTCTCTACTGACCCTGAACCTGACTCAGAATACTGTAAGTAGTCATGAAGATGGTAAGCAGGTAAAAACTTATTGGTTCTGGCTGTCAGTTACTCAGACACAGACCTGGTGTCTTCACATCTGCCCTTCCGGGATGTACCACTCAGTTCGTACTCTAGGGTGGTGAGGTTTGACAAGCAGGGGGCCATCTGTCCCCTGCTTTCTGGCCTCCAAAGCCCTAACTGGTCCTGGCTCCTCACTCTGACCCGCTGAGATGGGAAGGAGTCCAGCCAGACCCTCAGCCCTGCTCTGGACATTGCACATGCACACGCAGGCGCACGCGCACACGCACACACACACACACACACACACACTTTGAAGACCATTCTTTAGAAGCTAAAGCAGGAGAAGTGGGCCCTCGTGCCCTGTGGCACCCTAGTCTTGGGCACGGATGAGGCTCATCTGCTGTCTCTCATGGGAGCAGCCACTGCACTAACAACTGCAGGGGTGAAATTTGCATGAGCTTTGCATGTAACTGTGGCTTAAATTTGGAAAGGAGAAGGGCAGGTCTGGATTGGTGGGTAATCATGTTCCTAAGGAGAAGCGTCAATCAGCCCTGTTAAGACACAAACTGCCCACTGGGGACAAGGAAGTCTCAGCCGCCGCTGACCGCTGAGAAGCACACACAAAAGGCTGCCAGGAAGAATGGCTTTTGACTCCTCCCAGCAGTGGGAAGCAGAATTGCTTCCGATTGTTCTCACCCGATGGAATGACTCAGCCTGCCAGTGATTTCCCTTTCACTTTCTGCCTTTCCAAGGAACCCAAGTGCACTTAATTGAGAGCTGCGTGGGCCCCTGCTCCCAGCCCACCAGCAACCTGCTCCCCCCAACCCCCCTCAGCCTCTCCAAGCTGCCCACGCTCCCCTACCTCCTTCTTCCTCCATCTTTACTTCTTTTTCATTCATCCATTCACTCAGAAAATGCGTATTGAGCTTTGCACTTGGAGCCCTCCAGGCATCAGCAAAGCAAGCTTTGGGAGGGTTGCAGACTGGGCTGAGATGATTAACCAGCTCCCAGGCTCACCCCTACCCCAGCCCTGGCCCCAGATCCCGTCCTCATCCAGAGTAGCAAATGGCAGAGAGGTCAAGGATGGTAATAAAAGCACCGGAATTCCAGATAAGGAAAGCTGAGTCAGGCAGTGTACTGGGGCAGGGGGCAGAGGGTCAGGAGGAGAGTCATCTCCAAAGGGGAGTCCAGTAACCCTGGGCACCATGCCCCACTGAGCCCCATCCAGGGCCCCCACCCGAGCCCAAGCAGGCAGATGCCACTGGACTGGTCTTACACTCTGCGGGCCCCACCTCCACCCTCCTGCAGGCAGAGAGGCAGGTCTGGTCCAGCCCTGCTCTGCACAGAGAGATGCTAACGATGAAGAGGGTGGGAGGGGGTGGTAATCCTTTCTTAAAGACCTGTTCCTTTAATTTTAAGACATGGGATCTAGTTCTAGCGTCTTTCTGCACTGCTTACAATTTCACAAGCACTTTGGTGTGAATGTAACCAACGTATACCGTTATTACTGTGGTCAAGCATTTTCATTTATATATACTTCATCTAATCATGTGACCACCTCCTGTCTGAGGTCGGCATCAGGTATGCTTATCTGACACGTAAGGAAGTAGAGAGGCAGGAAGGTTAAACTTTATGGCAGGTGAGAAACAGACCCGCCAATCTGTGAACCTTTGTCAAAGGCTTAATACCATCAAGCAGGTAGCACATGCATCACGTAGGGGCCCATGAATGGGTCCCGATGGCTCCCTCCCGTGGACCCATAGCTCTCTGGGCACAGGCCCTGCCCTCAGGGGGCCTGCCGGAGGGGCCAACAAGTCACCAGGGCAGGGCCAGAAACTGAACCTCTTGCTGCACGTCCCAGAGTTGGAGCAGGGAGAACCAGAAGCAGAGCTGAGTTCCCCTGACCTCTGCTGAGCGTTGTTCCACCACAGGACTGTCCCCAAACAACAGCAGGTCTGGGCACTTTGGGGTGATCAGCACCATGTGGACAGAGAAGCAGGAGGAAGATTATTGGGGCAATGGCAGAAACAGGGTGACCTGGGCAGCACCTTCTGCCAGGGCGTCTAGTGGGGGGCGGAGGCAGCGTCTCAGCAGGGCTGCACTAACAAAACACCACACGTTTACTTCGCACTGCTGTGCAGACTGGAAGCCCAGAATCAAGGCCCTGGTGGGTTCTGTCCCTGGTGAGACCCCCCTCCCTGGTTTGTAGGTAGCACCGTCTCACTGTGTCCCCACATGGCGGGAGGAGAGGCAGAGGGAGAGAGAGGAGGAGAGAGAGACTGAGCGAGCAGGGGCTCTCGGGTCTCCTAAGGGCACTAATCCCACCATGAGGACCCCACCCATGCGCATCTCACCTTCATCCCGCCTAGGCCTCGCCTCCTGATGCCACCCATTGGGTATGGGGCTTCAACACATGAATTGTAGAGGAGCAGAGGCATTCAGTCCATAATTGGCAGACAATAGAGTGAGAACCTTTACCTTACTCTGTCTGAAAGGAAACATTAAAAACCACTCGTGTGCTGGAGGCAGAGGGAACTAGCTGGAGTCCTCAGTTCAAGTGGTGCTGCTTTTTAAAATGCTTTGTATTTGGGGGGCACCTGTCCAGTCCCTCCGCCATCCCCTTGAAAACAGAGACGCCACCTTTTTTTGCTTTGTATTTTTGGTTTTTTGTTTTGATTTTGGGTTTTTTTGTTTTGTTTTGTTTTGGGGTTTTGGGGTTTTTTTGTCTTGACCAATACCTTTGGTCAGGACTGGGATGCAAAGGACATAAATGAAGGTAAATTTCCTTCTCCTCAGGTGGCCACTGAGTCAAATAAAGTCTAAGCTCTGGAAGTCTGGGTTGGAACCAGGTTCTGCAGACCTCACCTCCGATCTGCACGTATGGGACCCACTATAATCACATCTCCCTGGGCCCCAGCTGCCCTCTGCAAACTCAGCCAGGGTTCCCAGGGAACTGGTTTTATTAAAAAACATACTGAGAGCCTCCTGTGTCCCTAGCACTACACTCAGCTCCATGTGGGACACAGTGAAGCTCTGGTCTCATTGCCGCCTCCGAGGAGGTTGAAAGATGGGGAAGGGATAGCCCTTCACCCCTAATGCAAGAGCTGTCCCCAAGCCTAGCGCCCCGAGTGCCAAGGGAGCTGCGCACCACAGCAACTGCATTCGGTGGAGGGACTCGGAGGTGGGGAGACCCAAGCCAGGCCAGGAAGAGGCAGGATTCTTCCTCTGAAACAAAGGGATGCCGAGGGCTCACTGCTAGGTTCAAGTTCTTTGAGAGAGGCCCGCCCCTCTTCTTCTAGGCATCCTACTCGGCATTTGGCACATGGTCTAAATGTGAATGAATAATGGCAAGTGTGTGTTCTCTGGGTTCCACAGATAGACCTGAACCAAGAAAACAAAGGCGTGGCTCCCCAGGCTAAGGTTGGAAGTTGTCCTGGACTGGGAGGCCCCCGGAGGGAGGGAGACAGCTGCAGGCAGAGCTCTGGTCCCAGCCCAGCAGCCACGAACAGAGTTGGAGGCAATTCAACTCCCCCATCCCCCTCCACTGGGCCCAGGCAGAGCCTGGCGCAGCTTCTTCCTCGGCCTTCTCAGGCACCGACCCCCAGGGGGGTCATCTCTTACAGAGCTGCGCACTCACAGGATGGGATCCCATCTGTGTCAGGCAGCCTCACATGCACACTCCCCACATACCTCCTTGCACAATCAGCAGGGAGCTGCTCGCCCTGGTCTGGAAAAGGGAAGTCAGTTAGCCCCATCCTGTTGGCAGACTGGAAAGGATACTGGTTTCAAGTCCAGAACTTCTGATGTGACTGGGCAAGCCCCTTCCCCTCCTGGGGCCTCTGGGCAGCTCCTGCACAGAGGAAGAGCTGGAGTAAAGGGTCTCCAAGGCCCTGAACAGCTTCAGCGTTATGGAATTTGGACCATGGAAAGTGCTGCCTCCGTGTCCAGGCTGCCTCAGAGCAGGAAGGTCCTTTGTCACCTGCAGCAGGACAGTGTCTCTGGCCAAGACTCCTTCACCCCACTCTGTCACCAGGGTCCTCCCTCCCACCTCCTCTTCTTCAGAACAATGACTCCTTCGCCCCGCCCTGGAGTAACACAGGGGAGTGGGATTCGGGGCTCTGGTCCCACTCCTGCTGCCCTCCTTCGATGTGTTGGCCAACATGGGTCTCAGATGCCACCTCTTCTTGAGTTTCAATGTAAGGGGGAGGGGCTTTACAATAAGGTGTCTTCCAAGACTCAAAGAAAATAAATCTTACAAAAATTCCCGCACGTGTGGGGAAGTAATCATATACAAAAACGTTTTAGCAACAAAATGGAAACACCTGAGCAGAGAACGGTCCACAAAGTGTGGCAGAACGACTGTGCAACAGGCGAAGGAGCGAAACATGAGTGGGTCCCCACTTGCAAAATGCTAAATAAGACCATCAGGTGTGCAGAATGATATGCACGATGTGATACCATTTATAAAAAATGAAAGGCAAGCCCTGGCTGGCATAGCTCAGTGGATTGGGCACAGGCTGGGAACCAAAGTGTCCCAGGTTCGATTCCCAGCCAGGGTACATTCCTGGGTTGCAGGCCATAACCCCCAGCAACCGCACATTGACGTTTCTCTCTCTCTCTATGTCCCTCCCTTTCCTCTCTAAAAAATAAATAAATAAATAAAATCTAAAAGAAAAAAAAAAGCTAGTCTAAAAAAATATTTAAAAAAAAATGAAAGGCAAAGCAACACATAGAGTATTCTCGTATGTTAAAATGTTTAATATCAAAGACGTACCCAGAAAATTCGTGATAGGGAGGGACACTGCCTCCCCACCCCCAGCCAGGGAGAGAGCCATGGGGAGAGGGAAAGAATGGGGAGGGGATTTCAACTTAAGTATTTCATTTCTGAAACAGATATTACATTTCAACAGTTGTCAGTTCTGCATGAGCTACTCAGGTTATTTGTATACGATTTTGGTATTTTACTAATCAATTAAAATTAAATAAAAGAAGAAAACTTTAATAGTGTCATGTCAGGGACGAGGGTGAGCACTCGTAAGGTGCCTACCCGAAGCCCACCCACCGGAGTCCTGGTGGCCGCCCCTCTGACCTCCTGCTCCCTCCTTTCATTTTATGACCCCTTTGAAGTGGGTCTGCAGCCTGCCCCAGTCCTGGGAAGGGGCTGGGGGCCCTGGGGGCTGAGTTTTGGAGGAACGAGCTGCACTGAGGTGATACCATTTCCTTAGTTTTACTCCCTCTGCTTGCCCCCATTTCCCCAGTCCCTGAGGGGAAGCCGGGAGTCGTTAGTTAAGACAATAATCTAAAACCAAGTTATTCATTCCTCCTCAGAGCCCCAAGCTCATGCCTGATCCCCCACAACAGGATATATTAAGATTCTTAACCTGGGTCAATCAAGGGGCGTTCCGGATCAAGTAACCTTAAGAAGTTGCAGCCAAATCTTGGAGGGGAGACACTTTTGTGAGGAGGAATCAATAGCTCTCACTCACTTCTCAGGAGGTCTCAAAGAACTGAACTGCACCTAGCCCCTCGTGTTGTGTTGGAAATGGCCTAGGGGAGGACAAGGCTCCGCAGAAAAGGGAGGGTTACACCTGGCACCCCACCGTCTCTCTGGGGTATCAGCGCGTTGTGGGGAAGCTGCAGTCCTCAGACCACCGAGGCAGTTCTGGTGGCCAGCCAGGTTGATCTGGGAATTCAGGGAATAAGCCATCCATCGTATAATTGAATATCCCAGCAAACTTGCCTGGAGAATAATGAGAAACAATAATGATAACCAGCACTGGTGATTTTTTCCAAATACTTGCTAAGCTATCACTTCTTTCAGGTTCATACTGTGAACTATGAAAAAAAAAAAAAAGACACCAACTAAGAAGGACTCCTGGTGGCTAGTTGGGCTCAAATTTTTAAAAACAGTGTGTAGCACCCATTTCTGCACAGGGCCTCTCAGCAAACTGCACTTCAGGAGAAGCCTCTGCGTTACATCACCTACCTCTGAACAACTAACCTGTCCACCTGCACTGTGTGTCTGCCCGCTGAGCCAGCCCTTATAAAGGAGTTCCTAGAATCCAATTTCAGCCAATAGGACTGAGGTTTTCCCATCCAGTCGGAGCTGCACAGCTCTGACCAATCAGAGCAGCTCTGTGCTGACCAATGAGGGACCAGGAGTGAGGCTTCTGTCTATATAAGCCATCTCCCCTGTGACTCCAGAGCCCATTTCCAAAGTTGAAGGGTGAGGTTGTCTGACACCTGCTGAAACACAGAAGCACGTGTAGCGGTTCCAGTGGCACAGAGCTGCGTAGCCAAGGAGGGCCCTGGGGCCAGGGCGCACTACATAGTTCCCTTGAGCTGTTCCACAGCGGCCGTGTTTTACACAGCAGTGCTGTATCACTGTTAAGCTGCCCACAGCTGTGTGCAGTGAAGTTTCCTTCACACACCCCAAGTTGTGGATTCCTTTTGGTGTTCAGTTGGCACCAGTGACCATCAGTTGATAATACGGAAGTCCTGTGGCAGGGCAGGCATGGCTGTCTCCACTTCACAAGTGAGGAAACTGGGGCACGGAGTACTCAAGTCACTTGCTCAAAGTCACACTCAGTCAGTGGCACAACTGAGGTCGTAAAACTTTGTACCTCGAAAACCAGCCTTCTCAGCTTTATCACTGCTGACAGTTTCAGTCAGATAATTCTTTGTCATAGGGACTGCCCTTGCCACAGCGGCCACAGTCACCCCAGTCACGCCTACTAGATCCCAGTCTTGACAGTCAGTGTCTTGTCTCCAAATCTGCCAAGTCACCTGATTGAGAACCACTGCTCTGAAACCCCCGGCTCCACCTCAGGCCTCGCCGCTACTGTTCTCCCCAGGGGACCATTCTATCCAAGACAGTGGTCAGGCCACCTCTCCTGGAATGCCATCTTCTCAGAGACCTTCCCTGGGCGCTGCCAGTGCAGTGGTAAATACACACTCACACACACGCACGCTGTTCGTATCTCTTTGGTTTTTGTTTCTTATTCTATGCACTTACTGCTCTCCTCCCTCCCTTCCTCCCTCCCCTGCACTGTGCATACTTGGTCCTCGGCAGATGCTGAATAAATACTTACTGAATAAAGGATGTAATGAACCCCCCGCCCACAGCCCCATCATCTAGGCTCAGCCTGCAGATGTCATTGCATAGCAGCCACTGGGACACACCCTGCTGGGTGGGCCTGGGAGTGGGTGGCACAGCTCGCCCTGGGTGCTAGAGGAGGCTGCACAAGGGAGCTGGCACGGCCTCCCTGAGCTCAGTGGGTCCCTGTGGGTGTGCCTTGGACAAAGCCACCTCCTCGGTAAGAGGGGGCCAGGCAGAGCAGAGATGCCTGCCGTGTGGCTGTGGTTGACCCTCCCACCAGGACCGCTCCCTGGGAGGGTGTGGGGAGAAGGAGAGATGGGGAGGGGGAAGGAGGGAGAGAACACTGGGAGCAGGAAG
Organism: Phyllostomus discolor; assembly: GCF_004126475.2. Taxonomy (NCBI): domain Eukaryota; kingdom Metazoa; phylum Chordata; class Mammalia; order Chiroptera; family Phyllostomidae; genus Phyllostomus; species Phyllostomus discolor. The sequence goes on along the minus strand of NC_040910.2, from coordinate 50,002,129 downwards.
GGAAATATGGGGAACTGAGGAGTGAGGTGGCTGGAGGCTGAGCATCCTGATCTTGTGGTGACCTCACCAGGCCTGGGGAAGAGTGGGGAAAGATACGGACCCTCACCCTCCCTGGCCAGATGTTCGGACTGATTTGGGCAGGGCCAGAGCTGCTCTTCCCTGCGGTTTGGGTTGGGAGGGTGTGTAGCGCTATTTCTCACCTTTCTGAGTCTAGACAGGCCCCTCTTCACCTCTGTGCCTCGACCTCCACATTCCAGAAAGGGAGGATCAGAGGCACGTGTCCCGCTGGCGTCAGCCCTCATTTCCTTGGGAAGGAGAGTGCAGAGTGGAGTGGGGCAAGGTGGCTGTGGTGGGGCAGAAGCAGCTCAAAGCTGAGGGTGCCCCAGGATCCGGGTCATTGCCTACCCTGGCACAGCCGCCACAGTCCTTTGCAGGGGGTGGGGTGCGAGGGGCTGGCACTGGGTCTGGGGGAGGTCCCCTGAGGTCTCCGGGGCCAGAGTCTGAGAAGTACAGCTAGGGACAGGAGATTCCTTTTCCACCAGCTGTTCTCTTTTCCTCTCTTCTCTTAGGACCTGAAGTCTAATTGTTGATGGATTCCTTCTTTGAAATCAGTAGGAGGTCGTGCAGAGCAAGGTTACCCCAACATACTCAGTGTGAGGTTCCATGGTTCCCTCCCTTTTTCCTCCCCAGTCCTCCCCTCTTCCTTTCCCTTGCTTGAATCTCCAAGATCTGTGTGATGGCTTATTTCCACCCTGAGTACATACTTCGGGCCAAAGGGATTTGTTTCCCAGGAATAAAATGTGCCCCTTCCCCCGTCCTTCCTGAGCACAGAGATGCAATCCTGCAGGGCTGGGTGGGTGGGAAAACTGGGGCTGGGAACTAGGCTGGACCACAGCCACGTCTTCTGTGATGTTCTCTCCAAGTTGAAAACAGAACAAGTCCAGACACTGAGAGGTAATTAGTTTAGCTCCAAGTGGTTCTGGGGATAATCTCAAACTTCAAAGCTCCTCTGTGTCAAGACCCGGGGAGTGGAGGGAGGGTGGGGGTCAGGGACTAAGAATGCACTCAGAGGACCAGAGGCCACCACCCTTCACCCCCGCCTCTCATTTGCTTCCCTCCCATCCTTGGTCTTTTCCTCTCAGTCCCCCGGGGCCCAGAACCGTGCTTTCGCTTCACAAGTCACCCAGCTGCCACTCGGTTAGCAAAGGGACTCACCTGCACTTAAAACCTTGTTGTCATCCACCCAGAAGGGAAACAAAGTCATGCCAGAGGTGAGGACCTTGACTGCTCCTCCAGGCTCTCTCCCTCCCCACCTAGGAGACTCCCTTCGCCACCCAGGACTGACCCCTCAAGTCTCTGAGCCTCCCCTATAGTCCTTAGCGGTGTGCTGACACGTGGATTCATGGAACCTGGGTCTCGTTCCACCACGGGCATCAGTCAGTGGAACACAAGGGACAGGTCACCTAACTGCCCTGAGTCTCTGCCTCATTCTCGTTTTTGTTCTAGGAGCTATAGATGCAAAGTCTTCGCTCTCATGGACCTTGCATTTCAGTGGAGACATTCACAACGCAAATGTAAACATAAGATTATTACAGGTTAAAGCAAGTGTTATGAAAAAAATAAACAGGTTGGGATGATGGAGAGTAGTGGGGGAGCGGCACTTCTCCCAGAGTGACCAGAGAAAGCTGCCTTGCAGAGGCGACATGTGAGAGAGAGCGTGCTGTGTGAAGAGCTGAGGGAAGAGGCTTGTCAGCGGAGGCGGCAGCAGGCGCGAGAGCCCCTTGGTGGGAAAAGTCTCGATGCGTTCAACCAGCAGGAAAGCCGAGTGGCTGTGACTGTAGCTACAGGCAAGGAAAGAGCAGGGCGAGATACGGTTGGAGCAGCAGGTAAAACTGGGTCCTGCTCGGGGCCTGCAGGACTTGGTAAGGAGTCTGCTTTGCTCTAAGAACAATGGGAAGCCTTGAAGGGTTTCCCTCAGGGGCGTGACTGTTGCGCCGCTTCAGATCCGGAAGACCACAGAGTGTGGGAAGACAAGTTTGGAGGCTGTCTCGCCGTGCAGGTGAGAGGGGACCGCGGTGGGGCAGGAAACCACAGGCGGACCCACGGAGAGTGGCTGCCTGATGCTAGCGATAACCCCGCTGTGGTCTGCGCGTCTCCTGGGCAACACCCTCGCCATGTCCTCCTGCTGATCACACGTCCGTAGAGCGCCTGTCACGTGCTGAGCGTTGCCCTTGACCTCTGTTAGTGTACTTCATCCTCAGACTGCCCCTCTGAAATAGCTATGTCTTTATTTGGTAAGCAAAGGAACCTCGGAGAGGTTGATTTTCCAGTCCAGATCTGCCTTATCTCCCCAACACTGGGCATGCAGATGCCCACAAATGTACAACTGGATGGGCAAAGAGCAAGTCATCAGTTGCCCAAGGGGTATAATGTGCAGAGTGCAGGAGAGGCTTCTGGCCAAAACTAGCTCTCCTGCGTATGGACCACAGAATAATTCATTGCCTTAAAGGACCTGAAGTCCTCAGATAAGCAAGAGATGGATGACCAGGGGGAAGAAAAACATATTTTTCATTGTCACCTGTGAAGTGAGCAGAGGAACTCCATGCTCCTGGGTAGCACTGTCAGGGAATGGGATGCAGGGAAGTTACAGTTGGAAGAGCAAGAGCACATTCTGGAAAATGTGGGGGTGGGGGCACATTGACGATAACACGGGAGTGATGAATGCTGGAGGGAACACTGGTAATAACAGAACATGGATGCCAGTGGAAGTACCCACTGTTTAGGGAATGCCCAGTACATGCCCGTTAGCTCACAGTGGCACCGCGCGCTCCTCGCGACAGTCCTCAGGGCAGGTGTGGCGGTGCCGCCTTCATCCTAAGAGACCATCAACCTAACAAATCTTTTCATAGGAGAACTTACATTACACTCACAAAACGCTGTTTGGTTGTGTTGTGCTTTTACTTATGAAATACAGAGCCTATTTATTCATAACACAACCACTTTATTCTTCAGGATACCAATGCGCGGCTGACTCCAAGCCTTCCCACGCAGAGCGGCCGGTCTCCTGCCGCCGTCCACTTGTCTGAGTGCACGCACAGCTCTCCATGACCTGCCGGGACTTTTTTGCCCTTTCAGGATCGACAGCGTCATTTAAAGCAGAATAAAGAATGCAGGGTTCCTTCTGACTTCCTATTTTATTAAACTTGTAGTTTTGTCTTTCTTAATTGGATAGGCTATCTCTTGACTGGCCTCCCACACAATGCATGTGGGCCTCCCAGCCGTGCTTCGCTCACAGGTTTGCCCAGTCGACAAGCGTGCGGCACTGACGCCGCCGCAGGGTCTTCCTCTGTCCAGTGAGGGGCCACGTCATTGTTACTGTTTTCGACATTTGTCATAAGATACATTCCAACTGCCTTTTTTAAAAACTTAAGTGTGTTCTAGCATTAGTTCACGAGACTGAAGGTTGGAGACGTTAGAGAGTTCGTCCCCCATGGCACAGCCGGCAGGGACACACCCAGGAATCCAGACCGTGCATCACTTACTTCTCCAAGTCCAAGGGTGCGGCTATCTCCCTCCTCCTTCTCTCTTGGACCCTCCCCAACCAGGCCTTTGTGCCGCCACTCCACCAAAACTGCTCTTGCCGAGGCCACTCCTGACCTCCCCATGGCCAAATCCACTGGCCCGTCTCAGCCACCATCTGACATCAGCAGTGCCGACACCCATCCTAGGAGACGACGGCTTCTCCACCTCTGTCTGGGCTGCTGAGTCAGCCACGGGTGCTCAGTTTCGCCCTCACGCTCCTCACATTTCTGCTGCTGCACACCGGGCCTCGGACCTCTCCCCTCTTGCTGCCCTCGCATCTCTGTGGCCTCCTCCAGTCTCACAGCAGGCTCCACTCCACAAACAACTTCCACACAGAAACCTGCAGCCCCGAGGCGCCCACCCACTCCACTGCCTACTCCTCGCCACTGTCACCCACTCCTTGTTCACCCACCCCTGCGTCATCCCCAGCACGCTCCTTTTGTGGTCTCTGCATCCCAGTGAATGGTTCTGGCTATTTGGATAAAAGCAATGGACTCCTCTCTTTCTCTTGCTCCCTGCATTCAATCCTCTGGCAAACCCTATCAACTGAACCTTAAAATTAAATCTAAAATTTATTCCAAAGCCACCATCCTGGCCCAGCCTTGGTAACCACTCACCTAACATAATCGGCCCACCCCACCCACCAAGGCCCACCCTGCAGCCAGGGCTGCTAGCGCCCGGCTTCTCCTCTCACCCTCCCTGCCAGTCACTGCTCTGCAGCCGGGTTGGTCTCCTCACCGGTCTCCTTGCCGGTCTCACGTGTGCCAGGCGGTCTCCCCCGCAGGGACTCGGGATTTGCATGCGGGTTGCTTCTGAGCTGCTTCTTTCTCCCCGACATTCTCACGTGGATTGCTCTCTTGTTTGGGGGGTGTCTCTTTAAAAGATACCCCAACAGAGAGGCCTCCCTTGTGCTCTCTGTATAAACAACCACTCCCAAATTCCATCCCACACACTCTGCTTTACTTCCCCACAGCACCCCTGCCACTCGAGACAGTGTGCATTACTTGTTTATGGCCCACCCACGCCACACTCACCTCGAGCCCACAAGCACGGGGACAGTGAGTGTCTCAGTCACTACTGTCCTCCTGTCCTCCGGGCTCAGAACAGTGCCCTCCGGAAGAGGAGAGCCTAGAGTCAGGACTGAGCAGTGAAGATGCACTCGCTTCTCTGCTGCCCAGACCCTGCTGTAAGAATGACTTCTCTTCAAGTCACCACTGAGGACGGCAGTGACCAGCCCCGGCTGACTGCTGCCCTGTGTCTCCTTCCAGGTCTGCGCTGTCCCAGGCTCGGCGAGGCATTTGCTATGACCACAGTCTCCTCGAGGAGCCAGGACTGCCCCTCGCTGCCGCAGCCACACCGGGTTCCCGAGCTGCCCCGCCTGTGCCCGGCCCCCTGTCACCATGGGCAGCGTCAGCAGCCTCATCTCTGGCCACGGCTTCCACAGCAAGCACTGCCGGGCTTCGCAGTACAAGCTGCGCAAGTCCTCCCACCTCAAGAAACTCAACCGGTACTCGGACGGGCTGCTCAGATTCGGCTTCTCCCAGGACTCGGGCCGTGGCAAGTCCAGCTCCAAAATGGGGAAGAGTGAAGACTTCTTCTACATCAAAGTCAGCCAGAAGGCCCGGGGCTCCCACCACCCTGATTATACTGCTCTGTCCAGTGGAGACTTGGGGGGCCAAGCTGGGGTGGACTTTGGCCCATCTACGCCACCCAAGCTCATACCCTTCTCCAGTCAGCTAGAAATGGTAAGTGGAGGTTTCTGGAGAGGGCGGGTGGGTTGCGGTAGCAGGAGAGAGCAAAATGGGTGGGGAGCACAGGGCAGAGAGGGATGGCGGAGGACCTGGATGTTTAGATCTCCGACAGGCCCGTGTGGCTTGGTAAAGGGTGGAAATGCTCCGCCGCACTGCAGAGATCGAAGGTTGGACGGAGGAGGAGAAGCACTGGTCAGCCTCCGGTGAGCCATTAAGCAGAGAGCAGGGGGAAATGAAAGGCTCTCTGAGCTCCCCCGGATGTAACTGGGTTGTGGCGGCAGGACCGACAGCAGCGTTTTCAAGAGCCCGGGAAGGAGAGGGGGCTCTGGGAGAGCAGATGGAGAGCCTGCTTGGAGAGCTGACAGCTTCTCCTGAAGCAGACGCCTCACTTGCAGCTCAGTGGTGTGGCAGCTCCTCGCTCAAGCCCGGCCAGGAGACGTCTGGCTGGAAGATGGCTGTGAGTTTCTTGCCATCATCTTTAGCAGAAATGAGAGCAAAAGAGTCCTGCATACTCAGAAATCCAGCCCTCCTGCCAGAGTAAGCTCTCAGGAGGCCTACCACTGGACGCCAAAAACCATGTTCCTGTTTCAGCCCCCTGCCCCACACTGGCTTTGACACCCTAGGAAGTGGCCCTGTATGTCTGCAAAAAGCCTTAAGTTTTTCACACTGAAGGGATTATTTATAAATGGCAAAGTACTCTACCAATGAAAATGACCATTTTAAGGAAAGGGTTATACCAAGTGATTGCCCCAGCCCTTGGAGGAAACCACAGTGTTGTTACTGGAAGGGGCAGTGGAGGTAAGCAAAGGGTTGACTTCTATGGGGACACCATGTCACCCAGCCCAGGGCCCCTGCGGCACCCCACAGAGACAGAGCGGAGCTGTTCATCATTTCATGAGGCTGGGACAAGCTGGTGACAGGCGGCATTTCGTGGGTGATTGTTAAAAACATCCCCAGGCACAGAGGGGTTTCTCCTTGAAAGAGATTCAGCACACCATCCGGCTGCTTCAGAGCACCAGGGGAGGTCGCCTGTGGCTATGACCAAGAAGGGTGCCATGTGGCTGGGTGGGAGGGAGGCCCAAGGTCACGCAGCTCTTTTCCTCCCCAGGCCTCAGAGAAGGGCGCAGTGAGGCCCACAGCTTTCAAGCCCGTGCTGCCGCGGTCGGGAGCTATCCTGCACACCTCCCCCGAGAACACCAGCCACCAGCTGCACCCCGCCGCTCCGGACAAGCCCAAGGAGCAGGAGCTGAAGCCCGGCCAGTGCTCCGGCGCTCTGTCTGACTCTGGCCGCAACTCCATGTCCAGCCTGCCCACACACAGCACCAGCAGCAGCTACCAGCTGGACCCGCTGGTCACAGCTGTGGGGCCCGCCAGCCGTTTCGGGGGCTCAGCCCACAACATCACCCAGGGCCTCCTCCTCCAGGACAGCAACATGATGAGCCTGAAGGCGCTGTCCTTCTCCGATGGGGGCAGCAAGCTGGCCCACCCAAGCAAAGCGGACAGGGGCTCTTCGTGTGTGCGCTCGCCCATCTCCACGGACGAGTGCGCCATCCAGGAGCTCGAGCAGAAGCTGCTGGAGCGGGAGGGCGAGCTGCAGAAGCTGCGGCGCAGCTTTGAGGAGAAGGAGCTGGCCTCCAGCCAGGCCTATGAGGAGCGGCCGTGGCGCTGCCAGGACGAGCTGGAGGGCCCGGAGCAGAAGTGCAGCAACAAGCTGAAGGCAGCCTCGCAGAAGAGCCAGCGGGCCCAGCAGGTGCTGCACCTGCAGGTGCTCCAGCTGCAGCAAGAGAAGCGACAGCTGCGACAGGAGCTTGAGAGCCTCATGAAGGAGCAGGACCTGCTGGAGACCAAGCTGCGGTCCTACGAGAAGGAGAAGACCAGCTTCGCCCCCGCACTGGAGGAGACCCAGTGGGAGGTGAGGCTTCGGGTGGTCGATGTTTGGTGCCCAGGCCCCGCCCCTCCTCCAGGTTCTGGCCAGTGGTGTGTGGACACAAACTGCCCCAGCACTCTGCGTTCAAGGGCCCCCAAACGGGGGATCCCTGGTAATGATATCGGAGATGCACTTAGTCTGAGCTTCTCGCCCTCTTTCTGTCTCAATGCCTCATGGCCCCAGAATTGAATTTATTGGCCAGGTCACTGACCAAGAGGCTGGAACCATGAGGAGCAAGGCTAGCTGGGCATCCGTGGGCGGGTTCACTTCATCCGCTCTCAGGAGGCTCACTAGAAGCACAGCCACAGCTGGCTTCATGCCAGTCCAGGAGCCACGAGGGAGCAGAGGATGTGTTACTATTGAAGAAAGGACCCCCACCCACTGGTCAGAGTGACCCCTCTGTGGCAGGTCTCAGTGACAGAATGGACAGCTCCCCCTAGAGGCGCTAGTGGGGCTCCTGTCAGGTGTCTGGGATGGAAACAGGCTCATGCGAGGGCAAACATGCACTCAGACACACCTGGAAGGGAGGCCTCTGCATCTGGCCTTGCCGGAGACTGCTTGACCCCTGCCCCTGTTGCCTGGGAGCAGCTGTTCTCCTCAGGAGGCCCCCGGAGGTGGTGCTGGTGCAGGTGGGAGCGTGTTCCCAGCAGCTCTGCAGTTCCCCCCAGGTTCCCCAACTCTGGAGAGGGACTGAGGGGTCACTGTGTCTGGTGGGACCAGCACCGCCCCCCTGGCAGCACAGCCACCTGTTTACACTGAGCTCTCTGGACTTACCCTGGAGATGAGAGTGACAGTGTGGCCGGGAGTGGAGGCAAAGGCTCCTGTCTGTGCAGAGACGGGCAGGGACTGGACAGGTGAAAAGGGAGCCACATCGTTTGCCAGGTCTCCCTGCTCAGAAAGGATGCGGACCACGGGGCAACACCTCTCCTCCTCCCCATCGGTGCGGGCTCTGCAGACGGGCCCTGGCCGTGTTGGTCAGCCAGGGCCCGGGACACCTTGGGGCAGCTCGGGACACTTACACAGCCAGCGCTGGCATTAGGCATCCATCCCTGTCTGTCCCCTTGGGGCTAAGCTGGGCATTGCTGTGAACCTCATCCCCAGGCTGTCCAGTCAGGCTATAGAGTAAGCCACTAAGTCAAATAAATTAAACATTTATGATACCATAGAATAAAATGTATTTACAATAGTGAATAGCGTGTTCTGAAGTGCCAGGCCCTAGGTTCTCTCATCTACACTCCTTACCCGATGGAGTAGGCACTATTCCGAATCCTCAGTTTACAGTTAAGGAGACCGAGGCACAGAGGGGTTATAGTAACAAACAGCAGTTAAATGACTTGCCCATGGCCATCCCATAATAAGTATCACAGCCAGGACTTGATCCTGACGGCTTGGCCCAGAGTTCAGATTGTTCATCACGGTGCAAATAGTCACACAGGTCCTAAGGGGCCAGTTCAGAGTCCCGAGCCCAGCCCAGGCCTCAGCCGTGACTCTGAGCTGCTCCCTCTGTGGAACAGATACCGTGGAAGGCACATTCAGTGCCAGTCAGTGCTTCCAAGGGGCTCATGTCAGCAAGGGGGCTTCTGCTGTGAGAGGAACAGGGAGGACTATCAAGGAGGCTTCCAGTCTCGGTCCAGAGTCCCCCAGTTAGAGGCCCAGGGCCTGCCGAACCCCACCGCCTTCCCAGGACAGCGGGAAGCACTCGGCCGCACTACCACACTGGCCTTGGTCTTCTCCTGAGCCACTCCTGCCCCTGAATGGGGCCAAGACCCAGAAACACACAGATCTACCTCAGTGCCTTTGCTTTTGTTTGCAGATCTCAGCTGACTTTGGATGGAGACTGGGAACAGAAGTGGTGGGGGCAGGGGCAGGCGGGAAGAAATCTACCACCCATCAGCCCACGTTTAATCGATAGGAATCAGGCCCTGGCTCGGGCATGGCGCCCATCCCGGGGTGCATGCGTGGGTCCAGTCTTCACCCCAGTAGGGAGGGGGAGCCAGGTGTGTGCAGGGGTGAGGTCAGAGTCTATGTGCATGAACGTGGTGATAGAAGCGTGGCAGACACAGAGATCAACACCACTGGTGTTAAGTGTGGATGATGGGGGTGCCAGCAGTGGGCAAATTAAACTGCTGGTCACTGACTGACACGTGACCGCAGGCTTGGGTGTAGACTGAGATTTGGACTCTGAATTGGGGGAGAGGGAGGCGTGTAGATGGCAGAGCCAGACTACAGAATGAAATGAGCCTCAGGAGGGGCATGACCTTCATGGGTGGGTCACCAGACCAGCATGCTTGGGGACTGGCAGCTCCGTGTCAAGACAGTGTCATTCTGTGAGGCAGCAAGCATGTGCCTTGCCCTGGATGGTGACCTCTCACCTTTGGCACTCTGCTTCTCTCCCACCCGGCCCTCGGCAGGTGTGCCAGAAGTCAGGCGAGATCTCCCTCCTGAAGCAGCAGCTGAAGGAGTCCCAGATGGAGGTCAACGCCAAGGCCAGCGAGATCCTCAGTCTGAAGGCGCAGCTGAAGGACACGCGGGGAAAGCTGGAGGGCATGGAGCTGAAGACGCAGGATCTGGAGAGCGCCCTGCGCACCAAGGGCCTGGAGCTGGAGGTCTGCGAGAACGAGCTGCAGCGCAAGAAGAATGAGTCGGAGCTCCTGCGGGAGAAGGTGAACCTGCTGGAGCAGGAGCTGCTGGAGCTGCGGGCCCAGGCCACCCTGCAGCGCGACTGTGGGCCCCGGGCGCCCGGGCTGGGGGCCGGGCCAGGGCTGGCCTTCGCAGAGGACATCCCCGCCCTGCAGCGGGAGCTGGAGCGGCTGCGGGCTGAGCTGAGGGAGGAGCGGCAAGGCCACGACCAGATGTCCTCAGGCTTCCAGCACGAGCGGCTGGTTTGGAAGGAGGAGAAGGAGAAGGTGATCCAGTACCAGAAGCAGCTGCAGCAGAGCTACCTGGCCATGTACCAGCGGAACCAGTGCCTGGAGAAGGCCCTGCAGCAGCTGGCCCACAGGGACGGGGCAGGGGAGCCCGTGGAGATTGACCTTGAAGGGGCTGACATCCCCTACGAGGACATCATTGCCACCGAGATCTGAGGGGCCCCAGGAGAGGGAGAGCTGGGACCTGGCACTGGGGGGCAGGGGTGCTGAGCCTGTCTGGGGCTCCCCTCGCCCTCTCCCTGCTCAGTCACTGGGCCCCCCGGGCACAGGCCTGGGACCCTCAATGGGAGGGAGTGGAGGGGAGCCAAGGGACTGCCGCAGGGCCTTCCCCACCTCCCGTGGTCCTGTGCAGCCCGCCAGACCTCTAGCTTTCCCAAGAGGTGGCACACGGTCCCGGTCCTGACACTTGGGGAAGGCCTCCCTAACCTTGGCCTGCATTCAGTACTTAGAGTTGCCCTCCCCCAGGGACAGCGGCAGCAGCTGGGAAAGCCAGTGACCACCTCTCCGCCCACAGTCTTTCTCCCCAGGATGCCTTGGGGTGCCTTGGGAACATAGAGAAGCCATTCGTGACCAGAATCCCTGTCACCTGAGCGGGTCATAACCCGAGCTCTCCCTCTGGCCAAGGAGGTGCAGGGATGGAGCAGGGTGTGGAGAACAGGCTCAGCACCATCAGCGCTGTCCCAACCCCGCAGCCATGAGAAGGAGGGAGAGTCTAGCAGCAAGGACCACAGGGGCCGAGGGAGAAGCTCACTGGTCTTGGCCAACCCTGCTGGTCCTGCTAACTGGGGATGGGGGAGGGAGGACAGACTCTAGGCTACTGGTGGCCTTTGACCTTGGTGACCACCCTCCTTAAAGCCATAGACACTGAGGATCTGGGCAGGTGCTGGGAAGGGAAGATTGGAGACACCAGACACGGGGTGGGTGTGGCTTTCCAGTTGTCCCCAGGAGAGCCTCCAGGTAGTTCCTCTGGGGTCGGGAGGCGGGGCTTCCCCACCTGGCTGAAATTAGCCAGCGGCTACTTTGAACTAGTTTTCTTCCCAGGAATCAAGCTTTTGCTGGACCTGAAATAACCTATATCCACAGAGACCATTCCGGGTGGTCTGGGCAGCAGCCCACCTTTTCCCCTTCACATGTCCAGTGCCAAGTTCAGACAAAAGTCCTTCCTGGTCAGATGGGGTCCCAGAGTGCCAGTGGCCGGAGCCCAGGAGGGGAGAGTCAGAGGTGCAGGAACTGCCTTATGAATGTCCCCAGGGCCACCCACTGGCCTCCCTCCATCCCAAGCCCCACAGGAGCCCCGGCTGAAGAAGCCAGAGGCCGCAGCTACTGGGAGCGGGCCAGCACCTGGGGAGGCTGGGCATTCTTTCCTGAAGGTGTGCAGGGCTGGGGAGGGCAGAAAAGGTAGAGTTGCTCAGTTGCTTGTTTCAGGAAAATTTTTTTCTTCTTTTTCCCTTCTTGACTTCCCAGAAGCAAGCCAGCTCTAGCAGGCAGCCAGGCTGCTCCCCGTTCTATTTTTGACTCTACCGCAGCTGCTGTTCTCAGGACGGCCAGCCCTTGCCAGTTCTGGTGCCTCCTGCCTGCCTGCCTGCTGGGAGGGCTCACCCAGGCAAGGGGCATGAGAGTAGCAGGGCACCCGGCTGGTCCACACCGATCCCATCTGCGTCCCTGACCCCTGACATCTGGCCACAGGTCCCCTGGGTGCGAATGGGGCTGTTCCTCTTCCCGCCGCTGTCCCTCCAGGACCCACCACGTTCCTTCCCTGACTCCGGGGTGTGGGCAGGGCCACCTGCTCTGCGACTGGCTCTGCCTCCCGGTCCCGAGGGTTAAGCTGTGCCCATCCTGCTGCCTTCACATGACAGAGGAGCATTCCTGGAATTTGAAGCCACAGCTTAGTCATAAGCTAGGTTTAAACCTGGAATCCATAGGCCAAGAGCCCCCTCCCTGCCTGGAGGCCACTGCCCCCCACCGGGCAGAGTGCAGAACCCTGAGTCACAGACGTCCTGTTCCCTGTGCCACAGCCCTCCGTCCCTCCATGTCCACCAGCCTGCGCGTGTCTTGTTCAAGTCCTTCCTCCCGGTGAGACTGCCCCAGGCTGGAGACACCCCCACACCCCTCTCGAAGAGCAGTCCCTCACCAGAGAAGAGGTGGGTGTTGCCTATGGTGTGACTGTGCCCTGCACCCCACATGCCTGCCCTCAGCCAGCCGCGGATGCCGCCCCTGGGCTGCCACCAGCAGTGGCAACAGAGTGCATCAGTGTCCTGTAACATAGCAACCTCAGCACCAGGTGGTTCTTCTTCCCTTCCCTGTAGAAAAACATCCTTATCCTCCTGGACCATGCCAGACCCAGCCTCTCCAGAAGGAGGCCCTGACCGGCAGAGGCTGAGCAGGGCTGGGGAGGTCGGACGGCACGAGCCTGCGAGCAGGCATTCTGGCCAGGAAGCGTGAGCTCACTGCCCTGCACTCTGAGCACCACTGGCCTCCGTGCTCGCTCAGTCAGACCCGACTGCTGCACTCCCCAAAGAGGGCCTGGCCTGAAGATGCTCCGGCCATCTGCAAAGAAAGAGCAGTGTCCAGCACCACCTCTCCAAGGAGGCTCTGCCTCTGGGACTGGGGATGACCAGACTCTCACAGGCGCCCACCACAGGAGTCTCCTGTGCTCACCAGTGTCGTTCAGGGACTCCTGCTGGGCGCAGTGTGCCCACTGTTGGCGCTGGGCTCTATGGGGACTGGGGGCCATCTCTCTCTGAGAAGCAACTGCTGAGCCCCTGCCCTTGTCCTGGCCCATCCAGGGCTGCCCAGGAGTCTGCCAGGCTGGCCTGTTGGAGCAGCAGCTTCAGAAGAGGGCACTCCCCATGGGCCTCAAGTTCCCTGAAGCCAGAACATTCACCCCGTGCAGGCGGACACTCCCCGCCCCTGCAGCGTGCTGGGTACGCGCTGCATCTGCAGGCAGAGCCAGACTCCCCCCGCCAAGGCTGCCTTTGGTCGGAACAGCTTTTGGAAGAGTATACACACAGTTATTTTTCTCTCGGTCATTTCTTTTTTGATTTGCTTTGCTTTTGACAGCTTTGTTTTATTTTATTTTTGATGCCCCTTTTGGCCATGTAAACTATTTCTGGTGATTTTATGTTTTTATTTATGAATAAAGAATGCCGTTTCTCATGCCCTCCATAGCCACTTCTGTCTACCCACACTGCCCCCCTTCCCTGGCTGTGGCTCGGCAGCTTCTGGGAGCCTCTCCATCAAGAACAAGAAAGGTGGCACCCCCCCCCCCAACCCCGCCACCGGGGAAGGAGGTAGGACCACCTTGATAAGGTCGATATTGGCTGGTGGGAAAGCACAGGTCTTGGCGTCAGCTGGACTTCCAGATAGACCCTGCCACTCACCAGCCCTGTGGCTTTATCTCTCCATGGGCCCGAGGCTGATGCTGAGGAAGGGCAAGGAGACCAAGGGACAGGGTCCTCTGCAAAACAGAGGGTCCTCTCCTAAAGAAAGCCCCTCCCCAGCCACAGCTGCAGGCCTCCCGTGTTCACGCCTTGGACACTCAGCTCGCCAGCCAGCCCCTTGGTCTCTTGCACGCGGCCTCTTTGGCAGGAGCCCAGAGTGCCCACTGTGGCCACTACCCAGGGCCTCCCAGCTGGGAAGGTGCAGTCGCCACAGTGGCCATCTGTCCAGCCACCCTGTGCCAGCCTACCTTGTTTACCTCAGCAAGAGTTACCTACTGCCCTGGCGGCAGACCCTAGGCTCGAAGGGCTGCTACTGAGGTGGCAGGTGACAAGAGACATGGAGAGGGAGTAAGAGCACAAGGCAGCCAAGGGAGCACACAAGGGTAGGTGACAGCGCCCCTGAGATGGAACTGATCAGGATGTCCCGGGAGGGTGGCAGGCAGGAAGGGCCCCCCAAGGGTGGACACGAGAGGAGTAGGGAGGGCCCAGGGCAGGCATTCACAGCAGTGAGGGTCCCTGCCTGCCTGCCCGCCCACCCACCCACCCAGGTGCCTGGAGCACATTGGAGAGACAGCAAAGCCAAGCTGCTGGGGGCCTCCTGCCCCAGGGAGGTCAGGCAGCTGGGAAGCAACCAGGCTGTGACTAGATCCCACACCGGTCAAATGCCAGGGCCCCAGCGTTGGGGCAGAGAGGTCACGTCAGGCCTGGGATAACCCTGTCCATTCTTCCTCCCCGGGCTGCTAGGCTCTTGGGCAACGCCCCTGAATATGCCTCCCACTGTTCACCCCCGGGCAGCCTCCGCCCCTTGAGTTCAGACAGACACTGGGACTCACTGTGACCTTCCCCTGTCACACTCTTGGAGGCCCTGATCGGCCTTATAAGAAGCCCCCCGAGTGTGCTACCCATGGGGCAGAAGGTCCTGCTGTCCCAGCTGGGCTCCTGCTGAGTGCAGCTGAGAGAGTGACCAGGATCCAGCCAGCACCCCTGGAATGGAGGTCTACTCCCCACTTTCTGCCCTTCCAGAATCCTGACCCCAGGACACATGAAAGGGCCATGTCTTTTTTTTTTTTTTAAGATTTTATTTATTTATTTTTAGAGAGGGAAAGGAGGGAGAAAGAGAGAGAGAGAGAAACATCAATGTGTGGTTGCTGGGGGCCATGGCCTGCAACCCAGGCATGTGCCCTGACTGGGAATCGAACCTGAGATGCTTTGGTTTGCAGCCCGTGCTCAACCCACTGAGCTACGCCAGCCAGGGTTGGGCCATGTCTTTTAAGCCCTCAATTCAGGGCGGTTTATTCTGTAGCTTAGCAGTAAACAACACAACACCCTCTGGCAACCCCCTTGCATGCCACCCCAACATCCAAAGGGTGAGGAACGATAGGGAAGCAGGGCCCCTGGAAAGGGACCAGCCATGGAAATGACTGTCACCAATGCAGGACGGGCAGCCAGGCAGGCAGCAAAGGCTTTCCCCCTCCCCCTCCCTCTGGAGTGTTGTTGAGGATGCAAGCTTTCCATGAGCCCCCAAACTTGCTTATTACTTTAGGGTGGGGGAGAACAAAAGAGAGATGTGAGAGACAAAGAGGGAGAAAAAGAGAGAACAACCAGCTGGAGCCTTGGCGTGGCCACACGGGCCCCAGGCAGGCTGTGCAGCTGTGCTGGTGTGGAGGAGGCAGCGGGCTGCAGTCCCCAAGCAGCCGCCGCAGCAGGTGCTCCCTGAGCCTTGTGGGGGAAGTCATGCCGTCCCCAACTTCTCCCCCACCGTGCATCACGGGCGAAGCATCCAGCATCGCGTTTCGTCCCTCCTGTGCACACTCACATGCTCACTCAGCAGATATGTATTGAGCTCCCACCGGAGGCCGGCTCTGAGCCGCACATGGAGATCCAGGGGTGAACGAAAGAGCTGAGCCCTTCCTCCTACAGACCTGGCGCTGCGGAAGCAACCAGTAACGCGGGTGAGCCCCCCATCCGACGGGTGCTGCCATCAGTCTGTGCATGGGTGGTGCTGTGTCTGCAGGGTGAGGCCGGGAGACCTGGGCACAGGGCAGGGAGGCTGGAGGACCAAAATTGCCCCCCATGTCAACATTTCGGGAGACTGTGCTAGTCACTGTCCTTCCCTAACTTGGGCCTCCCCGCCCCGACCCACCCCCAGGCGCTCTGTCCTGGAGACCTCACCTTCCCGGGCCTCAGCAGACACTCTCCCAGGGGCCGCAGTATCCTCCAGCCTCACACTTCTCAGCACACACCTGCACGTGTGCCCTCTCCCACAAACCCAGCACCGCCCATCACGCCCAGTGAAGACCTCTGACAAGTCTGAGGTGTTAAACAGGGCTCTTCCCCAGGTGAGAATTAAAAACAAAATTTTGCAAAATGGCACAATCCTTGCACAGATGCTAAAGGTAAAGCAGCATCTCTCCATGTGACTTGACTGAGAAGTGCTCCATCGATTGTCCACCTGTACACACGTTTTACTGTCTGCCTGCTGTGCGGAAGGGTCTGCTTCGCTGTGGCCTCACGGACATGTGTTCAGCTCATTGTACAATCTGAATCGCTCCCCAGGATCACTTTATTCCATGGGTCTCATCTGGCAGTGGGAGCCACCATCGGCCCCCTGCCTTTCCCACGGACACACGAGGGTCAGGTTTACCCCCCGTGCTGCTCCCACAATGCCCTCCTCTGCCCAGGCCCTTCAGGGGCTCCCCACTGACCTCAGAATGAAGTTCAATGCCCTCACTCTGTGGTGCCAATGCCTACCTTGGCAAACCTGAATCTAACCACCGATCAAAGTGGAGTCACTGAAACATCACACCTGCCATCAATCTAAGGTCAATAAACACTGAGACGTCCCAGGCACGATCTGGGTGAGAAAACCCCACTCCGCTGTCGGCCCTGTGCTCCACCCTGAGGCCGGAGGGGGCTGGAGGGGAGGCCTCTCGAGGGGAGGCGGCTCGGCAAGGGCCAGTGCCCATGGGCGGGATCAGAGCTGCTGTGTCGGTGACCTTGGCTCAGTCCTCAGCCCTGTGCTTCAGAGGGTTGTTTTGACAATTAAATGAGGTGATGCCCAACAAAAACAAGCTAGCATCACTGTTATTATTACTACTCTCCTAATTCGTTAACCAAGATTATTATCATCTGTTCGTACAAGGTCCCTGCTTCAATCTGCGAGAAGCAACAGCGGCCCGGGCTCCAGCAGCCCCTGCAGCCCCAGCCCTTGGGGAACAGCTGACTTTATTCTGTCAGCTGTCTCCCCCACCCTGCTTCTCCCCGCTCTCAACTCCAGAAGGCTGGCTTGTAGGGACAGCCCCCGGGGGAGAGGGTGCAGCTGGGGGAAGAAAGGAACAAAGAGGAATTTGCTGGGGGGTGTGGCGGAACAGGCCTGGGCCTGAGCCAGCCTGCGACACTGACCAGAAGCCCCACCAAAGGGAGCAGCGAGCCTCCCGTTCACCACCCCAAGTGCTGCCTCTCCCCTCCCACGGCTCCTCCCCCACTCAGCCCTGCCTCTCGGCGCCAGCCAGCCCGAGCTCGCACACAGGCACACACCCGTGCACACACACAGAGTTGTCCCCTCCCTTCCCCCTCCTTCTCCCCTGCCCCCACTGCCTCAATCAGAGCTAATTGAGCAGTAAGCTAGAGACAGCGTTTATCATCAGTGACAGGTGAGACAAATGAAATCCCTACACCAAAAGTAACAGGATGATTCACCTGCTGTGATCCATCACTGGTGGCACCTTCTTGGGCTGCAAGGCCCGGCGAGACCCGGTGCTTGTAGCTTGTGGGTTCAAAGTCAAGGCTCTCTTTGCTCGAGTGGTTTTTCCAGGCAGGAAGACAGGGGCACAGCAGAGCAGGCCAGGAGGCACGGGGCGCTGCCCACGCCCAGAGGGGGGGAGGTTAACGTACCAGGTGGGGGACAGATGACACCTCAAACCCTACTTGCCTCGACCCCTCTCGGGGCCCTGCGCTTCACACAGGAAGACGCTGGGCCAGGGAGCCTCGGGCCCTGGGTTGTGGCCGTGGAACTGACACCAGGCTGCCTCTCCCTTCCACCCTGATTCCAGCCCCAGATCCACGGTCCCTGACAAGCCATACAGGTTGTATCTGAGCTCCCCCTCCCCACCTGCCCACAGGCAAAGAGAGGCCCCCCAGCGCTGGCCTTCTGCCGCAGGGTCCTGAGATGCCGCCATTGGACAGACAGGTCTTCGGGCTGAGCTTTCAGAAGTATGAACATCCCGGGGTGGTGGCCCCGAGTAAGTGAATGGGGTTCTGAAGCATCTCCCAAACTAGAGAAAAATGGGATCGTGTGAGATGGCTGGGCTCCAGGCAGGGGAGCCGCAGTGAGGAGATGGACTGTCGGCTGGTCCAAGGTCACCTTGTTTCCTCCCCTTCGCCTCTCAGAGTGGCCCGAGCGCTCCAGGGCCACCCAGTCTCCAGCCCCTGAAGACGCCAGTCTGAGCAGCTCAGAGCTCGGTCTGCGCCAGCCCCAGCTTTGGCCATTGTCAGACTGGAGGGAGAGGGCCACCTGCTCAGGCCTCAGGGCCCTCATCAAGCCCATTCTGTGTAGTGGACCAGGCCCACCAGCGAAGGAAGTGAGGAGGCAGCTGAGCACCTCTGCCTGCCCTCCAGCCCCACCAGCCTCCCGCCCAGCTTCCCGGGCCGGCCCCCATGCAAGCAAACTTTCCAGGGAAATTCTGGCCCGGGCTCCCATCCAGCTGGGCCTCAAAGGCTATACTTAGAAAGTGGGAGGGCCCTTCCTGGTGCAGCTCAGTGGACTGAGCGCAGGCCCTGGAACCACCAGTTGGATTCCCAGTCAGAGCACAAGCCTGGGTTACAAGCCAGATCCCCCATAGGGGTTGCCCGAGAGGCAACCACACAGAGATGTTTTTCTCCCTCTCTTTCTCCCCCCTTCCTTTCTGTAAAAATAAATAAATAAAATCTTTTTTAAAAAGAAAAATAAAAGAACGCAGGAAGAGCCACAACAGTGGCCACGGCAGCTCTGGTGCAGAGCTGGCATCACAGACAGGCACAGCCACGAGAAACCCGGAGGACTCCCAGCCCAGGGCCCCGCCTTCCCGGTGGGTTACCAGCTCCCTCCTGAGAAACGCAAATGATTCTCAGTCAAGTTCACACCGCCACCTTGAAATACCTTACTGTAGCCGAGTATTTTCCTATTTACAATTCCCAAAGGGCACAACTGTGTAGAAAAGATAAATGCCTATTAAGCTACTTTTTTTACACACACCACTCACACATACAGGGTAAACCAGCAGAAAAGACAACACTCCTTTTCTCTAGTTTCCACACGTCTTGAAGTTGATGTTGAAAATTAGGGCTGCTCCTCTGCCCATACCTCAACCCCAAGGGCTGGAGGCAAACGGGGAGCCCGGGCCCCACGCCCAGGCCTGGACCTTGTGTGGCGCCCAAGCCCAGGGGTCGCCAGGCCACCTGAGCCTGGACACCTGATCCTGGGCATGAACCTCGCACCGCCCCCAGCCCCCCGGAGCCACTCTACCAGCCTGAGTCGACTCGACCCTGGAGTATTGGGGCCAGGACTGCTGGTGCCTAGGGACTCAGGCTTGGCTCTTGGCAGACCCCGGGGCCCCCAGGTTGTCAGCCCCTGAGACACCAGCCTTGGCGCTACTCCGGGCCCCCACATCTTGTCCTGCAGCCCCAGTCCACAGCACCACCAGGCCCTGAGCTTCTCCTGCCACCTGGAGGGCTCGCAGCCCTGGCCTGGGCTGCACCAGGAAACCGGATCCTGGTGGAAAGCTTGTCCCTTGACTCCAGCCAGAGCATTGTGCCTCATCCAGAAGGTCCCCAGAGGCTTTGCTCAGACCCTGGCCAAAAAGAAAAAAAGAAAGAAAGAAAATTAGGGCTTGCAAGGTGTGTGTGTGAGTGTGCGTTGTGGGTGCGAGTGCGTGACTACATGGGATGGGGTGCATCCATACAGGAAAGGTCACTCCATCTCTTCCATTTCATCCCTACCCCCACCTGAGGGCAGGTTAACCTCCAGAAAGTCCTCCCACACTGGGGAAGTTCCCCAGGAGGCTGGATCCAGGGCAGACCCAGGCAGCCTCTTGGGTGTGGGAGCAGCTGTCCTGGCCTCACCTCAGGGTCAGGAGGCAGCAGAACCTCAGAAAGGGAAGACCTGACCGTGACGGCTCAGCTGATCCTCACGCAGTGGGGTGAGTGGGCTGGGCCTCCACATGCCCCGCCCTGTCCCCACACACAGCCACTGCCTGTGACCCCCCTGGGAAGAGGCAATGCTGTGGGCTCAGGGGCTCCTGGAGCTGAGGGCAAGTTCAGGGAGGCTCAGCCAGCTGGGAGCTACAGCCACTATGGAGTATGAGTCTCCTCCTGGAAGGGGTGCAGCCCCCCACCACAGCCTCTCTCTCGTCCATACTGCCCTCTGTGCCCTGACTGTTGCCCACCCCCACCTCTGACCCCTGCACCACAAACTAAAGCCAAAAGGATGGGCGCCTCATCCCAGCTCTCGCCATCCCATCTCCAAGTCCTCGTGGGATGGCATCAAGATCAAACCAAGAGTCTGGACAAAGCTGCAGTGTGACCGACACGTACCATGCCCTCTTCCTGTCCCCAGAGACAATTGTGCGGACACTCAGGAACGCTCGCTGCCAAG
Organism: Phyllostomus discolor; assembly: GCF_004126475.2. Taxonomy (NCBI): domain Eukaryota; kingdom Metazoa; phylum Chordata; class Mammalia; order Chiroptera; family Phyllostomidae; genus Phyllostomus; species Phyllostomus discolor. Next base: position 49,981,871 of record NC_040910.2, on the reverse strand, counting down.
ATCCAAACTTGTTATGAACTTGGACCAGTTACAGAGAAAGGGTGTCTGTCGAGTACCTCCCGCAGCCTCGTGGTGAGACTTCAGGCACGTGCAAGGCAGCTGGTGCCACCAGAATGGGGGCTGGCGAGGAAAGGGGGCCCGGGGTCCTGCGCTGTGTTGTCCTGTGAGTCTCCCAAGAGCCGGCCCACCAGTTCAGCTGTCGGTCACCTCTGAGCAGTGGCCCCCCGACGCCCTTGGCCACAGTGGGTGCTCAGTCATCAGCTCTTCCCCTCGGCTGCTGGGGGGCCATCTCAGGCAGTAAGTGGCAGAGGATGGGGCCATCCCCAGGCTCCTGAACTCTACAAAGAACAGGCTGGAGACCAAGGGCTGCGAGATGGGGAGGCAGGAGGCTGGGGAGGGGCTGGCGTGGGGAGGGGCCGCTTCCTGTTCCAGGCAGGACCCTCGCAGTAACAGGCCCTCCCTCCCCTCAGAGGCTCCGTCCGTCCTCAGGGAAAGCCCGTTGGCTACGTGGCTTCGGTCTCTGTCCCATAGGAGTCGTGGCGCTCCTGCGCTGTGACACGAGGCAATCCCCGCCTCACAGGCTCCCCAAAGACCAAGACATGGCCAAGGGCCACCCCACGGCAGGGAGCGCAGAGCCTCACCAATGAGGCCAGCAGCGGGGACAGAACGCGTGCCTTGGGCCGGCTGGGCCTCTGCGCCCACCGCCTCCCTGGGGGCTGACAGTGCCCAGCAACTCAGGCCGGGGCGGGGTTGAGACACCCTTCCTTCACGGTTTCCCCCTGACGGTAAGTAAGCTCCTTGGGGGGCACTCATTCCTCTCACATCCCCACCAGCACCCAGCACTGGAGGCACCCAAACTCGGTCTGCTGGTGCTGGGTGGAGTGGAAGGGGCGGGGCGAGGGCTGAGCCCCAGCTGCACTTGGGACGCACAGGAGTAATTAAGGGGAGGCCTTGCAAATCAGGGACTTGGACAGCTGGGTGGAAGAGGGTGCTCCTGCTTCTAGTCCAGGCTTCTTTCCACCTCGTGAGGGGGGCCAGGGCCCCATCATACCTGACTATGAGGCTGGTGTCCCCTCCCGCAGCCACTGCACCGCCATGTGGGAGCAGCTCCCTGTGGGAACCACAGAGGCCCCACCACATCAGCGCCCTACCCCCGGGGCGGGGGGTTGGGGAGCTCGCAGCCTGTCTCCTCTCTAGTTAAATTGAGGTGACACCACCCACCTTTCAGGGGTCTGCCAGTGTCCTCAGGTCGCCTAACAACTACCACAGACAGGGTGTCCTGAAACAACCGAAATGTATGGTCTCACATTCGGGAGGCCAGAAATCAAGGTGGGGACAGGCCGCGCTCCCTCTGAAGCTCCCAGGGAGGGTCCTGTCGTGTCTCCAGCTCCCGGTGGCCTCAGGCGAGTCCCGGCTTGGCTGCGGAGGCACCCTTCCAGCCTCCGCTGCAGCTTCCCTCGCCTCCATCTCCCTGCGTCTCTCCTCTTCCTGTGAGGACGCCAGTCACGCTGGATTAAGGACCAACTCACTGTAATTACATCTGCAAGGGTCCCATTTCCAAATAAGGATCTGTTCTGAGGGCCTGGGGGTTTGGACGCCACCCGAGCTCGGGGAGGCCTGAGAGGAAGAGGCCACGGTGGGGGCCCCTGTGCCCAGCGCTGACCGACACAGGCCCGTGGGGGACACCGCTGCCAGGCAGGGCAGGGCCAGGGCAGGTAACTCGCTCAAGGCAACTTGAATTTCCTCAGGACAGACCCAGGTCCCAAGGGCGGGGAGCTGGGGCCTACCCCTTTGAAGTGCAAATGCAGGCCCTGGGGCGGCGCTCCCCGGAGGGTCTGGCCCGACATCTGCGCCGCCACCGGAAGTGCGCCCGCCCGCCAGCTGCTCCGCTCTCCCCGCCACGGGCTGCAGTCAGGTGGCTGCAGGACCAGGCCCCAGGCGGCCGAAATCACCACTTAGCGGAAGGGGATTAGGGGACTGAGTGGCAGTGTGCTGGCGGCAGCTGCGCGCCTCCCCATTTACTGGGATACCTGCTGTCCCCTCCAGGCTGTGCGATGACGATGGGGGAGGGGGCAGGGCACAGGGGCCCTTTGTTTAACAGACAGCCCTGGGGGGCCTCGGGGCTCCCTCAGAAGAAGGGCTGTGATAGGAATCACTGAGTGAACTTGGGGGTGAGGAGGGACAGAGGTCCTCTGTGGTAGAAGGGGTCCCAGCTGGCTGCTCCAGGGACACTGTTTGGCTTCACCTCAAACCCAGGGCCAAAGCCAACATCCAGACAAGGGGTGTTCTGCTCCGAAAGCCACTGGACTTGTGAATCAGAGAGAGCGACATGGAGACTGCTGGTCCTGAGCCTCTGGGGGCTTTGGTCCAGTCAGCTAATGGGAGCCTCCTCTTCCTTATGTGTAAAATAGGAGCCATAATGCCTACCCACTGGTCACTGGGAGCAGCGTGAGAAAGGGAAGGGAAAGTGCCCATCCGTAACACTGGGAGGTTTAGCCCCCACACCAACCCCTGCAGGCAGCTGGGGGCGGGGGTGGGGGGGAGGCTGCTCCGTGAGGGGGAGGAAAGCACAGGCTCTGTAAGATGCTCGGTGCAGAACTAAGACGGTTCCTTTCTTCTTCCTCCCTCTGCCTTGTGTGTCTGCTCCTTCTCGGCCCTGGGCACTGTACCATTTCACAGGGTCACGTGCAAGTTTCAGGGCCCTGTCTGGGATCCGTCTGGGCCAAGGTTAAGGGACTTCGGTCCTCAACTGTCTCCCAGCTTCAGGGCAGACTACCCAATGCTGGGATCAGCAGTGAGCGAGTAGGGACAGCGGTGGCAGCCAGTCTTGGGCCCTAAGGGTTTGCTCAGCTGCTGCCTGGGAGTGAGGCCGGGGCTGCCTTCCCCCTTCTCAGAGCCTCACCCTGGAGGCAGGATGCCCTTTCTCCGAGGGGACAGGGCTGTGCCACCAAGACTGTGGAGCCAAGATGACAACTGAAGTGCCACCCGGCTCCTCAGAGCACCCTCTGTTCCTCTGCAGTCCGCTGACACCTGGTGGGGAACAGTGGAAACGCAGTGAGAATCACCAGGGCCTTACGAGCAGGTCCCTAGGGTTTATATCCATAACAAGATTAAAAGCACGGCCACCATCAGATGGACACGCAGATGACCCTGCTAACACCATGAGGCTGGTTGCTGAAAAACCAACAGGGATCCCCAGCTGAAGAGGTGCTTGGGCCATGGTGTGTGGTGGTTTTGCTGCTGGGGGCCTCTCCTCCTCACTGGGGCCAGAAGCCACCTCCGAAGGGTCCGTCCTTTCCCTCACCCCCCCCCCCAAGACCCTCCCCTTCCCACACCCTGAGCCAGTAACAGAAGTCCTGACAACCTGCTGCCCAGGGTAACCGCAGCCAGCTGGCTGAGTTTGCGAAGTGCGGGGAAGGGGGCGGGAGGGGAAGAGAGGTCAGCTGGAGAAGGTCACATCTGGCCCTTTCCTGAAATCTGTGACCAGTGCGTGTCCCCGGCAGTGGCCTGATGTGGTCAGTCACCTGCTGGGCATCAAGACCCAGGCCCTCTTTGCGACAGCGTGGGTGGTGCTGCAGGGCACCGGTGAAGTCGGTCACACAGAGAAAGACAAATGCTGAGATCTGACTTGTGTGTGGACTCGAAAATCACCGAAACCAAAGGACAGATCAGATCGGTGGCTGCCAGGGCAGGGGTGCTGGGAGAGAACCGGGCACAGGGGCCTCCGAGGGCACAAACGTCCGCATGCACGGTCACTGAGTCCTGGGGACGGGATGGGCGGCACGGTGACCACGGCTAACAACCCACGGTGCGTATTCGAAAGGTGCTAAGAGAGTAGATCTTAAACGTTCTCGTCACAAGAAAAAAATTGTAATTGTGAGGTGATGAATGTTAACTAATCTTATTGTGGCAATCATTTTGTATTAATAATATACATATGTAAAATCATTGTGTTGTGCCTTTTAAACTTACACAATGTTAGGTGTCAACTACATCTCAGTAAAACAGGGAGGGGGGAGATCCAAACCCTGTCCCTCCTTTTTGAGAGGCACTGAGCTTGGAAGCGATCCAGCTCTCAAAGGGCACGTTCCTCACACAGCAGTGGTGAGCGAACCGGGGCGGGGGGGCGGGGGGGGGGGCCCCCCCGCAGTGGTGGCCGGGCTTGGGCCCTCAGGCCCCTCTCTTGGGCTTGCTCAGCTGTGGCCTGGGAGTGAGGCCCAGGCTGCCTTCTCGCTTCCCAGAGCCTCTCCTTGGGGGTAGAGCGCCCTCTCTTGGAGGGGTCTGGGCTGTGCCACCAAGACTCCGAGCCTGTGGGGAGAAGCCTTATTGGAGCTAACACCTGCCTGTGCCTTCCTGGGCCCTCAGGAGCCAGGGAACCCTGTCTCACCCAGAGGCTGTGAGGGTCCCTGGTCATTGCTTCCCCTGTCCTCTGGCCCCGCTCCTGAGCAGACGGGAGTGCTGCTCCTGGTAGGTGGAGGGGCTCAGCCCCAGCTGCTGTCAGGCCGGCCTGGGGCAGGCCTATTGAGGCTGCTCTTCTGACTCCATTGGTAGCAGTGGTGGTAGGTGAGGAGAGAAGGCAGCACAGGGTCACCCGGGCATGCTCTGTCATTTTGCTCTCCTGAAAATGATGCCAGTCCTGAGCCCCTCTGGCTCCAGATGGTTTTGTCTAAGCAGAATCCTGTAGCCCTAAGTTTAGCCATTCTGCTAAGAGTCAGTATGACTCACCTAGATGGCCACAGGCCTCGTGGCTCTAGGAAGACTTAAAGTCCTGGAAGAGAAGAGAAGAGAAGAGAAGAGAAGAGAAGAGAAGAGGAGGGGAGGGGAGGGGAGGGGAGGGGAGGGGAGGGGAGGGGAGGGGAGGGGAGGGGAGGGGAGGGGAGGGGAGGGGAGGGGAGGGGAGGGGAGGGGAGGGGAGGGGAGGGGAGGGGAGGGGAGGGGAGGGGAGGGGAGGGGAGGAAGAAAGTGGGAGGTAGGGTTCTCTTTAAGAACAAGCAGTGAGTCAGAGTCAGGTCAGTCACATGCTCTCCTCGTGACCTTGGGCAAGTGACTCAGTACCTCGCTTCAGGACTCACATTGGCAACATGGAAAGCATCCACCAGCCACAGGACAGAAACAATAAAATGTAGCTTCCCCTGGATACTTAAGGCATCTTGAGATCACAGTCTTCTAAGAAACATAGTCTTAATATTTTCGCCTTGTTTTGAGATCATGCATTATAAACTGACTTTCTTTTGTTTTTCCCCCTCTGGTTTTCATTCATTAACACTTCTGATTTCTGTTACCACCTGGCAACATGGGGGCGGCCCTGCTCTGACTGTGTGCAGATGAGGACACAAGGTCAAGTGCCTTAGTGAGGCGGGCATTGCATTTCTCCGCAGCTGTGACTCAGTCCATCATCAGGAACATAAGGAGTTCCTTCTTATTTTAAAATAAAAGGTATAGTATTACAGACATAAAAACAGAGGCCAAGAGATGACAATTTTTCATATAATCAGTAAGAAAGAGGCAAAGCCAGAATTCAAACCTAGATATTCTGTCAGGTACTTCCTAGTGTTTTTCCCTGAATCCCAATGGTTTAGAGAAGGTGTTTTCCTCATTCCCACGATAAACAGGGTCAGAGGTGGTAGGCAGCCTGCTGAAACCCTCATCCATCAGTGGGAGACACGGCTTCCATCCTGAGCCTGTTCCCCGTGGCCCACGATGTTCGTCCTTGGCTGCCAGTCTGAGGCCTTCTCTCCACCCAGAACAGCGGCATGGCCCACAGGTGTTGCGCGTGGGTCACCGGCCAGCAGTGACCACGGAACGCTGTGGATGGCTCACCGAAAAACACGCGAGAAACAAACATACACAGAGACAAACTAGTTTCTGTGGGGAAGTAGGGACAGAATGGCCACCCCCCCTAGTGGGGAGGGCCCTGATTTACCGTCCACACATGCTTTTATTGGGCTCATTTTGCATAATAATTCAGGTAAAGTACAGTACTCATTAGGGGGAAGTAAGGAAGTATAGAAAACAAGGAACTCTGCTGGTCTATTGAGTCGGGATCAAAGAGCTGTAAGACTTTGAGGAACAAACTTCCTCCTTGGACCCTTCTCATTCAACTGAGAGCATTCTAAACAAAGAAGGTTTCAGAGTAATTTACATGTTCTTTCTTAGGCCTGATCACCCAGGGAATCCTCCCCTTCAGCACAGAGCTGCACCACCCTGTCATTGTTTCAGGCTTAGCACGGGAACTAAGGCAATAAGGAGATTTTCTCCCAGATGATGAGAACTCAGGCTATGTCAAAGCCGAGGAGCGAGGGTCCATCAAGGGGTCCCTCTTTCTGCAGCCCCCAAAGTCCTTCTTTTGGGGGGCCTCCCAAAGTGATCGTGCCTGGCTTAGGTCATTCCCCCCGTGGGGAATCTTACCCGTCTTTGGCTAACCGACCAATCTTTTTGGGGTTCAGTTATGAATAAAGCAGCAGAAGCAGCATTCCTGCCAGGGAGACAAGCCCTTGTCTCCTTGCTGGCTTATGGTTCCAAGGGCGTTCCCTTAGCCTTAGCCTAGGCGGGGGTTTCAGCTTCTGATTCCAGTCAGGGCAGTTCCCAACACACAGGGACCTCAGGACCCCAAGCTCCAATCCTAGTTCTAACACCAAGCCCAGGCCAGTCCTTTGAGCACCTCCCCCGCCCCGATCCTCTGGGAAGGGTAACCAGGTTTTCCTGCCCTGTCTTGGGATAGTGGGAAAGAAGAAGGAGATACTCTGCTGGGTTGGGCTGGGGCCGGGGATGGTGCTGAGAGCAGTGGCACTGCTGCACATGCCCAAGACGCCCAAGAAAACCCTGCTCCATGTTCCTTTTCTGCGCCCCACAGCAGCCAAGGACTAGGGGCTCCCCAAAGTGCTCCGGGCACCTCCGTGTGGAGACATCACTTCCTACAAGTAAGTCTCAGGTGTCAGTGGAAGAAGGGGAAGACCAGAGGGCAGGGCTGACCAGGCAGGCTGGGACAAGGTGCCAGGTCTGCTCTTCCAAGGAAAGGATTCTGTGTCCCCAGATCTGGCAGAACGTGGGGTCCCCCTCTCCAGGCTTCTGTCCCAGTCTGAGGGGAAAGAGCAGTGGCTTCCTAAGGTGCTTGTTCTGTTCTGTTCTAGAATGGGAACTCACACACTACAGAAAAATGGAGAGAAGTAGAGCCATTGATTTAGCAGCAGTCTTGCCTGGGGTAAAGCACTTCACTCACTGTAAAAGTTCTTAGAATCCCAGTCGCATCCTCTGGAGTTCGGTGTGATGATCTACCAGGGGCAGGAGACAGCCCATCGCTACCCAGACGAGACAGTAAGAAAGAAGTCCCACCATCTCCCCTAAGGTGGATGCTGAGCACAGGCGTGCACTCGGGCCCAGGCCGAACCTGAGGTCCCGGAACTTAGAAACTGCCTGGGCTCCCTCTTTTCCCACCCAACAGGGGACCTGGATTTCCAAAACAAACACAAATAGCTAAAAGGATTGGGAATTTCGTGGCACCTTACATGAACACAATGTACATTCCAATGCATTACATTAGCGAGGCTCTTTCCCCCTCTGGTATTAGATATTAGGACAGTGGTTTTCCTGGGGAGGGAGCAAAAGCAGCTGGTGGCTGGAAGAAGGCACAGCGGTAACTGCCCCGGGGCTGAAAGCGTCCTGCCTAGTGAGCTGGGTCTGGACCACAGGTGTGTTCACTTCGTGGAAGTTCATCGGCCTGTACATTGATGTTTGTGTAATTTTCTATATATGTTACTGTCATGGAAGTTTTCCTAAAATTGATGTTTTGGGTTTTATTTTATTTTTTAACAAGAAAGAATGCCCAGTGCTAATGAGGACACAATGAAATAAACACACACATTTTTTGAAAGCGGTTTGCCAATGTAAGTCAAGAGTGTTGGTAGTGTTTGCATTCTCTGTCCTATACTTTTGGGAACCTCTTAAGTATCTCAGAATACAGAAAAATGTGTATATATCAACAATATAGATCTTCACAGCATAAGCAAAAGATGAAAATGCCCTAAATGTTAAACAGCAGAGGAAATATGGTATGTTTATAAAGTACTACACAGTCATTAAATTGTCTGAATGCTTAATAAGCACAGTTTCCCATGTAATTAAGTAAAAAGGCAGAATGCAAGATTTATGTATCTGTTGTTTCAACACTATTAAAGCACTTAGTCTCATAATAAATAAAGGTCTAGTTGTTTTTTTAAGGGGAGTCATTAAGTATATCTTTAAAAGCACAGTAAGTACGAGCTCTAGAAGTTACTCATTGCCCAAGCAAACAAAGTCTTTGGCACTGAGAAGCCCACGCCCGCACACTGCCGGTGGGAAAGGGAATGGGCACAGCGGCTTTGGCGGACTCAGGGTTCCTCAGAAGCTTCAACGCAGCCACCGCAGGTCCCAGCCATCCCACTGCTGGTGCATGCTCAGAGGGGGTGAGACACACGCCCACGCAGAAACTTGCGCATGGATGTTCACAGCGGTATTATTCACCGTATTGAAGTGGAAACTGCCCAAAGGTCCATCATCCAAGCGAAAGGATAAACTAAATGAAGTATATCCAAATAATAGGGTATTATTTGGCAATCAAAAGATATGAAGCATATACCTGCTTTGACATGGATGAACCTGGAAGACCTCAGGCTGAATGAAAGCAGCAGCCACGAAGGACCGCACGTCATGCTCCCACTCGTAGGACGAGGCGCCTCCACAGGGACAGCTGGGTGAGTGGTTTCCGAGGACTGATGGGGGGTGACTTCTAGCGAGTACAGGGTTTGCAGGGAGGACGTCAGCATGCCGTGAAGCTGACCGTGGTGATGGCTGCACACTGGCTGGCACGCTTTGAGTGGGTGGCACGGGAACTGTATCTCGACAGAGCTGCTATTGGAAGAGGAACCCCACGCAGCAGCAGCCATGCTCCTGCGTGCCATGCTCCTGCATGGCTGCCGTGGTCCGGGGCACATTCAGCAAATTCTCCTGTGCACCGTAGCCTGCGGACTGAACCTGTGACGAAACCTCTCCAGACCAGCCCTCACTGGCTTCAAACATCTTTCACCCTCTGTATCTTTCAGAGTCCTAGGCAAACTCACAGGTAACCGCCTGCTGTTTTCACAGGGTGGCGATCACCTAGGGGTGAGTCCTGGGCTGAGTCCCTCTGGCTGGCCCAGAGATGAGCCCACGTTTCAGCCTTTACCCTGCCCCTCCCTCCAAGTGGGGGTGAGGGCTGGGGGCTTACAGCTTGGCTCACACTTCAGACTTCAGCCTGGTCTCCTTCCCATGCTCCCTCGGGGCTCAGCCTCCCCACCCCGGATCCTAGGTCTCATGATGGAAAGGGGAAGAGGCACAAAGAGGAAACTTGATTGAGAATGGATTCCTCTGTCCTTCCTGAGGCTCTGATCCAAGCAGCTCAAGCAGCTGAAGGAGGTAATAGTAGACTGATGAGAAGAAAGGGACTTTTAAGAAGTTCTGCTAGGGGGCCGCGGTCCCCTTCATGTGTTACCGGGCAGGGGCCTGGCCCTGAGCAGGTCTGCCGAGGGCCAGCTGCAGTGTGTGCATTCTTGACTTCATGTGGGGAAGATCCACAACACGAGTCGAGGTGGCTGTGAGGGTGCGTTTATTAACGCTGGGGACAGTGAGACAAGGAAGGGCTCGGCTTAGAGGAAGCAACAGGAGAGCCCAGGCTGGGCTGCCTTAGCTCCCTGGGAAGTCAGAGAAGAGGGGGCCTTAGGGACAGGGTCAGGTTATCAGCCTGAGGCAAGCTGCCAGCCACCCACTGCCTTGGAGTTTAGGAGGTGGGTACCTGTGGGGAAGGCAGTGGGGGAAGAAGCCGGGGAGGGAATGGCACAGGCTGCACCCTGACTGGTCCTTGGTCTACAGGCTTTTGTCTCTCTCGTAGGTAGGGACCTTAGGGGAGGTTTCAGTAGAATATCCATCAGTTCTCCAGGTGTGTTCTTTCAGGGACGTGCTTTCCATTGATTGGTCAGTCTTAGTCACTGTAGCTGGTCTCCACGTGGCCCACCTGGTTCTGCTGCTTTTCTGGGCCTGGAGCACAGCTGAGGCACAGATGTCATCTCCAGGGAGGAAAAACTGGGGAGGAGAGGTAACCCTGGGGGCAAGGTCCTTGTTTTCCAAGTCTTGCCCCCTGCCCCAGTGACCTTCTCCAGTGTCCGCCTGTAAGTTGCTCGGCCATTGTGTTCGGCTCCGTTTCCCTACTCCACTCGTGGCCGAGAAGTTTTCCCAGCTTCTCACTATCACGTCTCAGTTGCTGGTGGGGACATCCAAACAGAAGAACTTAATTTTGAAGTTACTTTATCATCTGAGCTGTGTTGTTTTAGCTCTGACACCACTCAGATCTAACCACATGGCTCACGCTTCTCTGGGCGCACCTGCTCAGACTTTATAGCTTATCTATCTCTCTTTTTTAAAAAAATATATTGTATTGGTTATGCTATAACAGTTGTCCCATTACCCTCCCTTCACTCCCCTCCATCCTGCACACACCCTCCCACTCACATTCCCCCACCTTTAGTTCATGTCCATGTGTCATATGTTCTTTAGCTTCTATATGTCTCATACTATTCTTGCCCTCCCCTTGTCTATTTTCTACCTACCATCTACACTGCTTATTCTCTGTACCTTTTCCCCTCTTTCCTCCTCCCACTCCCCTGTTGATAACCCTCCATGTGATCTCCATTTCTGTGGTTCTGTTCCTGTTCTAGTTGTTTTTATTTTAGGTGTGGTTGTTAATAATTGTGAGTTTGTTGTCATTTTACTATACATGTTTTTTATCTTCTTTTTTAGATAAGTCCCTTTAACATTTCATATAATAAGGGGTTGGTGATGATGAACTCTTTTAACTTGACCTTATCTGAGAAGCAGATATACTTTACCTGCCCTTCCATTCTAAATGAAAGCTTTTCTGGGTAGAGCAATCTTGGATGTAGGTCCTTGCCTTTCATGACTTGGAATACTTCTTTCCAGCCCATTCTTGTCTACAAGGTCTCTTTCTCTTTTGAGAAATCAGCCGACAGTCTGATGGGAACTCCTTTGTAGGCAAGTGTCTCCTTATCTCTTGCTGCTTCTAGGATTCTCTCCTTCATTTTTACCTTGGTTAATGTAATTATGATGTGCCTTGGTGTGTTCCTCCTCAGGTCCAACTTCTTTGGGACTCTCTGAGCTTCCTGGACTTCCTGGAAGTCTATTTCCTTTGCCAGATTGGGGAAGTTCTCCTTTATTATTTGTTCAAATAACTTTTCCACTTGTTGCTCTTCCTCTTCCCTTTCTGGTACCCCTATAATTCAGATGTTGGAATGTTTAAAGATGTCCTGGAGGTTCCTAAGCTCTCCTCATTTTTTTGAATTCTTATTTCTCCATTCTTTTCTGTTTGGTTCTTTCTTCCTTCTGGTCCACTCCACTGATTTGAGTCCCAGTTTCCTTCCCATCACTATTGGGTTCTCTATACATTTTCCTTTATTTCACTTAGCATAGTCTTTATTTTTTTCATCTAATTTGCAACCAAATTCAACCAATTCTGTGAGCATCCTGATCTCCAGTGCTTTGAACTATGCATCTGAGAGGTTGGCTATCTCTTCGTCACTTAGTTGTATTTGTTCTGGAGCTTTGATCTGTTTTTGTTTGGGCCATTTTGGGGGGGGGGGTTCTGGTTGCGCCTGTTACATAGTGAGGGGCGGAGCCTTAGGTGTTCACCAGGGCGGGTTAACACACCTCGCTGCGTTGTGACACTGTCTGTGGGGGAGGGTTCTGAGAGGGAACAATGGTGCTTGCTCCGCTGTCTGTCAGATTTCAGTCACTTCCCCCACTTCCCACAAACAAACTGGGCCTTTCTGGTGCTGGTTCCCATGTGGGTGGGTTTGCATACATTCTAGGACCCTGTGGGTCTCTCCAGTGAACTCTTCTGTGAGGTTGGGAGTCTCTCTCAGCACCTCAACCCCCACAGGTGTTTTCATTTGGTATTTTGAGGCTTTATATCCCGGCACTGGGGCCCTGAGTTGTGCAGTCTGTCTCACTCTCCAGTTTTACCTAGTTTATCTGCATGTGAATGTGGGACCGCCTGGTCTGCCAGCTGCCTTGTGCCAGTCCACAATCTGCTGCCTTGCCAGGTCCACCTGCTGCCACCCCATGCCCGGGGTCTGCCAACCACTGTTTTGTTTTTTGGTGTGACCCCTCTTCACCCAGCCACCCAACTCTGCCCCTCCTACCAGTCTGGCTGAATGTGTCTACTTTAACTCCTTGGTTGTTGGACTTCCATACAGTTCAATGTTCTGTCAGTACTGGTCGGTTTTTGTTTCTAAATTTTTGTTGTCCTTATTTTGGTTGTGTGAGGAGGCATGCTGTGTCTACCTATGCCTCCATCTTGGCCGGAAGTCCCCTATCTCTCTTCTTGAGATGAGTCCCATTATGCTGTATACATGGTCCATGGGAGAAAGAAGCCATACCTGCTGTGGGCTTTGGCTTAACAAGATGGGTGGGCAAAGCCGTGACTGTTAAGGGGTTCTCTATAGCAAAATGTTAACAGTTTCCTCTGAGTGGCAAGATTATGGAATTATTTCTTGGTACAAACCTGTACTTTCTGAGCCTTATCAGAACAATGAGTATCTATTAAGTAAACACATGAATGCTACTGACCAGTAGGTCCCGGGGGAAAGTACAATAGAACCAGAGAGCAGACTGTCTCCGCTCAGAGCACACTGAGGTTTCCACTAACCTCAGCGGGACTCAGAGCCCGGGCATCCAGGACAGCTGGTCCTGAAGACCATGTTCGAGGTTTCCATGACCTCGGTCCCAGCTACCCTCTTGGAAGAGAACTTGATTCTAAGAACAGACATACAAAGACCCTTGTTCTAGAAGGCTGGACGGATCTGGGTCCTAATCCTATTCAGTTATTGAACTGGTGAATAATTTAATCACTGAGGGATTGTTGAGGGAACTAGAAATATTTAGACTGAAGATTCAGAAAAAATGGCAACTATCTTCAAAGCAATGGAGGGTTGCCACCGGAAGATCCCTGGGGACAAGCCAAGGACAGCGCTGTGTGAAGCTACAGAGGCAAGTTTCAGCGTGATTTTGGAAGAACGTTCCGACCATCGGAGGCCCATCCCTGCGGTGGACTGCCTCCTGGGCCAGTCCCACATTCACCGGAAGCTGGGTGTCGAGTTCCAGGCTGCAAAAGGCCTTCAGTTACCAGGGGAGAGTTGGACCAGACAGTCTGTGCAATCCTGCTACCCCAGACCTCCTGATTCCACAGGGCTCTCTGCACCAATTTTGGCTTGTTTGGGTCTATTTTTATTAGAGCACATTCCCTTGTGACTGCAATTTAATGTATAGCTAAAAAATAAAATTAATACAGAACTACCACCATTTGATTCAGGGAAACTTCGACCTCCCTGCAGCTGCAGCTGCAGATCACCCGTCTCCATTTCTGGCGCTGTGTTCAGCCTGAGCCTGCCTGCTTGCCCGCTGCTGCCCTCTTGTGGAGATGAGGAGTACACCTGCTTAGAAAGCAACCAAGACGCATTTGAGGCTGCTGTCTGCGAACAGTCCCACCTTTTTCCTTCCCCCAAGTCTTCACTTTTGGTGTGAACCCAGGAGTACTTCACCTTAGCCTATCAGGACTTTTTGCTTACAGTCACACCACCATTATGTCCCCTAAAATACTGGACTTTTAGCCGCAATAGAAAGTCCTGGCTTTCACCGAGTGGTTGGAACTTGGGCCTGCCTGCTTCGGGTTATGGAGAGAACGTGGATGTTGGCACAGGGCTGTGGAAAGGCCACTCGACCAGGTGTGAAGGCCTCAGTTGTAGCTCATGTGCTGACATTCCTATGTCACCTTGAACAAGTGACAAATTCATCACACCTATAAACTGCTCTGGCATTTGGAGATGAGATCCTTCAAAGAAGAGGGGTCTATCCTAGGAGCACTGCTCACAGCTGCTATTCACAGCACAAGGCCTACGGTTCTTGGCCCCAGCCAGGGGCCCGCCAGCACCCAGGGGGCACTGGCCAACCCAGGCCTTGTTCATCAGTGCCTTCCCCCTCGGCAACAGCCAGAGGCAGAGGTTTTTCTTTTCTCTTCAAAAGGGCCCACAATCTCGAGGTTGCTCTGGTGCCTGAAAACATTTACCAAGTTCTCCAAGCAGGTTTTGCTGTCCTTGCTGAGGATACAAAGCCCTGTGACTGACTGGTCACTGGAGGGACTTCTCACGGCTTCACGTGAGGAGGCCACCACTGAGGACAGCACATAGTTTGAGTGCTGGGCAGGTTGTGCACAAGGCCAAACCGCACAGTGGTTTGGAGTAAAACCGCAGTTGGCAGCTCAATGAGGAACATGCCTTTTACTTTGTGCGTGGGTCATGAACTGTCAAGACACTAATGAAAAGAGTCAAGAAACAGAATAAAGATTTAACAGGCAATCGATGATTGTGGAAACTCTTCAGCATCATGAAGGGCATCACAAACACCACCTTCGCCTGGACCTATAATCACGTAATGCTGTGGCTGAGATCACACAATGATTTCAAGGAAGTTAAGGAGCAGGGAAAGCGATCACCAGTGTAGAATGTAAGAAATGCAGCTCCTCAGGGCTGACCCGGCTGGACTCCCATTCCCAGGGACTCAGCGGTCCCACACTACACAGAGTACTTCACATTACCCTTTCGATATTTACCTTAACACAGGACATCTCTCCATGTCAGCATATAGATGATCTATTTCATTCTTTAGAAAGGCTCCATGACACTCCTTTGTATTAACTTACTATCATTTACCTAGTTAATCCCCTATTAATGGACATGAGTTGTTTCCAATTTTCTGTATTACAAACAATACTGCAATAAAGCCCTTAGAAGATACTAATGTACACTTTTATGCATTTTTGACATAAAATATTGAACCCTATTTTTTTCGCTTTTTGATTACAGTTGACTTTCAGTATTATTTACTAGTTTGAGGTGTACAGTGTAGTGGTTAGACAGTTATATAATTTACGAAGTGCTCCGCCTAACCCCATAAGTCTAGCACCCCCCCACCCCACATGTAGTTAATACAGTGTTATTGACCACGTTCCCTGTGCTGTACTTTACATCCACACTGACTATTCCGTAACTGCCGATTCATACTTCATCCCTGCACTATCCTCACCCAGTCCCCCACCCGCTTCCCATCTGGCAGCCATCACTGTGTTCTCTGTGTCTACAAGTCTGTTTGTTTTGTTTGTTCGTTTATATTGTTCTTTAGAGCCCACACACAAGTGAGATCATATGGTATTTGTCTTTCAGATTTATTTCACTTAGCATAATAACCTCTAGGTCCATCCATGCTGTCACAAATGGTAAGACTTCATTCTTTTTGTGGCCAAGTAATATTCCATTGTATATATGCACTTTCTCATCTACTGATGGGCACTTAAGTTGTTTCCATATCTTGGCAACTGTAAACAATGCTACAATGAACACAGGGACTTTTGTTATCTTTTCAAATGAGTGGTTTGGGTTCCTTAGGGTAAATACCTACAAGTGGGGTTGCTGGGTCATATGATAGTTCTAGTCTTAAGTTTCTGAAGGCCCTCTGTACTGTTTTCCACAGTGGCTGCATTAATCTGCATTCCCACCAGCAGTGCATGAGGGTTCCCTTTTCTCCACATCCTCACTAACACTTATTTGTCGATTTACTGATGATAGCCATTTGGACAGGTGATATGTCATGGTGGTTTTAACTTATATTTCTCTGATTAGTGGTGTTGAGCATCTGTTCATGTCTACTGACCATCTGTATGTCCTCTTTGAAGAAATGTCTCTTTGGGTCCTTGCTCATTTTTGAATTGGATTGTTGGTGGGGGTGTTGGTGTTAAGTTACATGAGTTCTTAGAGAGATCTTATTCATTTATTTTTAGAGAGGGGGAAGGAGGAAGAAAGGGAGGGAGAGAAATATCATTGTGTGATTGCCTCTTGCACGTCCCCTATTGGGGACCTGGCCTGCAACCCAGGCATGTGCCTTGACTGGGAATCAAACCACCGACCCTTTGGGTCACAGGCCTGCACTCAATCCACTGAGCTACACCAGCCAGGGTACATTTTGAATATTACTCCCTTAATAGATGTTGTTATTCGGTTTGTCTTTTAGTTTTGTTGGTTTCCTTTGCTGTGCGAAAGCTTTAGTTTGATGTAGTCCCATTTGTTTTTCTTTCACTTCCTTTCCCTGAGGAGATATATCAGAAAAAAATATTACGAAGAGCAACATCAAGAGAGTTTATTGCCAATTTTTTCTCCTAGAAATGTTATGGTTTTGAGTCTTTAATCTTTTTTGAATTTATTCTTGTACATGGTTTAAGGTTGTATAGTTGAATTCTTTTGCATGTATCTGTCCAGTTTTCCCAACACCATTTATTAAATAGACTGTCTTTATCCCTTTGTGTATTGCCTCCTTTGTCATAGATTATGTAAGTGTGGGTTTATTTCTGGGCTCCATGCTGTTCCACTGATCTGTGTCTGTTTTTATTCCAGCACCATGCCATTTTGCTTGCTATGGCTCTGTAGTATGTGTGATATCCAGGTAGCGTGATCCCTCCAACTTTGTTCTTCCTTCTCAAGACTACTATAGTTCTTCAGTGGTTTGTGGTTCCAGATATATTTTAGGATTGTTTGTTCTAGTTCTATGAAAAAATGCCACTGACATTTTGATAGGAATTGCACTGAATCTATAAATGTCCATACACAGTATGGACATTTAACAATAGTAATTACTCCTGTCCATGAGCATGTTAATATGCTTCCATGCATTTATATCTTCAGTGTCTTAGAGTTTTCCAAGTAGAAGTCTTTTATCTCCTTGGGTAAATTTATTCCTAGGTATTTGATTGGTTTTTAATTTGTTAATGTATTCTTTTTTATTGTTGATACTGTCACAGATGTCCCCTCTTTCCCCCCTTTGCCCACCTCCACCCAGCCCCCACCCCTCCTCCCCCAGCCCTCACCACATCGTTGTCTGTGTCCATGGGCTCTGCATGTATGTTCTTTGGCTAATCTCTAATATTTTATTGTTTTTGATGCAATTATAAATAGGATTGTTTTCTTTAACATTTATTTTTTAGAGAGAAGGGGAAGGGAAGGAGAAAGAGAGGGAATGAAACATCAATGTGTGGTTGCCTCTTGAGCCCGGCTACTGGGGACCTAGCCAGCAACCCAGGCATGTGCCCCGACTGGGAACTGAACTGGCGACACTTTGGTTCACAGACCCACGCTGAATCCACTGAGCTACACCAGCCAGGACTCAGGACTGTTTTCTTAATTCATCCTTCTGATAGTTCAGTATTGGTGTATAAAAATGCAACTGATTTCTGAATATAAATTTTGTATCCAGCTACTTTACTGAACTCATTTATCAGTTCTAATAATAGTTTTTGTGGAATCTTTAGGGTTCTCTATATATAGTATCATATAACTCTTTTTAAGACCATTTTTTTATAATTAGGTTTTCCCATAAAAGGTGATTTTCCTTCAAGAGTTGGCCTGGTAACTCTCGAAGGTTAAGTTTTTGCTGTCTCTACATGGTATTTTTAGTTTTGTGCGGGGAACTCTTCTGTTGTCCCCTAATACTGGATAAGCTAACCTCCCCTTACCAGTATAATGAAAAAGTTCAAAAGCAGACAATGTTTGTTGACCTCAGTTACCTTGCATCATCTATACTTGCTAAAAAGAAAACATCCTACAGTGAGGTATTTGTTACATTAGTCTTAATACATTTTCTTATTTACAAGGAATCGCATAAACGTAAGTCAGAGTCAACTGCCAGCAATGCATGTTTCATGAGTCATTTAATTAGCCTGAGCTTGAAAGATACTTTTTCTCTTCCCAAATACTTTAAGCCCACTGAAATGAAAATTTTTTCTCTCTCTAAAAACAAAAATTGATCACAGTGAAGGTTCATATCAAGGCATAATTTTAATGGGCCTTTTAATTAGCTTTTATCACCGATAGAAAAAGGTACACTAAGAAAATATTTTCACTAAAAAATGAGTAACAAATTAACAGGAGCACTACCCAACCAACTACTCCTAAGTATTGTATGAGTACTAAGCCAATCTGCCTTAATAAAAGTTTGTTAATAAAAGTAGCCTACTCTGAGTGTCCACCATGGACCACTGTTCTGGTGTCTCACACACAAAACCTTTAGTCCTTGGAATAACCCTGTTACAGAATGGACCCACGGGGGGTGGGGGGGTCTCTCTCTACTATGATTCTTTGCCTGCCGCCCTTAGGAATTGTGGCTCTTGGTGCCAGAGTTTGGTAAAAAGGAAAGGAACTATTTAAATAACGGTTATACAGGTTTAGAATAATGGCAGAATTCCGCTGTTAAATCTCACTCCCTTTAGAAACGAAGATACACCCATAAACACACAGGCCTGCCCTCCCCCTTCTGCCCAGTCAGGCCAGCCCCAGAGCACACCAGTCAGAAGCACGGGCCTCCAGAAGAAAAAACAGAAGACGGCAGGCAGCTCATGGTTCCTCTCCCAGTTCCTCCCAGTAATCCGTGCTCAGCAGCTCCCAGCACCGTCAGCTGTGTCACTTCCGTGATCCCAGTTCTTAATCCAAACCCACGTGGCACCTACTCAAGGCCCACCAGCAAGAGTTCTTTCACCCCTTTCCTTCCTGCATTGTCTCTCCTGCATTCTCCCGAACCACTGAGAACTCTGTGCGTCTGCTACATCTTGCCTTCCTGCTTCCTAAGCCACGTGGTTTGAATCCCCAAAACTGCGTGATTAGAACCCACATGGCTGGTGCACCTGTGCTTAAATACCAGCGTGAATCTTCCTCTGCAACCCCATTTCCGGCTCCTCCCACAATCAGCTACACCTGCCCGCCCTCCACTGCTTTCTGCCTTCTTTGGCTGCCAGTCCCGGCAGGCATGGCCCCTTGGCGTGGAGCAAGCCACTTCCAAGCTCTCACACAGGCACTGTAACCAGAGGGAACTGCCTCCCAGTTACATCACAGGTCTGTTATGCGTATCTCCCTAGCTACACTTTTTGATATGCAAAATAACTCAATGGCCCTGCTCCATGTGTCCCATCAGCCAGTCCAGACTTGTGGGGGTGGGATATCCTATGTTTATTTCCTGGTCACCTTGAGTTTTGGGCCCTGTTACCAACCCCTCTTTGGGGTCTGTACCCCACTACAGCCCTAGAAGGAACATAAGCAAACAGACAAATGAGCACGGCCACAGTTAGTGGCAACAGCAGACCACAGGCCTCCCCAGCTCCTGCCGTGACTGGACCCTTCCTCTGCATCTCCTACACGCTCCCTGTTGGAAACAGGATGCCCCCATGCCACCACATCCTGCTGCTTTAACCAGTGTGTTTCTGACATACTGGACATCTATTTAAATTTATTTTTATCCTCACACTAGGACATGCTTACTGATTTTAGAGTGAGGGAAGGAGAGGGAGAGAGAGAAACATCAATGTGAGAAACAGTGACTGGCTGCCTCTCACACACACCCTGACCAGGGACCAAACCCACTTACACCCTAGGTACATGCCTTGATCGGGAATCGAACCTGCAACCTTTCGGTTTAGGGGATGATGCTCCCACACCAGCCAGGGCTACTTAAAACTTTATTTGAAGTGAGTTTTGGCTTGCTTCAATCTGTATTTCATTTTCTATCTATGCCCACTCTCATTGTGGCAGATGGGCCTAGAGGTCCTGAAAATGTCTGAAACAAAGAACGATACAGACCCCGCAGCGACTTTCAGCACGGGATCAGACTGCAGAGTTGTTGGAAGAGGTGCCACAAAGAGCCTGAGAAGGGCAGCCTGACAACCAGAGGGCACAGAACCTGGCCATGCTCCTTCTAACCCAAAGGGCTGGCTCACAACACTGCTTGTGATGCTCTAAACCAGGAATCTAAGAGGTGTGCCACTGTATACACTTGCTTGTTGCTGCTGTTTTTCTGATTAGAAGACACAGAATCACTTTAGATCACTTCCATTAATTTAATATTTATTTTTACTTTTATCCAGATGTCACATTTCCTACATTAAAATATAATCATGCTGACTCCCCCCAACCCCCCAACACCCTCGGAGAAAAAAGTGAAGAACTTTACACAACTTGAAGGATGGAATGCACAGAGAAGTCGCCATTGAGCCCAAGTAACAAAGAACACGGAGCACGCAGGAGACACAGTGGAGTGCAGAGAAGACAGCTCAGGGCTCAGAGCTGGAAGGAGCAGGAATTAGAAGGCTAAAGCTTTTAAACACTATCACTTGTGCCACAAGATGACCCTGAAGGGGCAGAGATAGGCCAGAGAGCAGGACCAAATACAAGGTTTTCCAGAGGCTGCTCCCTAACAGAGTTTAAAATATCCATGCACAGCAGAGCTTTCTCCTGCCGCCTTGCCTTCAGCACCTGGCGAACACTTTACAAAATTACACCACTGCTAGTGTGTCCAAGCATAGAACGGGTATAGGTTCCCCCTCTTCTTTATTGTACCTCCAACTCTTTCCAAGCAACAATGCACTAGTCATTTTCATTAGGATCCCTTTGCATGAAAGCTCAGTGGGGATCAAGACAAGGCGTCCCACCACTATCAGATCAACGCCAGCTGTGCGAAAGCCGGTGACTGCGTTCCTCAGAGGGAGGGCAGACAGTCACACAGGGGGGCCCAACCTGTGCGTCCTGAAGAGGACGAGGGGCTCCTTTTCTGCTCTACTCATGAAAGGGAGGAGCAGAGGGACAGCACAGGCCAGCTGCCAGAGCAGCAGCACAGACCCAGCGGCACGCTGACAACTCGAAGGTGATGCTCGGGAGAGAGGGCTCGGGGCTCTTCCACGAAGAGGCTTCCTTCTGCCCTGCCCCTGCCCGATTTGAAGATGAGAGCATTGTTACTTCAATAGCAATATTCTTGAGCTGGTGGGGGGGGAAGGTCTAAACATCCAAATACTGAGGACACCATCAGGCAACTGGCTACCCACTATGTACAAATACACACGTCAGTAAGGAAACCTCACCTCCATCCCTGCTGCTACTTTAAACAAAGCATGGAAAATCCAGGATTTCTGAACAGGGGATATTTTAAAGTCTGTTAGCAGTTTAAGACATGGCAACACTGGCACAGGATGTCACCTATTCTGTTCTTAATTACAGGGTAACATGGTAAACTCTAACACAAAGGTGGCAATGGGGGGGCGAGAAAGGGTACGGACAGCAGAACCAGTATGTCACAAGGGTATTGAGCCAGCGACGAGTGGCAGCTAGTGCTTTGTGGAGTCCCGCGGGTAGAATTCGCTCAGGGTGCTCTGAGGGATTCTCTTCAGCATTTCTTTGGGGAAAATTCGGAGCAGCTGCCAGCCAATGTCCAAAGTCTCAAAGATGGTGCGGTTTTCGTAAGGACCTTGTAAAGAAATTGAGATTGGATGAATACAGTCAAATGACTTCCAACTCACCAGTGTCATTCAGGGTACACCCTGCTATACGACCAGCCCAGTGAGCACGGAGTATGAAAAAGAGGGACGGAGCATGAGGCCTCCCTAGACTGGATGGGACTGAACATGCACATGAGGGCCCAGACCACAAGCACCATCTCGAAGCAGAGAAAAGGGAGAGGCCCGTGGTTAGAGGCAGCAGGCAGGCAGTCTAGTGTGTGCAGTGGAGGAGGGGGCTTCTCCGACAGCTGGGTAGCATCTAAATACCTTGGGCAGTGGAACCCAACCCAGTGTTGTGTCCAGAGGGCAGTGAGAGAAAGTGTTTCCCAGCAGCAGACTACACATGCGTAGAAAGCCTGAAAGGCCACCTGAGCACATGCACAGGTCGGTGGTTTTCAAAGTTATTCTTTTTCTCATATAGCATAAACCATCCTTATCATGTAAACAAATCTCATTTCTTAACCAAGAAATCAGAGTGGCTGAAGTTCTAGATTCTTTTCTCTACCAGAAGAACTTCAATTTTACTTTAAAAATAAAACATACACACACTTGTACACTGGGGAATTTCAATTTTACTTTAAAAACACACACACTTGTATACTGGGGAATTTTAATGTTAATAAAAAATGTGTCACATAACTAGAAAAGTGCAAAAACCCTAAGTGTGCAGCTTCCTACATTGTTCCAAAACAAACACACCTGGTCTCAGCACCACTGAGCTCAGGAAGAGTGCTACCACCAGCATTAGCAGGAGTGGCAGGGGAGAAACCAAGCAAAACAGCTTGGAAACCCTGTAGGTACAATGAAGCGGAAACCATTATGGACTTTTTAGTAGAGGGACAATCAATAAAAGCTACCCTGGCAATGGCACACAGGGACAGGGGAGACTGGTGAAAAAGCTGGCCCTGACGGCCAAGGAAGACAAGACCAAAGGCGTTCAGTAGGTCTTGAGACTCAAAGTGTGGCCTAACTCAGAGAGTGGCCAGCGATCAGAAGCTTCAGCATCACCAGGAACTTCAGAACAATGCCTAGTCACTGAGCTGGAGCTAACCAGGACAATGGTCATGCCAGAGGTAAACAGAAACTGAAAGGGAATTGCTACGCAGGTGGTCAGCTAGGAAAAACTTGGGTGCTGACCATGCTGAGCCTCAGGGATGGCACAAACAACGGGGGCTCAGGTGAAGGTGTGGAATTAAAACTTCGGAAAGAGGGTAAAGGATCGTACACAGCAATTCAGGCAACAGCACGGGGGAAAAGCCAAAGCTTGGGGACAAGAAAGCACAAAAAGAACAAGCAACTAAGCCTCTGGGACCACAAACAGTAAAGAAGCAGGAAGATAAATCAAAAAAGGAGATGAAGGCAGATGGGTCAGAAAAGTCCCAAACCCCCAAAGCCAGAGGAGATGGTTGCAGAGAGGCTGGGAGGAGGAAGCCCTGGCAAGGGAAGCAACTGTAAGGAAGGGACAGTTAAATGGGAGCTACATCACTGGGTATCGGGTGGAAGGCAGAGGGGGAGTAGCCAGAGTGCTAAGTACCAGACCCTCTTCTCCTATCAGAAGAAAAACTATACAGGGACCAATGTGAAATCTCTCAAATTAGGGAAGGGGGCTTCAGAGCTACATATGAAGCCGTTGAAGTTTGTGAGAAAAAAGGCATCTTACCCTGAGCAATAAAGTTCCTCTCAAACTTCTGCAGAAACTCCAAGTAAAGAAGGTCATCTGAGGTGAGGGCTTCTTCTCCAACCACGGCTTTCATGGCCTGCACGTCCTTTCCGATAGCATAGCATGCGTACTACAGGGACAAGGTTCACAGGACAGAAGGGAGATTTTACCAATGTTCACAGTGACCAAGGCCACACATGTGTAGCTTTAGCTATCTTCAGAAGAGACCACAGAAGGAAAGTCATGTTATGGACAGACACAACTCACATAAATAAAACTCATGAAAATATCAGAAGGACTTTATTACAAAGCAGTCTCACTCAGAAAGGAGTCTTTAGGTATGCAATAAACATTACTACAAAAATACACTTCCTTAACGTGTCAATGAGCTTACATTTTCTAGAGCATTTGAAAATCAGAACTCATACCACTGAGTACTCCATCCAGAAGTTCTATTCAAGAAAAATATTTGTGATATCAGGTGTACCATTTCTACTTCCAAGTTTAAAGTATTTTTCTTTATTTGTGCCTCCTGTACAGTCTCATGAGACTATGGAAACCAAGGAATCCACAGAATACATAAAGCAGCATCCCTTAGAGTTCCAGAGACTGCTTAATATGTTAAGCAAGAAATGTTAGAGCACCCTTTCAGGAATGCCCTGTAACTGTCATTAAGGTATGTGTGGTTGCCTCTCACATGCCCCCCGCTGGGGACCTGGCCTGCAACCCAGGCATGTGCCCTGACTGGGAATCAAACTAGCAACCGTTTGGTTCACAGGCCTGCACTCAATCCACTGAGCCACACCACCAGGGCCTAATGACTTTTTATATTTCACATGAACTCTCTACTAAAATTGTATGTGGAGAGGAAAAAGAAAAGTGATCTGAGAAAGGTAAGAGGTGTAAGGCAGCAGAAAGAACGGACCAAAGGTATGTACTTCTTTAAAGGCCACCCTTAAGAAGATATACGTACCAGCTGGTTGGAGACATCGGCGTGATCCTTTCTGGTCATACCTTCCCCAATAGCAGACTTCATTAACCGTGACAATGAGGGCAGCACATTAATAGGTGGGTAAATCTTGGGCAGAATGGAAGGGGAAAATACTGTATTTAAGTACAAAATTCAAGCTTTACTGGTAGAAAAGAAGCATTTTGAAACTTATTACTATCCCTAAAATTACATTAAACCGCTGCACTGTTTCCTAGATTAGTTTGAACATGACTGACTGGTACAAAATACTTCATGCCACAGTATTTCTTTTGAGAAATCCAAAAAGTGAAACCTATACTCAGTATAAGATTATATTGAAAAACTGAATTCTCAATATCTGCCTACAGTATCAAATCTAACTGATCTTCTGAACTGACTCAAAATCACATACAAAATAAAAAGATTAACAATAATTCCACCTAAAGGGTGATCTATTACAGAACCAGAAAAGTCTGTCTTTGATTATTCAGCCATAAAAAAAGAATGAAATTGTGTCATTTTCAACAACATGGGTGGACCTTGAGGGCATTATGCTAAGTGAAACAGTCAAACAGAAAAAGATAGATACCTTATGACCTCACTTGTATTTGGAATCTAAAAACAAACAAACAAAAATACCCCAGAGCTCATGGATAGAGAGAACAGACTAGACTGGTGGCTGGCTCCCTGAGGCACAGAGTGGGGTGGGTAAAGAGGGTCGAAAGGCACCAATTTCCAGCTCTAAAACGCATAAGCCGGGGGACGTGGTGTGCAGCACGGTAACCATGTCAACAGAACTGTACTGCACAGCACACAGCACCCAGGAGAGTGGCCTTCACAATTCTCATCACAAGGAAAAGAATTTTAACTATGGTGATCGATGTTAACTGGACTTATGTGGTAATCATTTTGCACTGTATACAAATACTGAATCATTATGTTGTACACTTGAAACTAATAGATCAGTTATTCCTCAATAAAAAAATAAAACAGGAAAAAATTGTTTTTGTATTACTACCAAGATTGGTAGACTATAGACTACACCACTATGGAATAGAATACCCAGAAAAGTTCTTTAAAACAAGTGACTCCATGTTAAGGCACAATAAAGAAAAGTAGAACTTTAATTCTTTATGCTAGCACTCTTATCCATAGCAGGATTTTGTAGTTATGTCCTCAATTACTATCATTGATTGGTTCTGCGACTTCTGGAGAAACGGCACATAACAAAACCATTTTTATCACAGGCTAACTGATATAAACAAGAGTTAACTTCTTATTGCATTTCATCAGCTTTAGAACAAAATGACATTGAATTAAACAACATTATTCAAGGATCTGCGGTATATAGAAACGACAAGTTTACAGCCATATCAAAATCAATTTAAGTTGATATTTAAAAAAAAAAATTCCTAAGAGCAAAATCAAAGTCACAGAAGAGTAGACTTGTGAGCTTTCTAGCACTGCTCACATGGCCAGTACCTGTCTGTTGTGCAGCTGCCTGTCCACATAGATCTGCCCCTCTGTGATATATCCAGTCAAGTCAGGGATGGGGTGAGTGATATCTACCAGAGAAGACATCTGACATTAGTTAAAGTTGCCCACCTCATGTAAACAAGCCCAGAGGACATCCATCTGCATCACCTACAGCATTACCTAAAATGGCCCTATATAAATCATTTCCTCTGACAATGGAAAAGTACTATACTTATGCTGTATGATATGGTAGCAACTAGCCAAATGTGGCTACTGAGCACAACAAAAATGTGGCTAACATAACTGAAAAACTTTATGGTTTTTCAAATTTATCTAATTTTAGTTAACTTTAAAATTTAAACTACAGAATGTGGCTAGAAGTTATTATATTAGACAGTTTTATTTGGTTGCAGCATAGACATGTGTTGGCACATAGGGTAAATTAGCTGCAGTATAAAAAGGACTGTATCTGTCCTGGCTGGTGTGGCGCAGTGGATTGAGTACCAGCCCACCAACCAAAGGGTCACCAGTGTGATTCCCAGTCAGGGCACACGCCTGGGTTGCGGGCCAGGTCCCCAGTAGGGGGTGCTCAAGAGGCAACCACACATTGGTGTTTTTCTCCCTCTCTTTGTCCCTCCCTTCCCCTCACTCTAAAAATAAATACATTTTTAAAGTACTATTTCTCCTAGTTATGTGACCTCTTCCAAAAAGATTTTTTAAAATTCCACCTTAAATACAAAGTTCCCTTGCAGAGATTTGCCAATGGATGTATACTAAGAATACTCCTGGATCATAACTATTTCAACATGGAAACCACAGAGCTGCTAGACAAGTAAAGCACCATGATGTGCAGCACCAAAAAGGTCACACGAATGGAGACATTTCTGAGTCTGCTAAATTACATGAAGTAACTTTGTAGTTATTTTCTTGAACAGATGACTTTCATGTCAGAAGCAGTATAGTGTACCAGGTGGTGTGAATGATGAACTCAGACGGCCTGCGTTCTAAAGCTCTCACTTCCTGACCTTGACAGATACTTACCTCCCTGTGCCTCAGGTTAGCGACTCTGTCTCAAAGTCACTACGGGGAACAAATGAGTCAATATTTATAAAGTACTCAGAACGGTCCTCAAATAGAGTGAGTTATTCCTGTTTCTGGAAAATATCTCATAAAAGTGCTTTATAAAATCCAAGATAAGGACTAAAAGGTCGATGGCTTTGCTCCAGGAGCCACGTGCAGATAGGAGTTGTGCTGTGGGCTTTCACGCACACAAAGACAGCCATTTTTAACCAGCCGTTGGGGATCATCTGTCTCCAAAGCCTTTTTTTAAAGATTTATTTTTAGAGAAAGGGGAAGGGAGGGAGAAAGATGAAAGACATATTAATGTGTGGTTGCCTCTCATTTGCCCCCTACTGGGGACTTTGGCTGGCAACCCAGGCATGTGCCCTGACTGGGAATCGGAATCAAACCAGTGACCCTTTGGTTGGCAGGCCGGCACTCAATCCACTGGGCCACACCAGCCGGGGCTGTCTCTAATGTCTTATGACACTTACTGTTTGTGATTTTCACGTGACAGTTATGCTACTTTATATTTTTTGTGCACATATGTAAAAAATATCCAATTAGACTGAGAAACTTACATTAGGTAGAAACCATACATTTTTTAAAAATTCCTCATTATCTAGACCAGTGTCCTGCAAACAACAGGCACTCAACAGTACCAAGTAAATGAAAATTTAAAATTCAAATTATAAATTGTTTTTTTCTTCCACAAAAGGATATTGATAATTATGAGCAGTTTTCAAATGAAAACTTTTATTTGGGTACATTTCACTAAAGTGAAGTCTTAAAGGATAAACTCTCATAAGAGTTTCAACTCAAAAAGGTAGACAGTCTTCTCTCTTGGAATCAAAGTCCCTACAAGAAGTAGGGCTCCCATCATCCAAAAACAAACACTTACCATCATTGGGCATGGTGAGAATAGGGATTTGAGTAATAGAGCCGTTTCTACCTTCCACTCGACCAGCGCGTTCGTATATTGTGGCTAAATCTGTGTACATGTAACCTGGGAAACCTCGTCGACCAGGAACCTCCTCCCTGGCAGCTGAAACCTGACAGTAAGCCCAGGAGGGAAAGATCACACACCAGAACATGGAAAGGAAAGCTTTGTTTGTTTGAACACGCCAAATTACAAAGTTGGAATATTATCTTTTTCATTTAAATATTGTCTCTAAGACTTCATTTACAAAAATCTAGCAATACAAATTCAAATTACCCTGCAACGAAAATGCTGACAATTGGGGATTGGAAGTCTGTTTTTTTTTCCTTTTTGCTAAAATCATGTTGCCATAATGTAAATCTTCAAATAGCCTGCTAGAAGAAAATGTGCTTGCAATTTTATAAATCAAAGGAAGTTAATTTTAAAACTATGAGAACTTCTTAGTTCACAAGATTTATTTCATGCCATGGATCTTGCCATGTTTATGTAAGCTAAACCTGAAAATGTCAGAAGGGAAGGAAATCCATACCAGGAGGCATTTGATGTACTTTACATTCATCACTTAATCCTCACAACAACCCTATGAGGACGGTAATGTTGTTAATGTCAATATCCTAATTATAACCAAAGGTCAAAAAAATAATTTCTCAAAAGCACAGAGCCAGGAGTCTACTCGCTGCACAGAACATGAATAGGAATAAAGAGTCTTTCTCTCAGAGACATGCGGACTAGAATGTGGGTGTACCCATCAATCTATAGCCACTAAACACCCAAAAGCATGAAGGCCAGGCATGCGTGCTACTTGGGCACCTCTCGAGTGTGCTACAGCAGTGTCACTCGAAGCACACTCTGCACACCAGCTTTATCAATGTGCGATGCGGAAATACAGGAAACAAAATCTGCATTTAGAAAACGTTAATGGCACCCTAACAATTTCACATCTGTTGAGGCTAATAAAAAGTATGTATTTTTTTATTTCACTTCTCCAATAACTCATTTTTGCTGATTTTAGAAAAGTACTGGACTGTGATGCGGGGTGGGGGGGGATGTCCTCCACTGACCCGCTCAGCAGCAGGGTGAGGTGTGTGTCTCAGAGAATTTTAAGAAGCTGCACAGCCTGTCTCTTCAGAAGTCTTTTTCCTTCTTATATGCTTAAAAGAGTAACCTACTCAAAATTTCAGTCACTTGCATTAGAAAAAAACACCCTAAACTTCTGGGTGATAACTCTAGAATCTTAATACTGTTCCTACGTAAACACTGAGTTTTCCGAAGGAAAAGGCGCTGGGAAGGGAGCTGCCACAATACGGCCTCTATTTTTACTGACATCATTAAAAACAAAATTCGGTAAAGGGTTAAAAATTGACAGTCTGGACAGAGATAAAACTTTCTGGGAGAGTAACTGAGTAAGTAGCTTGCAACAGTTATCATTCACTCTATTTTAGAGTGAAGTCTTAATCCGTGGAGACAGTGACAGTATGATAAACAGGACAATAGCTGAAATCTCTTCCTAATCACTTCAACTCAAGTGACAGAAAACAAGTTGGATTTTCCTTTCTGATTAATTATGGTATTCTACTAATATAAGAGCAACGAAGTTTTAAAAACATGATTAAAGAAAGTAAAAACTTACAAAGAGACAAGATTACCCTGAAAATCAAGCCATTTCAATGAAGGGAAAAGTTACCTCTCGAAGTGCTTCAGCATAAGAACTCATGTCTGTCAGGATAACCAACACGTGTTTCTCACACTGATAGGCCAGAAATTCAGCTGTGGTGAGAGCCAAGCGAGGAGTGATGATTCGTTCAATACTGAAACGGAACATTAAGTCCCAAGTCACTCAAACAGGCCAAAAACAAAAGAAAATGAGATTCTAGAAATAATAGTACAGTCTCCCTCTAAAAGCTTTAAGTAAACTGAGGAGGGTAAAGCAATTATTACTTTAAAAGTTCTTAAATAGGCAGTTATTTTAGGTATTTACATAATAAAACTTACTTCTACAAAGTTAAATTATTTTATAAATAAATTCTCAGAACTACACGGCTCTCACAACAGAGAAGAGGAAAACAAAGAACAGGGGCCCGACTGCTCAGGTAAGAGGCGAGGACCACTGAGCAGAGACAGTGCGCACCATGCGGTACAGCGCGGACAGTGCGCTAGGTAACTTCGATGCAGTATCTCAGTGAACAGGCACAAAAGCCTGTGAGTCAAACGCTGCTTGTCACTCTTTCTGGAAGAGAAAACTGAGCTTTGGAGCTTAAGTGATTTGCTCAGAGCCAAGTAACTACCAAGAAGTAGAACTGGAATTTAAAGAGTTATCTCATTCTTATGCCCAGGTTGCTGTCATTATTATAACATTTTACCTCCCTATTCTTAGCCACATTTTTGACCTGAAGCCTGGGTGAGCAGAAAGAAATAGCTCTCTTTACTTACGTAGGGTCATTAGCCAAGTTCAAAAAGAGGCAGACGTTGTCCATGGAGCCATTTTCTTCAAAGTCGGATTTGAAGAACCGGGCAGTTTCCATGTTTACCTAAATAGTAATGACTTCATCAGCACTAGCAGAAGAAAACCCTCAACATGTGTTTCTGATGAAGGCCAAGCTACAGATCTCCACTGTTCTTTTGTTTAAAGTTTCAAGTCCTCAAAAAATTCTCACAGAAGCCAACAGTGTAAACAGCCTGCCTTGGGCACAAAGAGAATTATTCTTACATTTTATAGTCAAGTGCCAAATTTTAATCCTTAGTTTGTCCAAAATGCCAAGTTGCAACTTCTCTATAGGGACATAAATTCAATGATACATGAGTAATTTTCTACCCTGTTGTAATAACATAAGCAATCAACTTTATATTTGATAGTAAACCAGAAAATAATTTTACTTACACCCATAGCAGCAAACACAATTGCAAAATTTTCCTCACTGTAGTCCACTACATCTTTGGATTTCTTTACCAAACCAGCCTGGCGGCAGATCTGAGCTGCAATCTGATGAGGAGTACAAAAGCACTGGGTTGATCTCTAAAATAACAAATCTAGAACAAAATAACTTTCATCCTAAACTTTTTGAAATTATACCTAGAGATGAAATTGGGAAAGTTTAAAGGACTTTACCCAACAAAACTACTTTATACTTTTTGGAAAGATTCCTAAGAGTAACTGAGGAGACAGCAATCATACATGGATAAAGGTTCAATGTAATGGATTGTATAAACAGTACCAGTGGGGATTAGTGCCGAAAACTCTTCGGTTTCCCATTAATGTGAAGCATTCAGAAATTCTCCCTCATTAAACTGTACATCAAACAGCTCCTAGCCCTCACCTCATTGTGTGGTAAGCCAGCCGCAGAGAAGATAGGGATTTTCTGCCCCCGAGCAATGCTGTTCATGCCATCGATGGCCGAAATGCCTGTCTGAATCATCTCCTCTGGGTAGATTCGACACTGAGGATTGATTGGCTGGCCTGATGCAGTTCAAAAAGGGAAAATTTTCACATGTCTATACATGAAGATTAAAACCATATAAAGCATTTCTTTCTACTCTTAAAATAGTTATTTCTGAAAGTGGTTAAATAATTTTTTCCACTCATCTTGCATAGACCCAAGAAATATATGGTAGCAGAACTCAAGGACCTAAAGTGGATAAAGGTGCAGTAAATAAGAGAACAGACCTTGTTCAAAGCCATGGCTTTACTACTTATGTTTCAGGAATACCCTAGTAATATCTTAAAATATTTTAAAAGGCGAAAGATTTATATGCTCTGAAGAGAAACCAGAGTATCTTTAAACATTTCATACAAAATCTTCAGATGATCTCTAGGAAAAATAAAGTTATTAAATAATAAAATAATTAATTACAGAACATGTTGGTTATTAGCTTAAAGCATCACAAAAATCACTCTCTATGTGGCAGAGATGTAAGCTAGATGGATGAAGGCCATTTCCCCCAAACACAGAAATCCACTGACTGTCCTCACCCATGATGTCAAGAAAGTCTTCAGCCAGGACAGCCGGGCCTCTGTCGATAGGTTTTCCTGATCCATTGAATACCCGACCTGTAAAACAGTGAGACAGTACCGCATGGACAAGGACACCAACATTCATCATTTTTGAGAAGACTTTATGGGAACATGTTGAAAAGCAAACAGATCTCTGCCCAGAATGAGTAATAACATTAATTTACCAAGCATATCCTCAGACACTGGTGTTCGGAGAATATCCCCAGTAAACTCACAAGATGTTTTCTTGGCATCAATACCTGAAGTTCCTTCAAATACCTACCAAGAAAGAGAAGTAATCAGAAGGGTAAAAGAAATTTAAATCATAAGCATTTAAATTTTGTCAGCCCTTATAACGTCAAGTATTGTACATGAATGCACACCATTTTTAATATCATGAACACAACTTCTTCACAAGGGTCATGTCTGTAGGACATCAAATTCTACAAGCAAGCTAAAAATGTTTTTTATATTTTTAAAGAATTAATTTAAAAAAAAAGAAAGGAAAAAAATATGTATCAGAGACCCTAGGTGGCTCCACAAAGCCCTTTACAGAAATGTTGCTGACACTTGCTCTAGATTACTTTTTGGGGGAATGTGTTATTTGAGAAATCTGGCATTTCCCATAATTGGTGACATCAAAAGTTAGGATTAGAGGACATAATTTAAAGAAGCTCACTCAGATCTCATTTTGGTTTCATCCCATAAGCTATAAATTCTGCTTTTCACCTCTCCTTCTACATGATTATCTGCTTCATCTTAGCCATTTAAAAAATAAATAAAGCCACCTTGCCGGTGGAGCTATTGGGCTCCAGTGCAGATAAGTGGCTGACACTTGGCACAAAAACATGCAGAAATAATTCTCCCCCTAGCCAGTAATCAATCTCTAAAGATACACTTATTCAATGATGAGGAGAAAGAACACGTGACATTCCTTGTATTTCTGTGATTAGGAAAAAGTATAGCTGGCCAGGTTTTGAAAATAATACTTACCTGAACCACTGCTTTGGAACCACTAACTTCTAGAACCTGCCCACTTCTCCTTGTGCCATCTGGTAATGTCAAGTGAACAATCTCAGCGTATCTGGGAAACTAGGAAAAAATTAAAAAATCAGTAACTTAACTATAGGATTAGAGGTTACAGTTAAGAGTTAGGGTTAGAAACTTCCCCAAACACTCCACACACTCTATCTTGAGCACAGTGTGTATACATATGTGATCCCACCACATCCCTCACTCACAAAGGTACACCCTCGAGTTTACAACATCCTCAAGTAGTTCAAGTCCTTCAAATGCTCATCGCTGGTACATACCCTGGCAAACCAGCATAAGGTACAGAGAGAAGGGTCTTAAATCCATGAGAATGCAGTAATTAAAATTTTTCCTTCTGTGTATAAAGTTTTGAGACTACAGAAAGGTACAGAACTCAGAAACAACCATGTTCCCCCTACTCAGAACTGCAGTCTGCTGTGTGTGTGTGACCAGGGCTGTGTGTGATCGCCTGTGTATTTGAGGGGCAGGAGGACAGAATGCAACTAGATAATAAAATGACTATCATAATAAACAAATATCCCCCCACAGTCTAAATCTCCTAACCAGATATGTATTCCTTTAATCCATTCTTAACATTTTAAATGCATGTTTCAAAAAATATTGTGTGGTTTTATTTATATAAATGGCAACACACTAAAAATATCCTGCAATTTTTTATTTCCTCTGACCTTATGTTTTGAATTGGTCATGTAATATTTACCTTATTTCATCAACATAATCTATGAGAAGATGCACCGCTATTTTGTGTGACGTGAAGGCAAGCATCTGCCAATTACACTATGACAGACAACTGATGGTAACTTGATTTTGGACATGCTAACATGTGAATATATGGGCATCTTAAAATTAATGTTAGAACAGATTGTAGTGAAAATAAAATCAAATGACACCACCCTTTATTCAGTTGTTCTGCTGACGGGGTTCAAGGCCGCCCCAAATCTGCACTGCTGCAAACACGCTGCAGGGGACGCTTCCACATGTGCTCCTCACGGGCTGTGCCCGCTTCCTGCCACACTCCTCTCCAAACGAACAACTGATCCACAGTCTCCCTCCCAGTGTACAAAAGTATCTTTTCCCTACATCTCTGTCAGCTTATATAACTATTATTAAGCATTAATTTTTACCATTTGATAACGTAAAAAATAACACCTCTCCACTTTGTATTTTCAATTCTGCTAACACTGGGCATCTTTTCACGCTCACTGGCAACTCAGACTTCATCCCCTATGACTGGCTCATTCATATCTTCTCACTTTTCAATGCAATCTGCTCTTTATTTTTAGGAGTTTTGTAGGTTCTAGATACTAATTTTTTTGCAAATATCTGCTTTTAGTCTGTTTCTTGTCTTTTAAATTTGTTTATGGGATCTTATCACTTGAAGTTTTAAAACTTTTTATGTTATAAAATAACTTGTTGTCCTTTATGATTTGTGCCTTTTGTGTCCTGTTGAGAAACACTTTCTAAACTGAAGTCATTAAAATGGTCATTTTTACTATCTTCTAAAATAGGTTTTTTATGTTCAGGTATTTAATCCACCTGGATTTACTTTTGGTAAGTAATTTTACTTTTCTCATTCTTATTCTTTTTAATACAGGAAGCCAAATGCCCTAATAATATTTACTGAGCAGCACAAAATGTGCCCCACTGACTTGCAGGGTGGCCTTTACCAGGTACCACGCCCAGTTCTCACGTGTGAAGAACGCGCCTCGTTTCCCCTGCCGACACCCCTGCTTACTCCTGCCCCAGATCTTCACTCCTCGTCACTCTACCTCCAATGTTGTAACCTGGGGAGAACCAACACCTTTCTAGTCGGTTGTTCACGAACACGGAATCTACACTTAAGTTTTATGTCTTTAAACAAAGTTTTATAGTTTTCTATAAATAGGTACTGATCATTCTAATTAGTTAAGCTGGCACACAGACTACTACTGATTTCTGTAGACTGATCATGCATCCAGCAACTCTGCTTCACACCTTGTTTCCAACAGTTTGTCCACTGAATGATTTGAGTGTTCCGTTTGGTTAACATCACCAAGAAAAGATGACTAGCTGTGCCTTTTTCTTCCTGATCCCCTGACTCCCTAACTTCTTCTCCCCAAGGTCAGCTGGGCTCTGAGCATGAGGATGGGGAGTGGTGGGGACAACAGGACTCCTCGCCTTGCTCCTGACGTAAATGGAAATGTTTCACAGTCTCTCCTTAAGGGCGCTATTTGCTGGAGGCTGTGGTGGGTATCCCTTAAGAGGTTAAAAATTTGATCAAGTCCTTATTTCCAAGATTTTTTTAAAGTAAGTAATTCTATCAGCTACTTTTTCTGTATTTACTGAGAAAAGCATAAGCTTTTTCTAGTTTAATCTATGAATGAGCTGAATTACACTGATACATTTTCTAATATCAAGTATTAGAAAATACTTTGTATCATTACTGGTATAAACTCTAATTTGTCATAATTGTGCTTATTTTTTGCATATTTTTGCTAATATCCAATACACGAGTACATTTTATTAAGAATTTTGAAACCTGTGTTTATAAGTGAAAATAGCTATAATCTTCTTTTCCTGTACTACCCTTTGTCTAGCATGGGAATCAAAGGTGTGCTCACTTCACTGAGATGCAATGGGCAGCAGTCTCCGTTTTCCCCTATTGTGATGCGATTCGTGTGAGGGTATCTGCTCCTTCGTCCTATGTGTATGCTTTAAGTTAAAAACAAAAGCCGAGAACTGAAAACAAAGCAATCGCTCTAAATCTGGTGGTATAAAGCCATTTTTAAAACTCCACAAAATTTACCAGCTCTTTCTCAGCTGGAGCTATATACCCCAAATATTCAATGAAACTTTCTTAGCTCTCTTAAAATTACTTCCGCAAAGATGTTTTCTAAGTCCTTCCTATTATCGACTCTTACAGTGCCCTGCACTTACTTACCCCTGATAGCACTAAGTAATTAGACACGTCTGTGCCCGTGTTATACCTGCTTCCCCACTGCGCTGTACTCACTGGGGGAGAGGCCATACCCACTGTTCACACCATGTTTTCTGGGCTGAGTTCAGCACTTCACATAGTGCTGAGGAATGAATATTTTCAAACTTTTCAATAATATATTTATTAATATAAAAGTTTCACATCTTAATAATGAGCCCAAAATTGTATCTATTAAAGAATATAGAAGAAAAAAATAAAGACACAAATAAAGCTTCCTATATTTTCTCAAAAAATAGAAGTGATGGCTCTTTCACAAAGCATTTCTGGGCATCTGCCTAACCCTTGTACAACTGGAATGCTACACACTGTGGCTGTGAATCAAACTGCAGACTAGTATGAAACTGTGGCTGGGAGGTACACTTGCTGTGAACCTCGAGATTCATTTGTATAAATACCTTGTTATGCCCAAAAACACTACCTCAGTGAGACAGTATTAAACTGAAGAGACAATGTACTTTGCCCTTTCTTTTAAGAGATGTTTTTCCATTTATTTTCTGCTTCCAAAGAGGTCACATGCCAACACACTTCTACCATTACTTTCCTCAACAAACAAGTAACTGTGTGCCTTTCGCCCTAATCCACCACAACAATCGACGTAGAATTACTGTTCTGGAGAGCATATTAGAGAAATTATTTTCTCCAGAGATATTTATCACAGAACTCTGGCAGACTTCGCCCAGGATATTCAACTACAGACTATATTCTATGCCTCTAGACTAAGGTAACACTAATGTGTTTATAATTATCACATACATGTGTGGCTACAACAACATGTAACTAAAATAAAACAAACTGGAAAAGTAAAAACTATACTTTGCTTTAGGGGTTTAGTTTCTATTGAGATAATCTGTATTTATTTATTCAATATTTGAATACCAGTGTCAAGCCCTCAAAGATAAAAAGTAGCATTGTTTATTCATTCATAGACCTTAAAATTTTAGTCAAGAAGACAAAAAAATGTAACAAGTAATTATAACACATGGCGCTCTATGAAAGAGCCACATATCTGTATCTATAAGAATCATGTACCATGTCACATGCACACCATCTATCTACATAACGTTCTACAGGTTATAAAATATACTCATAAATATTATGGTTTTTTCCCCAACAGACATGTGAGGTAGGAGTGACAATTTTTTTAATTCTGCCAACAACGGACCCTAGGTCACTAACAGATCCACAGTAGATCCAGTACCGGAATCCAGTCTTCTGACTTTTGATCTAAAACTTGTTTCCTATAGAGCACTGACATCCAGACCAAGAGACAGCTGAAAAATCCTGACGTAAAATTTAAAGTATACGTGAAGAGGATTTAATGCCCCATTTTTAACTTCATAAATCGCTAAACGACAATGGCGGTGTCTTACCTTAACATGATCTAAGATCACGAGTGGACCATTGACCCCAGACACTGTCCTGTACGCTGGAAAAAACAGAAGAGTCAGCTTTAGTCGAACAGGACAATAGCCTCAAATATCTCCCTGGGGTCACACAGAAACCTCTCCCCACTTTCTCACCCTGTTACAATATGGAGCACTCGAACAGTTACCACACTTTTTGTTGAATGTATTAGATATGGCTGTGCCTGAACAGCTTTTCATCTACCCACACGCAGCCAAAACCATCTGAACCCTTACTATGATGTTTTAAGTAAGTCATGATGTTTTAAGGAGCCAGGATACAAAGATAAAAAAAGGTGCAGAGGAACAGATTTCCCTCAGAGCTCACAGTTTAATGTGGAGAAGGGGTAGTTATGGGTTCTAACAGCTGTGTGGAGGGCGTGGGAGCAAAGGAGGAACCTAGCAGTCCTTCTCACCTTGAAGAGAACAGAAAAGCTTTATAGAGGAGGTGGCACTTACCTAAGTAGATGAGGAAAGGGAAGGGAATACTTAACTTTAGCAGAACTGACAACACTCACAAAGGAAATCTGAGAAAATGCAGTCTGTTAAGGTAAAGGTTATCATTACAAGGCATCTTAAAAACTGGGAAAATTGCTTTATGAAGGAGGGAGTAGGCAAGGAAATGAAAGGTCAGAGGGTCAAACGAGATAAGTATCCTTTAAGGAAAAATGAAAGTCAAATGTTACTGTGAGCTCGGAGACTCCTATTTCCCCTGAAAATTACGGCCTAGGAATGCACTGCTGTCCGTCTGTAAGGCAGCTAACCCCCAGGTTAGCTGTCCTTCAACCACATCACACCTCACACCATTTGTCAAGTACAATGGTAACTAGGGAAAAAACAGAACACTCATGAGAGTAATTATAATATCGGAATTAACTAAACTTCATAATCAGAACAGTTAAAAAATAAAATGGGTGTATAAAAAAAGCTTACTACAGGCCTAAAATAATTTCTAAGAAGCTAGCTGTCAACCAACTGAGAACTTCTCACTTGCTTGATTTCTCACGGAGGCTGGGGCAGAGATTGCTGGCACGGACACAGACTCCCAGGAATGAGGAAACCATTTAGAGACCAGCCTCTCCGCTCCAGGGGTTCCAGAACTCAGAGACACAACTCCCGCAGCCCAGAAGCAGCGCCCTGGTAGGAGCATGGGGACAGAGTAGGCGAGCACTGTCAGGGCCCCTGGATTCCACACATTCAAACCCCGACAAACACGTACTGCAGGACCTCTGTCTTTGTAACTATCTTATCAGAGGCCCCCCAATGACTTCTGTTTATAACTATAGACAAAGGGCAAGTCACAAACTTAAAAAGTTAAGTTGCTTGAATGGATGGTAAATAAAGAATGAGCCATTCCTCAAAAATTATTAGAAAGACCCCAATTGTCATGTTTTCTGCAACTTTTATGAAAATCCACTCCATTGTTTGAAAATAACCTAATATTCTTAGAAATAATTCCTACCTCTAAAAATGATTCATTGTTCTCATTTTAAAGGTCCAAATATTCTAACACTGACTTTCTAAAATTGCTATGTGAAAATGCAAAGTGAGCTACATTAGAAACAAGTTTTCTTAGAACCCAGTGCTTAAAAATACAGAAACAAAAACCTTTTCAAAATTTTTACCTCTACAGTTGGGAATGGAAGGAGGGACGAATTACAGGCAAAGTAACATTGATAAAATCCTTCAGGTTCTGAAAGCCTCCTTACTTTTTAGAAAAGATCTCCGTACGTCTAATCTCTACAAAAATGTTTCAGCATCTCATGCTTAAATCCAGCACATTCAAAATTACGAAGTTTTGCCAGTCATGAGCAAAAGCATGACCGAGAAAAAGAAACGCTAGTCATTGCTTCTCCTGGAAACAGTGAATAAAGCGGACTTCTACATAAAACAAGGTTCTACTGCATCAAAAGCAGTCTCTACATTTGCAATAATATATGTAGCCTTTAAAAAAATTTTAATGTATATTTCTCAATTACAGTTTACATTCAACATTATTTTGTATTAGTCTCAGGTATACAGCACAGTGGTTAGACAACAGACAATCATGTACCTTGCAAAGTGCTCCTCCCATATCTCCAGTACCAACCTGGCACAATATTATTGATTACTCCCTATGCTGTAGCCTCTGAAAAAGCCAGTAAGTAACCATTTGAATTCATTAATATCAATACTATCAATACACATTTCATAGGCACGTGTCAGGAATACTTATTTGATATCCATAACAGGTCTGTGAGTTAACTAATATCACCCCAAGTTTTAGAAGAGAAACTGATTCTCAGAAATTCAGTAACGTGCCCAAGGACCTGCACTTACAAAGTCGGGCTCCAGAGCCGCTAGTTCCTTAACTCTGCACCACTGCTCAAACGCTAACACTGCACTAGTCACTTTGTAGTCTGACCCACTCATAATTGCCCATAGCTATGCCACTCAAAATAATGCCAATGAGTCTGCATGTTTAGCTACAAAAAAAATAAGTTACTTTGACTATTTAATGCACAGAACAATGATTCCCTTTGTGTCCACATTTTTGTCATTACTACAAAACTATCTTTCTTCAATGGAGTATAGCAGCTGGAGAGTTTAAATAGAGGAAAGACGCTAATGGAAATGCTTCAGCAGTTTTGCCTCATTGGAGGCAAACATGAAAAACAGGAGGAGACTACTTCAGATACAAATCAGAGGTTAAGCAACGTGCTTGGCTTAAATTAAACTGACATACACAAACTAACCTATTAAGTGTTGTAACTCAAACTAAATAAAAAACATCACCAAACAAAAATTTGGAGAGTGCACCACACTTTTGCAGAGCATCTTTAGAGAGATTATTTTATTTCAGTTCCCCATGATGCTAGTAGGTAGGCAAGGCTGATACATCCATTCTGCACTTAAACTAAGGTTCCAAGGCTCTGAGAAATCTGTTACTAAACAGGAAAGATAGGATGAGAAGTAGTTTTGTTTTTTGGGTTGCTTTTCCCTAATTCTCAAGTTGGTATCCTATGATCCTTTAATATTTCTGAACCCAGTCTCCACTATAATTAAGAAATATGGGGATGACACAGTTCCAAGCACTTGGGACTACGAATATATACCAAAAACAGTTTATATACAAATTATAGCTCTTTTGCATAATAATAAAACTATTTGCAAAGAAAAAACTACCAGAAAAAATGTTATCAAACACCACCTTTTATCTCTCAGGATATTTATCCAGCCTTCCTCACCATTACCATTAACAGCCCAAAGCAGAGATAACAGTTTAGAGTAAGGCTGCCAAAGGCATTAAGCTACTCTTCAGAAAGCTAAAAAAAACCATTCACAGATTATATGAACACTTCTACTTGCTGAAATAATGACCACTCTTCTCTTAAAATGTTCCAAATGAATAAGAACTTGGATCTTCAGGGGATGATCAGAACTTGTGACAACACAGCAGACGCACATTTACATTATATGCCAAACACATTCTACAACCAACGAGGCACATCTTTGATTCTGAACTACCAAGCAGACAATACATATTTATGGAGTAACATTTAAAACCAAAATCTACAAAGGTTTTTAAGAAGCATATATCTTGTCAGATGACATCCTGTTCCTCCTGCAGGATATAAGATTGTTCAACACTGCTAACGCCACTTAATGATTGTGAAATTTTTTAAGAGAAAAATTTGGCAGCCATTGCACAAGAGATCTAGTCCTTCAGTCTCTGCCTCATTAACAAAACAAAAACCCAGAGCAATCATCTTCCATTGTGCAAGAGTAGATACCCACACCCTGAGCAGTGGGCACCAAGGGCAGTGGGCACCGAGGGAGAGGTTCTAGGAACAGACAGGCCAATGATCCCTTTATTTGACTTTTCTGGGGCTAGCTCTGCTTTATAATGTAAGAAACAAAAGGTTACTTAACCTAGGGTCTGAATGATGGAGATTATCTAATTCAAAACGTATAGTATCTGAAGCTCTATGTATATTATTGAACCTTGCTCAAAGTTTAAAAGAAAATCAAGTTTCCTTTCCTTGTGACTTTAGGAATTCAATTAAAGTGCTCAAGATTATATTAAGCCTGCACATCCCATTTTCCAGTTCTTAACAGCCCCATAATCCTGAAGTTGTTTTAAAACAGGATCCAATCTGTACAGTGAACTGCCAATATTACTCTGTTCCTTCATTGGAACAGCACACATTAAATAACTGTAACATTACTGCCTGAGATGGTATCATCAATCTTTAATTAGAAAAATTAAAAGGTTAATCAATATTTATTCACAAGCAATTAACACTATTAACTAGAATCAAGAATTTGGCAATACAGGAAAAAAAGTGACATTCCACAAATGCAGTTAGCTGTTAGCCTAAGTATGACATCATTTATGCCTTTCAGAGTAACTCAACAAAGGGGAACTCAACTCAGTCAAGTACGCCAACTCCCTACTCTGATTCCATTCACGTTAAGAATCTATCCACTAAACTATCAGAACAAGGGGTTTAAATGTAAGTTATACAATAAATTCTAAGACACAGTACTTCTGTGTGTCAAGCAATGTGGGAGGCGCTGAGTATACAGAAAGGATTCCTGACCTCTAAAGGTTCAGTTTTAAGCATTATGTTGCAATGATTCTGTCAGAAGGAATCTCATCTAGGGAAGTTCTTTAGTCACTGGCTAGGCACAGATACCATACTCACCCCTCTTAAGGGTTTACAACCTTAATCATGGAGAACCCTCTAAAAAATGTTATTTCAGTTGATACTCTCTGAATTGACATTGAATGAATAATTATTGAAAACTAACTACTGTACCCTTATAATCTTTTCTTACGAACACCACTAATGTCTGTCTACCCAAAGCAAAGCACACAAATGCAATTCACAAGCGAATTCATAATTGTTGGGTATAAATTTACTGATAAAGTCAACATAAAATGCAACGTCTGTCAATATCCTGAAACATTCCTATCAGCTTATAAACATTCCCAATAAACCTCCAATAAACATTCTCTAATTCAGATAATTCCCAGGGTAAAAAGCACATCTCGACAAACAGTGGAACCAAATGTGTTTTCCTCTCCTGCCCTGCAGTGCTGTCACATGACCCAGTAACAGATCAGGATGGGATTAGTCAGACAGGAGAGAAACCCTTCATCTGAAATTCTTTTTAACCAATGAGCCACCCACAAAGAGGCACTCTGGCAACTAACCAGTGCAAATATAGTCCTGCCACCTGGGGAAAGAAACATCAGGTGCTTTCCCAAGTTTTAAGTCTACTTCCAGGGCTCATCCCCAGTTCCTAAGAAAGCTGTGAAGAGGTCTGATGCTACACAACTGTACTGTTTCGTAATAAAGAGCCATTTCTTGAGCAGTTCACTTAAACCTGGTTTTTTAAGGCCTTTTTATAGTCACAACACTTAAATATTCCTATGCATATGGATTTGCATAAATCATGCTATGTGAGCAAAGATCCTTGGTTTCCCCAAGACAGCCTTGCACTCAACCAAGTTAGGTTAACTGGTCAGTAAATGAACAGGCAATGGTAGAAAAAAGCCCGGCAAGAATTAAGAGACCTGGAATTTTAGTTCCTGCTCGGCCAATAAGGAGGTGTCTAAAGCCTGGCAAGTGCTGTCCCTCCAGCAACCTTAGGCTCCTCACTGTAAAATGAGAGGATTAGACTAGATAACCTGCGGGGTACTTTTCAGCTCTAGCGTTCCGTGATACCTAGGTGTCCCGCTGTGGAACATCCCCTCCAACCAACGTCTCCCTC
Source organism: Phyllostomus discolor (assembly GCF_004126475.2). Taxonomy (NCBI): domain Eukaryota; kingdom Metazoa; phylum Chordata; class Mammalia; order Chiroptera; family Phyllostomidae; genus Phyllostomus; species Phyllostomus discolor. The sequence goes on along the minus strand of NC_040910.2, from coordinate 49,939,146 downwards.
TGCCTACCGGCCGACCTCCATCCCCGAAAGGCCAGACAACGTCAGCGACGGCACTTACACCTTCGCCCGCGGCAAGAGCGGCCCTGAGGTCCAAGCTAGTGAGAGCAGATAGGGAGGGGCCGTTCCCTCGACCACTAAATATCCAAATGAGGTCAGGCGAAGATGAAGACTGGAGTGACAAGAAGCGGCCTTCCCGAGGGAGGGACAGGAAGCTAGTGCCTGAGAATGCTCCAGCCGAGGGAAGTTGGAGAGGGCAGGAGCCCACCAACCCGAGGAAAGTTCCCGCTGGTGCTCTTTCTCTCACGAAAATATAAGGTACACTCTAATCTTCTCACCCATGGTTGAGGGTACGGGAGGATGCGAAAGACAAAAATAAATAATTCATCCCCCACCCCCAAGCCACTGGCTAAGCAGGTGAGTATGAGCAAGGGGCTGGGCTAAAGAGCCAAGACAAGATCCATCTTGCCCTCTGATACTCACTGAGGCGAGGCTGGGAGAGGTAGTTCCGGCTCACTGCCAGCGCCTGCTCCCGAGATCCCACCACTGGCCCACTGGTGGGCACGGGTAGCTCGGGTGCCGCCCCGTTTACAATCCCCCGCATCGCCCGAAGCGCCATCTTGTCTCCTCTGTCCCGACTGGCCCCGCAGCAACGCTGCGCAGGCGTAGATATAGCTGGGGCAGCCCGCGCAGCCGGCTCCGCCCCTGCGCGCTGCTTTGCCCAGACCTCGCCCCGCCCCCTTCGCGGCTCTCCGCTGGCTTCCTCGTGACTCGGCGTCCGCGTGGGCGGGACTGAGCCTGCGTGTCAGCTGCGAGGAGCTGACCAGCGTGCTGGGAGGGAGGGAGGGACCGTTGCCGGGGTTTGGGAAGCTGAAGAGGAAGAGGGTTCCAGAGAGAAAAGCAACCCATTTAGAGAGAGAGGAAATGAGGAAAAAGGGAAGTCAGTAAGGGAGGGAGTAGAGGAAATGGGACGGAGGGGGAGGGAGGCAAGCGCCTACAAGAAAAGGTCAAGTGATGTCCACTGTATAATGGCACCTCATGACATTGAATGAACTCAAGGTCTAAAAACACACTTTGAAAACCAAAAGCAATGAAGTACAAGTAGGTAGTTACAGAATAGCCATGGGGATGTAAAGTACAGTATAGGAAATGGAGCAGCCAAAGAACTTAAACGCATGACCCATGGACATGAACAATGGTGTGGGGATAGCCTGAGGGAGTGGGGGGTGCTGGGGGGGGGGGCAAAGGCACAAAAATTGAGACAACTGTAAGAGCATAATCAATAAAATATAATTTTAAAAATGTTTTCATAAAACCTGTTGATTATTAAAATAGGGTGCTATGTGCCATCGTTTCTTTTAGTATCTTCCTGTTCTATTCATTCACTCATCTATCATTCAAAAACCATATATTGGACTGTTTTAGGGTGGAAGTAGCAGTGTGAAGAACAAAGTGGAATGTATTTGAAAACTAAGAGTCAGAACTAGCTAGAATAAACAGCTGGCTGTGTGCAGTGACGGCCCAGGCTTGAGGGTTGAGTGACCGAAGGGACTATGGTGAAGGAGGTGGCAAACTTTGCTGGTGGTGTTACAGAACACACAAGGGGGGGCCTGGGAGGATATACTATTATTAAAAGAAGGCCCCGGTCCGTTATGTCTGCTGCCCTAGGAAAGACGTCTCTCAATGCCAGAGATTCGTGAAAAGGAAAGAAAATGTTTATTTAATGCTATATTAACTTAAAGTAGTGACCTAATGTCTTTATCAAAAAAAATCCTAAAGTCCCTAAAAACACCCACAAACACACAGTCCTTCCTTCCTTCCCCCTTTGCCCAGTCCAGAGTACTGTATCTCAGGAAAGGAAATAGAAGTCCATGACTTAGGTAGTCTTCTGGTTCTTCCCAGTTAGAACTCCATCTCGCCTGGGAGACCTCCCTGGATTCCCGGCACCCTTGGCTGAGTCACCAGGATCTCTGCTAAAACCAGGTGGTGGTCCCCCCTTCTAAAGCTGTGGGGGTCCCCATTCTGCCAGGCATGTGGTCCTCTCTCTCTCAGGGCTGCAGGAAGGGAGAGTCCCCACTCTGCCAAAACTGCATGGTTCTCTCCTCCAAGGCTGCCGCGTGGTTCTCCCTCTCTCAGGGCTGCAGGAGTCTCCACTCCGTCAAGGCCGCGTGGTTTCTCTCTCAATGGCTGCCGTGTCCATGTTTAAATCCCCCGCGCCAATCTTCTTCTGCAGCCCCATTTCTGACTCCTCCTACACTTGGGCACACTTGCCCTCAATCTGCTGTCTTCTCCAGCTTTTCTGGTCGCCATCGTGGGTCTGGGCATGTGTCACCCCATGTCATGGAGCCAATCTTCTCCCAGCTCCCACGCAGGCACTGTAACTCAGGGGACCTGCCTCCCAGGTCCCATCTTGGGGGGAAGGTCCCTTTCCATCCCCCTGGCCTTGAGCATGGCCATAACTATTTAACATATCTAAGTGACCAGCCAAAGGCTATAGGTATGCTAAATGACCATGCCATGGATTAGCTGCAAAGCTGCCCTGCATGTTCTTGCTCTGTGTGCCCCTTCCCCCAACTCACACCTGTGGGGGAAGGGGTGAAGACACCTTAAAATCTCCTGGACACCTTGAGTTCTGGACCCCATTTCAAATGCATATTTGGGTCCCCCCTCTTGGCTGCACCCTGTAACAGTGGTGGAGGAGGAAAAGAGAAAAACTGATTATCTGGGGGTTCTGTTAAGTTTCCTGTGGAATCTTCAAAATGAGGTTTCTACTGGACTCTATAGGTAAATATCTCAAGACACGATATCTGGGCTGAACTGAGATCAAAATTTGTGTCATCATCATGTTGGTGGTATGGAATAAAAGAGAATTTAAAAAGAGTGTGTGTGTGTGTGTGTGTGTGTGTTGCGGGAAAATGTGAAAGATCGACTTTTAAGGGATGGCTAAGATTAGGCTATGAACAAAAGAAGAGGATATTGCAATCAAACTTGGACTGATACCACAGCTATTGAGAACCCAGACCACACATCCTAGAAGCAAAAAGAAGAGAAAATATGGAGGGGTTATTGTATAATGCCAAAAACCGAAGGGAAGGCAAGTAACAGAGGCACTCCAAGTACCCACTGTGCTTGACCATTAGAAGACCATTATGTTACAATGGAAAGATAGATGCTTAATGAAGACCAATACAATTTTTGCATGGGTGAAAATATTAGGGTTTGAATGTATACTATGGTGGTATGTTACAGATGAAGTGAGAATTACTCAGTTACATAAAGTCTGTTTTAGGTGCATCTTATCCTTTTGAACCACAACACTGATGCAAGTATTCCTCAATTTTGAGTGAGATCAAACATCATTTGGTATATCTTATAATCAAAGAAAAGGAAGATGAAATCAAAACCATTTTGTTTTGATTCATGAGACTGACTACAATTTTTAACCAATGTCCAAAGTTGGCAAGAGATTAAGGAGACAAGAATTTTAACATATTATTGCTAAAAGTAAAATTGGTATGCTATCTAGAAGAGCAATTTGGTGGTATCAGACTGAAATATTTCATTGTTAGAAACTTAACCTATCCTTAGAAAAAATCTATATATTATATGAGTGTATATGACAAATAATTCTACTTTTAATTTAATAATGTGTTTTTTCAGTCTTTTAACATATTTGCACTGATATGTTTTCAAATAAAATGCATGACATCTTATCTATAAAAATTATAAATCTGCCCTTCTCAGCTAATTTTTCACACTAATAGGTACATTTCAGATAACATCAGACTGTTAGCTATCATTACACCTTTTATCTTTTAATTTTAGAAGTAATTCAAAAGGTTTACTTTTTAAATTTTTATTTATTGGTTTGAGAGGAAAAAAACATTGTTTTGTTGTTCCACTTAGTTATGCATTCACTGATTCTTGTATGTTCCCTGACCAGGGACGAAACCCACAACCTTGGCATATCAGGGTGATGCTCTAACCAACTGAGCTACCTGGCCAGGGCTCAAGATGTTTACATCTTAAAATTTTTTCTTTAACTTTCTACTCTGTGAGCAGGAATTAGTTCTGGTCTGTAGTGTATATGCAAAGTATTAACCCTAACATGTATCGAACAAATATTTGAACAACTGATTATGTGTACTGGAGACATACAAAGTCCTTGTCCTTGAGGCACTTACAAGAGGGGAAAAGTTAGAAAATAAACAACATTAATCAAATGCGTGGCACAGGCAAGTGTAATGAAAAATAATAAACAGGATGAGGGGTGAGAGTGATCGGGATAGAAGATTTTAGATGGTATGGTCAGGGAATGCCCCTCTCAGCCGTCTGTGACCTAAAGTACAGAGAGGAAGAAAGTCATGGGAAGTTCCAGGAGCTGTGTGATCGAGGTAGACAGAAAAGTAAGTGGAAAAGCCTTGAGTCAGAAGGAAAGTAGTGGCTAGAAAGGATTAAGCTAAGTAGAGAGCAGTGGGGGAGAGGGCTGGTCCAGATCAATAAGGCCTTGGAAGCTCTGGATAGGGGTTTGAATTTTATTCTTAGTGTGATTAGAGTTCTATAAAGGGATAATGTGACCTGATTAGGCTTTAAAAAGACATCTTGTTTATTGGTAAAATCATGGACTGGGGCAGAAGGCAAAAGAGACATTGAGAGAGCAGTTAGGAACCATCTAGGTGAGCAGGGAGGGCTCCGGCGGAGTGTTGGTGCTCCTGCAGCCCACCTGCAGAGCACGCTGGCCGCACCCCTGTCACAGAGCTCATCGCTGTCGTGACAGCGCTGGCAACTGTCCCTTCATGTTTTTCTCCTCTACTGCCCTATCTATAACCTGAAACAGAATCAAAGGGATTGGCATGGGGATGTAGAGAAGAGTGCAGTTGGGAGAAGTATTTTGAAAGAATATATGATAGCGATAAAGCCAAGCTTGCTGGAAAACAAGGGTCTTGCACTGGGGACACATGGAAATCTGAAGCCTTATGAAAAATGTATGCATATGGGCATTTTCCATGGAGATAACCCATAGATTTCTATCAGATTCTCAAAAGAGCCTGAAACTCTTAAAGAAAACAAAATAGCTAAGCAGTATTCAGTAATAGGAAAAATGGTATCTTTGTTTATAGAAACATAAGTTAAATTACATTTCTATCTAGTAGTGTCAGATACTCACAGTTGTATTACTTGACACCATCTTCAACTTCTTAGTCAAATACAATTGTTTTTATTTTATAATTTCTGAGGGTCTTATAATGGTATCTCTGTAGAGTGCAGGTAGCTCAAAATATTAGTCAACTAAAATTGAACACAAAAGTTTCTCAGAGGTATATAAAGCATTAATAGCTAAACACTTTACCTCGAGTTTTTCAAAAAGTATTTCCTTAATATATAAGAAAGACAGGATAAAACAAATATTTTACACATAAAAATGCAGGCAGGAAATTGTAGAAAATGTTAGTTTTCCTAATAATAAAGAAATTTGAACTGAAACACCTGTGAGGTTCAACTGTATCTGTGAAGTCAGCAAAACTAACCAAGTGATTTTTTTTAAGTGCAGGCAGAGTTCGGTACCATGAGGTGTGCCAACACATTTCTCCAGGCTGTGTAAACTGGCCACTTCTTCTGGAGAGCAATCTGGTATGGCCCAGGGACCATAAAAGTGTTCATCATGTTTGATCCAATAATATGACTTGGTAATCTCAAAATGGGATGGATTGCTAACCAAAGGAATATGATCATAGCTTGTTATGGCAGTACTATTACTCATCATAGTAAATATCTAACAATAATAAACTGGATAAGGATTCTATATTTAATGGATACTGGCATGCATATGATAGATAGCTAGTAGAATTTAACTATATGGAATTATTTATACAAAATAATACTGAGTGGAAAGAGCTAAACTTACATAGACCAATTGCAATCATATAAAGCACTTTTATACACTGATAAAAATCAGAAGACACTGTGCTGTGATATAAATAATTGAGAATGCAGTTTTCTTTGGGGGGGTCTCTTCTTTCCTTCTAAAATTAACATTGAATATCCAAAGTCACATCCACTCACAGAGAGAACTTTGACTGGGTGACAGGGGCTGGAATGTGTACTATGGTTAAGAAGCTCTGGAGCCAGACAGTTAGTTTAAGTCCCAATATTTTCAGTTATCCTTGAACAAAAATATGTCTGTTGGAAAAAAATTCTCTCTAAGTCTCATTTGCCAACTAAGGAGCATAGTAGTAGCTTCTTCATTAACTTATAAGTATTTAAAGATTAATGCAAAGCTTTTGGCATAGCAAGGGCTAAGTATATTTAAACTAGCATTATTATTATATAGTTTGACTGACTGATTGCTCAATCAAACATTTACATGTTAATTACTATGTGTCAGGCTCTTTTCTAAGAGCTCTCATAAATGACACATCTTCCTGACTAGTTTGTGTTAAGCGGTGACTATACCTTGTAAGTTTCTTGTGTCTTTTACCTGTAATATCCAGCAAGGTAACCTACACAATGTGCTTAATAAATACCTATTAGATGAGTGAAAATGTGTTACTCCTTTCTTAAGGATGAGCAGTCCTCCGCCAATCTTATTTATACAGGGGTTTTTTTTCCTGAGGAATACTCACTACTCAGATAGTATTCTGGTTACTGTCCTCCTATTATTTGTTAAAATCTTGTCTTTGCCTTACCCCCAAGGAATGTAAAACTGGCCCCAACAGTAGGGAATGTGGTCAGAACATGAGACTCAGAGTCACCAGCCTCTGTGACCTTGGGCCAATCCTCACTTCCTTCTGTCTCTGAGTCTTCACTTGTCAGTTGGGGAGATTTTATGTCATAGTTCTCAAGGATTTAAAAGAAGGCTTCCAGAAATCAACATCTCAGACAGAAATGCAACCACATTCTTTTATTACAAATGATTAATGCGGAAGAAAATTGAGAAGGGAAGGGGAGGAAAAGCTCGTGCCAGTGACCTAATTTTCCCCATGTAATGTGCATTTCTCTTCATTTGCTAGAACATCCTGATCAAGGAAAACATAGTGAAGACAAACCATGGCAGGCTAAATAAATAGGCCTTTACATTTCCACATAACAAGGCATAAACCAGTATGATATAATCAATATAAAAATATCAGCATCAAATGGAGAGGAGATATATATATATATATATATATATATATATACATGAATTTCTCTCTTTGTTGTTGTATTAGCTATTTTCTAATTCAAAGTGAGCTTCGCAGACTGGAAAGTGTACTTTGACCTCTGGAAAGCTGAGATCTCTGATTCTATTCCATGTTACATGCTTTATCACTGAGGTCACTGATGGGTTGTAGAAAGAAAGGGAACAGCAGAGGGCCCCCTATGATCAGGACAGTGGCTACTTAAGAGCAAGCCTAGACAATGTTTAAACCTGGGAACCCAAGGAGAGGCTAATGGCTGGACGTTCCCATCACAGGTGCCGGCTGCATCAATGTCTCACGGTGCCACGTGAAAAGAAGGGTCCTGGAGACTCCGGGGGCCCTTCGTCAATCACTTCCCTTTGTTGCCAGATCAAGACAGCCCTTTCTTATTCCAAAGGTCCCAAACAAAATGGAATCGTTTGTAAAAATGTTAATGCCTCTATTTGGTGGAAAATTATTCAGACACTGAGACAACAATATTTTAAGCATGGGGAAAATTTCACAATGCATGCAGTATAAAGTAAAAACTTCTGTATGCAATGGCATGCTCAGTAGAAGCTCTGCTGTCCATGTGTGCACACATACCCTCAGAGAAAACACTGGACAGAACTATAGACAGATGTTAACAGTGACTGCCTCTGACTTACAGGTTGTTTTGCATTCTTTATATTTGTCAAAAATTATTTTGCATGAACATCCATCACATTTTTTAATCAGACATAAATTTAAGACTATTAAGGTGCTTCTGTTTTAAGATGGTGCAGTTTTTATTTTAACAGGCAGCGGATTAAACTAGTGGTGAAATAGACATGTCATCAGGCAAATGAAACGTTCTGTATTACAGAGGCCTGGGAGGAATCTGGGTCAGAGAGAGTAATGACGGGATGACACAGGGCCAGCATTCGATGAGAACTCATAATTTTGCCTCTAGGACTGGTCTGTGATTGTTAGACCTGGACTAGACCTTAGGGATTAACTAGACTTAACTATCAATTCACGGATGAACAAACTGAAGCTCAGAGAAGTAAAGTGAGTCCCTCAAGTCCCGGAAGCAAAATAGTGCCGGGGCTGGGAAGACAATCTAACCCCTCCGGACCTGAAACCACATTGTGGTGGTGGTTTTCTCCACAGCTGCTGGTTCTGGCTTGTGGCCTGTGTACACACCAAATAAGTCAGGGAGGTTTCTTCTGATGCGGCATGATTATAGAAGACCTAGTCTATCCCCATCTAGGGGAACTTTGGAAGAACAAACTCCTATATTTTGCTGTGTATTTTGTGTAATTTTTGCCCGAATTTTTCAGGGAAAAATAAGGATGTGCATTATACAAGGGTAGTACTAATTCCATATCTGTGTTTTTAATTCTTTTATTTAGGCTTATGCTATAAAAGTGTAACTCTAGAAAGCAATAAGGATATCCATATGCAAAATAATACCCTGGAATACAATAATTGGTTTTGTTTCTAAATATAAATAATTGAATTAAACAATTAAAATGAAAGATTTTTTTCCTGAAAGCTTGGGCCAAAAACGTGGGTACACACTACACAGGGGAGCACCTTATGCATGGCAAAACATGGCAACGCTAAGGCAGGCAGGGGCCTCGGATCCTCTGAAACAAGAGCCCAAGGCGTGGGCTCTGACCTGGTGTCTGCCTGAGGCCCCTTCTCTGGTGTCAAAGGCAACACAGCTGGACCCAGAAATCTGAGACTTTCAGGAAAAATTGTAGGGACACATTCTAATTTGGATCATCTCCACTTTCCCACTGGTTGCCACAGCAATGTGCCTGCTCTGTCTGGATGTCTGAATCTGACCATTGCCAGAAAAGGCCTCATTTTCTGGCTTACTTATCATATCCTCATTAGAGAGTGCAGTGAAAGCGTGAACGACATTTTCTGTTGCGTGAGCACCAACGATGAACTCAACACGGTGGTTGGCACTGAAAAGCCTTGGGAGAACTTGAGACGTGTTTCTTTCTGCCCTTGGGAGAAGTGCGTTGCACTGAGCTGTGTCCTCAGGCAGACAGTTTCTCTGAGCCTGTGCCACATCTTCAAAGCAAAGGTGACATTACTATAAAGTGTTATGTCTAAGAAGCTAAAGGCTATATTGTGGAGACAAGATTAATACACATAATTTGACAGAGAGAACATGAAAAATAGCATAGAATAACATCCTGGATTGTCTAACTGGTAAGAGAAAGGTCAGTTAGGATTGGCTGAAGTCAGGTTCCCTCCCCACGGAAAGGTGGATCTTGTCAATTAGACAGAATTTGGGGTATTTGGATTAGAGGAACAATATTGGGCATCCAAATGAGTGTTTAGCAAGGCAGTAAATTCTCTTATCAGCGAGAAGCAATAGCTCTGAAGCAGTTTATGGGGGTGCGGTGCTGCACTTAGAAGAGTTTATTTTAAGGAACTCAGTGTTTGGAAATTAGCCCAATGAATGGAGGAGTTCGGTCAGGACAGAGTCCATGTTTTACTGTTTTCTGATGAATACATGCATGAAATCCAATATTATACACCTCCTATGTGCCCCTCTTCTAGGTTCTTATTGTTAGTTTACTCACTGAATTCTCACAAGAACTCTGTCAGTTAGCAAACTGAGGCACAGAGAAATCAAGTAGTTGTCTAAATTCTCTCAGCCAGGGAAAGGCGGAACCAGGGCCCAAGCCCTGCTGATTCAGGTGCTTCTTTTTCATTCCCTGGTATTCATAGAAAGATATTTATTTTTCTGAAAAAAACATAGCCTTTGATTCTAAGGGACTTTACCACTGCTCTTCCACATTGCACTGAAAGCCACAACTCTCTCCACCGGCACTCTGACTTAGTGCAATGGTTTGTGGGATGGTGGCTTTTCCACCTTTGGTCCATGAATTTAGGTTAATAAGGAGCTGTGACTGAGCCTAAGATCCCAAGGGTCAGTGGTGGATTTCAAAACCCTCAGCTCTGCTTGTGGAATTCTGTTCACACACTGAAGGATGGAAGGATTCAGGATCTGAATTACAAATGGAAGATGGAATTCACTTACTCCTATTCTTAAGTGATGAGGCTCCGGGAAAGTGCAAGTCTCCTTCAGGGCTTCCAATGCCACAGCCAGTGATGCTTCAGAAGCAGGAATGTTCATCACCATCATCATCCAATAGTTACTGAGTGCGGGGCAAGATGCCAGGTGCTGTGTGGAATACAAAGATGAGTAGGGTAAAACTATGCCTTTAAGTAGCTCCCAGTCTAGAAGCAGATAACTGTAATTCAAGGGAGAACGTCATAAAGTGTTATATCTCTGCTTCTGGCTTTTGGTCAGTCTTGTTTTTGACCAGCTCCTGGGAAGCTCTGAGGTGGCACTAACGGGGAGGAGGTGGGGGCACTGACTGGTAGATGGAGCTGGGGCTGCCTTTCTTGAGTGGAGCAGACTTGAGTCTCTTCAAGCAGAAAAGGTCCACCCTAGTAATCAGAGGACGGTGACCAGGCTGAACCTGACAGTAAGAGAGGATTTTTGAAAAGGCATGCTGAGAAGCAGGAAAGAGCTAGCAAGAATGGTGGGAGCTAACCAGGGCAGCAGAGATGAAGGAAGTCGAAAGCAGGGAGAAAGGACAAGACAGGCAGGAGTGTGCACAGGGGACTTAGGTCTTGTGCTGAGGACACAAAGGTAATAACTGAGTAGCAGGTGAGAAGTGACAGACAGAAGAGCCCCCTAAGGGCAAGTCCTACCAGGACAACCTACTGCCAAGTTCTGCATGAGAATGGAACAGCTGTAGGTTCCCTCTGGCAGCACCAGCAGGAGGAAATCCACACTGAATTTGAAGGAACCTGCCTCTAAGGATAAGGAATCCGGTTTCATCGGGGCAGACTGTATATCTCCTTTGACTTTAAACAGTTCTGAGTCCTCTGTCTCCATAGGCAGGACTATCTCCTCAAGAACATTGGGAGTAGAGGGGTGCTGGTTGGCGGAGGAGGGCTGAATTTCCCTAATCCCCAATCCTAGTGATTTATTGCTGGGTTTGCCCTGTGTCCCTTACAAAGGAAACATTCAATAAGGCTCCAGCTCCTTTCGAACTGACTTTTCAAAGCACAGTTTCCCTTGATCTGAAACAAACTCTTCCCTCACTGTAGCATGGCCAGTTCCCAACCTTTTTGGACACAGATTCACCCACCATGGTCCACAATCCATGTGGATCGTAGCCATAGAGTAACACCTTCCTGGACTTCTTTTCAGAAGCCTGTGACAGCAACAAACCTTTCCAGTCCAAGGCTGGAACACTGGCATTTGCTCAATATAAGAGGAAGTCTGAACTGATTGTTAAGTATTTGAGCAGTAAGAGGAACAGGAAGCAATGAGAAATGAAAGCACCCTCCGGGTCAGAGTCACAGCACCATCTATTATGGCAAGCCCTACCAGCCACAGCCAAAGGTAAGCGCAATTAGGTTGTACACAATATCTGATCTGCAGAAAAAGCTGTCCGTCTGATGATGCTGCGTGCCAGCCTCTTTCACTGGAGCAATAACAGAGCCACAAAGAGCCTCAGACTTCCACTGCAGGTCTGACTGCTCTCAACATCCTGCTCTGGCTAGGAATAATTAGTCCTTATTAAGGGCTCAGAGTCCACTAGTTTATACACATACAGAATAAGTTATTTTTACTGGTTTTTATTTAAAAGTTTTTTTTCCACTCTTGCCCCAACCAGTGTGACTCAATGGGCTGCACATTGTCCCACAAAGCAAAGGGTCACTGGTTCTATGGTTCTATTCCCATTTGAGGTGCATGCCTTGGTTTGGTCCCCAGGGGGCATACCAGAGGCAAACGGTTCATGTTTCTCTCTGGCATCAATGTCTCTCTCCCTCTCTTTCTTCCTGCTTTCCCCTCTCTGTGAAAATAAATAAATAAATAAAATTTAAAAATTTTTCCACTGTAATTTAGATAATAAATTTTAAAATCTCACATAATGGTGCCATTTAGCATAACCACTAACATAATTTAGGTATATTTGTTCAATGTACATGGAGTTTTTATGAGTATATAATTATAATGTACATAAAGTTTTAAAACATTTTTAATTGTGGTAAAATGTATGTAACATGAAATCCATCATCGTAACCACTTTGTAAGTTTCAACAGCACTAAGTATATTCACATCGTTGTGCAATCAGCCAATGTCCAGAAGTTTTTCAGCTTGCGTGACCGACCTCCAAACCCATGAAACAACAGCTCCTCATTTCCTCCTCTCCCCGGACCCCGGAAACTGCCATTCTACTTTCTGTTTCTGTGAATTTGATTACTCTAGATGCCTCATATAAGTGAAAGCATGCAGTATTTGTCTTTTTATTGCTGGCTTATTTCACTTAGCATCATGTCCTCAAGACTGTCCATGTCCATGTGGCAGCATGTGGCAGAATTTCCTTCCTTGTTAAAGCTGAGTAAATTCCACTATTTGCTTATGCCACATTTTGTTTACCCATCCATCTATATGATGAACATATTGATGAAGCTGCTTCCGCCTTTGACTATTGTGCATAATGCTGCTATGAATGTATGTAAAATTTTATATCCTACCTTCTCACTAGCTGTTATAATATCTATGTATGTATGTATGTGTGTGTGTATATATATATATATATATATACACACACACAATTTTTCCAGGTTGATGTATAGTCTTCATGATAATCCTTCTTTCTCTGTTTCAATAGTAACACGACAGTTCTTCAAGCCCATATATTAAATATTTTTCTACAATTGGCTATTTCAGTTGTTTCCAATTTTTCCTAACTGCTATGATAATAATTTTGTGCCTCTGATATTCTTCCCATATTTTAGCTTTTTTAAAAGAATAGATTCTTAAGAAGTGAAATTACTGAGTAAAAAAGTATAAATGTTTTATGACTTAAAAGTCAAAAGATAAAAAGCCAAAATGCTTTCTAAAAGTATATCTACTTACATAGCTACTCAGAGTGTATACAAATTTCCATTTTACCATACTCACACAAACTTTATAGGGTTTTTTTACATTAAAAAATTAAACAAGAAGATACAAGCTCATTTCTGTTTACTAGACAAAACTCTGACTATTATAGTAATAGGCATTTATGAGACCAACCCAGGCTTGGCTAACCTGTGATTACTAGCATGGTTATAGTTGACTGAAATATAGATATAATGTATGTTTATTATATGTAGTATATGAATACAAAGGTCTGTCTGGAAAAAGTCCAGCCATTGTTAATATAATGAGAACAGTTTGCACAACATCGATGTAACCTGGCAGCCAAGGAGAGTAAATTGGAATGTGCATGTGTGAACAATGACGACTTCACTGTCCTAGTCAGCGGAGGTGGTAGATGCCATTGAGTGAGCATGTGTACTGTGTGGCCATCGCATTCATAATGACTGAGCAAGTAGAGGAATGAATCTGTATCAAATTTTGCATTAAGCTTGAACAGTCCTCCATGGAAACTATTCAGATAATTCAGAAGCCCACAGCTGTGGGAAACTGGTGATTGGCAGCTTCACCAAGATAACATGCCTGCTCATGCATCATGTCTCATGGAGAGTTTTTTCACAAAAAGTCAAATCACCAGGTGACTCAGCCCCCCTACAGCCCAGAATTGGTGCCCTGCAACTTCTGACTTTTCTCAAAATTAAAATCACCTCTGAAAAGGAAGAGATTTCAGACCATCGATGAGATTCAGGAAAATATGATGGGACAGCTTATGGCATTGGCATAACTGTGTGAAGTCCCAAGGTGCCTCCTTAAAAAGGACTGAAGTGTCATTGTCCTATGTACAGTGTTTCTTATATCTTGTAGCTTCTTCAATAAATCTCGCTATTTTTCATAGTACGTGGATGGATACTTTCTGGACAGACCCCATATATTAGAAATATGCCTGACATGTAGTAGGTGTTCAATAAATGATGGCCAGTATTATTGTTGCTATTGTTTCTATTAATGCCCAAAGTCTGATGGTTCTCAGCCTGTGCCTGCTCTCAGATGCTCAACTCCCCGAAACCATGGTTCCCCAATTATTTGGTGCATCCCCAGTTTGGAAATATCTCAGAGGGCTTTTTCTTCCCTGTGGAGGTGCTCTACCCAGCCCCTCAGCTGTTGGTGTTCGCTACTAGACGTAGTTTTGCTTTGCTGGTGGCTGCCCTAAACCCTCAGAGTAACAAAGCTATACTTAGGACAGAATGCATAGTGGCAGAAGTGTCACCTAGTCTCCAAACAGGCCACTGCCTTATGTCCAGAGTCCTGTTACTTTTTTAATACAGCTCCTCCATCTTTTGGTCCTAATCCCCCCCCCCCCCATATAGGGACTCAGGCCACAAGGTATGTAAAAGGGCTGGTATTCTGTGCCCCCTACGGTAGACAGAACATCACCCACCCACCCCACCCACCCCTGCCAGAGATGTTCACATTCTAATCTTGGAGCCAAACACTTGCAGATCTGATTGAGTTCAGGATCTTGAGATGGAGATATTATCTTGTAATATCTGACTGGGCCCAATGTAATTACATCAGTGAGGAGGGAGACAACAGGTTAGAGAGAAAAAGCGTTAAATGGGAGAGAGAGAGTTAATGCAACACTGATGACTTTGAAGGTGGAAAGGAGCTGCCAGCCAAGAAATGCAGGCACCTCCAGCAGCTGGAAAAGGCAAGGAAACTGAGTCTGTCCTAGAGTCTCCAGAGGGGTTGCAGCTCTGCCGACACCTTGATGTTTAGCCCACTGAGACCTGTTTTGGACCTCTGACCCACAGAACTCTAAGATAATAAGCCTGTGTTTTTTTTAAGCCATTAAGTTTATGGTAGTTGTTATAACAGCCGTAAGAAACTCATACACTCCCCTAATGTCCTTGCCTCCTCCCCATACATTTCTCCCCAGGCTTCCTTTGGTACTTTCTTTCTTTGTTAGCCCTGAAATGAAAGTTTCCAAGTTAATTCATACAATTAGGAGGGTCCTACCAGTTCCACAGCAGGAAACCTCTGCTGCTACGCTTGCTCTTTAATTATATTTGCTCTTTGGCAAATTGTCTGTAGTCTTTACCCCACTGACTTTGTTTTTTTTGAGAGAGGGGAAGAAAGGGAGGGACAAAGAGAGGACAATAAGCATCGATATGAGAGAGAAACATCTACCAGTTGCCTCCCATATGCACTTCCATCAGGGACCGAACCTGCAACCCAGGGCTGCCCCAATGACTCATAATATCAGAAAAACATAGACCTATAATGCATTTCTGAGATCCACAGCGAATCATTCTCTCTCGTGTAGCCATCCATCTAGTCATCCTTCCAAGAAATGCTACTGTGGGCCAGGCACTGGGCTAGCATTGGGAAGCCAGTGCACAATCTGTGACTTTACAGAGGCCATAGATGTTGGATTTCTATGGCTTGAGAACAACATGCATAGATTTTATACACACACACACACACACACACACACACACGCATGCATGCACATTAGGTCCTGTGGGTGTTGTAACATTTGTTTCTTTCCAAAAAGCAATCAGGCTGTGTGGAGCCTCTCGGACTAAGTATTGCAGCGATGGACAGAAACTGAAGTCTGGCTCCATTTTGTTCTCCAGCTCGTACTCGGCTCCAGGCAGGAGTTAAAGAGTTCGATGGGAGATAAGCGCAGATGAAAAGCGGAGCAGCCCAGTGCTTCTTTGCTTAGGAAAATTTCCCCTCCCTTTATTCTCTCCAGTCCTGCTTTCCTGCCTCTGACGCAGTGAGCGAAGGGTCTGAATGGAACCTGTTAGAGGTTCCAATTAAATTTTTGTGGACAAAGGGAACATACGGCCTCCTCAGATAACAGGCAGCAATAAATCCGCCAGCACGTCCGCGCTCAGAGAACAGAGTCCCTGCTGACCTGCTGGCAGCTGCCTCGTCTCCCGGAGTAGCCCACACGAGATAGACTCCCAGGTGAGAAGTTCCTCTCTCTGGACAAATCCCATCTTCCCTTGTGATTTGTGTCTCTCAGCAGAAAATATTGATTCTAAAGTAAAGTCCACCACTGACTAGTTAGCAAACTCCTGGTTTGGTTTGGTTTGGTTTGGTTTGGTCTGGATTGTTGGGTTTGTTGGTTTGTATTTTTGGTCTAGCCTCAGAGTGCCTACTTGAAGCCATTTTACGTCTTTTAGTTTTCTTTTGCTTTCCTTTTAGACTCTTTATTCCCTTCTCTGTGTATTCTAACTAAATTTGTATTTAGAAATTCATTGTTTATATGGGATCTTACATGATCACATGCATTTTCTGGCTGAAACTTACCTGGGGATTGGCTCGGAGGGGACCTCTCAGCTACTCAGAACCGTTGTGTCAGTGAGGCTCTCCTCGCAGCCCGTCTTAGAACAGGACAGAGGGGCCCGGTCCTTGAGGCTGACTACTGAACCCCAGTGATACACACCGAGCATTATTTACTTCTTGTATTATGAAAACTGTTAACAATAAAACATTTAGAAATTACAGAAAAGGAAAAAAGAAGATAATTTAAGTATTGATCATAATAGCTGACATTTGGGTATGCATCTTTCCAGTCTTTTAAAAGGGTGCAAATAAATTTTTATGTCATTGAGGTCAAGCTATAAATACAATTTAATGTCCTTTTTTAAACTTAACATCACATTAAAAGTATTTTCTAAGTCATTGAAATTGTCTGAAAACATGATTGTAAGAGCTGCTTAGGTTCCACCATTAAAGTGTTTCACTTATGTAAATAATGTACCTTTCTGCACTGTACAATCGGGCAAGTTAAAAAGCTTGGGATTGCATCCAGGTGAATGCAGATTGTGTGGCCTGAGGCAACCCTCCCGGCCAGGGCCTCAGATTGCCCGGCGGAGGCGAAAGGGCTGGTCTACGCTGGGCTTCTCTGTGGGCAGCACACGTCACTCTCAAGGCACCTGGAATAGTTTGTGTGACACATAGGCATAGACCATAACTTGTTTTTGGCCTGGCACATGAAATTCTTTTTTAAAACAAGTATTTCAGTTTTTTAAGTGAATTTAGAGGGAAAAATTGAGCAAATAATAGTGTAAATAGTCCTCAGATGGGATGTAACCATCGAGGTGACAGGCAGTGTCTGACATTGTAGACACGGAGCTCGGTGGGCTCCAGAATCCACACGCCTGCAAGGCAGAGTTCCAGTGTGAGAAACTGCCCCGCGCTGCTTCCCGGGAAGGCCTTCTGGGAACCCGGTGAGTGAGTTAGTAAGCTGGGTGAGAGGCAAGCAGAGACATGGGCATGCAGCAGTTTCACATACCGCCCTACCGCCTGCAACTCTGTACTTTTTATTTTAATAGTGAGTTTCACTGCTCTGGCCAGACTTTCTCACCTCCTCTGTAAAGGCAGCAGAAGACCTGCAGGTATAACAGGACCTCCACCCAGCACCCGGAGGACA
This sequence comes from Phyllostomus discolor, assembly GCF_004126475.2. Lineage (NCBI taxonomy): Eukaryota > Metazoa > Chordata > Mammalia > Chiroptera > Phyllostomidae > Phyllostomus > Phyllostomus discolor. The sequence goes on along the minus strand of NC_040910.2, from coordinate 49,921,594 downwards.
AGACCCCCCAGCGCCGTGGTCATGCTCAGGGCCATTTGGGACGCCCCAGGGCGCTTGCTACGGGAGGGCAGAGAGTCCCGGAAGCTGGTATTGGTGGTGGTGTTTGTGGCTCTGCTCCTGGACAACATGCTGCTCACCGTGGTGGGTAGGTCTGGGCCTTTGTGCCGGGGGTCATGGGCTCTGGGCTCCACAGCACAGCCCCCTCGAGCTTTCAGCAGCGAATGCACTTGAGAATGTTTCCTTTCGTGCTCAAAGGTGCACAGAGGCTGCTGGGGATGGCAGGAAACAGGGTCTGAAGGCTGCCAACCATTGCTGAAAGCTCCAGAGGTTCAAAGAGAAGGAGATGCAGAGTATCTGATCCAAAAAGAGGCCTAGTGGAGCCAGAACCAGCATTATACCCACCCCACCACACCCCCACTGTCTTCCCAAGGCACCAGCAGCTCCTGTGGCCGCTGGAACAGCGAGCACCTTCTTGCTGTGTTGCCACCCCAGCTTCTGCTCTGTGGAAATAACATGCTTTATGGATATCCAGCTTTTTACCAAAACCTACCTTTGTGGTGGTTCATTCCCTCAGTCCTTTTTTTGGTTGGTAGTCTATCCATCTTTGCATTCAGTTATGCTAGTATCCAAATGGGTGCTAACATGTTGCCCCCCCTTGGGTAAAGCATATGCTTTCAAACATGAAGCTTTCTGAGACAAACTGTTAACCCAATACATTCAATTCTCGTTACTCGTGGTAGTTACACTCTCTAAAGTTGCTGCAGACCCTGCATTTAGCCAGCGCTGACTCACTGCTCCTGGGAGAGATACATACACGCACATCCCAAGTAGACTGTACTCTTAATCCTGGGAACAGCGCATCCTGGCAGATTTTATTTTCTTATCTTTTTTAATTTTTCATTTGCAGTTGACCTTCAATATTATATTAGCTTCAAGTGTACAGTGTAGTTATTACACATTTCTATAACTTAGGAAGTGATGACCCAATAAGTCCAGGCACCTGGCACCACACAGTTATTACAGTATTACCCACTATATTCCCTATGCCGGACTTTACATCCCCAGGGCTATTCTGTAACAACCAATGTGTCCTTCTTAATCCCCTCACTTGTTTCACCCGCCCACCAACCCGCTCCCATCTGGCAACCATCCGTTTGCTTTCTGTATCTGTGAGTCTTTTCTATTTCTTTACAAAAGAGAAAACAAGGTTCAGAGCCTTGTCTCAGACAAGGCCTAGTTAGGTGCCTTGTCCGAGGCCACCTCACTGACAGGCGCCAGAGTTGGGATTCGAGCTCTGTCCAAGCAGCCCCAGAGCTGCAGCTTCCTGCCCCGCACCAGCTGCTCTCCTGTCTCCAAGCTCTGCCCGCTCTGCATTGGCCGCAATAAAAAGGCAGAGCCTACCTTGTTCAGCCTCAGCTGGAAAAGTGAGCAACTGGTGACTCCAAATTTTCCCTGCACTCTACACGTATGTCCAAGAAAACTCATGACAACTCCACAGGTGTTGGCTTTGTGATTACAGATACACTTTAGGCAGTAAGCAAATTAGCCAATATGGAATCTATGAATAATGAGGACCAATTATGTGATAGTTGGAATTTAGGTGCTTTATCTAATGGTATAATGTGGGTGGGCCCAGTCTTATAGTGGGTTTCAAATCACATCATGTAGACATCTGCCTTGAGCATGAAACGGAACTTCATAGCAATGACCTTGAACCATCTAGTGTTAAGAAGACAATGTGCCCTTAGCCCTGACCCCTTGTCTTTCTTGACTTTCAGTGCCCATTGTGCCCACCTTCCTATATGCCACAGAATATAAAGAAGTCAACCCTTCTCTGCACCCCACCCCTGCTGCAACTTCCCCCGCCTCTTCCCAGATCTTCTCCTTCTTTGATAACAACACTGTGGCTGTTGAACAAAATGCTCCCAGGGGCACGGCATGGACAAATGGCACTTCTGGCACCACTCCGCCTCCAGTCACTGGAGGCACCTCAACCCATAAAAACGACTGCCTGCAAGACACAGAGTTGTTGGAGAAAGAGAACATACGAGTCGGGGTTCTATTTGCTTCAAAGGCTCTGATGCAGCTTCTGGTCAACCCGTTTGTGGGGCCTCTCACCAACAGGTACCTCCGTGGGTGCTCTGTGGCTCCAGAGCGAGAGAGTGGGCTGGGGTGACCCAAAGGGGGTTAGAAGGGAAAAAAGAGAAGCTCTCTTGTCTGCACCCCAGGATGGTGCACTGTTAGAAAAGTTGGTTGCCCCAAAGGATAGCCTGATGTTGATGAAATGCCACGGGCTCCAGATTTTCTTAGTGACCTAACAACTGTAGGGTACTAAGAAGAGAACGGTGAAGGGAGCATAGCACTGAGGTGATTTTAGTGTCCCAGAGCTGGGGCCCAGCCAGACAGGAAGAGGAGGGAGCAGGCCTGTCCTAAGCCAGAGCACTGGCTTCTTAGCAGCGGTGTTTGGGATTATCCTGATTTCTCAGAAGGGTACACGCTCTGACTAGGCTGTCCTTTCTGGAAAAGAAGACTCAGGCCCTGGTCTGTGGGTAATAGTGCATGTTTGTTTGTTTGCTTATATACATTTACATGTCATATCCATTCTCTGCACCTGCATTCAGGGACATGTTTTACCATGTACTCAAATAAGTGAATTTCCCTTCTCAATTACATGAAACTGTGTAGTCCCAGAATATGGATGCCCATTGGAACTGTATCTTTTTTAAATTCCCTTTTAGGATTGGATATCACATTCCCATGTTTGCTGGCTTTGTTATCATGTTTCTCTCCACAGTGAGTAAGTAATTTGCTTCCTCCTTTCTTCCCGTCACTGATTACCTCTGATTTTATCACATGCACTGCAGTGGAGAGAGCAGCGTCACGCTAGCTAAGTGGCCCGTGGTACTGGTTTAAATGCTTTGCAGTGTCTGGTATGGGCACTAGAACAATAATGGTAACTCAGTCTAGTCAGAATCTGAATATTCTGCTATAGAAGAACAGATACTTCACTTCTGTCAGCTGAGGAGAGCTGTGAAGGCTGCTTTGCTGTGTGTGCCATTGTGTGTGCATGTATCAGTAATCCCTTGAGTGAGTTCAGGACAAACCTCCACATTCTTTGGAAAGATGTTGTATTATCTTTTATTTGCAAAGGTAAAAGTCAGCAAACAAAGAATCTAAATTGGACAAGAGCAATTGGGAAATATCCCAGAGTCTACTGCCTTCACGTAAGAACATTAAAGGTTTGGAAATGTTCTAGCTTGGGAAAATAAATTTGCTAAAGAAACAAGAAAGGGAAAGACAAATAGTCCATCCACTTTCCAATAGATGTTCCTAATAAAACGGCAGTGGAATAAGAACAGTAAGTGGGGAAAAAAAGACCAGAAATTCACCCTGAGAATTGCAAGAGGAAGGAATGAATGGGGAGGGGGTTACTGCTCGGGGGGGGGGGTCATGGGCCCGCTGGTGGCCCCTGGTGCCCCTGCTGACACTCTGACCCAAACAGCAGGCCTCTGTAGCCCTCTGGTTTTTCTTATCACCTTTCTGTACAATTCTGCTTTTTTTTTTTATTGCTTCTCCTTCCAGCACAGGGCTTGACTCCTATCAACCAGTGCGGAATGGGAGTTTGTCTCACTCAGGGCTAGAAGGCCACAAAGTGCAGGAACCGGGTTAAGTTCTGACTCCAGACTGCAGCTTACTTGAGGCAATCCTAGCTGAAGCAAAGCAGAGCAAATTCAAGTTAGAGGTGTTTACTGAACTACTAGAAGTTTACTATGTTCCACGGTACATTAAAAACAAATAATTTGCTGTTTCATCAAATGAGACATACATAATTCATTCCACAAAACTTTATGGAGCATACATATGCTTTGATGGCAAAAGTCACTGAAGGAATGTGAAGTATAAAGACATATTTCCAGCCCTGGCTGGTGTGGCTCAGTGGATTGAGTGTTGGCCTGCAAACCAAAGAGTCACTGGTTCAATTCCCAGTCAGGGCACATGCCTGGGTGCAGGCCAGGTCCCCATTTGGGGACATGCTAAAGGCAACCACACATTAATGTTTCTCTCCCTCTCTTTCTCCCTCCCTTCCCCTCTCTCTATAAAATAAATAAATAAATAAATATTTTTAAAATCTTTAAAAAAAGACATATTTCCAGTTCCCCAGGACTTTACAATGCTCTTCCAAAGCAAAAAGTGTTTGTCCACCTGCACAAGCAGAACCAAACCTTAAACTCCAAGGACTGTGGGGGGAAAAGATTGGCTATTTTATTATGAATGCCGTAACCAAGGAGAATGGGATGCTCATGCTCAAAAGCCCACACTCTCTGATGGCATGTAGGGTACAGATTATAGAGGGCAAAATCACAAGACACTGTGGCCAGGACAGCTCTGAGGTCTGTTCCAGCATCCCTCTGTCTGGCCTCGTGGGGAAGTAGCCGGGGGATCATCCCAGCTCGGTCTCAGAAGCTGAAATGTGACTTAGGTCAACACGTTATCTTTAGCCTGCAGAGGTCCAGACCCCATGATTAGCAGTCAGGTCCCCGCTGCTGTCTCCGGCTACCTCGGGGTAATCATAAGCATGTCATTCTGTAACTTAACAATATCACACTCAAGCATACCACATGACGTTTTAGGTGAAATGTTCAAAATAAAACTATAAATTATTATACCCATATTATTACCCTACCAACCACATTCAAGCAGGCATTACTTCTCTTCTGCTGGATATATATTTATGAGAGAGGTGGGGGTGGGGGGAGAGAGATGATTTCCAGAGATAGGATTTAAAGGTAAATTTAATCAAAGTCATAAGGACCTGTTATTTCAGTGCCTGGGAGGCTTGACAAACAGCCCACAGAATAAGTTAGGACTAGAAGATCCCATAGTCTTTATATTTTTAACTTTTTACATTATCTTTATTATATTTTTTCCATTACCATTTATCCACCCCCCATACCCTCTTCCACCTCCACCCACTCCCCTCCCCACCAGGACCCCATAGTCTTTAGTATAAAGACCCGGCCTGAAAGCTTTTCTTATCCACCACATTGTATGTACTGTATTACACAGTGACATTGTTTCCATGGCATGACCAGTGTTACTGTACTTGAGTTGGCCTGATCCTAGCAAACGTTTGGTGTTCAGTGCCTCCCATGTAGCATCTGTTAGGGCTTTTGAAACACTAAAAAGAGGTTGCTGCTGCCCATTGCCACCCCTAAGGGCCCCCAGCTGGGAACCAGACTCAGTGTAATTAGGAGCTAAATAGTGGCCTGTGTTAGGGATGCAAAGTAAAAAAGAAATTGCTTTGGTCTTCCTAAGTAGGATGACCAACCATCCCACTTCCCATGAGATTGAGGTGCCTTCCAAGATATGAAACTTTTGGTTTTAAAGCCAAGAAAACCCCGGGCCAATGGGGCAAACTGAGATGAGTTAGTAAACAATATAGGAAGAGCTGACCTTGAGCAGATTGGAAATCTGAAGGCCTGGGAGCAGGCACTGGAGGCCAGGCGAGGAGAGACCAAGTGTGTGTGTGTCTGGGAGATGGTGTGATCACGTCGGGAAGGAGAGGGAGATTATCAGGCATCAGATGAGCGAGGACATCTGTAATGAGCGGGCAAAGGGATATCAGTTCCGCTGATGCAGACACTTTGGGAGGGAGTCTTCTGTCTTTTGTGGGCATTGCCTTTGAACTGGAGGTGAGACATGTCTGCACTCACTTACCAACCGCAGCACCAACACCCTGTAATTTAGTGTTTGATAACATTTCTGTTTGGTTCTGCTTTGTCTATGTCAGTCTCTAGCAGACTGAACCTCTTCGGGGGCATGAACTGGACATCTCTTTACTTCACATCTGCTAAGAGTCTAGCACAGCTGTATGTTCAGTATTGCTTAGTAAGTACCACTGGTTCAGTGTGGCTAAAAGATCTTTCAGTATAAGATAAAGGGAAAGATCTGATTGGATAGCAAGATATGACTTTACTGTCTACCCGATGCCTATGGTCCTTCAAGTACGCATAGCTTTTTACCCCCACTTTTGGGTGACCCACTGAGGCCCAACAGTGGCAAAGGTCAAGTCTGGGTGTTGCATATGGAGGATCCAGAAGTAGGGTCTAAGGACAAGATCCCAGCCCGGGGCCTTGAACTTCTTAGACAGCCCTGATATCAGTGGACAGATGTTGGACGTTGGCTTTGGGCATGAAAAATGGAAATCCAGCCTTCTGTCTATGGCACGGTGGATCCATTTGTGCTTCTGCGGTTTCTCAGCCTTCGTACCAGTTAAAACACAGTCCTGATTAAGGGGTGGGAGCCTAGAAAGAGGGCTCTAGAAATGAGGAGCAGCAAGCAGGCTTTACTGAAACACAGGCATAGTGGCTCACATATGTGACATCGCGGGCTGGGAACCCAGGCAGCCTGCTAACTGGAGCATTCTCGACATTCTCTTTGCCCAGTGTTCGCCTTTTCTGGTACCTACGCCCTGCTCTTTGTGGCTCGAACCCTTCAAGGCATCGGGTCTTCATTTTCATCTGTTGCAGGTAACACTGACATCTTACACACGCATGCACGCTCACCCATATACACACACTATCTCTTTAAGATTTATATAAAAATTTAAAGAAAATACCTTAGAAGGCAGAAATTGTGATTCAAAAGCAAGACAATTATAGAGTTGCCGGCACTGCCTGTAAATCCCTCAGCCTGACATCACTTCCTCCGATAGTGCTGAGAGGCAGCCAGCTCAGCTCAGAGCAAGCCCGAGGCAAAACCGTGAAGTGGGCCTGGCTTTTACTGATGCCACTCTGCCCTCTTTTCTCTGTCCCCTCTCACCACTTTACAGGAACAGTGATGTCAGCAGTGCCGGTGACAGCATCGGTTTGCATGGTGCTTTCAAACACGTTGTCAAATGTAATCCTGCACCACAAAGCACATGCTCTGGGGACAGCAACGCTCAGCCCACGCCCTCTCTGGACACACAGGGCTTTCGCCCTCACCCTCGGGTTCCCCTGTTGAGTAGAGCAGTGCTCTGGGGTCATAGGTTTCCCTTCCTTGACCTAGTCCAGATCTGTCCATCAGGGAAGGTGCTAGGAAATGATAACATGATGTGAAACCCAATGGTGTTCTGTGTTACACTTCCCAGAGACTTACACTCCCAACAATATTCTGAACAGAAGGGGTGAGCAGTGTGGGAGTTTGGGGGCACCAGTGGGGAAGGATTTGTAAAATACTGTGGGTTAAGCTTTGCAAAACTCCTCAAGCTGAAACTCCAGCAGAGATGCTAACTCCATCTGTCTCTGTCCTTCAGGTCTCGGGATGCTAGCCAGTGTCTACACGGATGACTCTGAGAGAGGCCGTGCCATGGGAATCGCCCTGGGGGGCCTGGCGCTGGGACTGCTGGGTACGTGGCTCCTGGCCCCAGACCCAGGATCTCAGGGGTGGGGTACTGCAGACTCTCTGCCGATGGCTCTAGGAGGCAGGTGTTTCTAAGGTCATGGAAGGCACTGTTTTCATTCTTTCTCCGTCCAATCATATTTTGACCCCTTCCAAAATTTTGTCCAGGAAAGATGAAATCACTTTCCCCTTTCAAAGCTGAATAGCCCTTAAGGAACAGTCCAGAAACCTAGTCTAGTCAAGAGGTGGATCTCTGTTAGCAGCCACTGCCTCACCTTTGCTTCACCACGTGGTCAGCTTTCAACATGAGAACATGCTCTTTGTCAGATTTTCATGTTGAAAATCTGGGCCCTGGCCCTCACCTCTGGGATCTGCATCTGCTTTGCCTTTCCAGTGGGAGCTCCCTTTGGAAGTGTGATGTACAAGTTTGTCGGGAAATCTGCACCCTTCCTCATTACTACATCTGTAATGCATGTAGTGCTGCATGCATTACAGATACAATCTCCTTCAACCCTCGGCAGGGTGCTGTGAAGGAGGAGTGGTTGCCCCCAACACAGAGATGAGAATAGAAAAGGTTAATAGCCATCCAAGGTCACACAGCCAGGAAATGCCACAGCCAGGGTACAGATGCAGGTGTTCTGGGCTTGAATCCCAAGCTTCAAATTATAAAGCTGTCCCTTCTTTGAGGTTCATCCTTCATATGATTTAATTGACTTAGTATGCAACAGGCCGCATACTGTTATGGAGCACTTATTGCATGCTATGCACGATGCTAATGCAGAGGAGATTCAGGTAAGAAGCCCAGATGTGGTTCCTGCCCCACAGAAGCTTGCAAGCTAATTAGGGAGAAAACACCAGAGGTCCCTTGTCTGGCCCACACCCCACCCTCTACAACCACAGGGAAGAGATGGAACAAAACCCCTGCTCTTTGTTAGCACCCACCTACCCAGACGCCCAAGCTGAGACTGGTGGACCCCTGTATACTCTCTCTCCTCTCCCTCCCTAACAAACACACCCACTGTGTCCTCTACAGCCACTCCCTCAAGGCCAGCTCCTCAGCCCATCTCAGATGGAATGTGGCACCAGTCTCTGCCTGCCCTCTCGCACAGTCTGTCCTTCCTCCAAGCTGCTCCTGAGGAAGCTCCCTGCGCCCAGAGCTGCTGGGACTTCTCCCCAGCCAAAAAAGCACTGGTGTTCCTCCCTAGCCTGCAAGGCCAAGTAGATGCTGTATCTGGATCTAGTGGCCCTTAACTATATGGCCTTGACCTTCCCCACCTCTACATCCCTCCCAAATGCACATATTCTAGGAGAACTGACTCCTCTATTGCTTCTCCAACCACACTCTCTTTTCTGACACATCTGTGTACTTTGCACGTGGTTCTTCCCCACCAGTATTGTCCACCTGACAAAGCCCTGTGGCCTCCTGAGCTCACTCCACTGTGCTTACTCAGCCCTTTGTAGGTGGGACCTTTACTGTTGAACTTCACCTGTTACCATGCTCTAATTATTTGCCCCCCACCCACCACAATCGTTTCCTCCACTAGCACACAAAGACCTTGGAGCTGGGTCTTCTTCAGCTCTGAATCCCCAGAACCTCATGTGGAGCTCAGCCCCTGGGCCTTCAGTGAACACCATGGGGTCCACATGGCCACGCCATGCTGCCTGGGCCCTGGCCCTCACCTCTGGGATCTGCATCTGCTTTGCCTTTCCAGTGGGAGCTCCCTTTGGAAGTGTGATGTACGAGTTTGTCGGGAAGTCTGCACCTTTCCTCATCCTGGCCTTCCTGGCACTACTGGATGGAGGTAAATCACCATGCAAGGCCACCAGGCAGGTGACAGCCCAGGCCAGGTTGGAGATGTGTTACGCTGTGGTGTCGGTCCTGACATGTTTGAGTGGATCCAGGACTGCCCTGCCCTAGTTAGGAAGGAAGGAACTCAGGGAGCTAGATCTGTGTGTGGATTGGTGACAGCAGGTGGCAGTTATTGGAGCCTCCGACACTCAGTGGATAAACTGCACCGTCTCTCTCCCTCTTTCTTCCTTAGCACTCCAGCTTTGTATTTTACAGCCCTCCAAATTCTCTCCTGAGGTGAGTACATGCCAAGCTCCAGTTCCAGGGGATACATGGCTAAGGGCACTGACCCAGGTATCCCTAGATCACCCCTGCCAAACCTAAGAAAGGTGAAGGGGATGGAGCCTGGGAACATGAGAACTGAACTGGGATTCCCAGACAGAGTCATAGGGTGGCACGGGGGACGGTGCAGGAGTCTAGCCGGACATTGTGCAAAGGGGGAGGAAGGGCCTACGAAGCCTCAGAGAAACCTTAGGTGATGCACACAAGCACATACAGTCATGCACCACATGACAATGTTTGGTCAACAACAAACTGCATACACAATGGTGGGCCCATAAGATTATAGTAGAGCTAAAATAATTCCTACCTCCTAGTAACATCGTGGCTGTTCTGACATCGTAGCCAGTCATGGCACCGTGTGTCACTCCTGTCTGTGGTATAAAGAGGCCTACTGGGCTGCTATTGTATAAAAGTATAACACATACAATTATGATAATAAGCAACTATGTTACTGGTTTCTGTATTTTACTGTACTTTTTATCATTATTTTTTTTAGATTTTATTTATTTACTTTTAGAGAGGGGAAAGGAAGGGAGAAAGAGAGGGAGAGAAACATCAATGTGTGCATTGCCTCTCGAGTGCCCTATACTGGGGACCTGGCTTGCAACCCAGGCATGTGCCCTGACTGGGAACAGAACCGGCGACCCTTTGGTTCACAGGCCGGTGCTCAATCCACTGAGCCACACCAGCCAGGGCCTAACGTTATTTTAGAATATACTCTTTCTACTTATTAAAAAAGAGTTTGTTGTAATGTAGTTTGCTGTGTGACACCAGCAGCAGCATCATACATCTTGTAGTTACTGCGTCTCGTGTTTGCATAATTTTCCCTTGTGCTTGATTTAATCTCATGATGTTTGTACAGTAACATACTGTACATGCTTGTAGCCCGGGACCAATAGGCTGCACCATGTACCCTAAGTGTAAGCAGGCTATAACATCGAGGTTTGCGTTATTGCATGCTATGATGTTCGCACAAAGACAAGATTGCCTAAGCACATTTCTCAGGTGTATCCCCATTGTGAAGCAGTGTATAACTACATATATATGGCTATGTATGTATATATATATAATATATATATACACACACACTCATGTGCTAAGTTTATATATACACATATACAGTCATGAGTTTAATATATATTTAACATGCAGGGTGGGGAAAAGTAGGTTTACAGTTGTGAGTATGCGAAACACTTCATTCTTGTGTTATCCCGTGTTAACTGTTACATAGTGTTCCATGAGTATCTGTGGATACAACATCCCAGTGCTGAGAAGGCCTTAGAGGTCATCCAGGCAGCCTCCCCCAAAAGCATCCTTACAGTTAAATGTTGGAGTTGGTATTTGCCTGCCCCCAAGCCAAAGGTGGCTCTGGGAAGTTCATATCAAACCATGAAGAAAGAAAGATAAAAAATGCAAAAAGTACAGGGAAGTTTGCTCTAACTACCTTGAATTCGTAGCCAAGTCAGACCAAAGTGGAGGTAACCTGGGAGCCCACTGCTTGTGGCCAGCGTCAGAAGCTGGGGCAGCGAGGGCACTGAGCCACAGGGGCGGGGCTGACTCCATGTCAGCACATTCTCAGATTCTGTGCAAAGGGGTAGATTTATATACTATACAGACGGAGGTTTTTGTTGTCCATGTCCTCAGAGTGCCAAGGGGACCCCGCTCCTTACACTCCTCAAAGACCCTTATATCCTGGTGGCTGCAGGTAAGCTGGGGACACCCCCCCCCCCCCGACGTGCTGGGAGGGGCCGGGCTTCAGGGCAGCCATGGCAGTTCATGGGACTGTCCCCCCAGGCTCCCTCTGCTTTGCCAACATGGGAGTGGCCATGCTGGAGCCCACACTGCCCATCTGGATGATGCGGACCATGTGCTCCCCTGAGTGGCAGCTGGGTAAGTGATCTTGGTCCGCAGCTCAGGCTTGAGCAGAAGAGCATGCCACGGGCCCTTTCTCAGGTAATCCAGCAGCATCACTAGGCCCAGGTCTCCGGGGTCCCAGAGGGACAATGTGCTCCCCTCATAGAATCACTGCCCATTCGCAGCTGTGAATCAAGCCTGACTGGGTAGGTGGTCCCTCCAAGAGGCAGCCCAAGAAGGAAGGGAGGTGCTGTTGACAGAGCTAGAGAGCAGCAACTGCCTGTGTGGCTAAATCATTAACGGCTTCTAGTCTGAGGACGCAAGTTCTCGTTTCTGTTGATTGGCTATGCCAGCTGTGCAGATCACAAGGACTTGCTGAGCACCCCCTTTGCCCACCTCTCAGACGGGCGTCGGGACCCTGTCTGGTTCAAAGGTCATTTGAGGAATAACTGGCAGCCTTGCCCCCATAGAACATGAATAGGCACCATCATCACCACCTACATTTTCTCTCTTCAGCTCCCCTTCCCCGGGTTACTTTTTTTTTACATTATTTTCATTGTAGTTTGTCCATTACCATTTATCCCCCCATAGTCACCCAGCCGCCTCCCCTCAATCACCACACTGTTCTCTGCACCCTGAGTTCTTTCTCTTCTGTTCCCTTTGTGCTCCAGCCCTCCACCCACCCCAACTCCCACTTCCCAAGCTGTCAGCCTGCTCTGTCTGTGAGTCTGCCTCTATTTTGCCTGTTGGTTCAGTTAGTCCATTAGATTCCACGTATGAATACAAAGTAATCTGAGATAGACAGTAAAATCTCAGGTTTTTTGGTATCTCTTCACCTCTAAAAGAGGAGCTTCTGGAGTCTGCCATCCTGCAGCCCTCACCCAGGGGAGGTGTTTGACTCTGCATCCCAGTGGGGAGCTCTGGGCCCAGGGGAGAGGCCTCCAGCCTCCTCTGCTCCTTTTCGGGAAACCTGGGGACAGGGACAGAAAAGGCTACGTGCAAAGTGCTCCGTCACTGCAGGGAGGAGAGGCTCATGGGGCCAGAGTGGGAGCCGATAAGAACCTGATGCAGCTCAGCATGCGATAAAAGCACTAAATCTAATTTTTTAGGGGACAGTTCTAAGCAAGGCTCCCAGCCCCAAATTGAATTGTTCTGGGCGGCAGCTGCCTCTGACCATGACAACTAATCGAGTTAGTCAGTGCTTGGTGCCAGCCAGCATCCTCTGCCCCGAGGTACCGGCCGCACAGGTGGGACCCATGGCTCGAGACGGCCCTTCCCCAGCCTTCTTCACCCAAAGGAGAGACTATATAAAGCAAACCAGCCGTCAGCCAGTAACCAGGGAATTGTTGACACTGGGCATCATTGTAATCGTCACGGTAGTTTCCATTAGGCAGCAACTTCTCACTAGGAGAGGCAGAGTGGCAGGTGAGACACGTGAGGAAGCTCACACAGGGCGACTTCACACGGTGCCCTTTGCAGGAACATCAGAGCTCAAGGAGGCTCTGTCTTCCTCCATCCTTTACACCGGTCTGCAGTGCTATCTGCATCAAATTGCCCGGAAAGATTGTTAAAACTTGGGTATCAGGGCCCCACCCGGCTTTCAGTGAAACAAGTTTGCATTCCAAGCTTCCAGGTGATGGTGAGAGGGCCTCACTGGCCCCACTTCGAAACATATTGCCCTAAATGCAGAACACTGCACTTAGGGACAAGGGACATGAGGCCTCTGAGAAGGGTGGTCTTCTGTCACCGAGCACTCGAAGGTCCCATTTGCCCACTGCTCGAGTCACCGAGGGTAGGCAGAGCTCAGGCCTGGAGACAGGCCCACCTGGGTGTGACTCTCAGTGGCCACTTACTGGCTGTGACCCTGGATAAGTTTTCTAATCTTTTGTGAGCTCCACTTTTTTCATTTGTAAAAATGAGCTGTTTTTCAGAGTTGTTTTCCAGACTAAATTGCTATATGAATTCTAAAAGGATTAGCACCATGCATGACATATACTCAGTAAATTAAAATCATTACTGTTTTGTAATCATTCTTGTTTACATCACTTTGACAGTCACAGCCAGTGACGTCCCCACCCCTTGAAGATGGGCCGGGAACAACATACGTGTGTTGCGACATACGTGTGGAGCCCCTCTTTTGCACAATGTGCTGCTGAAATGCAAGCTCTCCCCAGGTCGGGGAGAACCAGCCGCTGTGATGGGGGAAATCTCCTTCAGAAGCTTCACATCCTTTAAAATGACATTGAGACAACCATTTAGGTGGCAGATAGCTTCCCAGAGGAACTTCTTTCCAGACAATCAGGTACACAGTTGGGTAGTTAAAACTTCTCATGTTTTAAAAGCAATTAAACAAAAACAAATAGGCACAGTTTCAGACAGATTGCCACGCCGCACAGGTCAACTGGACAAATCCACTAAGGTATACTTCACTTCCACCCACAGGAGAGATATTAAAAGCAAACAAGCCATCAGCTGGTAACCAGGGAACTGTTGACTTTGGGCTTCACTGTAATCACCACATAGTCACTACAGGGCAGCATGGCTTCCTGTCAGCACAGAGAGGCAGAGCGGCTGGTGAGGCCGACGGAAACTCTCACCGGGATGCCACACAGCCCCTGCACCAGAGCCATCTGGTGGCCGTGCCGTGGGTGTGGGTGGCGGGAACACCTGGCGTTGGAGCGGGGAGGCAGGGTCCAAGTCCTGACCGTGTTTCTCACCAGATGACACTAATTAAGGCCAGCGCTCAGCAGGGACTTAATCTGGGCCAGGAGCTATGCAAAGTGGTTGCTTTGCATGATGTCATTTAAGCCCCACAGCTCGCTTGTCTTGTAGGAATTGTTATTACCTCCATCCTGTAGAGGTGTCTTGTTCTGGCCCAATTTCCATTACCCACCCCACCACCACCTCCAAACGCTGGGCCTGAGGGCACCTCCTGTCCAGGCCAGGTCCCAGTGCCCTCAGCCTGGGCTCCGCACGCGCCCTTCATCACCTGGTGCTGACCCCTGGGTGTCCCCTGAGAACACAGTTTCCTGTAGCCCCCGTGTAGGCCGCCCATGTTCCTCCTTCGCTGCTTCTGAATCACTTCTTCTTCATTCTCCTTCAAAGACCCCAACTCCTTTGAAGATCTTGTTGTTAAATTGTAGCACCCACCCCTTAGTCACTGCATCTCCATCATTAGAGCTGTTGATCCTTTCCACCTCTACTCCTGCCCCTGTTTTGGGGGGCGTCGATATCCAGGTCGATTACCCTCTAACCCCTTGGCCTATTCCTTAACCTGCTCTTCTGCAATGACCCTTTCCTCCTCTCCCCTTCACCAGTCAAACCTTTACAGAACATTGACCTTGACATCATTACCGGTATCCCATCTGAAGTCGCCCTTCCAAGCAGCCCAGTTATCACCTTACATATATTCTGCTCAGGCATTCAAATCCCCCCACCTCGACAAATTTTGACAACTTTGAGATCGCCATTGGCCTCAATTCTTGTTCTGCTTTCATCACTGCTCGTGTCTCCACTTCTGTCTTAACTTGGATTCCATCCAGATGGATCCAAGTCCACCATCAATGCCACTCCTTTGAAAGCTTTGGTGTTCCTTTGCCCACTCTTCCCCTGGGGCCATCACCTGGCAAAGCCTCGACTCCGGCCCAGCCTGTCTGGTTGCTCTGCTCCGCCTTCACACGAGCCGGGGTCGGGACTGCAGAAAATTTCATGGCCATACTGTTGGTCTCGCCTTAGCTTTGGGGCCACAGATCTAAAATAGGTTCTTTTTCTCAGCTCCACTGTAATCTTCTTTTAAATTTTACTTCTAATGAGAGTTGACTAAGGTAGGTTTTTACGCTGTCCAACAATCTTTCTGTAAGTCCCGTAGCTATGTTCTCCATCCCACTTTCCAAAACGCCTTTACTCTTCTCCGTCCAGACCGCTTACACAGCCCCGCCCCTTCAGCTTGGTCGTTCTCAGCTCCTGCCCGCGGAGAAAACAGGAGAACCCAGAGGGGAGCTCACCTGCCTCCGTCGCGGAGCACACTCACTGCGCTGCTCCCGGTCTGCACCAGCGCCTCCGCCTCGCCGCTCCCGCACCTCAGCTCCTTTCCAAGGCCAAACTCCTTTTGGTCCCTCATCCCCTGGGTTCCACCCCTTTCTCCCCTCCACCAGCTGCTCATTTCCCCCTTTTCCACATCCTTCCTCTCTGCTAACTTCTAAAGGTAGGGATCCTCAGAGCTGCAGACCGTGGGTCTCTACTCTTTTCCACCTGATCTTTTGCAGGTGAGCCCAGCCCCTCCCCTGGCTCGTGTGATGCACGAACCAGTTAGTCGGAGGTGTGCATCTGTGTTGGGACCTTGCTTCAGAACTCCGGACTCGAGTGCCCGACGGACTCGAGTGCCCGACCGCCTGGCGTCTCCCACTGGACGTCTGATAGGCCTTCGGAGCCTTTTAGACGCCCTCCACGCTCTTCCTTCACCTCCAGTCTCCAGCCACCCGGTGGATAAAGACAAAAACCTGGGGGTCTTCCTTGATTTCTCTCTTTCCCCCACCCCCACTCTGCCTGTGGCCAGTCCAACCGGGAATTCCACTGACTCCACCCGCAAAATACCTGCCACACGATTCCCTCCTCTCCACGGCGACTCCCAAGCTGAGGCGCGATCCCGCCTCTCCTGGGTTCTGCGGGTGGTCTTTTGGCTCCCACTCTTGCCCTGTGAAGCCACCCTTCCAACCACAACCCGGGACCTCAGAAAGCCGGTCAGAGTAGGCCATTCCTCTCCAACACTTCCCATTCCGCGTCACACAAGCTCCGGGTTCCAGGCACGCGCTTCCCGGCGCTTTCCCATTCGCACCGGGCGCCTCGGCTGCCTGGGCCTCCTTCCTGTTCCTAGAACAGGCTCAGCAGTTTCTTCTGTGTTTGCATGAAGTGGTGTTTCGGGGTGTGGGGGGGGGGCGGTGCTTGTTTTTGTTTTGTTTTGTTTTGTTTTGTTTTGTTTTCCTGCTTGAAAACTCTCCTTTGGTTATTCTAGCTTTAGCTTAAATGTCAGCTTCTCAAAGAAGCCTTCCCTGACCCACCAAATCTAAGTTAGCCCCATTTCTGGTCATTCTGTCATGACATCACATTACATTTTCTTCACAAAAGTTATCATTTTTCAAAATTATCTTTTTCATGTATTTGTTTAGTCACTTACTATCTGTCTCGCTCCCGGAGACTAGGATTTCCTCTCTGATTCATCACTCTATCCCTAGCCCTGAGAATACTTAGCATATGACAAAGCTCATTAAAAGCACTGAATGAATGACAGAAGTCTAAGACTGAGAGGAAGTAAATAAATTGCCCGAGGTCACAGAGCTAACAGCTGGCCCAGCCACGGAGAGAAGCCAGAGCCGTGGGCTCCGCACTCTGCTCCAGGGTGACTCCACTGCCGCGGACGCACTGTGACGGGGCTTCAGTTTGCAAACGTTTGCATTCGTCATCTGATGTGCTCCTCAATGTGAGCTTTTGCCACGTAACAATAGCTTTGTCTTCCCCAGATGAGAGACCAGAGCTCAGAAAGGCTTCCTAACCGACCAACGTCAGGACCTAAGCGATAGGAAGGCGGGGAGGCAGCCAGGCAGGAACTCACTTCCCAGGAAGTGTGTCTGTCTTTCTCCGATGTGCGTGTTCTTGTACCAACGGCCGAGGGTACTTCACCCAAGAGAATGGCTCACAGGGGCTGTTCACCCCGAGGTCCAAGCGGGAGCTGGAGCATACCGCGTGTACTGAAGCTACACGGGACCCTGCTCCCGAGGAACGCAGCGGTGTGGGGTCCTCAGTCGTCCATCTGGGTCTGCACAGGGGTCGCCAACCCACAAAGCAAACTGCTTTGCGATCCTTGAGGTTAACTTCACTGTCTTGTAGGATCGAGGTGTTTTAGAGCAAACGGGGCGTGTCCTGAGGTGCGGACCTGTGTGTTTCTACAGGTCTGGCTTTCCTGCCTGCCAGCATGTCCTACCTCATCGGCACCAACCTCTTTGGCATGTTGGCCAACAAGATGGGTCGGTACGTAGACTGGGGATCTGGACGAGCAAGAGGAATGTAAGACAGGACAGCCCTTTGAGGCTGTCCCTGCGCCGGGGATGATGAGCAGCTTTTTTGAGGTGGCAAGTTTAGGACAAATACACACATAAACACTGCCCCCGGGAGGATGGGGCGGGCAGGTGACCAGGGCCAAAAGGAGAAAGGACACTCAGCCCTATGCCCGTTGCTGCAGAAGCAGCAGTGAATACCTGAGGGACAGCCTTCACTTTCCAGGTGCTTGTTGTCCCGTGGAAGAGATCAAATAAGCCCCCAGAGAACAGGCCTGAGAAGCAGCAGCGCTGGGGGCAGCTGCTGCCGCTGTGTGCCGGGGAGGTGCCCCAGGGCCCCCAAGGGCTGGGGGCTGAGAGGTGTGAGTCTGGGTCCTGTTCCTCCATGACAGTGACAGCAGCTCTGATGTCATCTTCGTAGCACAGCATAAAGACTTTAAAAATAAAGATTAAAAAGAAAAAACACTGCTCTAGGCAACCAGAGAAGGAAAGAAGTTTGGCATTACTTCTCTGGTTTCTGAGATGGGTCTTGAAGAGAAAACAAGAGGTGAATAGAGGAGAGGTTGTCTGAATGGGGAGACAGCATGGATCCAGTCTGAGGGTTACACCTAAGGGGCCTGTCCTTCTCTCTCAGCTGGCTCCCCCTCTAAGGGAAGGAAGAACAGTTCCCATCGGGCCCCCTCTGCTTCTGCTGGCAGAAGAGGCGTGGAGCCAGGCGAGAGGTGGGGAGGGAAAGGACAGGGAGGGGCTCTCCGGGGTGCCACCTGGTCACGTAGAGATGCGTTAATCTTCCGACCTCCCATGGGGTCCCTGGAATTAGGGGCGGTAGGACCAGCCCGTGTGGTGGTGAAGGGGTGGCGGGTGGAAGGGATTTCTCCCCTTGGCACCATTTAATGACAGCTCTGTTTCCCAGGTGGCTTTGCTCCCTGATCGGCATGGTGGTAGTAGGTACCAGCTTGCTTTGTGTAAGTATAATAAGGTCTAGTTGAGAAAAGAGAGGAAGACCCAGACATTTAAACATCACTGTCCTTCAAAATGAGCCGAGGGTCGACTTGGCGAGGACTGTCAGAGAGACCATCTCTGCATCAGTGGGAATTTAGCAGCCAGAGAGCTGCCACCAGGCGTCCCGCTGGAGAGAGGTGGGGGAGGAGAGGGAGAGGCAGTGGGAGGGCAGGGGCCGGCTGAGGCTCTGTGTACGGGCACAGGAAGCAATGCACGTGGGTGTCTGTTTCGGGGCAAGCCGGATGGTGCATTTCATGACTTCACTTGTTCACCCCACCCTGACAGAGCTTCATAAGCCACTGGGTGAACCATCGTCTCTGCCTCAGCCCCCGGCACCAGACTACTGGGTAGAAAAAGAAGGAAAGAAGGGCTTCTCCAGTTTCAAGAGCTCCTTTCATGCTCTCTAAACCTTCATTTTCTCCTCTCCGAGATGGGGATCGAAGCACGCTCACAGGGCAGCCAAGGGCATCCACAGACCACAGCAGGGTCTGGCACATAGCACACCCCAGGGGCTCGTAGCCCGTACTGTCAATAAAATATAAATACCCCTTGAGGAATCTTTCCAAAAATCAGTATCAGCCACTAAAATCTAAATCGTACATTAAACCTCTGAGGGGTGAGTGTGCTGGGGTAGCAGGTTGGGTACCAGATGCCCAGGGAGGCAAGGCGAGAGAACGAGCATCACAGGCGTGCTGATGTGGCACCACACAGGCCACCTGCCCTCTAGCTTATGGATAATTGGTTGTTGGTGTCTCCTCTGTTTTTTGCTCCAGTGGCTTCCAAGCTAAGCCTTAGCCTAGACCTTTGGGTGCTGCTGCTGATAGAAATGAGAGGAACTCCATTCAGTGAAGAAAGATGACAGAGTGTGGGTCTGGGGGGTGGGGGTGCAGTACAGGGAGGGAGGGCCCTGCAACAGAGAAGGACCATGGTTACGATATAACGCAGTCAAACCTGAGGTTCAAACTCGACCTTGCCACTTATTAGCTCTGTAACTTTGGGCAGGGCATTTGACCAAACAGCACCAATCTAGTTTTCATATCTTCAAAGTGGAGGTAAAGGGTTCTTCATCAGGAGGTGTGAGAATCCAAGCGGATAATGCATGGGGCTCAGAGCACGTGGAGTGCATGCCAGGCGAACACACTTCGTGGCTGAGCTGCCCCCGCACGGCCCAGCTGGGCTCCTGATGAACTCTCCCTCCTTCCCTCCTGCAGGTTCCTCTGGCTCGGGATATTTTTGGCCTCATTGCTCCCAACGCAGGGCTTGGCTTTGCCATAGGTAAGAAGTGCCCTTCAAGGAAATAAGAAGACCCTGGATGTTGGTCTGTGGGAAGGCAAACAGATCAGGAGGGCAGCCGGCAAGGGTGTGGAGAATTGAGTGCATATTCCTACTTGGAATGAGTTTCCTGTTGAGTAGGGGGACCGCAGGCTAAGGAAGTGGACTAAAGAGGACGGGGAGGGAGGGTGTGCCGGCAGGGAGGGGCCTGGGGTGTTGCTGACAGAGGGTGTGCCATTCCCTCTGGCCACAGGCATGGTGGACTCCTCTATGATGCCCATCATGGGGCACCTGGTGGACCTGCGCCACACCTCCGTGTACGGGAATGTCTACGCCATTGCCGATGTGGCTTTTTGCATGGGCTTTGCTATAGGTATGTTGGGGGTTGTGGAGAGGGAGAGAGGAGCACCCAGGACCTGGTGTCCCAGTCTCCCTTTTCCGCCGGTGACAAGCTGGAAGTGGAGCTGGGAGGCTGATTCTCTCAGGCTTCTGGAGCTATTGGACCCTGGGACATCCTCTGGGTCACCACTGACGACCCTCACGTGGTACCTTCCGTGTGATCAAGCCTCGTAAACACTGGTGACTTGGACTTCCTCCTCACAGGCCCATCTACGGGCGGCGCCATTGTGCACGCTGTGGGCTTCCCCTGGCTCATGGTCATCATCGGAGTCGTCAACATCGCCTATGCCCCTCTCTGCTGCTTCCTGAGGAGCCCCCCAGCCCAGGAGGAGAAGCTGGTAAGGGCTCTGCTACTGCTAAAAAAATCTTGTTTCTTTCCATGTCTCTCTCGTTCCTTTTCATCCTGTGCTCCTACTTCCTCCATCTTCAACGTCTCTCTGCATTGTCAGGTTTTCTGATCCCACTTTCAACTTTATCTTTCCTTTGTGGACTTCCTTATTTTCCATTCTCTACATAACTACTCTAAGCAGGCAGTGAAGCAGGGTCCTAAGTAAACAAAGAAAACGGGAAGTTTGTAGGAGTCAGGAACAGGGACCATCAAAGACTGCAGTTACCAGCAAAGTGTTCATTACCAAATTATCTCCCTAAAATGGATAGAATTCCGCTGGGTTCATTCGTTCATTCATTCGTGTCTCCTTATCAAATCACCTCTTAAAACACCAAACCACAGGGGAAGGAAACTAATCCTGTGATTTCAGTTAACTAGATACTTTCCTCTGATTGCAGCACCAGCCAGCTGAGGGGGTGGGAGGGTTAGGGACGGGTGTAGCTGCTGCTCAGAGGAACAATAGAAGAAAGGAAGGTCTGATGGGGTGGTGCCAACTTCAGCTGTAGCCTGAGCTACAGCTATTAGGATTCAATGACAGGATATCAGATGTTTGTCTTGACTAGGCCTGTGCACGCACATGAAGCAGAAAGAGGGTCCTATGCTTCTTCCTGGAGTCTTTCCTCAGCAGCACTAGACTTGGGTGAGCTGGCTGGGAAGGTGCGGAGCCTGAGGAAGAGATGGGCAGTGATTTCTCTCCCTGCCCCGCACTGCAGGCAATCCTGGGCCAGGACTGCCCCATGGAGACCCGGAAGCACGAGGTCCAGAAGCCCACAAGGGCGTTTCCTCTGGGGGAGGACAGCGACGAGGAGCCCGGTAGTGAGGAGTAGCAGCAGAAGGTGGTCCCTGGCCTGTCACACGTGGGTCTCTGAGGCTCGGACTTCAACAACCACCCCTTTCCCTGGAACCAGAGCACCGTGGGCCACTCAGCAGGCTTCCCTTCCTTCTCCCCTGGGTGTCTCTTAACCTTCCCTCCCCCGTGCCAGCCCCGGTTCTATCCTCACCTGTGGCACCCATGGCTCCCGCCCCACGCATTGATGCCTCAGATGGCCCAGGTTTTGTGGGAGGACAGAGTGACACTTTCTCCCAGGCTTCCGGGAGGCTGACTGAACTTGAGCTACGACAGGTTCTGCAAGGGGTGACTCACTTCCCAGAGGCAACTGTGAGCACAACGTGCCCCTGAAACCAGTGGGGTGGCTGACAAACCTCACCGCATCTGCTGCCTGATCTCCTCTGGCACGTCCCCAGCAGGCTCTCGGGGTTCCGTGCCCCGTTCGTCCCTGAGTTTTCCCCGGCTAAGGTGAGAAAGCGTCCTCAACATTGGACGGCTGCTAAATTGCCAATGTGGGAAATTTTTAGCCTGGCTTGTAGTGTTTTTTTGTCCATGGCAAAGCTTACAGCTGCTAATGTGACTCTGCCTCAGTGAATGGAGGACTCCTCGTTACCAAATGGAAGGCAAAGAGCCTGTTTATCTCATGCTCTCAGTTACTGGTGTTCTCACTCTTTCTTCTGTGGGTCTCCATCTTTCCACAACCTCTTAGGCTGAAAAATAAAAGTAGAAGGACAGAAAAATACATCTATTTATCCCAGGATTTCGTGGGAAGAAGTCCAAAAGCAACTTCCCTAAAATTCCTCCCATCAGTGGATTTCCTAATCCTTTCCCGAGGATCTTAATGAGGCATTGCTCACACTTGCTAATGAGTGCATCATTACACAATTCAGACGTGGTAAACTAGATGCTCTTTTGTAGCAAAAGAAAGTCTGTGGGCAGATACATTAGGTACTGTAAACGTTTTGACTTTTGCCACTTTTTGGAAACAGTTATTGAGTGATGGGGCTTCAAAGAGGTGGGAGACATGGCACCCGCCCTTTAGTAGCTTCCATCTGTCTGGGCAAACAGGACCCGCACAGGGTGACATGATCAATACTGCACGTTGGTGTGCACCCCATTCAGGTACAAAGACTCAGGGGTGACCACAGTCTGGGCGGGGAACAGCGGCAGAGATGGAGGCAAAGGCAGGACTGGGAAGGCCCACAGGTGCATGGTGCGGGTGCCTGGGCGGCAGATGGGGCTGTCCAGGCTTGACCCTGGCAGGCTGCCTGGCGCTGATGGCTGCGTGCCTGTGGAGGAGTGTGGTGGATTCAACCCAAGCGCCGGATCTTCAGAACACATACAAGCTGAACCCCAGTGAATCTTATCATTTATAGACAATGGATGACTGATTCATAGAAATATTTCTAGGGCGTTGGCATTACCTGGACTTGCCTGATACATGAAACCCGATGTGCTTATATTATCATTTAGTCAGGAGCTCAGTAATAAAATTAGGAAGTCATTTGTTCCAATATGTAAGCTGTAACTACAAATGCAGGCTGAGCAGAGGCCCCTGTGCGGGTAGGAGGGGGTGGTGGGGTGTGGAGGGTCTGGGGCTCTGACGTGGGGCCTTGGCAAATCTCACACCCATGTGGAGAAGGACTAATAATAAGGGATTGGCTTGTTACCGAAACTGTTAACACATTTAAAAAATTAAGATCTTTCAAAAGAGGAAGTCATTCTTGACTTGCCAGCTAACATTGTTTGAGCAATATAAAACATATCTCAAAAGACACCAATACATATTTATTCAGACAAGAATGGACGCCAAACACCCCAGGTCAATCAGGACACATTTTTTGTTATCGATCAGAAATAAGCCATATGCCCTGGCTGGTGTGGCTCAGTGGATTACATACTAGCCTGCAAACCAAAAGGTTGCCAGTTCAATTCCCAGTCAGGGCATATGCCTGGGCTGTGGGCGAGGTCCCCAGTAGGGGGCGTGTGAGAGACAACCTATCCATGTATCTCTTGTGCATCAGTGTTCCTCTCCCTCTCTCCCTCCCTCCCTTCCCCATCTCCAAAAATCAATAAGTAAAATCTTTTAAAATTTTTAAAGACAGAAATAAGGTTAAACATAGCCTGTGTATGAGACGTATAAAAAGAAGAGTCACATAAAAGCAGACAATGGAATATGTCTTTACAAGTGGCTTTACAAATGGGATGAAGAAAAGAATGTATGGTGCACTTTCACATTTAGAGATGACACGAAGTTCTTCTAAAAATGAAATTGCCAACTCAGCAAGCACGAGCCACAGGAATTTTTAAAAATAAAAGTACCATGAAATGTCGGAGGGCCCCCACTGTGAAAGGTTGAGAATGCGCATTTCCCCTTATGAAAGGGAGAAGGTGCAGAGATTCCAAACAGACTCAGAGGGTGAGAGGCTCTGAGCTACTAATCAATCTATCGCAATGCAGCAAGGAAGACAGGGGAACCAGTGAGCTATGTGCACTTGGGGCGTTCTCAGAGTCCTGGAAACAAACCAGAGCACCTGTTCTTTCCAAAGTATAGAACCGGGGGTGGAAGCTACTAGTTAAGGCCACAACCAGAGTCAGGAAAATGCGGAGGGAGCATGTGAGGTGATGAGTGGGTGGTGTGGAGCGGCAGGAAAATTCTTGCAGGGTTTCAGCATTGCTGTTGGGAAGTCCAGGGCCATTTGAATCTCAGTCCTCTGAATGGGATCTGCTGTTTCTCTGAGCTTTTAGGATCTTTTTCCAGGTCTTTCGAGTTTTCGCAATAGTGACTCTTGGTGAGGTTTCTTTAATTCATTGTGCTGCGGTCCAGCAGACCCCTTCAATCTAGAAAATCGTGTTCTTTTTTTTTCTGGGAATTTTATTGTTCAATCTTCTTGATAATTTTTTCTATATCTGCCTTTTGCTTTCTGGAAATGCTATTAGTTGGCTGTGGGCTTCTTGGCTTCATTGATCTTCTTTTTCCTTCTATCAATCTCTTAAATTTTATTTGTTCTGCTCTCTGAGAGATTTCCTCCTTTCTAAATCCAGCTGTACTTTGTAATATTTTTTTCATTTTAGCAATCATAATTTATAAGAGCTCTCCAATTTCTTATAGCCTCCTAATCTCATTTCACAGTTGCAATACTTTTTATCTCTCTCAGAGTGAGTCAGATTATTCTTTGGTCCTTGCATTTGTTTCCTTGGTTCCAGTGCTGGCCTGCTTGAGCTTGTCATCACTGTGGAGACTTTCCTTTGAAAATGCATGGTTACTGGGGCTTGCGAACTCCTGGGGTGACTGGGTGGGAGTTGGCTCTTCTGATGGAGAGCTCCCCAGTGTCAGTGTCTGTCGGTGATGCCTCTGCATTACTGTTGGCACTTTGTCAGAAAAGGAGAGCAAAGGCAACTAGACATCGAGCTTAATAAACTGGGGAACATAAGCCTGTTTGCTTCACCAGGAAGCTACAGCTTCAAACTCCAGGAAACCACAGCATTGTGCTCCACCAAGGGGACTGACACTCCTCCATTCCCCCCTGCAGTGCTGGATTGTTGGGTGGCTCGGGGGCAGTGTGCTGGACTGTAGAGGTCTGTTGGTCTAAGCAGAGGGTATAAACCCATCCAAAAGCCCATGAAAGTTTAAGGAGTTGATTTGTTTCAGAAGGCACCTGGCCCAAGCTAATATAATCCCAGAGGAACAAGAAGCGTGTGTGTGTGTGTGTGTGTGTGTGTGTGTGTGTGTTCTCTCTCTCTCTCTCTCTCTCTCTCTCTCTCTGTCTACCTCTCTCTCTCTCTCTCTCTCTCTCTCTCTCTCGCCTGTGACCCACAGTCCCAGGGTGCATGCACCTGTGCTCTTCGTGGCTTTGTGGCCCTTCCAGCCACGTGGTCTGTGGGTGCGCATCTCCACACCAGGCTCACAGCCACAGACTGCTGCTGGAAACACATGCTATGCTGGCCGGATGCCGGATGCTGGACTGGACTTCCATATGCAGCATAGACTCTGGGCAGTGGCCTTCAACCTGGCCCTACTGAAGACCAGGCCGGACTTTTTCCACAGCAGGACAGAGGGAGATGGGACACTGGAAGTCCAGGGGGCAGTTTCTATTTCCACACGAATAAGCCACCTTGCCACTGTCCAACCTCCCACGAATGGGTCCTTGAAATGCTCCCTGTGATCCTGTGGAAGAACCTAGTTGCCTCCAACAACATCTAGATATCTCAGGGCAACCACTTCCTCCTGCTGGGGTGGGGGGGGGGTGAAGTTAACTCATTCGGAGCAAAGTGGTTTAAGGGGCTCATGGTGGGGGGTGGACCTCAACTGGCTCCCTCACTGAAGTGCGGCACACCCCTCTGCCTTCCCCTGTGAGTGACGTCCTCAGGACTTGGGTTTTTGTTTGTTTGTTTTGCTCTCTGGTTCCGTCTTCCTACAGAATGAACTCTCCCGCCTCAGTGACAAGTAGGCTATCAGCAGGCTCCCAGGTAAGGCACAAAGGACACCAGTGTCTTCACACATGCTTCCCCCTAAGAGTTTGCCTTTCCTCAGCCCCTTACCTTGCACCACCTTCAATTCCTGATATTTCTGCAGTTCTGTGACATAAACTGATGGTATTGATTGGTGTCTCCTTTTGCCTGAATTTGCTATTTGAACATCCCATTTTTGCTAATTTTCTCATCAATTTTTTAAAATAACTGATAGTTTATTTTAAAAGGTTGATTTAAGCATCTGCAATGGTGGCTTCAACCTCAACTCCTGGCTCAATACTGATGGAAGCGATCTGCTTCGCACTCTCAGGAGGGCCTTGCAAGCCCATGAGTCGCTTGCAGATCCTCAGCTGAAAAGGTCGCCAGCCTCAGAACCTCCCCACAGGGGAAGAAGTGATTACAAGTCTTGGTAGGCATCCACACTGGTCCTTCCGCTTGCACCTCTGATCAAGTCAGCACACACTTTCTCCAGGGACTTTCTGGTTAGAGTGATTCTAGTTTGGTGAATTGCAACCTCTGGTTCCAACAGGGGTCTTTCCAGTGCTGTATCTTTGAAGGCCGTGGCTGGGGTGCTGCTTCCTGATGGGCTTGCTGATCTGAGACAAGGCGGGTCAGGAGCAGGGGTGGTGCCTCGGGGCCCAGGCGACCACGTTCTCCTCAGGCTCATCAGCTTGTATCCAACATTATCATCCAAACAATGTCTGAAACACCGTTGCTATCTATCCCGAGCTTCCCTCTCCTTGCCCCAGATCTTTTCTTCTGAATCCTTTCATCGGGTAGCTATCGGAGCTTATTTGTCTTCATTCAAACCATTCCTGCTCTTTTAAAGGAACATGAGGGGAAAAATATTTAATTTAAATTTGCTTGTGAAGACATTGAAACGAGCCAGCACTGAGACAAGTACGGAGGAGAGTTTGGTCTGCATGCCTGCGGTCACTGTTCACGCTGGCTGGGGCCTGGCGTCATCTGAAGTTAGGCGCTTCATTTCTCTAGTTGGCCCGACTGTTTCATTAGCAGTTAGCGGGGAAGGAGCCATGGCTGAGTTGTTTGGGTTCACACAGTATGCCTGTGAGCAAGGCTGTGGGGGTGGGGGTGACCTTGGGGATTGCCACTGTG
Organism: Phyllostomus discolor; assembly: GCF_004126475.2. NCBI lineage: Eukaryota > Metazoa > Chordata > Mammalia > Chiroptera > Phyllostomidae > Phyllostomus > Phyllostomus discolor. Next base: position 49,894,697 of record NC_040910.2, on the reverse strand, counting down.
CTGAGTGTGCATCCAGGGCACTTTCCAGACATTATGGGGGCAGCAAACCTTACCGTGCCTTGGTCCATCTTGACCTCCAGCTCCTGCAGCTCTGAGCCGAGGGCTTCCTAATGACAACCCCTTTCTCTCAGTCCCCTCAGGCGTTCCCTTCCCCTGTTGGGGTCGCAGGTTGTTCTGCCTTTGCCCTCTCTGGCCACGTGGGTGCCAGCGGAACCTCTTCATGGTCTCTGCCTGGGGACGAGTCTCCCCCAGCCTCCAGGGCTCACATGGGTCATGTGCTCAGCAGGGAGAGGGAGGGGGGCACAGTTACAATGCTTAGACTTCTGTCTGGACCCAAGTTCTAGAATTTTCCTTACCCCCACCCCACCGCAGGTTTCTTAGTCATTTTTTTCCTTTTCCTCTCCGTTTTTCTTCTCCTCTTCTTCTCTTTCCTCCTTTAAAAAAATTGCGTGTGGTATGCATATAGTAAAGTGCAGTAATTTTACGTGTATGCTGGGTAACTCTGTGTGTGTGTGTAACTACCGCTCAGATAAAAATACAGACCGCTGCCCTCACCTCAGCAGGCACTCCCTCCTCCGCCACCCCCCACACCTTCTCCAGGCAACCGCCGCTTGACTCCTTCCCCATCCGTTGCTGTTCTTGAACTTCTTATAGTTCTGTTTATCAGGTCTCCCTTTATTGTTCTCAATGTGATGCTATCATTTCCTCAACTAAACTTCTTAAAGGGAAATCTATGAGATATTGGTCTTCTGAAACATGGCATCTCACTTCATCCCCCTGGGTTACACATTACTGTCCTCCCTTGACAAACGACAAAGTCAAGGCCAAGAGGCTCAATAAGCAGCTTGAGCTCAGTCACTTTCCCTCATCGAAGCAGCAGAATCCAGACTTCAGCTCAGGCTGGACTGCCCCCAGACTCTGGGCTCTTTCCTCTATAAACTAACAACACCCTCTGCTCACGAATGAAACTGAAAGCAGGGCTTTTGGTTGTAGCAGGGAAGTATTGCTGAAGTTCGAATGGGTCGCAGGAAATTTTCTGCACATTTTGAGAAATATGCTACATTATGTCAATGTAAGAAATGTCTAAACCTGTCAGAATTTTTTATGAGTTTATTTGAACCAAACTGACAATTCCTAGGAAGCAAAATCTCAACAGATTGAGAAAATGCTCTGGAAGAATATCAGTTTTCCTACTTATTTTATACATCAGAATCAAAGGGCAAGATGTAAGGGGATCACATGAAATTCGTTGGTGACTAGAGAGGCAGGGGAAGCAAGGCAGGGGGTGTCTCTGGGGCTGGACACAAAGTAGCAGGAACAGACATTTACTCTTCTGTGTAGGCGGGTACCGGGCACTTAACGGCCCATGATTCACACAATGACGGAAACAGCGAGGGGATTTGTGGTCTCTGCTCTGCTGGGGTGGATGTGCTTTGAGGGGCCTGGGGAAAGGAAATTAATATCCGAAAGGCATATTATCAGGTATGTTTCCATAGACACAAAAAAATGAGGACAGCCTCAGCTAAGGTGAAGGCTGACCTTTGTGAGGGAAAAATACTGCCCTGGGGCTGCCTGCCTGCCCTGCTCTCAGTCAGGAAGCTTCATTTCACACAACCCTGTGTGGCGACTTCGGGCCTCTGACCTCGTAAGGCCGCCGTGTAGCCTCCCCTGAGCTTGTCAGGTTTCACACGCGGCCCCTTTTTCACACGCACTTACCTTCAAGTCTACTCCCACCTGATTTTTCCTTCCTGCTGAGACACCTTTCAAATTCTGTCGGAAACTGGCCTCAGATTTCCCCGTGCTCACGACTGACTTGCACAGTCAAAAGGTCAATTCCCCATTCTTTCCAGAAGAGGGCAGTAAATTCCACACTAACTGATTACACCCTGAACTCGCAGTCGAAGGATTCTGCCTAAACCAACTTCCAATGAGACTGGATGCAAGTGACCACGCACTAATTATCGGGAACCTTACACACACTTACAAATTTTTAGTAACATTTACTTTCTACATCCTGCTCTGCCTTTCGCCCTTGCACTCATCTACACCCTCATCTTCCCTTCCTCCCACTTCAGCCTGTCTGAACCAAGCCTCTCGCTCTGCCCTGCTTCTCACCTCCTCCCAGCTCTGAAGGGAGTGGGTGAGGATTCTGTTTTCTCTGCGCTCTGTTTTCCTCCAAAGGCAATCTCGAAAAGTTGTTTAGCAGTTTGCATGAACGGCTTACCCCAAAGTAACTGTTAATGGCTGATTTCCGTGCAATGAATGCTGCCTACATCTGAACAGTACTGGGAAAATCTGTAATAGAATTTTTAAAATAACATTTAAAACTATAAATAAAAATAGCTAACACTAAGTGCTAGGCACTTATTAAATGTAGGGACCTGTAACAGTGGAAAGTTGTAATGGTGGGAAATTGTAACCCACCCACCATTCTTTGAATGTTTTCTGTGAGTGCTGACTCTGACTAATATGTAGCTTGTAGATAAATACCATCTTTGTATAAGAATTCTAACAACTAACTTCAAAAGATGCAGACTCAGACCTTAAGTCATCCTAGCTCTGGGAGATTTGCTGACCTTCAACCCTGGAGCCAGGATGACGCGAACCCAGGAAGATGCACACCAGACCATCACTTGGCTTATCAGAATGGACTGTGCTCATCTGCACATCCATTGCAACCCCCTCCTTTGACCTCTTTGTTCTGTTTCCCTCTCCCTCCTTATAAAAACCTGCCTCCAGCGAGAGGGGGAGATGGGCTTTGAGATGTGAGTCCCCCATCCTCCAGATGTCTGGCATCTGCAGACAAACCACTTTCCTTTACATCAGCACCTGCCCCTTGAGTATTGGCTTTCCGAGCAGCAGACAGCCAGACCTGCGTTTGGTTACAAGCCCACAGAGGTGCTTATAATCCCCACCCCTCCCCTGTAGCTGACATGTGCAGGTGAGCTCCAAAGTCACAGTGCAGATGGATTGGAGGAGGTGGAGACCTCAGGGACCAGCACAACCACTGAGGGAGGTGATCTCCAGAGACTTAAGAGCTGGCTTTGGTGCCAGCTGTCCCCTGACCCACTTAAACCTCATGAAGGTGAGTGACCCCCATCCCCCCATCGCCCCATCCCCGCGCACCTCTGATGTCCTATGGCCTTCATGGCCGCATCACTTGCCTGGAGTTTTACACACTCAGCCTGTGTTTCACTTTTGCTCTTCTGATTGTGTAGATGGCATCTCCCCAAGCCAGAGTGCGGGCCCCTGAAGGGAGCTGCCTACTATGCAATGGAGTTTCTGACCTTCTTAGAACTTTCCATGGTACATGAGCTTATAAAATCTTGACCAATGGGAACTTAGAGTGGAAGTCCCATCGCTGGCAGCGCTCATAAGCTGGTATTTCCCCAGTCCAGGTCATCTATGAAATAGGGAGGCTGGTCCTTACCAGTCCTGTTGTTCTAGATTCTGTGCATCCCACTTCATCTTGTTTAGGGTCTGTGCAGAGAAATGCCGAGTGACGAAACCCGCAGTTACTTGGAAGTAGATAGGAGAGTGGGGGATGATTTACTGACCCATGGTCTGCAAGTCTGTTTAATTTCTGGTTCTTCGCTTTTGAGTATAGACATTTTTCATGTCAGTATCAGAATGATTCTCAGCAGTCCAAAGGGGACAGGAAGTTCTGGTTGGAGAAATCCCTAGGAGGCTCCCTGCAACCCCAGCTGGCCTCTGCCCCCTCTTCAGAAACCACTGAAGCATTACAGCTGGGGTTCCTGACAGGCTGTGGAGAACTGGAGAACAGGGCCATGAGAACCGTCACAAGCAGAGCCTGCCTCATCATAAGACTGACTTCCAGCCAGACCTGCGTGCCCTAGAATTTCCTCTTCCCACAGCTCCCCTCTCTGGATCCCAGTCCTTCAGTGCCCTGACCGAGCTGTCCAAGGACGCCTTGCTCAACAGGCCTTCTGATGTGTGTGGGAAAAGACTGCAGACCTCAGGGTTCAAAAACCCCAGCTGCAAATCCCTGCTGCACCTGTCGTTCACTCTGAGTCCTGAAGGGGGCGTCATTCACAGTCCTGTTTCCTATCTGTATGTGGAGGTGTGACTAACACCTGAGTCAGAGCCCTGGGGCCAATGGGTTCCTGTCTGTGAAGGCACCAATGGTAATGAGCCTGTTGACAGAGAGGTCACAACCCCCACAAACTTTGGGAAGATTTCCCTCTTTTCCAGAACATCTTTGTGAGTTTAGTTGGGTCCCCTGGTGCCTGAATTTTCACCCAGAGGAGTAACAGGTGGTGAGGAAAGAGGAGGAGAAGCCCCCGAGTGCAGGACACCCTGGCCTCTCAGCATCCGCGGGCATGAGCAAAGGTGCAGAGTCTGAAAACCAGAGCTCGCTTTAGAATGCCAGGACGGGGAAAGGAGGGAAACATCACAGGTTAAACTAATCACTGCAACCCCCTCCATGAGTCACAGTGAGTCCAGCCCCGGAGAGAGGAAGCCCGCTTGGCTTGACCCATCGCCGTGTGATTAGTGTGTGTGGGTACAAATCGAGGAAAAAGATTCACATAAATAAATGAAATACTTCCCAGCTTTACTTGCATTGGTGCAGGGCCCCACCGGGCAGAACACGCAGGCGTCACCTCGCTGGTGTCTGCTGCCAGCATCTTCCCCAAAGCTGGCAGAGGATGCAGGGATGAGAGCCAGTCTGTGTCCTCAGGTGTCTTAAAATCCAGTGGAGGAGACCAGACCTCAGCACATACAATGTTTGGAGAGTAATTCAGGTAATTTCTGTGTGACCTGGACAGGCCACATGGTCATTCTGGGCCTGTTTCCACATTCTCCATGGCAGAGCCCACGTCTCTGCCTTCAGCGGGAGTTACAGGCTCTCAGCACAGGCAGAGGGACCCGATGGGCACGCCAGCCTGGCTCCCCTTCCTCCGGCCCCTTTTGCTCACACGCCCCCTGTCACGGGGATCTCACCAGCCCTCTGCCCTGTGTTCTGGTGTGGGAAGGAGATTGAACATGCAGAGGCAGGGCAGGGGAGAGCAATGGGGGAAAAGGCAGGACAACTGTAACTGAACAACAATTAAAAATAAAAATAAATAAAAACAAGCACCATCTCAAAAACAACAACAACCAGAACAACAATATCCAGAGAGATCAGGGTAAGCTGAGTCTGGGAACCAGGGCGCCCCTGGCTGGCGTCCTCTCTGTGCTGCCAGCCTATAAGGGGCGGGGGGGGGGGGGGGGCGTGGCTGGGGGCTGAGGTGGCAGCATCTGTTTCTCTGCCTGGTCTGCCTGGTTGCGTGGCCTGCCTGGGCCAGCTGCCTCTTCCATGCGCGGCCTACAGGGGTTCTTCAGACTGGAATGAGTGTCCTTACGCCACACAGAAAGCTTGCGATCACGCTCCAAAACCTGGCTCGAAGGTCTCCTCTTCAGGGACGTCTGCTCCTTGCTCTTCACTTGCCTCACTATAGCAGGAGGGCTTTTACAGCCGTCTCCCTCACTAGACTCCAAGTTCTCCGGGCTGATTAGTGGGTCTCATATCCACCTTTGCACCCTGAGTATCTGTTACAGACCCAGCAGACAGTGAGCACTCAGTCAGTGCTTGCTGTTGTGGCCCATCTACTTGTGGATATAGATCAAATGTACATACACCCCCCGCCCGGCCTCGGTCCCGTCTCTCCTCTCCTTTCCTCCGGGCTTCCCTCCTTCCTTCGTTTCCTGCCACAAGCTCTTGCCTGTGGAGGACAGACAGACAGGGCTGCCCTCAGAATGCGCTATAGTTGAAAGAAGTTCAGAATTTCTCATAAAGCTCTAGACAAATTACAGTTTGGGGCACATTTAAGCTTAGCAGTTAGTAACAGCAACGTACAAATTAAAAGCAAGTTAAAATTTTTAATTGTTCGAGAAGAACCTCTGGGTATCTGAGTAAAAGAAGAGAAGCAGTTGCTTAAACATTATCCCGTCCTTACTGTCTTCTCCCCACCCGGTCAATAACCCTTCGGTTTCATGGCACTCAAATTCACTACCAGTAAGGTTGAGCGCGCTGGACTGCATCATACCCAGAGGCGTCCGCCGAGGTGGGTCCTGAGGTGGCAGGAGAGAAGGTCTGCATTAGAAACCCTCACCCATGCCCCCGCCCCCGCACCCCGGCCCTTTGTACCCAGAGGTGGGTGTGGCCTGCTCTGTGAGGAATGTTGTGATCCGTGCGCTTTACAATCAACCGAGAGTAAAAGAGTGCGTCCTGACAACTTGCTGGGAATTAATTTCCAGGCTTAGCTTGGAGCTGTGGGGCCAGCCTTGTCACCCCAACTCCCTCATTTGGGGGGAACGTGGGAGTATTCTGCGGCAATTCAGCCAGCAGGGGGCGCCCCAACCTGCCACAGCTCGTAAGAGGCTCCAGCCGCTGGGCATCGGTGACTCAGCTCGGAAAATGGAGTGGCGGCCGGCTTACTCACAGGGCCTGGGCTCTGCCCTCACCCTTCCCGGATGGCGGAGATCCTTAAACTTTCCTGGAGCCCCAGTTAGGGGAATTTCGCCAATCTCCACCAGCGGGAATCCACCAGAGGGTCAAGCCTACCTACCAACACTGCATACTCAAAAATGACATCTGGAATTAAGCTGTGGGCGTCTTTTCAGCCTAGTTATACACGGCAGGACACATTCCCCCCGCCAGCCCTGAAATGTGCCCCAGCCTCAGTGTGAGGAGGTATTGAGGTGACAGGGTGATCACCCACAGGAGCAGTGGTCACCCTCTGGGCCCTGGTTAATATCTGTGGTTAGTCCAGATCAGAAGTTTTCACCTGGACCTCCCAGAGCTCTATCTGATCCGTGGAGACAGGTGGACAAATTTTGGGGTCACTCAAAATGTTCATCTGAAATCTCGTTTAAGCAAAGGATCCTGCTTCTTGAAGAGCAAAGACACAAGGTTGGGGACCATCGCTCCGGATGGCCTCTGAGTCCTGCTTCGAGCCTCTCATTCTCCCCCTCCCCACCAGGAGGTTGGGGAGACCCTCATGAATATTCACACTGAAACGCCAGGGATGGCAGACAGCTTCCGGCCCTCCCCGTACAAGGGCCCTCTCATTTTAATAACAGGAATTTAGCTTCCTCTTGGATTTCTTGGCAAATTGACGAGAGAAGTGTTGGGAGGGAAGGGGTACTGAGCCAGCCTTGGGAAGCAGAGGCACCCGCTCTGCGCCCCGCACTGCATCAGGGGAGGGTGTCAACCACAGAGACCGCTCGGACCCTCGAGGGCTTCTTTGCCTGGTTGGAGAGGACTGGGTGCTCACTCACCCAGGTAGGTAGATGGGATATGAAGTCAGTAAGTTGTATTAGGTGCTACAATAGCCACAGGGCCTGAGGGTCCTGCTGGAATCCACTGCTGGACCCAACTTCCAGTCCTGCCTGCTCCTAACTTGCTCTAGGATCTTAAAAATATCTGGGTTTCAGGTTTCCTCACTGTTGGTTACAGATGGGGAGATGGAAAAGTTGAAAACAATCCAGATAGCCATCCACAGACAAATAAATAGTGACATTCTTATAGAAAAAGTAGTATGCAGCTCTCCTCAAAAACAGATGAATCTCCAAAATAATGCTGAAAGAAGAAAGCTGGACACAAAAGATGCATTCTGTAAGAGTTTGTTTATATAAAGTTCAAAGCCAGGCGAGGCGAATTTGTGGGCCTACAAGTCAGTGGTTATCCTAGGAGGAGGCAGGGGCGTTGCTGGGGCGGGGTGTTCTGGTCCCTGACTCGGATAATGGTGTTCTGGTCCCTGACTGGGATAATGGGTGTATTTATTCAGGGTTTGTTCACCTGTTCTGTGTATATTCAATATTTTGTTGAGAAATTGACTGAAAAAGAAATGAAGAGACAGAACCATGTTCTGGAGTGAATCACACTGAAGAGCTTTCGATGTGCCTTATGTGGGGCCCCCTCAGGGTGAGGGCCCCCCCTCAGAGGTCTACATCCCAAAACCAGGGCAGTGGGCTTCGAACCACATTCCAGGCCAGAGCAGTCCGCTGAGTTGTCCTGGGTGTTGGGGTGGGGGAGGCTCAGGGCAGGGTTTTATGTGGCCCCTGCCACTTTACATGCTGTATACGCATGTGGGGCCACCCCCAGGACGAGACTGGAAGCATTGGCAGCACCCCAAAAGGCTCCCTCACCCAGTCTGTGAAGCCCCAGGGTCATCACTATTTCGGGAAGTTTTATTTTCGCTTGTTTTGTTTACCAGACATCCTGGTATAAAGCTCCATGTACCTGGCTCCTGGGCCTCCTAGGAAGGACACCTCTCTGTAGGCACTTGAGAATTCCTAGCTGTGTTGATTCCTTTCCTGGAAACAGTTCTTTCCTAGAAACCAAGTGGGAAATGGCCTATAAACAATGGATGGTGCGGGCTGTGGTCACAGATAAGACACTCAGAAAATGCTAAACCTCCACTCTCAGCTGAAATTCCTCCCTCCCTAGGGAGTCTGCCCCGAGGTCTGTGGGCAGAGCTGGGGCTTCCTCCCCAGCGCCCCCTCAGCACCCTGTGCATCATGGGGGTGCCAAGGCGCCAAGATGCCTACAGGGCTGTTTCCCTCAGTAGCTTGCGTGTTCCCTGGGTGAGGAATGTCTCATTCACTCCCTACTGGAGCCCAAAGAATGTGATTATGGCCAGTGATGGGGAGGTGGAATGATGGCTGAGAAAAGACACCCGACCCTAATCTGGGAACCTGTGGAGGTTCCCCTTGCTCGAAGAAGGGACTTGGCAGACGGGATTAAGGTCAGAAATCCTGAGATGGAGAGATTGTCCTGCATTATCTGGGTGGGCCCCGCCTAATCAAATGAACCCTTGAAAGAGAACCTTTTCCAGCTGACGTCAGAGTCAGACAGAAGCAAGACAACCAGAGAAGGGTCAGAGAGATTCCTCTTTGTTGGCTTGGAAGGTGGAGGAAAGGCCACAGGAGGCCCCTAGCGGCTCCTGAGGCAAGAGATGCGTTTCCCCAGAGCCCCAGCCCCCAGCAGCAAGGTGGCCCTGCCAACTCCTTGATTTTAGCCAGAGGAGACTCATTTTTAACCTCTAACCTACAGAACTGCACAGTAGTAATGTGTGCTGTTTTAAGCCATTACATTTGCATAAACCAGATACAGATACAAAAATTGATAGCAAGTTGAATGATTACGTCAAATGGAGAGAATTAGGAAAGATTTTTTTTACTCCCTTTACATAGATCCACCAGAGGGCGCCCTGACCACACTGTGGAAACCTCACTCCTCCCCTGCGTCGCCTCTGGCTTTGTCATTGTCCCCAAGTTCTCTCCAGGCACAGAAAATCCCTCCTCTACAAAAAGGCTCAAGGGAGGCTTATGAAGTGGTTGTTTTGGTTATTTCTCTAGCCCCTTTCTGTTCAAAATACACAGAGGCCTTTGGCCAAGATTGGGAATAAAGAAGGAGGAGGAAGAGAGGAAACAGACCTTAAATTGGAGCCAGAAGGACATGCAGATGTGGCTCAGAGGCATAAACCAGCCCAAAGTAAACAGGTGACCGCAGGGGACAATTTAAGTAAAATGGTGACAGTTTAAACCAAAGCAACAGTTATGTGAGATCTCAGCGCTGCTGGCAAGCCAGTGAGGGGAGTTCGGTCAGCAGCACCCCTGAAATCCTGGCCCAAGCCCCGAGTCTCCCCCTGGCCTGGGCAGACAGCCGGTGCCCTGACTCCTGCGTGTCTGCGGGGAGGGGATTGTGTTAGGGCTATGATCTCTGGGAAAAGCCTGAGATGGGGGTTCTGACAGAATAGGGTACCCACCCCTATCGACAGCCACACTTAGCAAGCCACACCCACCTCTGGGTGCTCCCCACCCACCTCTGGGTGCTCCCCAGAAGGGAAAGTAGCATCTGCCTCCAGGGGCTGCATGAGGCTCACTAACACCCACCTGTGACCACACCCAACACCTCGCCTCTGAGTGGCAGGTAGACCGAAGAAGGCGTCCCAACAATGAGATTTCTTTTTTCTCAGAAGCTGCGGGCAGCCCCGGTGGTGTTTGCTCGGTTTTGTGTTTCTGTGCACCTGTGATCCCCTCCGTACACATCTCCCAGCACCGCCACCTGGGATCTTCCCAGTCAGGAAACGAACCCTCTCCTTACTGCAGTCGCTTGATAGTTAGTACGGAGCTAAACAGCCACAGGGCTCAAAAGCCCAGCCGTGGAACTCCCTCATTTAAGAAACTTAGGGGAGGGAGCTGGGGAGCCAAGCTTGGGGAAAACAGCAGGTTTCCCATTAGAAAATTCCTGGCCTGCCGTCTTTCTTAGAAAGCCTGTCCTGGGGAGGCCGATCCCTGGCCCACACTGACCTCCCTGAGCAGCAGGTCCCTGGCACGGGCCCTGCGGACGATTTCTCAACTACACATGGTTCCTGGTGCTCAGCGATACGTAGCTAACCTGAACGGCCATTTTCCTGATTGAAACACCAGTCTGCTGGTTTTAGGAATCTAGGTTTTACCCTTCCTGTAGGAATAAAGTCTCCAAAATGCTTTTTATTGGAGAGTTAAACTTAATTCATCCAGGGGATGGCGGGGTGGGGTGGGGGGCAATGAGAGAGTTAAATGTCAGTGGTGCTGGCAGTGAGGGGGCTGCCAGGGAGAGGACAGCGGCAGCTGGCAGGACCCTCTGGTGCTCTTGGAGTCATGACCGAGCCCCACAGGCATCTGGCTGGTGCTCCAAACATGTCTGATGAGGAGATGGACACATGAGGGTGAAAATGAATGGATTTAGCTCACTTACTCAAGAGGCAAAGAGGGCCCGTGACTGGTGTGGCTCAGTAGGCTGGGTATTGTCCCATACACCAAAGGGTTGCTAGTGTGATTCCCAGGCAGGGTCAGGGTGCATGCCTGGGTTGCATGTTCGATCCCCAGCCAGGGCACATTGATGTTTCTCTCCTTCTCTTTCTCCCTTCCTTCCCTCTCTCTAAAATCAAAAATAAAATAAAATAAAAAAAGAAAGAGGCAAAGAAGAACATGGAGTAACCATGGAAGCAGGCTCAGAAGGAGATAAATGGGTGGGTCTCCGTGTAGGGGACGAGGACGGGGGAATGTGCGGCCAGCACGATGTTTCTGTGTGTGCCTGCCACCCATCAGCTGCGGAGGCTGGCGTCAGCTCACAGAATTCCAAATGCCTGTGACACTTTTATTCCTTGCCCCTTAACACAGTGCAAGAAAGTGGACTCCAGAAAATGAGAAAATCATTTCCTGGAAAGACTTGGCTCTGGCTGGAGGAGGCCAAGGAGGGAATCACTCTAGCAAACCCACCCGGCGGGCTTTCTGACCTTGAGGCTGGGAACAGATGTCCCTGAGGTGTGCTCTGGCATCTCCTGGATCGGCTGCTGCAAAGTTTGAATAGAACAAGTATGATGGCATTAACTCACATTTTCATGGGTTTGTGGTCTGTTTCTCTCGAGGCATTTCTGGCCTCAGCTCAGTGGGTTGGGCTGCACATTGGGTGTCAGAATCAGTGGCAGCCACCAAGGAGCCGTGTCACACGGCCAAGAGAGTCTGCAGTGGGCAGGTCACAGAGTTCAAAAGGAGTCTCCAAACAGCCAGCAGGCTTCTTGGGCCTCTGGAGGCATCAGGTCAGCTGGGGTTCTTGCTGTCAGGGACTTCATTCCTGACTTTACTCTCTGTGGCCTTGACCAGTTGAGACTTTTCAGGAGTGTCCTGCAATACCTTGTACTCTGCTTTAAAGAAGGGCCTGCTGCCCCATCCTTCACCCCCAGAGCGTAGGAATATTTCACCTTCAAGGAGGAAGAGAGAGCACTGAGGTCTCTTCTTTTTTACTTTCTCAGCTGCTAATTGACTCTTTTGGTTTAGAACTTTGTTTTCACTGTTATGAGTTGCTTTAATTCTTATGCATTAATTCTTATGCAACAGCTGAACCCAAGTATGAAAAACGTATCTTTAAATGTTTTCAAACTACCTAGAGAAATGTCAGTAGACCCAAGGCCATCCGGAGGGACAGTTGGGTCTCAGAGACCCTGGGCTCTCCTTCCCAAAGCCACTTCTGTAGCGGGGCAATCTCTGGGCCGAAATCTCAGTGAAACTCAATAAGAAAGAGTGGGCGCGGGTCTGAGGAGACAGGGCCCACCTGGTGTGGGAGGCACTGCCTGGGGCAGAGGCTAATGGAAAGTGTGTGTGTGAGTGTAACTGGGTGCAGCCAAGAGGTGGGCCCCAAATAGAGATTTGTAATGGTCCAGAACTCAAGATGTCCAGGAAATATTAGAAAAATATATATAGGATGTCCTCACCTCCATATGTCTGAGCTAGGGGTATGGGACATATGGAGCAGGGCCATTCAAGGCTGTTTTGAATAGCAACAGCTTTGCAGATAACCTCTGGCATGGTCATTTAACATATCTATAACCTTTAACTGGTTGCATACATATGTTAAATAGCTATGGCTATGCTTTGAGTCAGGGGGATGGAAGTGACTTCCACCCAAGATATAACTGGGAGGCAACTCCCCCTGGTTACAGCACCTGGATTGGCTCCATGCTATGGGGCCACACCTGCCTAGATTTACTATGGCAGCCCAGTAAAGGTGGAAGAATACAGGATTGCTGGCAGGTGTAACTGATTATAGGACGAGTCAGAAATGGGAGTACAGAGGAAGATTGGTGTGGGGATTTAAACCCCCGAGTGCCACAGCCACTCAAGGGGAGAACTACACAGCTTTGGCAGAGTGGGGACCCCCGCAGCTTTGGAGAGAGTGAGGACCACGTGGCTCTGCAGTGTTCCCTTTTGCCACGTGGCTTAGGAAGCAGGAGAGACTTTGCCTGGAAGAAAAGGAGTGAAGGACTCTCGCTGGTGGGCCATGAGACGGTGCCACATGACTTTGGATTAACTGGAGATCATGGCAGTGACACAGCTGATGGTGCTGGGAGCCCAAATCACAGGATTCTGCTTCTTTTCCTGAGATACGGTGCCCCAGACTAGGGCAGAGGGAGAAGGAAGGACTGTGTGCATCTGTGGGTATTCTAGAGAACTTTAGTATTTTAATGAAGACATTAAGTCACTACTCTATGTCTGCATAGCTTTTAAATAAATAATTCCTTTCCTTTTCACCAATCTCTGGCATTGAAGACATCTTTCCTCTGGTGGCGGGCATAGCAAACCTTGTTGGGGGGACCCCTGGAGAAAAGGGGAGTTCTTTTGGTAATAGTATATCATGCACACACACCCCTTGGCTCTGTTCTGTAACATGAGGAACATTAGAAGCATCGAACCTTGCGCCTCATTCTGTAGAAGCGTCAGGCGTGAGGGAGCCCTCGCAGATCCAATCAGGGAAAACAAGAAGAGTGTCCCCAGGAAGAGACACTCAAGGAAGAGATCAGGAGGTGACCGTGGGGCTGCTTTTTCACTGGTGCCCTCAAAACATCGGGGACCAAGTTCCCCTCAGTTGCAGTGGAGAACTTCTATGAAGTTTCACCTGACAACATGTAACTCGGGAGGGAGATTCCAGGACAGGGGCTTAAACTTGTTAATCAAGCCCAGAGCAACGAACCAGTAACTCTTGAACAATTATGCATGCTGGGCACTGTGTTAAGCACAACATGGAACAGAGATTAAAAAAGGGTGTGAACCTCATTCCTCGGAGCTCTCAGCTGGTTAGAGGGTAAGACCCACCCACCATAACCTCGCAAAGAGCCGGGTAGTGAAGACCAAGAGCCAGGCCCAAGCAGCACGCTGTGCAAGTACGAGAGACAGACAGGCGGAGGCCAGGCAGGGAGATCTGCTAAGGTCTGTTAGAGAAAATAGAAGTCTAAGCAGGACTCGTGAACCCCTGTTTTGCCGAATTCAGGGTGGGCATTAGGGTAAGATGAGTGAGGTATTTGACCAGGGTGCAAAATGTAAAGGAGTGCTAAAAAGCTCAGTGATCGAAACGACTGACATTTTAATTAAATATTTAAAAATGAAAACATGCAAAAAGCCTGTGATGAACGAAATATCAAAATTTCCATAGAGACAGGCTGTTTGATTCATGACCCTGCATTCTTAGACAATGGGAAGAGTCATTTTCAATCAGCTCTTGGCCCACAGTCCCCTGTCTAGGAGAGATTGAGAGGGTGGACAGTGACCTGTGGGCAGGTTGGGCAACACAGCTTCTTGGAGAGTCACGTGTTCTGCTTGCAGGACTTGTATGAACTTTTGCCTTTGACCCCACATCTTAGAGCATATCTCACAAGTGTGTATTAAGGTATGTATTTTTTCTTTTGCCTCAACTCCAGTATGGCTGGACACGGCACAGCACTGGCCAGGTTGGTAAAGAAGTGTGCGGACACGTGCAAGGAAAGGTAGAAGGCATTAGAGTATGTTCAGACCCACGGGGGTCTCCGGGTCCCCAAAGGAGGAACGGCTCAGGCGAAATGAGACACCGGGTGAGGTGCCGGAAGACATCCAGGCTCTCTAGACCTGACTGACTCACCAAGAAAAATCAATCTTTATTTTTATAGGGTAGGTTATACAATATTCAATACATAATATGATTATTAAAACAAAAATGGTTACCATAGAAATAACTTCAAAAAGTACAGAAGATTTTACAGATCAATCATGTTAAACAAAGAAAGAACCGAAAAGTACAGGAAGTCCCACAGATCAACCATATTAAACAAAGGTTATTTTGACCAAGAGGGTCATTAATCAGTTAGCCAACAAAGCTATACAGGCACAAACTTTCAGGTGCCAATTAATAACTAGATATCTATTAAAATTCTAGAAATTGGCCTAAATTAAAAGAATGCAAGGGGTGATTTGTAGATATATAAAAATCAACTATTATCCATTGAGATTAAATTTATCTCAACTAGATAACTGGATCTTTGCCTAAGTTTTTTGATTTATACATCTTGGGGGGGAGCATGTTTTGTATTCGTTTCCATGTATTGAGATTATTATATTTAAATGAAAACTTCTTCCTCCTCTGTTTACCTGGTCCCATCAATAACTGCTCCTGCCCAGGGCATGGGAAAGGCCGTGGTTCTAATAAATCTTGAGCATTTGAATGGTGACTCCCTATGAAACATTCCTAGCAACAGCTTCCTTCAGCGCTCTCACGGTTGGTCTGCCCATAGTTTAATTTTGTCCTTAACTTCCCAGGTGAGGGAAACAGGCAACATTAGAGTTGCTAGGGGTCTCTAGTTAGTGGTCAGCAAGTCATTTCATGCAGAATCAGAGGCATCGTGCAGAGTTTTTTGTTATAAAGCACAGGTGTCCAAAAATCTCACCACCTGATGCTAATAGGGACAAGCATACGAGAAGAGATAGACAGGAGACCCGGCCACAGCCGCTTCTGCTGTGCAGACACATCTCATCCATCCCGACTATGTCAAGGGTCGGTTGTTGGACAGCCTCCAACAGGGGGTTATGAATGACATGCATGAGAGGTTGTAATAAGAGAGAAGGCTGGAAAGTTTAGAGTAGAAAAAGATGATGGAGGGCTTTCAGTGCTATTTTGAAGCCATTTGGAATTAATGCCATAGACACCTAAGGGACCGTTGAATGTTTCTGGACAAGAATTCTGAGCAGTCACAGGGGGGCCAGTTATTGCAGAGGCGAGAGGGAGCAGCAGTCAGAGAGGGTGGGTGAGGCAGGAAACAGAATCTTGGGAGAGCAGCCACCACAGTAGAGCCAGGAGGACAGAAGGCCCCCCGGGCCAGGCAAGGTCCCCAACCGGCTGAGTGTCTCAGGACATGCTTTCCTAGGGGTAGTACCTGCCACGCCAACACCCCCTGAGGGCAGGAAATGCATTGTGATCCTTGTTCCCAGTGAGGACACAGCAGCCCCACTGAATGTTCAGACCCACGGGGGTCTCCAGGTCCCCAAAGGAGGAACGGCTCAGGGTCACCTGTGACCTCTGGGTCACCTAGCCTTCTTAAATTTCTAAATGGAGGTGCACTGAGTTCCCAGGAATCAGTCCCTTCCTTCCCACTATTCTTAGAACTGTCCCAGGACACATTTCAGAGAAAGCGTCACAACCTCACTTCAGATGCAGGGGAGGGGTGGGAAATTGACCCTCTACAACGTTTTTTTTTGTTGCTTTTTTTCCTTTCCCATATAGTGGGAACACTAAGAAAATATAAAGCGTTTGCAAAATGTGGACAGATGAGGGAAAATAACTCATTTTGTAAAATGCATATATCACTAAGCCTCACCAATCCTGATTCAGGGTCCTGGGACATCGTAGTGTGTCAGGAGGCAGGACGAGCTGACCTTCACCTTTGTGGCTATAACTTCTTGCTGTGAAAAAAATCATGTGACAAGATGGCAGGTGGGTGGTTCAAACTACATCAGAAGGATGAAAAACAAACTAAGTTTTGTCAAAAGGAAGGAATACCCACTCATCCAATTACTAAGGGGATCAGCAAATAATTTCTATTTGCACATTAAAGTCTCAAAAGAAGTTCTCTGGAACAGTATTTTTAGGAAGCATTATTCTAGTTAGAATATGATCTTGAAGATATAAAATTGAACCTCCTGAATTATTTCCAAAAAACATAGTTTCATAAATGCAGACAGATCTTTCTTCAATTGGCCTGAAATGCTACATTGACCTCAAATGAGACCAACTCACATTCTGAATATGGAACCCTGTGGTGCCTGTCATGGTGCCTGAGACCCTTGCTCTCCGGGATAGTGAGCTAGCCTGTTGAGAAGGTAGGAAGTGAAACAAGAGAAAAAGTCACAGCAAAAGACTTGAACTATTATCTGTCTAAGCTCAGACTGCCATGACAAACACCAGAAACTGGGAGCTTAAACAACAGACTTACCGTCTCCCAGTTCTGGAGGCTCGGAGTCCAAGATCCGGGCGTGAGCAGGATGGGGCCCTGGTGAGCGCCCTCTCCCTGGCTTGCAGAGGGTCACCATCTCTCTGCGTTCTCACATGGCCCTTCCTCAGTTCTGCATGCGGTGGCGGGGGGGGGGGGGGGGGGGGGGCGGTTAGAGGGGAGGAGGGACAGGGGCAGGGAGTGGGAGGGAGGAGGGATTTGGGGGAGATAGGGAGGCCTCTGACGTCTTAATCTCATACAAGAACTAATCTCATCAAGCCAGGGTGCCTGTCTTCATGACCTCACCTGATCCTAATTATCTCTCCAAGGCCCCATCTCCAAATTCCATCACAATGCCAGTTAGGACATCATCATGTGAAGTTTGGAGGGAAGCAAAGCTTCAGGCCATAACATTATTGAAGATCACAGTTGTGGGAGGTTGACTGATTGGCAGAAGTGAAAAATACAAAAAAAAAAGTCCTGAAACGTTAGGCTAGGGACATCACTTTGGGTGAAGGAAGGTGCTGAGGGACCCATAAAGTTCGAGCTCCACTCTCAAGAAGGAGCTGACTTCCGGCTGGGCAAAGGAGCTCAGAAATGTATCTTAGGAAAGCCAGAAATGGACACCTTGAGCAAAGCCCAAATGACAGTGAGCAAGAGTCGGGCAGCAGGACAAGAAATGGGAGCTAAGGAAGGAGAGGTGTGCTGAGTCTGGGGTGTGAGGAGCTGCATAGGCCAGGCTGGGGAGCTGGCCCCACCTCCCTGGCAGTAGGGCAGGGAGCCCGGGGGACTGGTGGTCCAGGACGATGGCTTTGGCAGGGCTCTGCAGGGTAGGCAGAACAGACCGGTGAACCGGGGAGGAGGCTGTAGGAGTCCCCAAGCCTGAGAGGACCACAGCGGGAACCAGGGTCTCAGGCCTGACATCACTGTCGCCATGTTGTAGCTGGCAATCCCTGGCTGTGTTCTCTCTCTCAAACTGAGGAGGTTGCACAACCTGGTGGAGTGTGCAGAAGTCCAAGCGCTCTTTCAAAATCTTTGTTTTGTTCAGGCTAAGGAAACCAGAGGACAGCCGGAGGAGAGCCAAGAAGAAACCCCGAGCCCAGAGAGACCATAAGCAAACACCTCACGTGCCAGAGGCGCCCCACTCTGATGAGACGCACTGATTGGAGAGGCTGCCGTGGGGCTAAAGCACCCACTGAGGAAACCTATTTTCTCTGCTTATGAGGGACCATGAAGGTGCTCCCAATACTTCCACACTTCTCCCCTGCCCACGGGGGAAGTGAACTAGAGAAAGTATAGGGAATTGGCCTGATTTTGCAAGGTTCACTTTTCAACTAAAAAAAAAAAAAATCCACTTTCCATCCAAACAGGGTATCACTGGATGTTCTCTGAAAATCATTTCACAATTCATACTGCTGAGCCAAATGTTCCTGGAATATACGGCCATTCCTCCCCCAAGATCCCTGATAAAGGGATTTCATTGTCTTTGGCAAGGAAAGCTAGAGACACAACCTTTTAGGTGAAAGAGGGCCTGATTCAACTGTGTCAGCCAAACTCTGCAGACTGTTCTGTAAGTCCAAATCAAGAAACAATGCACACCAACAGCAAGCCGTAGCTTCCTTGATTTTCCCAAGTCTGTTACTTCAGTGCCCTGGACATGGTAAAGACGCGGTCCTCCCCGACAATAAAGCCAGTGGTTCCCGGAGTGTGTTCCACGGTCGAACCGGCCATGATCTGCAGACCTCCAGGATAAGAAGGTGACTGACAAGCCACTGGCCTGAAACATCATGTCATGTCCTATCCCAGGCCGGCTGTGTCCAGACCAAGGCAGGGGCTTCTGTTTCTGGCAGCCTCTGCTGAGCGTGCCTGAGCCCAGCAATCACCATTCTCCACTGGGTCAGAGGCCAACCTTAAAATTAGAGAGAGGGTTAGCCACTATGCTGTACACCTGAAACTACTACAAAATAATGTCAGCTGGAATTGAAAAACATTAAAAAAACAGAAAGAAGGTCTCCTCTGGTCTTGGGAGAGATGGAAATTTAGTATGTGATATGCAGGTTAAATAGAATTTATTTGCACTCATAATAAGTGAAATATATTCACCTAATGGTAAACAGTAATATCATCTTAGATTTATAGGGCACCTTATAGTACAGAAGTTTCCTCATCTGAACCAATAGCAGCAGGCAAGAACTGTGTGAGCCCCTTGTAGATGGAGACAAGGACGTCCCGTGAGGGTCTGTGTCACACTCAGTTCACCAAACTAGCGGACAGCAGATCGGAAAGCCCGCCCAGGTCCCCAGACGGCCATCCACAGCCCCTTTTGAGCACCCCAAAGGGGGTTCTACAACACAAACCTACTTGGTTTTCTGAATGAACAATCAGTAAAATGAGGGTTACAACATTTATTTAAAATAAACATTTTACCTGATTTTTATCCAGCTGGCAATCAATCATCATTTATGATTAGCAAAAACCAAAAACACAATCCTGCTTGTCTGCTCCTTCCAATATAGGTGGGACAAGAAGGAAGGGAGCGAAGCTCTGAGCTAAATAGTAGCCAAGCTCTTTCATTACTTACTGTTCTACTATCTATCAACAATTATCCTTTGACTTGCACCTGTCTACCCCAAACATTCAAAACATACCTGGAGCCAGTTGAGGTATGGGGTGGGAGCGAGCAGCCGAGCAGCAGGAGGAGTCGTCAGGGGAGCTGGAGCCACCAGTTCATCCTGGTCAAGGTGACAACCTCCCCAAAGCCCGGACACTGGGTGGCGGAGCCCGTGGGGGAAGAGCCCGTGGGAGCCTGCGCAGATCGTGGGAGTGCTGAGCAGGAAGCTGGGGGCAAGGGGTCTGACAAGGGATGTGTAAGGACTTGAAAGGACAGAGACACTCCGCTTTGGGGGGTTAACGAATAAGGAGTCTAAGTGAAGCTTGGGTGTAGGTAGTACATTAGTGAAAAAAAGAGTAATGAGGCTTGTTTATCCAGACTTCTCGGCCCTGAGTTCTCTAACTCGGGGTGTCTCTCTCAGTTGCCAGGCACAGGGACGGCACCGTTCATGGGGAGATTTAGTTCCTGCGGTCAGAGAGATAAAGCGGGGCCAGAATGCTCTTTTTTCACCAGTTGTTCTTCAAATAAATTTAATTGAAAATGATCGATATGCCGCCCTGGTGTATCTGGGGACGGCCTTCCCTGAGCCCCCACAGAAGCAAAGCAGGAGTTGCTGCAGGGCAGCCGGCAGGACGCAGAGCTAGAGAAGCAGAGTTTTCAGGTTGTGCCAAAGGCGGGGCCAGTAGATGGGTAGAAAAAAAGGTATGGTACATTTACACAATGGAGTACTACTCAGCCGTAAAAAAGAAGACAATTTCACCCTTTGTGACAGCATGGATGGACCTGGAGAGCATTATGCTAAATGAAATAAGCCAGTTGGAGAAAGGCAAATACCATATGACCTCACTCATATGTAGAATCTAGTAAACAAACTGAACTAACAAGCAAAATAGAGACAGACTCATAGATAGAGAGCAGACTGACAGTTCTTGGTGGGAGATGCTGGGAGATGGGTGGAGGGATTGAGCAAAAAGGAAAAAAGAAAGAAAGAACTCATGGACACAGACAACAGTGTGGTGATTGCCATTGCGGGGAAGGTGGAGGAGGGTATGAGGGAATAAATGGTGATGGAAAAAATATAGTAAAATAAATAAATAAATAAAATTAAGCTAAAAACTAAATAAAATTGAGTTTTAGGTATTTCTTTATTCATTTATTTATCTATCAATGTGCCCTTAGATACTTTTAAAGGACCACAGGATTAGAGAATGAGTCTGAGTTTGACCTATGACACCTTGTATGGAGGTGCTGATGAGGAGAAAAACAGAATCAGAACTGAAAATAAGAAGAAAGAATTGTTTTCACAAAACGAGGGAAACTCAAAGAGCATCAAACCCTTCTACTCAAGCTGTTTCTCTAGAGAGAACACACGCACACAGCCCTCCGGCCTGCATCTCAGCGTCTGCTGTCTGTGGGGGGCCCCACGGGGGACCGCACACTTAAAGTTGAGAGGATAAGGGGCACTAAAAATAATCATCAGGAAGTAACTGCCCTGGAGACAGTGGGGACAAGAGCACGGCGGCATACCGCCGTCTTATCTTTGAAGGGAAGCTGTGGGGCTGGCTCTCTACTGCGGTCCAAGCCCTGACCCAGCATGTCCCCTCAGGAGCAGGAGACTTCTCCCTCAGAGCCATGCTAGCACCCAAGCAAGACAGAGGGGACGGCTGACACCCCCACACACCACACACTCACCCACTCGCTTCCACCTCTGTGCACCTGCAGGGGAAGGACCTCTGGAGTCCAGTCACATGGTACAACAGCACCTCATGGCCCTCTCACACCCGGCCTCTGACAGTTTGGGGGTCGGGTGGAGCTAGCCCAGCCCGTGAGATGCCCCCTGCTCAATGGTGATTTGAGCAATGCTAGAAGCCCCCCAACTAGTCCCCACACACTTCCATTTGCTGATCTTTGAAATTCCTTAGCAGAGGATAAAGCTGCTGTCCAGGTAACAGAGAGAGGTGGGGAGGCAGTGGAAGATGAACAGTGGACTTGGAGACTTGGCTCTCAGTCCTAGATGCAGCTTTGCTGTTAATCACTTGCCCCTTTGAGAGCCACTGAACTCTCTCAGTGACGGGTTTGCTTGTCTAAAGTGAGGACAGTAACTTACAATCGTCATCCCAGGAGCTGCTCTGATGGGTTCATGACCTGTGTGCAGCTGCTGTGTGCTGTGAGGAAGTATCGCTGGCGTGAGAGCTGATGGTCAAATGCTCTCGCTCCTGGGAGAGGGAACACACTGGGATGAAAAATGATCGAAATCGATCAGTCAGGTGGTAGCAGAACTGGAGGCTGGATGTTGTACTTAGAAATCTACTTGAAACATAATTTAGAAATAAAAAAAGACTGAGTGTTTTTAGAGCACATAAAAACATTCGTACATTTCATAGGTACCACTTACAAAAAGTGCAGTACGATCGATCCTTTCCTCCTGCGTTCCATGAAACTTAGATGGTAAACCAAGAAAAAAGACAAGAGCAGATTTCTCTTGGCCCCAGCTTCATGACTCTCTTGCTCATGTTTATGGGGTGCCAGGCAGTTTTCAGGTCTTTGTCACTGCAGTCAGCTGCTCTGGAGGGGAGCAACCCGCATCAGTCAGGGGCCGACCAGGAGACAAAAGCCACACAGTTGTGTGGACAGGGAACGTTTAAAATGAGTTATTCACTATAACAAGACATTAATGTTATGGGGAACTGGCTAATGAGGAGGAAAAAGAGCCCTAAAGACTATAGAATTTGCAGATATAACGAGCAGTTGCCATCCTAAGGCTGAGATTCTGACGTCCTGGAGGGCACAGTCATGGATGGCCATGAAGTCGCTGAGGTCACTTGCCGGTAGAACTTGCTGGGCACCTGCCCTCTGGGGCTCGGGGGAGAGCTGTTCCCCGGGAGTCTCAGAACTCACTGCAAAGCTTCCAAGGAGTTGCTGGGGAAGGCTGCTGGTCGCCAGGCCCTGCAGGAGCTGGATGCCGAAGGGCCGTTCACACAGCAGTCGGGTGTGGACAGAACATGCACATCCGGGGCCTGGACCAAGAAAAGAAAAACCCTTTCCTTCCGACAGCACCCTCTACCAACAAGGTCAGCATTGTGCCCGCTGGCAAAGGAGAGGCATTTACGGGATCCCGCTTCATTTACCCAGAGCAATTGAAGCTTGGATTCTGAGCCGAGGCAATACATCGGTGACTGACACAGACCATGACATGTAACAGGAGCCACCAGGCTTCTGGACCCAGTGCCAGGACTCAGCAGACACAGGACCTCAAGCCTGTCCATGTTCCGAGCCTCAAAGTCCATGGCTACAAACCGGGATCCTGTGTGCTAATCCCTCGAGGCCACAGAGGGTGGGAATTGTGTGTTGTTAGTAAGAGTAGCAGCGTCAGTGTAGCCTAGGGTTTTAAATGATGGGCTCAGGGGACAGGCTGCCTGAGTCCCTGCTGTCCACTCACTAGCTGGGTGTCGGTGGGCAACCCCCTTCCCTCGGGGCCACATTTCTTCATGTGTAATGATGGCACCTACTTCATCACCTCTTTTTCATGAGGAGTCAGAAAATAACTCACACTGAGTGTGCATATTAAGTGCAAAATAAACATTAGTTGTTGTTCTTGATTCATATTGTTAAATTACTTCAAATAAAATAGTTACATCTTTGCATCCCCATACTGTGCCTCCACGCACCTTTATTTATGCAGTGCCTACCACTGCATGTATTATGCCAAGTGTTGTGTTAGGGCTCAGGATCAGGGACCACATGGACAAGTGGGAGGTGTAGTGTTTTCCGAGATGTGGTTCCTTAGAAGGAAATGCTATTCATTTTTCTCAAGACCAAAAAAGCCACCCATATGCATTGAATTATGACCTTTCTACAATCAGCCCAGTGCAGTTTCCCTAATTCTGAGCATTTAAACACTAAACAAGCTTTTATTTCTGAAGAAAGTTTTGGGGCCAGAATTTCTCAAAACATTTTCTGAATGAAAGGGTTGGGGGGGTTGTGTGTGTTTGTTTTCATTAACATAGCGAAGTATGGAGTACGCAAACCACTCAACAACAATTCCTTTGCCAGGAGGGCAAAGGACCCTCCTGGGACCTTTGAGCCGGGACCCTCCCGGCTTCAGTGGCTCCTCTCTGCTTCCACACAGAAGACTCAGGGAGAGCAGGCCAAGTGGAGCTGGGTTAAGGCGCGGTCAGAGCCCTCTGTGCCCGCACTGGCCTCTTAAATTGTTTGCTGATTACAGTTTGCCCTCCAATCCTTCTAGTAAAGAGATTCTCAGTCTCAGCACTATTGTCATTTGGGGTCAGCTAGTTCTTTCTGTGGGGGCTGCACTGTGCACTGCAGGGTGTTTAGCAGCAACTGTGGTCAGTACTCACCAGATGCCAGCAGCACCTCCCCTTCCACTACAACAAGTAAAAATGTCTGCAGAAGTTGTCAAATGTCCTCTGAGGACAAAATCACCCCTAGCTGAGGACCACTGATAGGCCTTAAGAATCTTCCAGAAGCGCCCTGGCTGGTGTGGCTCAGTGCATTGGGTGCCGGCCTGCGAATCAAAGGCTCGTCAGTTCCCTTCCCAGTCAGGGCACACGCCTGGGTTGCAGGTTTGGTCCCCAGTTGGGCCACATGCAACCGACTGATGTTTCTCTCCTTCTCTTTCTCCCTCCCTTCCCCTCTCTCTAAAAATAAATAAATAAAATCTTTAAAAAACTACAGACTTTTAGGAAAATAAAATTATTTTGTTAGGAATAATTCCTAGGAGCCATGACAGGAAAATATTGATAATTTTATTTAATAAAAATATGTGCTTCACAAAAACACAGTAACGAAAGACAAAAATAACTAGCAGTGATATTTGTGGGACGTGGTTAAACAAAGGGCTAATTTTAAAAAATGTAAAGACTTTACGATTAAATAGAATCAAGTCAAATAGAAAGATAACCAGTAAACATGTGCGAGCACTGCGAAACACAAGGACACACAAATCTCAGAGTGGTCTCAAAATCAGCCTTATTGTAAAAAGCATAAATGAAAACAATGAGGCTCCATTTTTATCAAATGTCAAAGATGAAAAAGGCTGTTAATAAACTGAATTTTTATTCATTTGGGGAAATAGTACATTCCTGCACTACTACAACTTCAAAGGAGAATAATTTGGCAATGACTCTCCAAATTCTACATGTGCATATCCAGTCCTACTGTTAATAGGAATGCACCCTGCAGATAACCCATAAGACGTCCGCAAAGGCCTACGTGCAAGGATGTTCACCCAAGGACGTTTAGTGAGTAGTTAACAGCAAAAAAAGAAAAACTCCCAAATGTCCATCAATACGGGGAATGATAAAGTTAAAGATGGTGTAACTGCATGAAATAGTCCACAGATGTGAAATACCATGTGATTGATTTCTACACACTAAAATGGATTGATTTACAGGATATGCTAATGAGACATCTTTTTATAAAAGGACCGTGTGGAGCTGTGTTCATGGTATTTGTCTGTGTACGTATGTGTGTGTGTGTATAGGCTTTTCTGGAAAATGAGATGCAGAGTTCATTAAGTCGACTTCTGACAAGGGAACGATAAGGAATCCAGAAAAGTGGGACAACTGTAATAGAACAATAGTAAAATATTTAATAAAAATGTTTTTTAAATAAAATAAAAAGGCATGAGAAGGAAGCTAGTAAGCGAGGAGGATTTACTTTCTATTGCTTACTGTTGGATCCTATTGAGTTTTTAAATACATGTTTTTTCTTGTTTTATTACAAAATAATAAACTTTTATTATTAAAAATAAAAACAAGGCCCTGGCCTAGTTGCTCAGTTGTTTAGAGTGTTGTCCCATACACCAGAAGTTTGCAAGTTTGATTCCCAGTTAGGGCACATATCTAGGTTGCGGGTTCGATTCCCATTCAGGGTGGGTACAAAGGCAACCAGTCAATGTTTCTCACATCAATGTTTCTCTCTCCCGCTCTCCTCCTTTCTCTCTCTCTAAAATCTATAAACATGTTTTTGGTTGAGTATTTAAACAATAAGTAAAATTTCAAAAAGAATAAGAATAAAGTCTCCATGAGGCTTTTTGTGACTGCTCTTGCCCATACTAGTATCTCCCTTATCGATGTTCATATATATTGGCTTATATCTCTCATTGTTTTTTAAAGATTTTATTTATTTATTTTTAGAGAGAGGGGAAGGGAAGGAGAAAGAGAGGTAAAGAAACATCAATGTGTGGTTGCCTCTTGTGCACCCCCCACTGGGGACCTGGCCTGCAACCCAAGCGTGTGCCCTGACTGGGAATTGAACCAGCAATGCTTTGGTTCACAGGCCCATGCTCAACAATCCACTGAGTCACAGAAGCCAGGGCTATGTCTCTCATTTTTAATTATCAGGTGCCCTCTAGTTATTTCACACATATTCATTCACATACTGTGAATTTCCTGCAGGGGATGCGAATCCTCCCTTTGTCCAACATGCACACTGCAGATGCTCCCTGCCCACTAGTCACTTAGTAGCCGTCTCAGTTATCATTTTGACTGCTAGCAAAGGGCTGGGTTCAAGTCACCCTTACTTTACTTGACTCTTAATAATGCCCTCAGTCTCCGGGTCAAGCTGTCCAGGGTACAAGATGTCTGGTAAAGATGAAGGTAAACGGGGTAGTCACCTCCTCAAGGCCACAATCACATCAAAATTACAACTAAACTACAGAACACTCATCATTCAGAACTGCCTGAAATCTAGCTGAGTGGAAGTCCTGCAACTGGGAATTTAAAGAAGATGCCACATCAAGACCAGTAGGAGGGGCAGAGACAGGAACAGGCTGGCCCCACATCCACCTGTGGCAGGTAAAAATTGGGAGGGATATCTGGGATGCAGAGGTGCCCTCTGATGAGTCAGGGGCCCCGGCCCCACACCAGACCCCCCAGCCCAGGGTTCCAGGGCCAGGAAGAGAAGTCCTTATAATTTCTGGCTGTAAAAACCAGCAGGGATTGTGGCTGAGTGAGACAGAAGGTAGCTGGAGTCCCAGGCAGTTCCTCTTAAAGGGCCCACATACGGACTTACTCGAACATACTCCCTCTGAGCTCCAGCGCCAGGGCAGAAGCTTGAAAGACACCAGAGAATACAGGGAGGAACTGAACTGTCTGGCATCAGGGCAAGGGCTAGTGGGGCAGCTTTCACAGGCCAAGTGCTGGCAGAGGCCAATGTTCCTTTTCTGATCCTTCTCTAACAGAGCCAGCAGGCAGGTGACACACCTGTGTCTCCATCAACCTGTCGCATACTTATTGCCCCACCCTGGTGATTCCCTGAGACCCAGCCCTACCCAAACTCAACCTGTTTCCAGTGGCTTTTCCATATAGATGGCCTGTTTTGGCTCATGCTTTAGAGTTGCCTAAATCTCTCAAACAAGCAGCATCTGGCTTCAGCATACCACATACCTCTAGATATCAGTGGCCCCAGCCAGGCCTATCACTAGCAATAGCCAGCCTTGGTTTGTTGCTTGGCCTCACCTGGGTACCTCCAAACCCAACACAAGTAGCGGTCATCTTCAGATTGCTCTGTAGTTCATGCCAGGTGGCCCTGGGCAGAATAAAACAGTAGCTGACCTTTGTCTGCAACTCCCGGGAAGTCCCAGAGCCAGTGCACCCAGTAGATGGTTTCAAACTACATCAAATCACCACAAAACCACCTCCACAAGCTACATACTCTAGGGGCAAACTCAGCAGGCACCAGAGCCCCACTGTGTAGGGATGGGCCCCTGCACAGCTGATCCTCCACAGTGGCTGCAGTCAGTCCTTATAGCCCATCAGCCTGAAGGTAAATTCCTCCCATTGGTATGTCAACAGCAATCAAGGCTCAACTACAAAACAGGGTGTACACAACCCACATGGATGGGGGGTGGTGCACCTGGATTCCCATTTTAGGTGACCAGTGAGGCTGTGCCACTGGGCCCTATATAGGACACCTACTACATTAAGCTATTACACCAAGCCCAGGAGACATAGTAGCTCTACCTGATACATAGAAACAAACACAGGGAGGCTACCAAATGAGGAGACAAAGAAACATGGCCCAAATGAAAGACAGAATAAAAGTTCCAAAAAAGAATTAAACAAAATGGAGACAAGTAATCTAGAGTTCAAGACAGTGGTTATAAGGATGCTCTGTGAACTGAGTGAAAACTTCAACAGCATAAAAAAGGATCACTCAGAAATGAAGAATGCACTAACTGAAATGAGGAATTTACGGGGAATCAATAGTAGAGTAAATGAATTCAAGAATAAAAACTTGTGATTTGGAATATAAGGAAGCAAAACCACCCTATCGGAACAGCACCAAAAAATACGAGGATAGTGGAAGAAGCCTCTAGGACAACTTCAACCATACTAACGTTCGTATCATGGGAGTGCTGGAAGAAGGGAAAGAGCAAGGAATTGAAAACCTCTTTGAAAAGATAATGACAGAAAACTTTCCTATTCTGGTGAAGGAAATAAACATACAAGTCCAGGAGGTGCAGAGAATCCCAAGACTGAAAGACAAAAGGTTAAAGACAAAGAAAATCTTAAAAGCAGCAAGAGAAAAGCAGTTATTAAACTGCAAGGGAGCTCCCATAAGACTGTCATCTGATTTCTCAACAGAAACTCTTCAGGACAGAGGGATTGGTAAGAAATACTCAAAGTGATGGAAAGCAAGGACCTACAACCAGAGTATTCTACCCAGAAAACCCATTGTTTAGAATCAAAGGGCATATAAAGAGCTTACCAGACAAGAAAAAGCTAAAGGAATCCATCACCACCAAACTGGTATTACATGAAATGTTAAAGGGTCTTCTTTAAGGAGGAGATAAAAGATGAAAAATATGAACAATACAATGACAATAAATACATATCTATAAGCAATGAATCTAAAAAACAAAAACAAACAAGCAGAACAGAAAGAGACTTAGATACAGAGAACACTTGGATGATTGACAGAAGGGAGGGTGAC
This sequence comes from Phyllostomus discolor, assembly GCF_004126475.2. Classification (NCBI taxonomy): domain Eukaryota; kingdom Metazoa; phylum Chordata; class Mammalia; order Chiroptera; family Phyllostomidae; genus Phyllostomus; species Phyllostomus discolor. Next base: position 49,866,347 of record NC_040910.2, on the reverse strand, counting down.
TGAAGAAATGGGTTAAAAAGGTGAAGGGATTAAAAACTACAAATTAGTTGTTACAGGATAGTCACGGGGATATAACGTACAGCACAGGGAATATAGTCAGTAATATCCTAATAACTATGTATGGTGTCAGATGGGTATGAGATTTACCGGGATGACGATCAGAAAGTCATATAATGTCCAATCATTAGAATATACACCTGAAACTAACATAATATTGTATGTCAACTGTAATTGAAAATGAAAGAAATTATTTAAATAAATTTTTTTAAAGTTAAAATTAAAAACCTATTAATTCAATGAAAAAGGAAATAAGGGCCCCCAAGGCACGAGAGTAGTGATGTTGGTGATTCGAATGTGCCGAAGAGAAGCTGTAAGTGCCTCCTTTAAGGGGAAAGCTATGTACACATAGGAAAAAACACAGCACAAAGTACAACATGTAGGGTTAGGTGCTAGTGATGACTTCAGGCACCCACTGGGGGTCTCGGACATGCCTTTCATGGATAAGGGGGCTACTGCACTCACTTATTTGGAAAGCACAAGAATTTGGGTAATAGACATATTTTTAAATAAGTTGCTGAAACAATCCTTATAGTAAAGCAATCTTACAAAATATTGCTCACTTCATCCTCAAAAGAAGCCTGTCAGAAAGATAAAATATATAGTCTTTATCTCCTTTTTACAGATGAGGAAACAGAGGCTTACTGAGTGTAGGCGACTTTGACTTGAGCGTAGAGTAGCATTTCTGAGCTCCAACATTTCTTTTACTATTAATATATCTTTTTTGTTTCTGCAGTCTAACTTATAATAATTATTTACTTTCTGCAATTAGAAACAAAGTATTTCATGACTGCCAGAATATTCACATCCTAATTAAAGTTGCCATTCAAACTGCCGATCGCGGGATGCACCGCGCCCCTCAGATCACGGGGATGGGACTTGTTGGGGGTGGGCGTAAATCAGAAAGTAAATGCTGACATACATTCCTCCCAACTCTGCCCACTTTAGAATAAAAACGCTGAATGGGAAGGAGAAGGGGAATTTCGCAAGTCAATAAGCTAACCCTGGCCTGCTCCTAAATTGCTGCAAAAATTACTTTTTTCATCTAGGCTTTTTTCTAAGGCATTGTGGGGGAGGGAATTCATTGTGTGAATCATGCTGTCACTTGTCTTAAAAAAGCAAAAAATAATTTAAGGAGAAAGGAGAAGTAGTGCCTCAAACCTACACAGCCGCCAGGAAGCGGGACAGAGGTTGCAGGCTCGTCTGGCGTGGGGCGCCTGTCTAGGCGGGCAGAACTGCTCTCTGATCGGTCCCAGGCACCTTTGGAGGCCTCTCCCCGCAGCCTCAACGTGCCGTCAGATTTTGAATGTTCGGAACCTCAGGAAATGAACTATTTCTGAGGACTGATTTTTATTTTAACACTGGAGGGTCTATGCCTTTAAACTCCAAAACAGGAGCTCATCCCAGCTGTTTGGGCTGGAAATCAGTTTAAAGTATATCTTCTCAGCCTTCTGCACAGACCACCTCCAGCAAGATCTACCTTCTCCACAGGTCTAAGGTCCCCCTTCAACATGCAGTCCTGGTGGGCCCACGGCAGCAGGGACTCCAGCCAGGGCCAGGCACACTGGAAGTTACAGAGGTGGCCTTTTGTCCCTAAACTATTTTAATGGTGTTAAGTTGATGTACCTTTTTTAAAAAGTTTTTAAGGTCATGTGCGTTTTCTTATTTGTTTTTACTATCTAAAGTCTTGAATCATTAGCTGCCCTTTCTCATGTTTTTTCTTTTCCACAGCTGGATTGGGAGCTCCCAGCTGGGGCTGTGCACTGACCGCTGAACCACAGGCCCTGCGGGACAACGAACGGTTGCTGTTTGAGGCTGATGAGTGTGCAGCCTTGGTTGTGCAATGAGAGAAAACACGTATCACACATGGTGTTATGTGTCTCCCTGTAAGAAAAACTAAGCGCCAAGACGGCAGAGGTTTTCCCCTAGTTATCATCACAAATATAACCCAGATTCCTAAAGCAGGTGCACAGTGGGGTCCAGTAACTATTTACTGAGTGGGCAGAGAAAGAAATAGGCTGTTAGAATGGAGCCAAAGCGTTTTGTTCCTCGTCCTCGACCTATGGATAACCAGTGCTATGGCTGGCCTGGCCTGATGCAGACACTAGCTCGCAGTGTCTGTGTCGTTATGGATGAAATGAGACATTCACACTGACTACTGAGTCCAGTGGAGGGAAAGGGACAGCATGGCTTTTCTCTCAAGGGGAGCAAAAGCTTTGGCCCTTGCCATGACTAGCCTTTATTGGGGTTCTTGGCACATTACATGATGGTCCTCATTTACTATGCACAGGTTCGCTTTAGGTGGTTACCCTCTACAGAAAACAAAGAAGCCAATGCCGCTAATCACATTACAGAAGAGGGATATTTGCAAATGAAAAGGCAAAAGTGGTTGAACCTGTTACACTCATCCTTGGAAGGTTTAGCATGGATTTTAGGAAGTTACTTTGCAGTAAAAGTACTCAATTCAGGGTGAGGGAGTTTTTTAGCAAAAGTAAGACTCAAAGCAACCCAGGCACATTGCAGGCCTGATTCCCCACGGGAGAACCTATCCGTGGGCGTGGGTCCTGTGCATCTCCGAGTGGGAGCTGGGCCCACACCATGCAGAATGGTCACCTACACTGGCCTTCGTAGTTCTCACTATGATTACCAAACACCCTCGGCAATAACTATTGGTAAACTTTGAAAAAAAAAACACAAAGGTTTAGTACTCACCAGGGCTGGAAATTACATGGCAGACCTGGGAGCACATGGGAGGTCATAGAGAAAGAGAAAGAGGCTCTGTTTTTATTAGGGTCCAGATCAGGGCCTAGGGTATGGTGGGTCATTTTACTGGTGAGTTTAAAGTGTGGGAGGGAAAAAACAGTGGCCCAAATGGTCAGCCGTTGACATCAACCTCAGTCTCTAAAACAAAGGGTCCTGGAGCAGGGGGTGGGGCAGCAGTGGCCCAGCTCTCGGCTCTTGGGAAGTGAGCTCCTGGCTGGCAGCACAGGGGCTACCGACAGCCCTCCTTACTCGGATGTCTCAGCCACCGAGGCTTACATCAGGGCTCACGCGTACAGGCTCTTCAGAACACTCCAACGACTGAGCAAGGGGAAAATGCTCAGAAGAGAGAAAGATGCAAGTGTTTGGGCCAATTTACTTTTACCTCCACTCCTCTAAAAAACATAAACACAACAGACACATCGTGATTATATCTGCAAATAAGCTGAGTAACAGAGTAAACGCAGAGTCCCGAGGGGGACTGAACTTATACAATATAACCCAATATAGAAATATCTCAAAATAAGATCATCAGTTGAATTAGGGAGTCATTAACTACACACAGCATGTTTGCCAGTAGATAACTTTGTAACTTGCTATGATGTCATTTAGGGGTTTGAAATTTTGTTTTAAAAATCAACATAACTAAAATCGAGTTATACCTTTAAAATATAAAGCTGTTACATGAATTCATGTATTTTGGGATCTGTTCTATTTTGCTTCATGTTCAGCCAATTTCTACATTGTGGATGACCTACTTTTAAATAATGAATCTGCCAACTAGTTTCAGTAAGGATCCCTGTGGAGTTGAACTTTTTTGGTCCTTATTTAAAACATTTTAAAAGCTAAAAGACATGTTTCAGAAGATAAATAGAACATATTTTTGACTTGTTGACAAACTATTTACCAAAAAGGTTAAATTGTTGCTGTACAAGTGTGTGTGATTGTGTGTGCATGCATGCAAGTATGTGTGTGAATATTTATCGTACATGTGTGTGCACCCTTGTCCCAGGGCACTTCGCTTACAATTGATTTCCACTCACCTGACTTTTCCAAATAGAATTCTCCTCTGACTCGATGCTGTTACAAACTAATTTAGAGAGGGGACATCCCTAGAGAGCCTCAGGGGCTCCGAGTCGTTAGGAGACGACGCGGTTAGATCGGCACAGCATGCGAGGCCCTCTAAGAGATGATACAGATGAAACCCAGCTCTGGGGATCCTTAGGAAAGCTTTGGAGAGAATAGGCGTCGCTAAGTGGTTATGCGAGAGAAGATTCATTCACTCATTTATTCAACTCCTGTTAAACTCCTTCAGTGTGCTGGGCACTGTTCTGGGCCCATGGTGACAAGAGGAAAATTCTGAGATGTCCTCATTAAATTACAGCAGGCTGGAGGGTGAGCAAAAGAGAGAAGAGTAGTTAAACAGTTAAAACTGAGGGCGACTCACCAAAGACTGCTCATATTCTTGAATGTACTGTATTTTTCAGACTATAAGATGCCCCCTCCCCAAATGGGGGGGAATAATGGTTGTTAATGCTGCTGTTGAGTTCTGTTTACATTTACATTGGTGAACTATTATGTCATTTATGTTATTAAATATGTTACTTCAATATGTTGCTTCAAAAATTTTTTTCCTATTTTCCTCTAAAAACTAGGTGTGTCTTACAGTCCGAAAAATATGGTATGTGGGAGCTTTGAGTCAATTTTTGTAGTGACCACCAGGTGCTACCGCTTCCTGCATGGACATGAACCTTCAGGGCTGTTGCTTGCCACCAATCAAAAAGAGTAAGTACTTCTTCCTTACAGACTGTTCACCTATCACAGAAGTGCCCCTGCTTCACCTTTTCCCATTTGTGCATCTGTAACCAACGCATAAGAACACAGTGTATGAAAGCACCACCCCCCAGGATGTGCCTGCTCCAGCACCTGGCCCTGTGGGTGGTTTAGATTTCATGCCCCAGGACCTGGTCCTTTTCTGGCAGCATTTGGCTCAGTAAACCCTTTCTTTTAGGAAAGCTGTCTCCTGTGAAAGTCTTTAGTTCGACAATGAGACACATCAAAGAGCACGCCCGGAGAGATCCTATCACATGGGGCTTCCTTCCCATGGAAGGGAGAGGTGAGATCCACGATAAATAAATGAGTTAATTCTATATAAGGAGGTAATTAGGGCCTTGAAGAAAAATTGGGCTGAGTAAGTGTGACGGGAAAGATGCTCCTTCAGGAAGTGTTGTCAGGGAAGCCTCTTTAATAGGACGGTATTTGAGCAGAGACCTGAATACAAGGAGCGGGGTGGTCAAGGAGGTACCCAGAAGGCATCTGGGTAGAGGGAAAAGCAAGTGCCAGGGGCTTGCTCGGAATGGCCAATGATCACACTAATATAATTTCATCCCCTTCCCTCAAATCATACCCACTAAGAACACAGCCACGATTGTATCTGTTGTAAGCAACCAGCCAGAGTGATGGCTCACGAGTAGACCCAGATGAGCAGGAGGTAGATAAAGGGTAGAGCGAGGTCATGGGAAGGTCATGAGAAGGTCAATGTAAAGAGCTTTGGACTTTATTCACAATGAGGGGGGAACCACTAGAGCTTCTTACAAGGGGGAGTAATATCTTCTGACTGATGGTTTTTAAAGTTTGAATATTTTTAATGTTTACTCTTGAGCTATGTGAAGAATCACCTGAAGGAGGGAGATAGAAGCAGAGAGATCGTTGGGAAGGGTATTGCAGTAACCCAGTGAGAGTTGATGGTGGCTTGTACTAGGAATTGAGAAAATTGTTTCCTTTCTGGATATATTCAAGGATAGAGCCGATAAGGTTTGCTGGTTGAATGGATGTAAGATATGTGAGGAAGGGAAATCAAGCATAATCCCGAGGCTGTGGAGCTGCTGTTATCTGAGACAGGAAAGATCGGGTGGGAAGCAGATCGTTGGAAAATTATTCCAGAGTTCAGTTGTGCACGTGCTGCTGTGGATGCCTGTTGGGCATCCAACATGCAGGTGCCCAGTGGAGAGTTTAGAGGAGAGTCTAGCCTAGAGATGTAAGGTTGGAAGTCACCAATCTGTAGACGGTTTTTGAGCTTACGGGCTAGAATACGATTCTCTAGGAAGTGAGCATAAAGAGAAGCCATCTGAGGGCTGAGCTAAGGGCTCTCCAAGTCTTAGAGGTCAGAAAGACGAGAGGGACCCATCGAAAGAAACTAAGACAAATAGCTAGTGACACCCGTCAAAATAAAGTTAAGACAGCGATCAGTTCTGCTGACTGTAGGTGAATACACTAAGGACTGAACTTGGGATTCTGCATGTAAAGGCGACCGGCACGCCTGACCAGAGCAGAGTTCGTGGGTGGCGAGGGTGAGAGCCTGGCCAGAGCAGACGTCAGAGGAGATCAGGGAGAGGTGGAGTGGGAGAAGGGTGTGGGGACAGCAAATGCAGACGGCTATTCCCACAGACCTTTGTTTAGGAGGGGCAGGCTGTGGTGGGGAAAGGAATGTTTTTTACTACAGCATGTTTGTATGTTGTTGACAATATGATCCAGTAGCAGGGAAAAAATGACAATGTTAGGAAAGAGAAGGAAAAAGCCCACAAGCAATGTCCTTGGGCAAGGAAGAGGGGACAGACCCAGGCTGCAGATGGAGCAGCTGGTGAGAACAGGGACGAATCAGCCACTGTATCAGGTAAAGCCGTGTGTGGGGGTACATGGGCAGACTTGGTGGTCGAGGCCTGGTTGTGGGGCCCAGCCAAGTTTTAGTTTTTCAGTGGCTTGCAACTCTAGCTATGTATCAGAGTCACATGGGGACATTAAAAAATATCCATCAGATCTATTTTTCTGGCTCCCTTGGGGCCCTGGGCAGATTCCGTGATTTGGCACACTCTCAGGATAGCTCTGTTTGCCGCAGAAAGTTTCCCACAAATACATTCCAAGAGACCCATGAGCCAAAAGCCATTTCCGGGGCTCTACTTGGCTGAACCACAGAAGGACCATGAGAAGGAATGTCCTTCTGAGCTCAGGGCCTTTTGGCTTCTCCAGAGTTTGGGGTGTCCTCGTTCACGGCCTGTTCCTCACTGACTCTCTGCTTATCCTTTATGCCTTTTCACAGTCAGTCCCAGCACACCCCTGTGAGAGGATCACCCCGAGGAAAGAAGACCAGGGAAAGAATGCATCCACATTTACTCTGATAAGCACCTCACAGGGTGACGTTTCTTGTTGAATTCAAAGACACAAAACAAAGTTTCTGTCTGCTGTGGAGGCAATCTAGGATGTAGACTGAGAAATCAGTCCTTCCTTCCTGTGATTTGCTTTTTTACTTGTAATATTATTTTTATGGCAACTCTGTGAAGTAGATTAGAGAAGTCATAATGATTTTATAGAAGGGGAAGCTAAGGCTCAGAAAGCAACTCATCTCAGGCCACAGAGTTGGGAGGTAAGCTCCCCCTCCTTCCCACCGGAACTTTCCTCTCCCCTGAGTTCTGTGGCCTGCAGCCTCGCTCTGAAACACCATAGCCAGGAAGTCGTCTCGAGCAGTAAATGTCCCCAAGTGTCCTCCTGAGTGCCTGCTTCCCCTTGAAAAGGACCAGCTGGAGGAAGGCGGTCTTAGGTTAGAGCTGCAGTCAGCAGTGTACTCAGCTGCCCCATCGGTTTCCCAGCGCCCACTGGCCCCCAGGGTCTGGAAACGCAAGGCTGTGCCTCAGCATACCCACGTGCCCGCCCCCATTTGTCGTGGCACCTGAGTCCCGAACCCTGCTGCTTCTGGGTTTTAGACGGGAAGTGGGGAAATCACTGACCCTTGACTTAAAAGGAAACACTAAACTGGTCGTCCAAGACGCCTGTTGATCAGATGATCAGGCCGTTTCTGTGCAGAGATGTAGTAACAGAGCGTGGGGGCCAGGGCCCTTGCTGGGGCCAGCTTCTCCATGGCTCCCCTTGGGCTCCCCATGGGTGAGAGGCCATCTTTTGCTATGAGGTTTAGAAATCAGATGGTTTAGGAATTTTAGAACTGGAAGAGGTTATCTTATACAGTTCATTCCGGAGGCCTAAGTTAGGGGGTCGCACAATAAGGAAGATCAGGCTGAGAGTTAGAATCAGGTCTCTCCTCTCACTACTCAGGGCTTTCCCTGACAGCAGTATCAAGGGCTGTCTTTAGTAATGATACTAAATTTTTATATGGCAAGCAAAGTAAGATTTTCTAAACGACAGATGCAGATAGTCATCCCTTTTCTGTGAAGTTCTCAAAACCGAGCTGAACTTTGAATACATGCAGTGTTTCTTATCTTTGGGGAGTCCGTTCCCAGACCCCCTGCCCTGTGGATGCCTGAAATGACAGACAGTACTGAGCCCTGTACATGCTATGCTTTTTCCTATACATGTATATGCATGATGAAGTATCATTTACAAATTAGGCACCCTAAGAGATTAACAATGATTGATAATATAGAATAATTGTTGATGTAAGAAGTGTCCAAACTTGGAGAGAATTTTGAGTTTGTTTGGGCCAAAATTGACAATGGCAGGGAAGTAAGCTCTCCAAACCCCAGAGAATGGCTGTTCGGCAGTTTCTTTTATGCACTGGAAGTTCAGGAGGGAACGTAAAGAAGATTATACAATAGTAAGGGGAGCAAAGAGGGGATTGGATAACAAGATCATGTGCTCTCGAGGGTGGTTCCCCTTGAGGGGTCCAAAGGTGTGCATTTCAAAGGTGAGATGCACCCCTATACTTTTCCATTTAATATTTTCAGACCATAGTTGACCACAGTTGACCACAGGTGACTGAAATCAAGAAAGCAAAACCGTAGATAAGGAAGGGACACTGTAATAGATTCTTATACTGACACACAGCATAAAGAGGGTTTTTTAAGGGATAGAATCTCTTTTATTTCCTCCCTCTTATTAAGCTCTTACAATGTGTTAAGCACTCTTTTAAGTACTTTAAAATGTGTTCACCCATTTCATCATGCCAATGTGACCACATTAGAGATATTATTGGGAAACTAATATGTGTCAACTATAACCAGAAAGTACATTTCTAAAAAGAGTCTAAAATTTTTAAAAAGATACTGTTGAAAAATAACATTGGCTGGCACTTATGAACAGTTGCTGAGCTAAGCATTTAATTGAATGGCAACTTCTCATAGCATTAGACTCAATGCACCATCTGCAGTATTTCCTCTGGAGTGTCTCAGTGGCATCTCAAGTTCAACAAGTCCTAAAGCAAACACACACTCACCCTGCCCCCCATTTCAGACCATGGCTCCCTGCCTCTGTGACTAGCACGCACTTTCCACAGCAGGGTTGCCCTAGCCCCCGCTTCCAATCTCTCACCGAGTTCCTAGGCTTCTCTCAGATCTATCCAAGTTCCCCCATCTCTATCCGACTACCCTAGTCCAAGATATCACTAGTTCTCACAGGGATTGTTGCAGAAACCTCCTAACTGGCTTACTCACATCTACTCCCACATCCCTTAAATCTATTTTCCAAATTGCTTCCAGGGTAATCTCTTTACTAAGACGACTAGGAACGTTTTCTGTTTCTTAAAGCACATTAACTGCTTCCCCTTGCTCTTCAGATAAAGACACACTCTCCAGTGTGGTCAGCAGGGTTCTACATGGCCTGGCCATGGCCCGGCCATGGCTGCTGTGCCCTTTGTCTCCGCCCACTTCAACTACAATGTTCTCCTTTTAGTCTCAGCCTGCGGTCGCTCCAGCCGAGGGACCTGTGCGCACACGGCCTCCTGTGCGTGGGTTGCTTCTTCTCCTCATCGAGGTAAATCCCTCACCTTTCATATCTTGGCCTTCCCTAACTTGTTAGATTACCTTGAGTTTCTCCCATTCTGTCTTCTCAACACCATCAACCCCTCATTTGTAAGATTTATCATAATTTTATTTTTATTTGTGTAATTCCTAGCTTTCTACCCCACAAGGCAGTAAACTCCTTAACAGCAGGAGTATCTATACTTGCTCAAGAATACAATTTTGTATTCCAAGTGCCAAGAATAATGCCTAAGGTATGGTGCACAATTTTTGTTTAGGTGTTATCAGGTAGATGAAGGAAACAGATTTGCCCAGCGTGGCAGAAATATTTTGTGCTGTCACTGTCTCAGTAAACTTGATACCGACCACAGGCGGTCTTTGCTGTGATGGAGTCACCAGCTCTAACACTCCTGCAACAGGCAGAATAAAATGTCCTCAGGAGTTGCTCCGTCAAGTCAAGCCCTGCCAGGCCATGGCTGTTATTAATAGGCGGCTATAAAACAAGGGTCCAGAAACTCACCTGACTTTTTTTAAGTTTGTTTTTCAGATCCGAAGCCAAGCCACACAGAGAAACTCACTATCTGGTTGGGAAAGCCCCTTCCCAAACCCCAGCATAAGTGTGGCACAGTCCCAGAAGGCTTCACTTCCCGGATGTGCGCCCAGGCATCTGTATTCCAAAAAAGAAAACATCCTGCTGACCTACTTCCTGAGTGGTTAACCCCAGCAACTTCCATGTCTTCAGGCCGTAAAAAGCCCTAAGCACCATGTCTATTGGAAGAACCTGGGACCTATCTCAGGGTCCTTACCTTCTTCAGGGCCTCACTCAATCTGCCTTTGCTCTAATCAGTGCCTCTGGTCTGAATCCTTTTGTATCAGGAGACAAGATCCCGAGCTCATCAACAACAGTGCTAGGTAGGATCCAGCAGGCAGTGTGTGGGAGAGGGTAGCCATCCACTAAAGGGGGCAGCTATGGGAAATAGAGGCTGATGACTTTTCGAGAGAAACTGTGCATGTGAATTGTTCTTGTTTCTTATAGATAGAAAAAACGTTGAGAGGGTTTGTCAGAAAGATGGGGGAAAGGAGCGGGGAACGTTTGGAAAGTGCTCCTGGGATGGTGTAGTGGGTCGAACAGTGCCCCACCCCTCACTGTTCACATTCTCAATTCCCAGAATCTCAGATTCCCAGAATCTCAGGTTGTGACGTTATTCGGAAATAGGCTCTGTGAAGATATCAGTTAAGGATTAAGATGAGGCCATAGGGGATTTAGAGGGATGCTAAATCCAATGATGGGTGTCCCCCTAAGAAGAAAAGACATGGAGAGACTCAAAGAAAACGTCCATGTGAAGACAGAGGCAGAGGCTGGAGAGATGTCGCCACAAGCCCAGGAGTTCCAAAAATTGTTGGGACATAGACATGGGACAGACTCTCTCCCTCAGAGTCCCCAGAAGCAACCAACTTTGCTGACACCTGGGTTTCAGATTTAGGGCCTTGTAAATTGTGAAAGAATGCATTTCTGTTGATTTAAGCTACTTGGTCTGTGGTAATTTGTTATGGCAGCACAGGACACTAACACAGAAGACAAAAAAATCAGGTCTGAATATTAGATAAGACTTGGTACGTGGAGGTCACCAGAGGTATTTAGACAGGGCTGAGAAGCGACAGGTGAGTGAAAAAGGGAAACTCCCTATCTCTTCCTGCCCTGACTCACCATCCCCCGCAGGGTCCCTGAACAGATGCCTCCAGAGCACACGGATGCCCTGGGGCACTTCCTGCAGGCTCTGGGCCAGCTGCTGTGTCTGAGGTACACAGAGCAGAGAAACTTCCAGTCTTTGGCCATCTCCAGGGGAGCTCGAGAGATGCCTGGGCACAAGGCCAAGAGGGAACGTGGCCCTGCTCAGGGTCCGTAATGGGCAGGATGCGCCCAAGAGGACTGAAGGGGCCTGGGAGGAGGGGGACAGCCAGCGGCAGGTGGAGCCCCTCCCGGTGGAAGAGTTAGCAGGGGAACTAGAATGGCCAGGGAAGTGGGTGCGGCCCCAGGGGCCAGTCCCAGCAGGGCTGTCAGCAAGCCGCAGGCCAGTCCAGGCAGATGCCAGGCTCAGGCACGTCTCCCAACAGCACATTGGGAGGCCAGCTTGGTCAGCAGGGAAGCGGGCACGGGCCCCAGCCATGGGTGTAAAGAGAGCCAGCCGGCTGTCCAAGGAAGCACCTGTGTTTCTAAGAACTGTGCCCATTCTCAGCCAGCCCAGGTAGCTGGAGAACTGGGGACTGACTGGGATGCGGTGCCCAGACGGGGGAGAACGGCAGGCAGCAGTCTGGGGCGGAGGCAGGCCGCTGGGCCCTTCACCCCATAATCACAGACACCTGAAGGCTGCGCCAGCAGCTCAGCCCCTGCAGCCTCCCTCCGCCCTGCTCGCTGAGTCCCTCGCTCTCGCTCAGGTCTGTGTTCCCTTCTGTATATAATTTGCACATTGACTACACAGCTGTTTACACAGGGTAGACACATTTTTTCTCTCTTGACCTAGTACTGACAAACTCAGTACGTGCTCTGTAAGCTGTTAATAATAATTTCAATAGGAGTAGAGATTATAGAGAAGTCAAACTGATGGTCAGAAATGGCCATTGCCTGTAACCCTGGAAAGCAGGACATTAAAGGAGTTATCCTTAAATTGCATCCTGTCTGTGTGAGAACAATGACGTTATCACCTCAATACTTTCCTAAGATATAAAATGTAATTCCCACACCACAGCTCCTTCAACAAACCCAGTTCTACTGTTTAAAAACAAATAACAACAAAAGATTATACTTCAATAAAAATTACTCTTTTTAAAATGTGCTCATTGCTCCCTTGAACACAGGTGGGACTTTTATGGGAGCTTTAGTTCAGAAATGGGGCAGCCACCGGGGATAATTTGGCAAATGATAAGGTGCTCCTCATTAGAAAAACCCTCTGTCAGGTCGGAGTTGCTCAAGAAACCAGGCAGATGCAGCGAGCCAAGGAGCGGGGAGTAGGAGGGGAAGAGGAGCCAACCAAGGGAGGCTGGGGAGCCCACAGGGGAGGTTAAGACTCTCTCGGTTGTTCTTAGGGCAGGGTTTTTAAGCTCAAAACCCTGTGAAGGGTAACTGGTTGGAGTGTCAGAGTCTGATTGGCTGGAGCCGGTTGGTGGGTGCCGTTTCTGCTGACCATACATCTTGCCAGCCGCGGGTTAAAGCTGTATCGTGCTATGCCAGAAAGGCCGACCCCAGACCCCAGGCTGAGCTTGTTTGTTCTGGGTAGAGTTGGCAGGCAGTTTCCCACGGTGATTCTCCTGCCCCGTGATTTTCCATTCCTCCTAGGCCTGCCTAGGTCTGTGACACTCAACAGATTCATTCATTCATTCGTCTATTTATTCCTCCCAACAAGAAGTATCCTATAAGTGCCTATTGTGTGCTAAGCCCAGTTCTAGGCACCATGATGGAGCAGAGAAGCTCTTACCTTAAGAACAGACAATGAACACGTGTGCCATCATCATGTGCACTGCGCGCTCAGGACTCACAGCACAGAGAATTGGAGTGGGTGTTGTTTCATATGAGGTGTTCAGGGGAGGTCTCTATGAAGAGATGAGATATGAGTGAGTAGAGGCCTGGCTGAGGGGAGAGAAGGAGTCAGGGACACACTGAAGAAGAGAGGTCCCACTGGAAGGGAGGGCGAATGGGGAGGCCTGGGAATAGTCCTGGCTGGCCGGCAGGGCAGCAAGCAGGCCAGAGAGGCTGGGTCACGGGAGAAAGCACAGAGCACAAACGTTGGAGAGGGATCTGGATGCCAAATCACATAAGCCTGGACAAGGGCTCAGCAAGTCTTCTACAGGAGAGGGCAGCCTGTAGAATTTGTGAACCAAGTAGCAACAGGATTTGGCTTAGGTTTTAAAAGGTTATCTTGGCTGCATTTTGACATGGTTAAGGGTGGTAGGGGAAGAAAAAATTTCCCGCCCTGGCTGGTGTGGCTCAGTGGATTGAGTGCCAGCCTGTGAGCTGAAGGGTCACCGGTTCAATTCCCAGTCAGGGCACATGACTGTGTTGCAGGCCAGGTTCCCAGCTGGGGGCATGTGAGAGGCAACCACACATTGATGTTTCTCTCTCTTTGTCCCTCCTTTCCCCTCTCTCTAAAAATGAATGAATAAAATATTTTTAAAAAATTTTTCCTTCTACCATTCTAGGTTCTGTGGCTAGTCTAACAATTAAGATAACATAAGACAGAGGAACAGGAGAAAAACAAATTTAATTAAGTGCACTCGTGGGAGCCCCATAAAGACCGGAGACTCAACCAGGCAATCAAGGCTAATACAGCATCCTGGGCTAAAGGCGGGGGGGGGGGGGGGGGGGGGGTGCTCAGGAGCTACAAAGAGGAAGACAGTTCACAGGAAGGTGAAGGAGGAAATATTCAGCAGGAAATGTTCCTGACAAAAGTTGCCCTGTTACGCATGTAAGTTTCTTAGGTGTCAAAAGGCCATCTCTGGTTACAACTCTCTTCTCGGTTTAGGCCTCTTTCCAATGTAAATTTCCTTCATAATTTCAGATTTCATCCACAAATGGGGAAACTTAAATTCCTTTGAGGCAGTTAAAGGGGAGGTAAAGAGTTTTCCCCGAGTCCACTGGGTCTTGACTTCTTTTTGCTAGAAATAGGCCTCATGCCAAAGTGACACATTTTGGGGATGTTTGTTCTGAACCCCATCAGGGCAAGAGTGGAGGCAGAGAGGCCGGTGAGGAGGCTTTGCACTTGTCCAGGGAGAGATGGCAGCATCTGGCATCAAGTTCGTAGCAGGGAGATGGTGACACTTGGTCAGATTTCTGATGAATTTAAAAAGATAGTTGTAGTGTGTTGTACAGTGACCCCTCAGGAAAAAAAAAAGTATGTCCACATCAAATCCCTGGAAACTGTGAGTGTTACCGTATTTATAAAAGTGTCTCTGCAGATGTCATCAGCTCAAGGATCTTGAGATGAAGGGCCAACCTGGCTGATCTGGGTAGACCCTGAATCCAAGGTAACAAGTCCTTGTAAGAGACGCATAGAAACCCGACACGCGATGAAGGAAGGCTCTTACCGGAGCCTCCCGGCTCCCTCCGCCCCCTGGCCGACCCTGGTGTTCCCGTGTGGCCTCTGCAGCGTGGCTGCTCCTTCTCTTGGCATCTCTGGGTATAACAAACTATCTTTCTTGTGTGTGTGTGTGTGTGTGTGTGTGTGTGTGTGTGTGTGTGTGTGTTTAACAAACTATCTTTTCAGTGACAGTTGTCTCATGATCAGGTGGCCTTGTTAGGCCTAAATATGATGAAACCTGTATTTGAAACAACTGGTGCAGTGAGCTGGGCGGTTTGGCCTCACACTGCAGTGAGATCACGCGTCCTCCCTTCCCCAGGGGTCACGTTTCAAGCCCCCTAGTGGATGCCTGAAACTGAGCGCAGTACTATGTTTTTTCTTATACATACACACCTTTTCATTTAAAAGAAACACAACTTCTCTTTGGCATGTCCAAATTACCAGCATCACTATTCCTGCACTTTGGGGCCATTATTAAGTAAAATCAGCATTATTGAACACAAGCACTGTGATACTGTGACACCGCGACAGTGGATCCGATCGCCTAGAAGGCTCCTACGTGACTCACGGGGCTGGGAGTGTATCCAGGGAGGATGCTCGGGACAAAGGGCGATTCACATCCCAGGCGGGGCGGAGCAGGATGGCCTGAGATTTCATCACAATACATGCAATGACATGCAATTTGAAACATATGGATTCTGGAATTTTCCTTTTAATGTTTTTGGACCACAGTTTACCGCAAGTAACTGAAACCATAGAACCTGTGGATGAGGGGGAACTAGTCAATCACTAAACTGTTCATGTATTACTAACTGGTTCCACTAGGTGGCAGGGGCAGGCTGGGAAAGCAGCCCGTCAGCTGGTGTGGGCGGATGCTGCGCTGCAAATGCTGTTTGCTGCATTTGTGAGGTGTTCCATGAACTCCCATCCCAAATTCAGAACTCAGCGCTGAGTTCTCCCTGAGTTCTGATCTGAGCTGAGCTACTGATTTAGGTCCTGGGATGACGCCCAGGCGCGCCCCTTCTTATATTGACTAGCTAGGCTTACCAAAGGCTCCTAGGAGGGAGAGAGGCATCAGGGGAAGTGTCAGGGGAAGGGCCTGATCAGTTACCAGTCAGGACTGGCAGGTGGAGGGGCAGCTGAGTGGCCATTTCCCTGCGCTTCAGCCTGCCTGGCGAGTAGACAGAGTGCCTTTCTAGGCACTTCCGTTGCAAGTCACATGCGGGGGCAGTGTGAGGGCATCCACTTTGGACTTAAACTTGGTGCTGTTGCTCACCTAGCTGTTGTTACAGTTTGTCCCCTGACCCGGTGGGGAATAAAATGTCAAATTCTTAGAGACAGGTGGCACAATGCTTAACAAAAAAGAAAACAAAAGGGAAGCACTTTCTTCTTTATCCTTTAGCTGTGCCTAAGACCCCTGAAGGAATCACACCGAGGATTCAGGCACCTAAAATGCTAGGATACTACACACGGGCTGCTGCCCACCCCACTCCAGTCATAAGCCATCACTGTGTATGGTAACCGACAACAGATAACAACTGTGGTTGTGTTTTTACTGGGCATGATTTGGCCACCGTCCCTCTCCTTGAGACAGGGTATAGACTCGTAATATGATCATGGAAACCCTCAGAGAGGGAGGCCAACACCCACTGGCAGGGCCACCAAGGACAATGAGGAGTTGTCCTGTAAATAAGTAAAGGGTAAACAACCGTTGGGGACAGAAGGGAGACAAAAACAGGTTAGGGGGGATACGGATACATTGGTCTAAGAGGCTGGCTGTGCTTCCTTTGGTCAAAGGAAGCAGCACAGAGAGGCTGCTTCCGCTCTCTAAGCATAGCCTGAGCCCCTGCTTGGGGAACCTCAGGGTGAGCTCAGCTGCCTGCGGCTTACTCAGAGCACGTGGGTCTGGCTTCCCTGTGGAAAGGCCCACCAAGCTGGAGGAGGGGGACTCTCGCATTAGGATTTACTCTTTAAACATATGAGAACATTTACAACGTATGTAACGTCTCTGCCAATTTAGACAGACCAAGTAATCACCAGAACATTCTTTTAATTTAATTTTATTTTTGTGGTTACATTATTAATAATTTATGCTAACAATAATCTGTCATCTATCACATCTCAACATGTTTTGCCCCAGTTTTATTGAGAAATCATTGACATAGATTACTGTATCAGTGTAAGATATGCAGTGTAATGGTTTGCATTCTTTTAATTTTAAAAGGCAAAGGATGACTTTTCTTCTAGCCTGAATATTTCTTCATTTATTCCCTTGGGAGATGTGATGGCACCACAAAGAAGCCACTGCTGACATGAAGAAACTCCTCTCACAAGGGGCAGCCGAGACATCTGTCAGAACCTGCAGGTTACTTCCTTCACCACTCTCGGGAGGTGAGAGTGTGTGTGTGTGTGTGTGTTTGACTCATCCCCTCTCGTCCACGTGGTGATGGGGTAGGGAACTTTGTCTCTTTAAGCGAAGTGTGAATGGGAAAGGGGATGACCTCCACATGCCACCCCCACCACCAGGAACTAGTGACACAGGCTGTCTATGCTGCAAAGGATGGGGACCTGTCACAGCACGGTGCTTGGGGACCAGTTATACCCTGGTCAGACTATCCCTGCCCTTGAGATTGAACTGTGCTCTTTGAAAGTGACTCAGATGACATTTTCCTCATTTTATTGATACCCTAGGTTATCTCTGATTATCCCATCATGACACTTTAAAAGTTTTAAAATTAAATTGATTCTAGGCATTAAAGTTTGAATGTGGATTGTACCCCACAATTCAGGACTGGTCTATTTCTGTCTTACACTGGTCTCCATGGATCCCACTGTAGAGGAGCTAACTTCTCGCCATTTTGATTTCAAGCTCCTTATGTGTAGAGACGTCTATTTTAATCAGAGTAAATGTTAGGTGCTCATTAAATGCGTAGACAAGGATGTAATGTTGTCTCTTATCAACTCACATATGTTCAGGTTAAAATCATACAGAATATTATCAATGGGTCAAGGGTTTCCCAATTCAGTTAAGCAATCATGTTCAGTTGTGAAAAATGTGGCTTTAGCACAGGGTGTGCTAAAAACTACACAGGATCAGCTACCCATTGTTCTCTTCACATATCTGTGGCTTTAGGCAAGTTATCAGTATGTTAGAGCCCATCTCCCAAAGCCTCTGCTCAGGACAGCCTGTGGGGTAAATGGCAAGAGAGGCAGAGTCTCCCATTTCTCAACCCACAACTGATGCAAGCTCTGTGTTAGGCAACCACATTGGAAAGCCAGCTCTAGATGAGCCAGAAGCAAATCCATCAACCCTGAGATAAGTGTGTCCCACATTTTCTGATTTTTTTTCTTTTCACTCATATGTTTTACTAACACACTTACCAGTTGGTCTGTGTAGATTCAAGACGCTTAAAGTGTGACCTATGGACCAGTAGCCTTGACTTCCAGGAGGTGGTTGGAAATGCAGAATATTAGACGCCCTAGCCCCAGACCTACAGAGTCAGAATCTGCATTTTAATAAGACCCTACGGTGAAGTAGATCTACACGAGTTTGAGAAGCCCTGCTCTAGGAGGACTTAAATAACGACTCCAGTTTCATCCTGTGCAGTTTTTGTTGATTGGGATTTTTTTCCCTGCCACTAAATCTTGGAAAATGTAGAACAGTTCAGGTATAATGCTGAAGGCAACAGAACTTCTAGTCTTATGAGTTGTTGGCTCCAACCACACTCAGTCGTGGCTTTCGGGTGTGCAGTTTGCTGCACAATGACTGAGAGAAATGAAGAGGAAGGACGTATTTCAACCACTACCAGGGATGTGGGACGAGCAAATGCAAAATCCAGATGAGCAGGGATCTCAACGCCCAATCAATTAGAAAGCCCTTTGCCACAATAAATCACGTAGAAGATCCTCTCCTTTTCCATCGAGTTAGCAAGCATTTATTGAGGACTTGCTAAGTTCTCGGTCTATAACAGTGAATAACATGCCTGCTAGTCTTAAAAGACTCCCAGCCTACTTGGAATTCAGGTAAGTAGTTATGACATAAAGTGTGTACCAGCTGTTTCAAAAACAGGAAGAACCTGTCAGTTCTGTTGGGGAAGGCCTCACATGGGGCCTGACTCTGGGCTGCATGGGTGTATCCATCCCCCCATTGGAGAGATGATGGCAGGGGCTGCACTGGGTCCCTCTATGAGGGGTTTAGTCTTGAGTCCAGAGGTCACACCCTGTGGTGTCTGCATTCTGTTTGCTGGAAGCAGTCAGGTAATAAGGGAGCTGGGAAGGAATGAGCTTGAGATAAATCAATGCCTTTCATCACTACTGGGTGCAATGAGCACAACTCTGGGACTTAGCATTTGATTACTAATGAGGACTTTGGGGCCAGACAAATCTGGTCCCAATCCCATCTGATGTGATAAAAGAGTACGGGTATATTAAGATATTATCACTAGGGAAAGTTGAAGGAATGGTACACAAAGACACTCTGTACTAGTGTTGAAACTTCCTATAAGCTTTAAACTATTTAAAAATGACCCTGGCCAGTTGACTCATTTGGTTGGAGTGTTTCCCTGTACACCAAAATGTTGCAGGTTTGATCCCAGGTCAAGGGCACATACCTGGGCTATGGATTTGATCCCTGGTTGGGGCATATAGAGGAGGCAACTGATCAATGTTTCTCTCTCACACTTCTCTCCCTCCCTCCTTCTTTCCCTCTCTCTCAAATCAATAATAAAAAATACCCTCAGGTGAAGATTTAAATAAACAAATACTTAAAAATAAAAAAGATATATAAAAGAGTCCCATCTGATATTTGTTTTAGAGCCTAAGGCAACTTTGTTTAACTTCCTCACCTATAAAATGGTTACAGTAATAACAGTAACTATAACAGTATAACAACATGTACCATTATTGCATGTACCACAGTCTCATATACATTTGTTGGAGTATGGGTTTGGGGGGTTTTTTGGTCACTAAGTATGTATTCCCCTTTCTTCAGGAAATCGCCCATTTGTGTTTTGTTTCGATAGAGTGATCAGTTAATGTTTTCTGTTCTCTCCCAGACAAGGGCATGGGGTTGGAGAAAGCTATAACTCAACGTAAACCAATCTTAACAGTATCACTTATTCATTTGTGTATGATAGACCATTCCTAAATTTAGTAATCAACGATATTGTGTTAGGTCTCACAGTTCTGAGTTGGGCTGCTATAACCAAGCTGGGCGGCTTATAAACAACAGAGATTCACTTCTCCCAGTCTGGAGGCTGGGAAATCCAAGACCGAGGCACCAGCAGCTTCGGTGTCTGGCGAGAGCCCTCTGGCAGGCCCACGGACAGCCCATCTTCTCACACGGCCAAGGGGCCGAGGGGGCTTTCTGGGGTCTCTTTTATAAGGACACTAACCCCATTCATAAGAGTACCACTTTTATGACCTAATTACCTCCCAAAGGCCCCAATTCCAAATACTGTCACATTGGATATTGGCATTTAACCTACAAATTTTGGTGGGACACAGCCTATAGCAGAATCTGAAGCTTAGTCTTGAGCAGGACAGTGGATTGCTTCCCCAGAGTGTGTTCTGAGTGCTATCGATATGCTCACATGGTGGGAGCACTCAAGTCCTACAGCTGCCGCATCCGCCGACTTGAGAAACCAGGCAGTGAGTGTGTGTCCTCAGATGGCAAAGAGGCGGCCTCAGTCCTGCCACTCTCCTATTCCCGCAGGTCAGGACTGATTTTAACCAGATCGCAGTGAGGTAACTGTGTCCTTACGTGCACAACTGACCCAGAGGCAAGCCATTCAAAAATAATTTAGCACCATGTTCTAGTCCAAGAGAAAATAACTCAAAATAAGAGTGTAACCCCCAAGGGAAATAGATTTCTTGTTGGCAGAACTCTATGCTTCATTGTTCTACAGCAAGAGCAGATTTCTCTAAGCTACTGAGTTCAGACAATGTGTTTGTATGAAAAACTCAAGGCATAAGAGAGGAATCGATGGACTTCTTTTTAAAAACAATTACCAACATGTACTTCTTTTTTTTAATGTATTGATTTTATACAGCAACTGGAAGAGAGAGATAGGGAGATAGAAATATCAGTTTGTTGTCCCACTTATTTATGTATTCATTGGTTGCTTCTTTTATGTGCCCTGACCGGGAATCGAACTTGCAACCTTGATGTATCAGGACACTGCTCTAACCAACTGAGCAACTCAGCCAGGGCCCCAACGTGTATTTATTAAATGCTTAGTAAACATTCTGTTCTACTGTATGATGCCACCTGTTACATCTCTCTGGTAAGACTCTGACTGCCCATTTGTTGGAACTCTATGACTTCATTGTTCTACAGCAATAGCAGATTTCTCTAAGCTACTGAGTGCCATAGAGAGGCCTATGGGGAGAGGAGAGGCCTCTGCAGTATGTCTCATTTCCTTAGTCAGCAAATGCGGTGAATAACTGACCTTACATTTCCTAGTGCTCTTTCCTGGGCAACAACCAATGGGATCAGTTAAAACTTTAATGAAATGTCCTGTAGCAAAATGGAACCAGAGCAAAAGCCAAGTAAATAGACAACCAAGTGCTGATACAGATTTTTCTGGGGGCTGGAATCATTTCAACTAAAGTGCAAAAGGCATCCTGTGAAGTGGGGAGAATTTGTGTCTTTGAATAGTTCTTCCCTGTTATGGGTCTGGTATTTTTTTTGAGCCTACTAACTTTCTGGGCTTTATGTTTGGCTTAGGATATAAAACAGATTAAAATCCTTGCATTTCTGGGGCTTACATTCTGGTGTAGGAAGACAGAACATACATATAACAGCATGTAGATTAAATTATGTATTAGAGAGTGATGTGTTTTGGAGAAAAAATAAAATAGGAGATGGTGTTAGATATTGCTAGAAAGTAAGCAATTCAAAACAGTGTATTGTCAGGGAAAACTTCATTGCGAAGTTGACATTTGAATCAAACCTGAAGGAAGTGAGGAAGCAAGGCAGCTAATGTCCTGTCTTCCAATCAGAGAAAAGAGCAACGGATAAGACCCTGAAGTGTCGTGGGAAGCTGATACTGGAGGAATGGCAGAGGGGTCCGAGTGCCTGGAGCAGAGAGAAGGAGGTGAGGGTGGAGGAGGCAAGGCGGGGAAAACAGAGAGGTCTTGAGAGGCCTTGCAGGCTATTAAAAGATCTCAGCATCCTGCTTTCACCGTGACAGCAGCATCATTTGTAACCCCTATCCTTGGTAAAGCATCCATGCTCCTTCACGTCCTTGATCAAATCTGAGCCAACCTTGTGACGTGGAGAAACACAGTGGGTATTGTTGGATCCACTTTAACTGGGCGCAGTATATGTTGAAAAAATCACCAACTTCTCAGAGAGTCATTTGACCTGGAATGGACCCTGTGTCTCCTTGTTTCTAGACCTTTCCTCTTTCCACCATGCCTGGATTCCTATCCCAGGATATCTATGCTATTAAAATGGAGAGCAAATAAAAATGCAGGAACTCTAGCTCATTCTTAGCTTAGATACAGTCCCACTTTTGCTCCCTGGTCCATTTCACTGTCTACAAGTGCAAAAGAGAACAGTTACACACAGCCCAGCCGTCTCGGGCACCATTCACACACACTGCAGTGTGAGCGGTGGCCCCCAGAGTTGAGCCAAGCACAGACTCTACCATCATCTGCCATCTTTTTAAAATTTATTTTTTCACTGTTGTTCAGTTACAGTTATCCCCATTTCCCCCCCAACTGCTCTCCCCTGCCCCATCCAAAACCCCTGCTCCCAAAGACAGGCCCCACCCCCTCCATTGTCCTTGTAATCTACCATTGTTTCTCATCTTGACTCTGTCTCTTATTTCTAGCCCACAGTTGCCCTCTCAACTCAATGGCAGAATTCCATCTTCCCAATTTTGAGTCTTGGCATCCCATAGATAGAATGTGGTTTGCACTGGCACTTTGATAAATAACTGGCCAAAACCCAGCCCAGCCTTGGACTCATCTAGAATCACATGTCTTGTACATGTCAGCCATTCCTGTCCCTTCCTGTCCCTCACTCCTACACCCCGCAAGAAACATGGCAGCTCCCTTCCACATCCACCTATTTAGTCTTGAGAAAAGTAGCTCATCCCTTGACAGTATTTATCTTTGATTCTTGTGTTTAGGACAAAGTTCCCCAAGCCCTGGTCTGCAGCCTTTTTCTCTATGGTGTCTTTGCAGGGCCTTTGCCACAGGTCACTCAGCCTGGGCCGCTTTGATGAATGGAGTCTTCAGAAACGGATGCTCATGAAACAAACAGATCTGCTAAGCTAATAAACTTTGTTATGGGCTGAGCAAATTTCCTCTTATGTAATTAATCTACTCTCATGGTGGGGGGGCTGTGCCGGGGAGGAAACCGGCTGCTTTCTCAAAGGTCTTTGTGTCCCTAGTCACTGCTGCCATTTACAGAGGGGTGACCACAGCCAAGTGTTTTCCCACGCCCCACCTCTTGACTCCTGGGCTTGCTAGTGAATGTGAGAATCCTTGAAGCTACAGAGCTGAGGCATCCAGCGACAGATTGCCTCTGTGTGCTCCGTCACCATGAGAGCTGTTCCCAATGCTGTGTGCTATTTCTCCACTGAGGATGCCTTGTTCTAGCTCAATTAAAGCTCTTTTTCCTTCCTCCAACCTTCCAATCCCGGATCCTCTTTGCTCACACTCTTCTCTTAACCTAGAGCCAGTAAGCTTCCTTTAGAGGAAACAGAGGCACCTTTTTCTCTTCACAGATGAAATAAAGATCTAAAAATGTAGCCACACACAATACCAGCATACCACAGCACAAGAGCTGGGAGAGGCCTGAGGTATGGCAGGCAGAGCTCCTTGCTTTGCACTGAGGCTTTCTGTCCCCCGCTTCTCCCCAGGAACTGTGGTCTCCAGTTTTCCCAGTGAGGTAAGCATGGGCAGGATACCTTCATTTTCACTGCTCAAGTGATGGATGGCTTCCCACTTTGAGATGAGCTTCAAATAAAAGACTGAAAATACTCATTTAAAAAACAGTTCAAAAAGCAGGCTGAGCTGACTCTCATGACACCGCCACAGGGCAGAATTTCTAAGACTGTAGGCAACAGCTACTTATCCCAGACAGGAGTCTGGGATAAAAGCGTGTGAAATCTCAGTTACTCGGAACAAGCGCCTGCACTGCCCCCCGCCCCCCCACTAGAAGTTTGCTAAGAGCTGCAAATGGCTCATGTATTACTAGGATATGGGATAGTACTAAATGCTATCTCAGAGTATTCATAATAACAATATCCTATTAATAATAGTATAATATTGAGTATTAATGTAGATATATATAATATATTACATGCGTACATATATATTTTATATCTGCATGCTGATGGCTAGGAGGAAGAAGGATGGGAGGGGAAGTTTAGTACTACACAGGCAGTATCATGCTGCTTCACAATATAATGTGTTTTTAGTTCCAAAATCAATATGCAAAAAAAAATAAAAGTCCTCCTGAACAGAGGGAATGCTGAACTGGCACAAAACCCAGGCGCAAGGAAAAGGTACACAGTTAAAAGGGGGGCATGGGGCACAAAGAAAAGCTTTCCTAGGTCAACAAGCAAAGCAGAAAGTTGGCATTTTTGCAAAGAAATTAAAGCTAGTTAAGCCTCCGTCTATTTTTTACATAGAGTGAACTTCGAGTAGGTGTCTGTGGAAGACCAAGGACACCACACACGATGAGAAAGGGCCTGAGTGTGGGCCATGGGATTCGCCCTGGAACAGGATGGGAGGGAGCCTCACACAATAGGTGTGCCGGGCGAGTGGAGGGGGCGTCAGCAGGCCTGAGACGAGACGGGAAGGAGGGGCACCAGAATGGATTGCTCGGAGTTTGGTTAAGAACATTTCATGAGAACACTTGAAATTTTATGCCAGAATGACACTGGAAAATTTTTATAACCACATACAGCTGCTTCTCATTATTCACGGTAGTTATGTCCCATAAAGTCACCACCAACACTCCACCAGTGAATACTGAACCATTGCTCCCAGGAGAAATGAAAGGGTAAGGTCATATGAGCCTCTGATCACAATAGTTTCATCAGCTGATCAGTACATAACCTTGTTTTACATGTGTTTCTGTTTAAAGAGTCCTTATTTAATATGTATTTTGATTCATTAACATTGAGCTCACAGCCACCAGCACTATGGCTCATGCCAGAATGAAATTTACCTCACACATGTTTTCTCCACAAGGAACATCACAGCCTTCTTGCACTTGGGATCACTAGACAACATTTCAGCACGATGATTGTGGGGTACTTTAAACAGTGAAATCAACAACAAAAGTGCAAAAACCATGGTGCCAGAGAGACCACAAGAAGGACCTTGGATTACAGTACAGGAACTGAAACAAGAAGACGAGTTTGACCTCACTGCACCTGGTTCCACCTCAGCTGGCCAAGTGCGCGTCACATGACTCCAACTCACTGTGCTCTGTGACTGTCCGCTGAGACTGGGAAGGTGCCATGCCTATTGGTTCGCGGCTATACGTGCATTTTAGCAAGTAGGTGAATTCACAAACTCGGCATCCATGGGGCCTAATGGAATTACTATGAGGCTGATCATCATTTATTAATTATCAATATCAAATATTATTGTGAGGATACATATATGCATATCACAGTCAGCATACATATAGTAAGTGTATCTAGTTCTTATTCTAGAATGTGGTTTTCATTAAGTCCTTCTAGGATTTAATCCCTTTAATATGCGGATTCCAAAGCTCGGTACTTTTATCCTGACTATTCAAATTAGACCTCAGGTGCCCCAAGGGCAAGACTGGGGGAAGAGAATGCCGTCAGTAAGTCCCACTTGGGCCTGGCTCCACTACCTATTACCGCTGTGCATTCGTCAGCAGGACATCAAGACGGAAAACTGTGCGGTCCGCAGTCAGACTGCGAACTCACCGCCGCAGGGACTGATACAGCCCCAGGTGAGGGGGCGAGGGCTTCGCCCCTCCCCCCTCACTGGCCTGGATCCAGGAGTTGAAATTGCCTGAGCTCATTTTTTAGAATTACTTCAAACTGCTACTTCAAAAATCTTCCGATGCTGGGACAATGTGAGCTGCTGAGTCGCCTGCTGCCCGGGGAAGTGCCCCGAGGGCCCGTAGCACTGCCTGGGTTCCCACGATGGAGCTGCTCTGGCGGGACGGCTGCCTCCCACGGGTGCCATTGGCAGCCCCTGTGTCGTGCCTCAGTGCCGTGCTTCCCAGGACCCCGAGAGGCCAGAGCCCATTGGTATTCTGAGCAGAAGTGGGAGAACTCCCTGTGCTCGTTTTCCGAGGCTGCCGTAACAAACAACCGCAAACTTGGTGGTTAAGACAACAGAACTGTTCTCTCCCGCAGATCTGGAGGCCGGAAGCCTGCAGTCCTGTGGGGCTGCCCTGCTTGCGGGGGCTCTGTCGGAGAATCCTCGCCTCTTCCCTATTTTGGTGGCACCGTCTTCCTGGGCTTGCTGACCCATCCGTCCTGTCTTGGCCTCCCTCTCCACGCCTTCCCTGGGCGTCTCTAGGAGGGCACTCACTTATCACTGGATTTAGGGCCCACCCAGATAATCCAGAATAATCTCATTTCAAGATCTTTAATTTAAGTAGATCTGCAGTGCCCCTTTTCCAGCAAAGTCATCTTCACAGGAAGATGATATGGACCTAGGAATTGATATGGACATATCTTGTTAGTGGGCGGGAGGGGGCACCACTCAGCCCACTGCACTCTTTTTTTTCGTGGAATGTATGTATTTCTTTAAGTTTAATTTTGTATTGTATCTTTTTTCCATTAGCATTTATTCCCCCCATTCTCCTGGGAGCTAAAGTGGTCCCCTGGTCTTAAAGATAAATGGAAAGCAAACTAACAAAAACAACTTCCCTTAGTTTCAGTCCAAAGGCTTTTACTTCCCAGGGCCCAGACAATCCCCAAGCTGGAGGGAAGGAGCAGGCCCTAAGATTGGTTTCTTCCCAGTTTCCCCCTCACCTCTCCCTGGAGCTCCCTCACACCTCCTCCACCAACACCTTCCAGGCATGCACTGTGGCCTTTCCCCACTGCCGGCCATCTGCCTAGACATGATGCTCCCAGAGTGAACGAAGTGGAGGCAAAGCCAGGATCCTCTCCACCCTCAACCCCAACCACAGATGCAGCCCTAAACCAAGATCTTAGGAACTGTTTCTGTCTAAAACGAAAGGTCTCGGGTTTGATTTCCCATCAGGGCGCATACCTGGGTTGCAGGTTTGCTCCTTGGTCAGGGCACATGCGAGAGGCAACTGATGGATGTTTCTCTCTCACATCGATGTTTCTCTCCCTCTCTCTCCCTCTTCCTCTCTAAAGCCAGTAAGCTTGTCCAGCTTTGCTCTCAGTCAACAGTCCTCAAACTGATCTCCAAATTGCATCACCGGCATCACTGAGCACTTGTTAAAAATGCATATTCTCAGGCCCAACCAAGACCTCCTGAATTGGGCACTCTCTTGGGGGAGCCCAGTAATCTGTCCTCCCACAAGCTCCCCAGGTGATGTTGATGCAAGCTACAGTTTGGGAACCACTTCCTGAAATATTGAAAACTAAGACTTTCCCCAGTTTCCTCAGTTACAGAAGGTAAAGGTACTCCTCCAAATACCTCTCTTGAATTCTTCTAGACTAGCTATTGAAAATAATAATCTTGTACAACCAAAATGCAAGCAGGTTTAGAAAACACTTCCAACCTGACTTTTGTTGCACCTCAGAGGTTGGCGAACAGAAAGCAAGCAAATCTGTCAGTGCCCAACACTTAACCTCCACTTTAGTTAGACTCTATTATGTCTCTTCATTGCTCTGTGCTTCCCTCATGTTTCACCCAGCCCTCTAAATGACCTGCCCTTTCTCTGATTCACTGATTCGTTATTCAAGGCCCCACTGAGGTCCCACCTTCCCCACCATGTCTTTTCAGCCACACTGCTCTCTCCCTTAACCAAATACCTGGTTGGATTATTGCATTGTCTCATTTAATTACTTCAATTCAGCACTGGATTGCATTGATATTTAGCTCTTCTTCCCTCCCTGGACCCCACAAAAGATTGCAAACCTATGAAGGGCAGGGTATACAACTTTAAGTAGCTGTATATGCCTGTCTCAATCACCTGAGACTGTTAAAATAAGACATATAAAGTGGGGCGGGGGTTGGGGGATGGGGTGATATCCACAGCAGAAAGTTTTTTCTCACAGTTCAAGAGGCTGAAGTCTGAGATCATGGTGCCGATGGTTGGTTCTGATGAAAGTCCTCTTCTGGGTGGCAGATGACTGACTTTCGGTTATGTCCTCACCTGGTGGACAGGGAGCCAGCCAGCATTCTGGTGTCTCATAAGGGCATTAATCTCATCATGAGGGCTCCACCCTCATGACCTAGTTACCTCCTGCAGGTCCCACCTTCTAATACCATGATATGAGGGGTTAAATTTCAACATGTGGAATTTTTTGGGGGGGGGCGGAGGAACACAGCACTCAATCTACATTCAATAACAATACCCCACAGCACCTAGTACAATGTTAAGCACACGGTAGGTAAGCAATGGATACTTGTTGAATTGAACTGAATTATAAAGAGTTGAACACCATCAATTGTATTGGTCTCTGGCAATTGCCAACAGAATTGCCTGTGTCTTATTCAGCTGTCATGAAGAAGTCTCCATTCCTTGTCCTGGGGGAAAGGGGAAGCAAATATGCACAAATCAATAGTAAAAATCGAACAGGGCCTTTGCAGAGGGGCAACAGTGGGCTGCAGAGTCACAGAAGGCAGGCGCAATCTGTGTCTTTAGCCTCCAGAGAAGTCAGTAAATATTTCTGATGGACTCAGTGATGTCTGTTTTCTACAGGTTTTGCAGTAACTAGAACAGAATATGATACTCAATAAATGTTTGTGAAATGAAGAAATCAACTCTCACGGTAAACTTTAGTGCCCTCCCAGCCTCACAAGCTAGGAACATACCCTGCTATGTGGTGGGCACTCTTGTTTCTAGAGAAGGTGGTTGAATCCATAGCAGAAATTTGCCTTTGCAGACAGACAGTGGGTCAGGAGTTTGTTCCTGTGCAGGGGGTTGGGATCCTGCTGGGGCACTGCATCCCATTTCCTTCGGGCAGTGGGCAGTAAACGCTGTGCTCTGCATATCTGTTACTTCTCAGGCACCTTCTCAGCAAGCTCTGCATCCCTGGGGAGCTGAGTACCTCAGGTCCTCCTGGAGGTCCTGAATTCACTTTAGAAGAAGTCCGTGGGTGGAGCTTCTCCTACTGCATGCTGACATGACTCACAAACCCTCCAACACCGTGCCTTCCTTTGAGCTCTGGGACTGCTGGGAAGGCTTGGGCTGAATGAAGAACGTCTTCTTTAATGGGGAAGGTGACTTCCCTTGCCCAAGGGTGCAGTGATCCATAAGAAGAAAATGATTTAATCCCAGATGGGACAGCTTTCTGGTATATTGGGAAAGGGCAAAAAAACGTGAGACATGGGCCCCTCAAAGGCCATGAGAATGGACACGAGAATGAGAGCCAGGAGAGACCAGCTCTGAGTGCTGCCATTGGCTACCTGCAAGACTCTGGGAAAACCACCGTGGAGGCTGCAGTTCTTCTGTGTGACAAACGAACTAACTAGCTTACCCCTAAGGTCATCCTAGCTTAAACATTCTGTGTCTGATTTCCCCTTGCTTTTTGCCTATATTGTATCAGTCACCAGGCATCAAATATGTTTGCCTCAAAGTAGTATGTCTCTCTGGCTAATACTTTTCCTGCTTGCTCAAGGTTCTGGCTACTGTCTCATCATTTTCTGCATCCTTCTTGGATTTCTAGCAAATTCTGATATCAGTCTCTTTACCTCTGGTGTATAAAGCAAGCAACAAAGTTGACTTTGCTTCAGCTATGTTTCAGGATCAGCCCTAATCACCCGGACTATAAAATCAAGGCTCTAAACCACAAACAAAGGAAGTTTCTTAATTAGAACCATCTCATGGCAGGACTCACTGGGGTTCAGAGAGGTCAGAACTGTAGCAGCCCAAGTTACTCAGACCTTGAGGCCTCCAAGGTCACCTGGCAGAGGATGGTCGGTATTTTTAGAAACGTATAGAGTTACTACTGAGAAATGTGAGAGTGATAAAATTACTTTCAGCAGGATTTGTTGGCTGAACTGAATAATCTTGAAGCCTGTTTTGTATTATGATGACAAGGTGAAAAAAGGGTATAGGAAGGAGTGTGGGATCTGACGCATTCAGAATTTTTTTTAATGAGCTTCTGGATGGAGCTGATCTTAAACACCGAGCGAGCACATGCGCTCTCCCAGGAACTGGTGTGGTGTCTTCAGTGTTTTAACAGTTGCAGCACCAGGGGGACAGGGTTCTCGGTCTAGGAGCTCTGAGGACTCTTCCTTAACGGGAGTGATGGCAGCAGAGGTGGCCGTGCCAGCGGTGAGGAGGGAGGGAAGTTCTGGCGTAGCCACTGGCCTCAGGGCTGGGGGCGGAAACAGAGACGTGAGGCGTGAGCATCTGAAAGGCCATAGTAAGATCAGTTATATGCCATAAGTCCTTATAGAAAATCTCAGAAAACTTTAAAGAAAATCCTTGGTTTGTTGGAGTTGTTTTTGGGTTTTTGTTCTTTGTTTTAGACAATCTTTCAGGAAATCAAAACTTCCCATTATTAATCATATCAATGACTACCATCCACTGAGAACCTAACATAGTTTAGAGTTGTGATGTCTAACACAGGAGCTACATCAGGTTATTTACACTGAAATTAAATACAGTTAAAAACCCAGTTCCTCAGTCACACTAGCCACATTGCAAATAATCAGTACCCACCTATGACTAGTAACTTCTCTATAAGATGGGCAGAATAGGGAATTTTCATTATTGTAGAAAATTCTATTAGACAGTGCTGTAGCCACTCTGACCTTGTCTTATGGGTATTACCCCTAATCCTCACACCTCTGCACAGTTAGTACTGTCACCTCAGTTTGCTGCTAAGGAACCAGATTTCAGAAGGGTTCAGTGATTGGGCCAAGTTCACATACAGAGTAAGTGGCAGAGGGTAGGACACGATTTTAAGTTAGTCTGGTTCCTAAGCCCCTTGTCCCTCTTTGTACCATGTTTCTTGATTACAACTTCTCATCATGAAACCTCCTTTTTCAAAAAGTCTTCCAAAAGGTCACAACTATCAACAACTGAACCTAAAAAACAAAAACTAAGCAAACAACTAGAACAGGAACAGAATCACAGAAACAGAGATCAAGTGGAGGGTTATCAGTGGGGAGTAGGAAGGGAGAATGGGGGGAAGGTACAAGGAATAAGAAGCATAAACAGTAGGCACAAAATAGACAGGGGGAGGTTAAGAATAGCATGGGAAATGGAGAAGCCAAAGAACTTACATGTACGACCCATGGACATGAACTGAGGCAGGGAGGGAATGCTGGAGTGTTGGGGGGAGTGGTGCAGGGAGGAGGGTGATAAAGGGGAGAAAAAAGTTGGGACAACTGTAGTAGCATAATCAATAAAATATACTTAAAAAGAAAGAAATAAAGGATATTCAGCAGAGAATAAAATTATCATTGAGCTACTGAGAATTTAAGTAAAGAGTCTGTCAAACTACCAGGGTGAAGGGGTAAGTTCTCAGGAAAACGGCACAGGAGCATCAGAAGCCTTTGTGCGAACACACCCGCCACAGCTGGGCAGACCGATTTGGAAGCTGTCACCTACACCTGATGGTTCGTACTCCGCTGAGGAAGACAGTCTAATGTGCTGCTAAAGTCGACAGGCCTCAACCTGCCATCGGCTAGCACCTTAAACAATGAGAAGCAAGCAGAAATTATGACTCCATCTTATAGAAATTCATGTTTTGTCTAAAGCAGGAAGAGTGGGTATGTAGTTCTAGAATGTACCTCAAGCAAGTG
This sequence comes from Phyllostomus discolor, assembly GCF_004126475.2. Classification (NCBI taxonomy): domain Eukaryota; kingdom Metazoa; phylum Chordata; class Mammalia; order Chiroptera; family Phyllostomidae; genus Phyllostomus; species Phyllostomus discolor. The sequence goes on along the minus strand of NC_040910.2, from coordinate 49,834,804 downwards.
TTAAAAGAACTGCATAGAAAGATACCAGACATGGGAAACTAAATTAGTTAAGAAAATAGATAACCTCTATGTGAAGGGAGAAAAAAATACGAGTTTTCGCCAAGAGAGTGATGAAGGCGGCACTGAGCCTGGAGTGACTGGTGTCTGTGTTTCCCAAGGACGGGCCGGGATTTGCCCTTGGTGTCTCCTGCAGCACGCACACACCGCACACTGCAGCTGCTGCTCCTCGGTTGCTTCTTGAGTTGAACCGATTGTAAGAATTTCCAGTTTCTGCAAATCCTGATGAAATAATTAGAATAATAGGATAGATGACACGAGGTGGCATTTTGGTCAGTTTCTGGATAAGAGAGACTTGGCTCTCCCCCCGCACGTGTGACACACTTGTCTTTGATACTGTGTCCCCTTTATGTGGCTAACACTCACTGTGGCTGACCCTCACAAACTCACTGTGGAAGACAACTTCACCCCCCGGCCCCTCAGAGGCGCAGACCCTTCAAAGGCAGCAGAACTCAGCTCCCAGGGAGTCTGTGTGCCCCACCTCAGATGTCCATACGATGGTCTGAGCACATACTGTGAGTCCTTGAAGCTTGGGTGTCCGCCCTGGAAGGCAGTTTGGACAGAAATGACCCCAGCTGTACTCAGACGTAAGAGAGGACAACATGTTATGATACAGAGATCAGGAGCCAAGCCAGAGGGCAGTGGAAGGAATGGAGTAACCAGAGGGAAACGCTCTCATCGTGCCAACTTTTTTCTACTTCTAGGCAAGCGGTCATCTTCAAAGCCACTTCCTGTCAAGGTTACAGTGACAGAAGGCAGATCCTGCCTTACCCCTGCTGGCCGTGGATACTCATGCCTTATATGAATAGGACATGAGCAGCCCAGGTGCCAGGCTCTGTGACTCACTGGGAAACAAAACAGCGGCGTATGTTGGGTTGTTGTTAGCTTTCCAAGAGTCCGAATCCCAGGGCGGAGAGCTGCTGCTCTGAGTATCAGTAGGAAGGTTTCAGTAGCTCTCTGTTTCAAGGAGGGCTGCCTAACATCTCCAAGCCAGGGAACAAGGCCAGTGCCTGGGGATTGGGCAAAGGTGATTTAATGGTTCCCTCCACCCTGAGCTATGGGGGATGTGGCTCAAGGAGAATCAGCAATGCAGAGCATGTCATAGGGAGGAGAAAGGAAGGAAAGCTCTCCTTAGCAACTCTCAGTCTCTGCTACTAGTTTTTCAGTTTCTCCATGGAGCACTTTCATGCCAGGACAGTACGTTTCAAAAGCTGTCTGATCATGCTGGGAATGCGCTCCAGGTCATCCATGTAGCAACTGTTGAACCTCATTCCACAGTGTCTGGCCATCCTGGGCCTGTGTGGGCACACGGGCAGGTTTGTGCAGTAGCTACACCAGCACTGGGGGTGGGGAGTGGAGAAGGTCCCCCAGGGAGAGGGGTCTGAAATAAAATAGGCACAACTGAGCAATTAGCTAAGTGGTTAGGGAAGGGCATTCTATGCCATGGGAGTAGCATATGCAAAGGCCCGTAGGTGAGTGAGAGCATGAACATTCCGGGGGATAAAAGGTTCGCTGTGACTGGGGCATAAGACATAAAAGTGGGAGCAGTGTGGGCGCTGACAGAGAGATGGGAAGGCCCCACACTCCCAGCAGCTCACATCAGCTGAGCGCTGGTACGAGCCCAGCACTTAGTTGTATGTGTACAGTTTCACTTACTATTCACAGCCACCCTAGGAAGTAGTTACTATTTTTATTCTCTCCACCTTTAAAGATAAGGGAACTGTGGTTAGTGAATTTATGTGGCTGGCCCACGATCATCATTCTGTAGTTAATTAATGAAAGCGCCAGAATCTGAGCCCAGGCAGTCTGTCACTGAGTGCTTTGTACCCTAAGAACAGTACAAAGGACGTTAATAGACTCATTAGCTAGATTCAGCTAGGTTTGTGAATTGTCAGTATTTTTCCATATGTACAAATTATCAGTCAAATTATTAGTACTACAACTATTATTAGTTTTCTGAACCATTTGGAAATCAGTGGCAGACACTGAACACTTTACCCATAAATTGATCAGTAGGTGTTTCCCACATTCTTATAACAACAACAACACAAGTTCAATGCTCAGGAGATGTTACACCAGCAGTGTTTTATTATACAATGTGCACTTTGTATTCTGCTTTTGTAGTTGTGTCAATAATGCCTTATGTAGTATACAAATATATTATATTAGGGTCCAATCAGGGACCACGTATAGCGTTTACTTGTCATGACCCTTATAGCTTCTTTAATCTAGTACCCTAGCCTCTATTTTGTCTTTTATGACAATGACATTTTTTAAAAATCCACACCAATTGTTTTGCAGAATGTCTCTCTATGAAGATTTTTCTGCTTGTTTCCTTTGTTTAGATTCAAGTTGGCATTTGGTCCTGATCTTACTGGCAGTCACAGGTCTCTGACAAAAGCTCCCATCTCCTCTGGGACTTCTATTAAAAACTCAAGTTCCTTTTCAGTCATCCCATTAATTCAGGCACAGGCTAAGCTACTGTAACAGAGACTCACAACTTTGGGGTTCAGCAAGGTAGATTAAATTTTTCTCTCACACCAGAGTCCACAGGCAAGCAGTCCGCAGTCCCGGTGGAGGGGTTCTGCTCCACAGAGTCATCCAGGGACCCAGGCTCCCACCATCCTGTTACTCCCGTGTTCTTCTCCAGGGAAAGCTGCCTTACCAGCACCACATCTGAATTTCAGCACTTGGGAGGGGAAAGAGGGGGTACAGTGCGTGAAGTTTCCTCTCCTTAAACGGTGAGACCTAGAAGTTGCTCTTGTATCTCCCATTTGCATTCATCAGCCAGACCCCACATCTGTGCACCAAGGCAGCTGAGAACAGCAACCTGTAGCTGGGGAGCCGATTGCCCTGCTAAAACCCCAGGGGTGACATTAATCAAAGGAAGAAGGAGAGAGTGGACACCCCAGGGCCACCAGTGGTCTCTGCCGCAGCTGTCCCCTAGACTGTCATTTCCTTTAGTGAAGACTCAATACGTGACCGAACAGATTCAGCTCATCAACCTAACTGTATTTCTTTCGGTTATTGTTCATGGTACTTACTCACTTGTTTTCTTTTCTGGGTAGAGCTCTTCAGAATTCTCTTAATATAGTTTTAAAATATCAAAACTACTCAGTAAAAAATAATCCTAAGGCCTTATTTGCAAGAATGGAGGGTTGCCACTTCAGAAGTTTTTTGGATAGTTCTACTTTCTCAAATATAATTCTAGTGGGGATGAGAAAATTCACACAAAAAGCAGAAACAAACTGCTTCACACCAGAATCCAGGTTTTTCACTTTTCATTTATTCTGGGGGAGCCTTGGGAGGAGGGCAGGTACTTCATGTATAAAAGGTCAAACCTGCTGAGAGGTAGCTATGGCATAATGTCAAAAATGACCCTACACGGTGCTTCAACTTATTTTCTTGTTCTACGTGTGATGAAACAGTAGATGCCTCACAGCGGGTCAATTACAAACAGGGACTTGGAACTGGATTTCCAGACTCGGGTGCAGATCATCTCTGTGTGCTATGCGACCTCGCACTGATTTGGGGCCCGTCTCCTTCCTCACATGTCTGGCTCAGTTACTACCGTCCAGGTAACATCTCTATCTCTTCCAATGAATCTGAGAATATGGAAAAAATTGTCAAAAGTATTTGTTTGTTTGAGTCATGCATACTTTGGAATCTTTTTAAAACTAAGAGAAGAACACAGGCGGGGCACGTCCTCCGTCCCTCATACTTGGGGATTATTGCTTCCATCTGCTCCAGACCCTGCCGTCAGCCACTGCCCGGATCCCACAGCCCCTGATGACATCACACCATGCACGGGTCATTCTGTCAACAGCGTCCAGGAAGACAGAACCTTATCTTTTCACTCTGTCCACTTTTATATGAAAAGGCCCCACAGTACTTTATTTATTTTCGCTTTCATTCTTTTAGATTCTTATTGTGAAATATTTCAAATATTAAAAACAAGAGCAGAAAATGATACCACACTGGGATACCCACTACTGAATTTAAAGGACTCTTAACAGTCTGTCATATTTTTCAAAATAAAACCTATTGTTTTATTTTTATTGTTTATGCTATTACAGCTGTCCTCACTTTTATTTTTTTGCCATATTTGCTCCAAGATTTTTTAAAGTATATAAAACGTTAAGATACTCTCAAAGCTTGAGTTCATTCCCTTCCTCCTCTCTCTCTTCTTCCCTTCTGAGAAACAGTTAATAAAATTTTGAAATTTTCTCCACTGAGGTCTTTCATATGTTTATCTGCCAGTGTTATTCGTCGGTACGTTATAATTATTGTTGTTATTGTGCAAGGACTTCTTTATACCTTTTTTTGTTTTAAAGCTAGAGAAAGATATTTTCTTTTGTTTTTAATTTAGGCTATATTAGCTTTTTTGCAGCTGTGGCATCAGATGACCACAAACTCTGAGACTTGTAACAAGAGAAATCGACTCTCCCACAGTTCCGCAGAGAGAAGTCTGAAAGCAAGATGTAAGCGGGGCTGAGCTCCCTCCCCAGGCTCTTCCTACCTTGACTCTTTCAACTTCTGGTGGCCACCAGCATTCCTTGGTTGGGGGCAACATCACTCCAGTCTCTGCCTCTGCTGCCTTCATTGCCTTCTCCTTTATTGTCTCTTGTAAGATCTCCCTTCAGCTCGCTCTTGGGGACTTTGTGATCGTATTTAGAGCTCACCCAGGTAACCCAGAATAATTTTTCCTTCTCAGGATCCTTAGCTTAATCACACCTGTAAAGTCTGTACTACTCGCTGGTTCCAAGAATGGAGACATGGACATCTTAGGAGGCATTTTCACCTTCTGCAGGGGTTATACTTAAATTTGTAACATACAGATACTCAACTCTAAATGGTTCTGAAGAAGTACAGAGTTGACCACAGCAAGGCTGATGCAGCCCTTTACTTTTAGAACACTCCCACATCTTATTTTTATTATGTTTTATTTCTACACGTTTTTTAAAATCCCCATTCAAGGATATTTTTTCACTGCTTTCAGAGGCTGAGGAAGGGAGAAAGAGAGAGAGACAAAGAGAAAGACATTGATGTAAGAGAGAGAAACATTGATTGATTGCCTTTTTGTACATGCCCTGACCGGGAATCAAACCGGCAGCCCTTTGTTCTACGGGAAGACACTCCAACCAACTGAGCCACACTGGCCAGGGCTATTTCTACACATTTCAACAAAGAAGACTTTTTTATATTTAATTCATTATATTGTCATTTGTTGTCAATTTACATTACCATTGTTTCTTGTATCCTTGGTTCCCTTTTTTCTTGCTGAAATATTTTACGGATCTTTTAGGGAGAATCTGTGGCTGATTCACTCTCTTGTTCATCTTACATCTAAAAAGTCTTTTATTTTGTCTTCAGTCTTTAGTGACTCTTTTACTGAGCAGAAAACCCTTTTCACAATTATAGTCACTGAATACTTGAAAATATTACTCCATTGTCACCTATTTAGCTGATGAGAATTATGCTCCATGTCAGATTCTTTGTGGGGGATGTGCCCTTTGTTTCTGGCACATCATTAAATTCTATTTAGATTTTTTTCAGTTCTTTGTTTAGATTTATTTCAATTCACAAATTCTCTTTTCAATCATCCCTACAGGATTGACATCTTTATTTAATTTTGGGAAATTCTTCTCAATTATGTCTTTCAATACTGCTTCTTCACCGCTTTCTCCATTCTGTGCTAGAACGCCTAATAGACCAAGGGTAGGCCCTCTCTATCTACCCTCTGTGTTTTACACCTGCTGGTTACTGGTTTGCTTATCCTTTGTGAATTTTGTGCTAAACTGAATGTTGTACTTAATTCTGTTTGATTTATTTCAGTTTTCTAATCTGCCAATTTATAAATCTTCTCTTCAACAGTCTATTCAAGGTTCAGTGGTAGGCAGAATTCAGGTGCCGTAAGAGCCAGGGCTCTGCTGCCGGCCTGTCTGGGGGCAAGTCCACCGCTAGCACTTATTAGCTGATGGGCTTAGACAAATCACTAGCTTCTCTGGACCTCAGTTTTCTCATCTGTAAAAAGGAAATAATAGTACTTGCTTCATAGTGTTTATGATGTTAAGAGAGCCAATATACGTAAAGCACTTAAAAAAGTTCTTAGCACACAATTAATATTGTTCAATAAATATTTAAATTTACCTCAAAACTTTTTAAAAGGATTAATTTTCATATCCTTTTTAATTACTGCCTTTAAAATTATTATTTTAATACAAATTACATCTTCATTTATCTCTTGGAACATCATAAACATCTTTTTAAAATTTTTTGTCTTTTTTATTGAAGGTTCTTTTTGTAAAGATTTTATTTATTTATTTTTAGAGAGGGAAGGGAGGGAGAAAGAGAGAGAGAGAGAAACATCCATGTGTGGTTGCTGGGGGTTGTGGCCTGCAACCCAGGCATGTGCCCTGACTGGGAATAGAACCTGTGATGCTTTGGTTCACAGCCCGCCCTCAATCCACTGAGCTATACCAGGGCATAAACATCTTTACTTTTAAGTATTTTTCATATTGCTCCATACCCTGAATTTCATCTGGAGAGGTTTCCTATTCTGATTTTTTGGGTTTATTGGCTACTTGACTAAATGTCATGGGTTTGGGTGTGTAGAATAACAGGCTCATTTTGAGTGTGAAGTTCTTTTGCTGCCTTTCGCCAGGGCTTATCTCCTCTGTCCAGCAGGTGTGTGGTGGCCTCCATCTGGCCTTCTGGACATTCAAGTATAAAAAAAGGACTTTGAATAGTAATTTGGGTTTTATTTCTGCCCTAGATTGCTATGGGGGATTTCAAAGGTAGTGTCACAGAACCAATCCCTAGTTTGGAGCTATAAGAGAAATAAAAGCAATATATTAGGTTTTATGAAACCCAGGAAGTCACTGATGGTAGGATGCAGAGATGCTCTGTGTAACAGTTCAGGAAAACTGCCCATGAAACCTTCCCATAATGCTTTGTTATCACATGATACTTTTATTTTATATTATCAAAAAGAGCTCTTTTAACATAGATGACAATTTGTATTATACATTACTCTGCACATGCATAAAAGTCCATGGGTAAAGCGTTCCGAGAATGTCTTTACCTTTTTTGATTCAGACATTGGTGTCCATGTTTTTTCACATCACATTGGTCTCTTGCTGATCAGACCACGGGTGATGGAACATTTCTGAAAATGTCTACAGAGTTTCCTTCACCCTCATTTGGTGTCTGTAATCTGTCAGGAAAACCAGCTCACAAACACCTGCTGGCTGACAGGAATTCTGGGAAGCTTTCCAATTTTAGAAATATTGAAGTGTAAAAGCATTCACATCACAGAACTGATTTTTAAGAAGAGGTAATTACTGATTTGGATTCCTATTCAGAATAAGCTACTTAACAGAACCCAAGACGTTTTCACTCACAGCAAAAGGGGAAACATGCTAGAACTCCCACCACTGCTTCAACAGGGTCCACGATGCTGAGGGGCACAGGTTGAAAAGCTGTTACTGACCCTCTGCATCTGGGACCCAAACCAAGGTCCTTGTGCCCAGGGCACTTCTCACCAATACAACGAAACTGAGTTAGAGAAAGCGAAGCAGAAACTTTATTCTTTGATCAAGGAATGGAGAAGGATGAGTTCAAGCTCTAATGGCACCTTCCCCCTGACTGGGAAGGAGCCTTCTGTACTTACAGGCTGTGGCAAGGAGTGATTAAATTCTTGCAGACATGCATAGTTATTCTTCTGTTACACTTAGACATTTTGCACACGATCTTTTTTGTACATATGCACCACCACCATCTTGGTTCAGCACCTTGGTTTTTGTACTCAGCCCTCTTCGTTTTCCAGTCTGGAATCCTTTTTCAGCTCCCGTAAGCAATCATAGCTTGTGACATAGCTTAGGCATTCAGACCTCAGTCTTTTAAATAATAGCCTGGTGACCAAATCACTCAGTAGCATTTTTACCTTGAACAAACTAAGTTCTCTACAGCTTAGTCCTCTCCCCCGTAGGTTCATGAGAGAATTAAACCAATTAGTATGTGCAAAGCACTGTCAACCAATTGTCATCAGAAACAATTCAATGCCAATAGGAATCTTCAGCTGGGAGGCTGCTCTGCAATGGTCTGCCTGCTCTGGTGAGAGGTCTTCAGAACTTCAGATCTAACTGGGAAACACACTCTTGTATGTAAACTGCACTCTGTGAGCCAGGGGGAAACTGGCTTATATGGATAGAAGTCCCCAACCCCGAGTCCTGATTGGTCTGTCCTCACACAAATAAGGACACCAAATCCTCAGTTTGCTTGGTCCAAAAGGTACCGTCCTGATTGGTCAGAATAGAGCCACTCTGATTGGTCAGAGCTGTGCAGCTATAATTGGATAAGGAAAGCCTTAATCCTCCTGGTCGTAATAGGATTCCAAGAAAACTTAATAAGGACTGGCTCAGATGGTACAAACACAGTGCACACAGGCAATTCAGTATGAAGGGAGTTTAATGCAGGCTTGTCCATGAAGTGAAGTTTGCATGAGAGGCCCCTGTGCAGAAATGGCTGCGAGGCTCTGCTTTTGAATTTGAGCCCAGTTTAGCCACCAGGAGTCCTTCTTAGTAGGTATCTTTTTTTTTTTTCACCTGCCAGCTTTCACAGCACCCAGGACTGTGTGTGTATTCATGATTTTCCTTCTTCGCAATGCTACATTTTTCTTATTGCCCAACTCAAACTTCTCTTCTTTTCGCTAATAGGGAAGATCCCCACCCCAGACCCTGGCTTCTAGCTATGAGCTTGGCTCAGGGCATCTCCCTCCATCTACCCCACCCCTATTCCTCTAGCTCAAATAGGGCTTGTTTTCAGTCAGCTTTTTCTGGCAGGCTCACAACTCTGGCCACAGTGTCTGTTTCCAGGCCCAGAGCCTGCCCCATCAGGCCTGTTTATTGCTCAGCTTCTGGCCCGTAGAAATGTATGTCTGGTTTCTGAGCTCAGTTGTATCTTTTTGGTTTTTTTTCTTTATGTGTTTTACTTGTGTTAAAAGGTAGTCTGAGGTACATTAAACATTTTAAAAATTATCCTTTGCGACAGTATGGAGAACATTATGCTAAGTGAAATAAGCCAGTCAGAGAAAGGCAAATATCATAAGATTTCACTTATATGTGGAATCTAATGAATAAACTAAACTAACAAGCAAAATAGAGACAGACTCATAGATAGAGAGCAGGATGACATCTAAGAGGGGGGAGTGAGGGGGTGGAGGGATGGAGCAAAAAGGAAAAAGGACTCATGGACACGGACAACAGTGTGATGGTGGCTGAGGGAGGACAGTATTGGAGTACTGAATGATAATGGAAAAAATACAATAAAAATTGTTTAATAAACAAAAAATAGTTTATTTGAGCAAAATTCAGCTCAAATTGGCCAGCAACAAACCACAAGTGGTTAGGAGCAATCCACTGGAAGATGTTAAGGGTAAGACTTTTATAGAGAAAAGAGAATAAATTATTTGATTGGCTGTATCTTAAGCATTTGCATTATTTGGAAAAGACTAGTTGGCTGGCTGTGACTGGTAGTCCCTAGGTATTGATTTCTTAACCTCAGGCAGTCACAGACTTAGGTTTTGCTCTATTTACATTGGCTGCTAAGGTATTAGAGCTGCCTCAGTCTAATGGTCTCCTTGTTTAATTTAACACCAGTAAGTATCCTATCTTTTGACCTCAGTGGGTGATTAAAGCATAGCTTCCTTGTATCATCTTGGCTGAAGTTTCTAGTCCTGTTTATACATATCTGTCAGTAGGGCTTATGTCTTCTTCATCTTGACAGCTAGTCTAGCACCCGGCATGGGCCTGTGGTGCCGCATGGTAGAAATCAACAAAAATGATTAGATGAATGAAACAATCATCTTTATTTCAAAACCTATCTCAGCACCATTTTTTAGGGTTTAGGGGTTTTTTTTGTTTAATGGGGACTCTAAGTTTCTGTTCTTATTCTTCCCTATGAGACTTAGGGTCCAGGTCACGAATTTTTATTTGCTTTTTTTAAGCAAGTATTTTTTTAAATTTTGAAATAGTTTTAAATCTATAGAAAAGTTGCTAGAGCAGTATAAGGAACTCCAGCTTCTCTTTCTCTTAGAGTCCTTGTTTACTGCATTAGCTCAATACTCCTCCCCTCCTCCTTCTCTGTGTACATGTATGGGAGCACACACACACCCTGACATGATGCCCCATCACCCCTGTGTACTAATGTGTAACCCCTAGAAACAAGGACACTCTCTTATATCACCACCTGTAACCATCTCAATCAGAAAATCAACACGGTGACAGCACAAGCATCCAGTCTATCAGCTCCATTCAAATTTTTCTAGTTTTCCCAACTACTTTTCTTTTTCCCTGTGTGGTTTAGGACTCTGTTCAGAAACTGGTGCTGTATTTAGTTGTCATGTGTTTTAGTCTTTTGGGGCAATGATAACAAAATATCATAGACTAGGAGCTTATAAATATTTCAGAGTTCTAGAGGCTGAAATTTTGAGATCAGAATGCCTGTATGATTGGTTAGGGCCCTCTTCCAGGTCACAGCTTTTTTGTTGAATCTTCATGTAGCATAATAAATAATTTTCCTCTACCCTTCTGAGCTCATGGCTAAGACCACCCTGTAAAACAGATTAACAGAGAAAAGAAATAATTACGTATTGTAGTGGAGGAAAAATTTTTCCCCTACCCTTCTAGTTTCTGTTGGCTAGTCTAATAATTAAATTGACATAAGACAGATTAACAGAAGAATAACAAATTTTATTTCATACTGTTGACTGTAAACAAAAAAGTTGACTAAGTCTTTTTTATAAAGATTTATTGGGGGAAAAAAGAAAGAAGTGCAGTTTGGTACGTGTAGCCATGGTGAGCCGTGTGCCAGGCCCTGGGGAAGTGAAGGAGTAAAAGTCCTCATACAGAGGGGAAGAGGGAGTGGGGTGCGGCTGTTATAACCGTGGGGTTCTTCTAATAGGGCTTTGCAACTGACAGTTTATGAGAGCTCCTCCTACAGGCCTGCCCTATTGAAACTGTTTTTGATTATTATGATAGATTTTTTTAAAGTTTTAAAACAGTATTTTCACATAGATGAAGTCAATGATGACACTTCAATGTTTTTTAATTTAGCTTTTGCTGAAGGTCTAAAAGATGAGCTTGAACACAGGTAACAAAAAATGCAACTAATTGGGCCACATGCAAACCCATGATTTAGTAAATTATGCTGAGTAGTTCTCCTGAAGTATCCCAAAAGATACAAGAAAGCTACACACTCCTAGGTCCCCAAATTTAAGCACTCAAATAATAAGCCCACAGTTATAGGAAAAGATAGCTAAATCCACTTTTCAAGATCCCCCAAGGAAATCACCACTCAAAGGGGCTTGTAATTACTGCAAAAGCCTGGATTTGGGAAAAAAAAATATTTAAAGCTCAAAAAGGCAATTGCAAGGTCTACAGTCCATAAAATTTGCAAATCCTCTCAAGGATTCCAACCTAAATTTTCTCAGCAATAGGACTGCTTCAAAGATCAAAAGGGGATTTTTTTCCCATTCTCCTAACACTTTTAAGAGAAGTTGATCTAACTATTGGGAATGGGGTAGCTAAGGCCCACTATTGGGAATGGGGTAACTAAGGCCCCAGTAGATACTCCACAAGCTTCACCATTCCCCCTTCCCTGAAGTACTAAAAAGGGCGGGAGTTTACCATCAACCCATGACTTCTCTGAATCCCTTTCAATTGCTCTTCAACTTGGACCTATTCAAAAAATCCACTGATTTCTTTCATTTCCCTCTGCCCTATTCATTCCCTAGGATGAGACTTTCTTGAATCTTACAAATCCCACATTTTTTTCTCCAGAAGAGGGACATATTCTTATGCCTTAAGGGTTTCTTTTTTAAGATTTTATTTATTTATTTTCAGAGAGAGGGGAAGGGAGGGAGAAGGAGAGGGAGAGAAACATCGATGTGCAAGAGATCCATCGACCAATTGCCTTTCACACACCCCCAACTGGGGACCTGGCCTGCAACCCAAGCATGTGTGCCGACTAAGAATCAAACCGGCAATCTTTTGGTTTGCAGGCTGACCCTCAATCCACTGAGCCACACTAGCCAAGACATCTTGAGTTTTTAAATAATGGTCCTCAAGAGGACTTATCCACAGTTCCTTCGAAAACTAACAATAAAGGGACATAGGATATCTAAAAAAAAAACCCTCCAGTAAAACTCAAGTTAAATATTTAATTATTGGTAACGGTCCCACCTTGGATTTGACAGAATTTAGGGAATTTTAAATTTTCCTATCCCCATGACTAAAAGGCAACTCAGGAGATTCCTAGGTTTAGACTGATATTAGAGCAAGTGAATCCCGAATTTCCTGTCATGGCTCAACATTTACACTCTCTTCCCAAGACCGACCAGACAGAGCCCCTCACATCGACAGAGGAATTCCGCAAAGCCTTCAAAGAAATAAAAGGCAATCTTTATGATCCACCTGCTTTAAGACATCCTAATTATCAATGGCTTTTTTTCTTTTTTGTCTGTGAAAGAAAGTATCTTAGGTATCTCGACTCAACAAAGTGGAAGCCAATGTAGGCCCATTGGATACTATAGTCAACAATCTGATCTGGTGGCCAAAGGCCTCCCTCCCTGTAGGAAAGCTATTGCAGCCGCTGCCAATTCACTACCCATTTGAGTAAGATAAGGGTGGGCCCTCCAGTGACTCTTTATGTGCTTTGTTTATGGAAGTCTTACTTAACTTTCGCCATACTCAGCACCTTTCTGCTAGCAGACTAACCTCCTATGACGTTCTTTCATTGTCTTTATCTAATGTGACTTGTTCTTGTAAAACTCTGACCCCTCTTACTCTCTTCCCTCTGCTGACTAGACTCCTCAGGAGTGCCTGACCTAAACAAAATACTAACTCATCAAAATGATTTACAGGAAATATCTTTCAAAAATGCTGAATTAGTTTGGTTTATGAAGGTTCCCACCTAAAGATAAAGCAGGCCACTCTCAAGGAGGCTATGTGATTGTCTCTCTAAATAAACTGTTGAGGCCAGTCAGATACCTCAGGCAACTTCTGCTCAACAAACAGAACTCTGTGCATTAATCTGAGCTTGCAACATGGTGGAAGTAAAACTGCTAACACACTGACAGTAGGTACACCTCTGTTGTCCGAGACTTTGGTATGTTCTGGAAACAGGATTCTTGACTTCTGGACAAAAGACAAAAAAACAGTTCTATGTCTTAGAACTCCTAGAGGCTATTCAATTACCTAAATCTTTGCCAATCGTAAAAGACCCTGGACATTCAGTGGCAAACACAGAGTAAAAATGGTAATCATTTGGCTGACAATGCTGCTAAGTTAGTAGCATTAAAACAGCCCCTAATGGAAGCAACTACATTACCAGCTGAAGCAATTGAAGGTTTAAAAGATAAAATTATGGAAGCACAGAATTTAGCTGTTTGATACAACAGAAAGAAATGGTTAGATTTTATAAGAACAACACTGTAACTTGACCTTAAATGAAACTTACAGTTTGGTCCAAAGGACCAGCCCCTCCTCCCTGATTGCACAGGGCAGCATACCTCATGGCTTGTGCGTGGCCCCGCCCACCGGACACTGACGAGTGGTGCCACGAGAAGATGACGCTCCTGGGAGTCGTTCCTGAAGACCCTTCCCAGCTATACTAAGTTAAAAATCTTGAACCAACTCAAGACTACCATCATGATTCTCATTCCAGGACTGAAGCAGATGGCTTCATCTGATGTAGATGACTCTCCAGAACCCCAGACCAGGGCCAGCCACATGTGTGCCACCCAGCAACCCTTACACATGGCCACCCCCTCACCACTGTTGTCTCGTTTACTTATTGTTATCATACCTCTTTTTTAAACAAACAGTTTTTAAACAAAACCCTTGATATCAATATAAATAAATAAATAAGCCAGCACGAAAAAACATAGCTAGGAATAAAAAATAGCGATGCATATATACAGTGGAACATTACCCAGCAATAAAAAAGAATAAAATATTATCATTTGTGACAGAGTGAATTAACCTAAAGGGTAGTATGCTAAGTGAAATGTCAGTCAGAGAAAGATAAATACCGTGTATTTTCACTTATATGTGGAATCTAAAGAACAAAATAAACTAACAAACAAAATTGAAACAGACTCATAGACACAGAGAATGAACCAATGGTTGCCAGATGCGAGGGGTTGGGGGACTGGGTGAAAAAGGTGAAGGCCTTAAAAAGTAGCAATGGAAGTTCCCGAATAGTCATGGGGATGTAGAGTACCACACAGGGAACATGGTCAATGATGTTGTAGCAACTGTGTGTGGGACCAGGTGGGTGCTGGCAATATCTGGGGGACCACTGTATGTAATATAATCACTATACTATCCACCTGAAACTAATAAAAAAGAATACTAAATATAAATTGTAATTGAAAAATAAAAATTTTTAAAATAAAATAACTATTTTAAATAACATACTTAAATTTTTTTAAGTAACAGACATAAGCAATTAACCGTGTGTGGCATGGTGGAAGTCTGCTTGCCGGCACCAATCACAGCTCTTTCAAAGCAACTTGGGAAATCCTTTTACAAGCCCCCCTACTTCTGTCTTTATGAGCTCTGTCCCCTTCCCCCCCTCACAATAGTTGGGGTTTTTTAACTCAAATATGTGTCTCCTGGAATGCAATTCCTAAAAAAGATTCCAAAATCAAGGTTTTGTTTGTCTTGCAGTTCTTGGTCAGCGAGGGGCAATTCATTTATTCATTTATTTATATCAGTTGTTAACCTAAAACTAAAAAGCCAAAGTGAGAGGCAACAAGCTTGTGTTTATTTTTAAATAAAAGCAATGTGGAAAGTACTGATTCAGGCAGAACCCATGTTCCAGTTAGGGTATTTTATGAGAAGGAAAATGGAAAGAATTACATCGATGGAAAGAATTTCTATTGGTGCTAATAACCTGTTATTCTTTAGCTATGAATCACTGTTTACTGATTTTTAAGAAAGTCTTTAATGCTCAGTACTTGTGGTCAGAATGTCTGCTTTCCTGTTAACTCTACAAAGAGTTGTTCAGAAGACGCTGGTGCTCTGGCCCAATCCAAAGGCAGTTTTTCCCCTTCAGACGTTCCAAAGGTTCAAGGAGCAGACCGTGCAACGCACATCCTCTGGAATGGCTGCACTGACTCTGTTTTTTAAATGGCTCCACTTATGCCAAATTTCCACAGTATAGTCTCATGATTTCCTAAGCATCGCCCCACCCCTCTACTCTGGGTGGGTAACACGAGGCTCAAGGGTAGATGAGGGTGGGGTGGTTGTCAGGCACAGAATAGAGAATGGTTGGACACATTATTTGGTATGTAGTGTAAATTAATCCTTTATGCTTTAGCGAGGCCATTTGTACACAAGGCATACAGTCCTAGTGGGGCGAACAGTCTGAATGGTCAAAACAGTTACTTTAACTTGGACTTATCAAAATGTTGCATCTTAGACTACAAATATGTTTTTTAAAATATAATAAGGGGCATTTAAAACTTTATACAGCAACTATGATTTGGTCAAAGGATGATGGGTAATTTCAATTTTATTCTTTAAACTTTCAACTTTCAAATGATTTACAGTTAATGTATTTTGCATATACAAACCCAAATTATTTTTAAAAATTTAACGCAATTATATACATGCTATGTAATCACATCATTATGTATTTTTATTAAATTTGCAAAAGTAAGAGTTTTAGCCCCCAGCTGGTTAGAAGCATTTTCGTTACCACTCTGACTTCTCCGTCACAAGGTGATGTTGGAGAGATGGCAGTATCATCGCTAAGTGGATTTTAGTAATACATTTATTTTTGGTTTAGTGGGCTACATTATGTGGTTCATTCCAGCATAGGCTACTTATTGCTACCTATTATCTCATAAGCTTGGCTTCCCAGAAAACCCCTACCACCTTCCACTGTGCTGATCACCCAGCACCGTGCATAAAAGTGAAAGTTAGGGGTTATATGGAGACACGAACATACCAATGAACTAATATAGGAGGCCAAAGATAAGGGGAAAGTTTAAAATGTTTGGAGCCAGAAGCCAGCCTATGGAAAGGTGCTTCAAATTTTAAAGCTTACATACAAAAGAACATTGTTAGAAGATTACTCAAATTTGACAAAAGCTCTAAAAGTTCACATTACATTATTGACCAAAATTGTGAAACTGAAAGAAACTTTTGTAGTAACCAATAATGAAGAGCAAGCTGATATATACACTATAGAAAAGAATGTACAATCTTTTCTATTTTTATTCTCTATTTAAAAATCATTGTCATATGAAGAGGCGATGAGTATGCAGTCAAAAAACATTTTAAAATAGTGCCCTGGCTGGTGTGGCTCAGTGGATTGATTGCCAGCCTTCAAACCAAGGGGTCACTGGTTTGGTTCCAGGTCAGGGTATGTGCCTGGGTTGTGGCCGGTCCCTGGTTGGGTCATACAGGAGGCAGCCTATCGACGTATGTCTTGCATATCGATGTTTCTCTCCCTCTCTTTCTCCCTCCTTTATCCTCTCTCTAAAAATAAATAAATAAAATATAAAAATAAGTAAGCAAGTAAATAAATATTATAGAATGCATCAGGCAATTGGTTGATAAAATTGTTATTTCTTTGAATTTTTAAATTTGTATAATATTTTTAATTTGCAATTTATTATGCTTATTCATTCTAAATATGTTTACTTTCATCGGTAATTTTATATTTGGAATTTATATTATTTTAAAGGGCTCCCTTTCCCCCATCTTATAAGCTCAGGCCCCCCAAACTGGACCTGTGTGGGAAGACACAGTCTCCCAGACTTGTCTTCTGGGTGCCGCTGAGGCTACTTCCTCACTCAAGGAGAGTTAAGTGAGGTGCTGACTCTTTAACTCTGAATAGGTCAATAGGGATTAGAACGAGAGTTAGTGGTTCTGAGACAGCAAGGCAGAGGAGGCTGACTTCAGTAGAGTGGGAAGAATAAGGTAGAATCAGAGTATCAATTTGTGGTGATTCTAGTGCCTGGGTGGACTGTTTGTGGCCACTTTAAACAGAACTGATTTTTAATTTGTTAATGTAAAACACTTGTAAATTCCAGTTCTCATTAAGCCTACTTGAGCAGAAGCTTTAAGTTCATTTTCATTCTATTTATAAATACAATGAATGTTAACAATCATGTTAAGGACACTTTTGATTGCCATTTAATTAATTTCTACTGAACAAAATATTCTAAAGAATCAACCCTATTTACAACTTAATTATATATTTCCAAACACTTAAACTGTATTTATGAGTGTAATATACTTGATTTCTTTTGAAGGACTTGCAATGCCTAACCTAAAAAAGCAAAACTTCTTTTATTTAGCCACTTTACTAAATTTAAATATATTATTTTTTTATTTAAACTGAATTCCAAATTCTCTGAAACAGTCCAAATTGTTTAACAAATTTGTTCTCCTATCCCTTTTATCAGAAACTAGATGAGTTAATTATACATTGTAAATTGGAATCACAAACAGAATCTGTCAGATACACAAATATGACAAATTCTCTCAAGCCTACCACCAAATATATAAATTATCCCTAAATTTAGCCCCAAGTTTTTACTAAATATTTGATTGATTGTACTATCTCACTATATACAGTTTTGAGCCTTCCCAGGATTAAAAACACTGACCATCCCTGGCAAACTGGGGTCTCCATCCCCAGACCTGCGATGCTTACCGACCACAGACTGCTCCTGGTGCGCAGACAGTCTCCAGAGGTGACTCCCTCAGTGACCCACGCCTCCTGGATCCGCTCCCTGGCGCAGTCCCTCCTCTGGGCTCTGAGACTTATTCGTAACCAATGGAACGTGACAGAAATGAAGACTTGCTGCTCCCCGCAATGTCTCCGAATGATTGCTCTGAAGGAAGCCAGCTGCTATGTAAGAAGTTCAACCACCCCGCCGTCCACCATGCCACAAGAAAGCCCAGACTAGCCACAAGCAGACACCACGTACAGATAGAGAGATACGCCTGGCCAGCTCCGGCTGCCCCAGCTCACAGTCATTCACGTCAATCCAGCTGGAGCCCAGATACTGTGCTTCTCAAACACCCCTGGGGAGCCCATCTGAATTCCTGACCTACAAAAATGTGAAATATAAAACTAATGAGGTTTCTTAAAGCACTAAGTTTTAGGGTGGATAGATAACTGGAATTCATGCAAGGTGACAGGGCCACCAATGATACGTTGAGACACTTTCCACGGTTTTCTAACATAGCATTCCAAGCACATTTCTATCAATCGGCATTCCATGATCCTGACTTAGACTAGTCCTTACATTTGATTGGAGTCACCGCCCAGCCCAAAGATTCCCACGACTTCCTCATGGCTTGTTTGGATCTTGCTTTTTGTTTGTTTGTTTGTTTTCTCTCCTTTATTCTGGACTAAAACTGTCAAAGAAATTAAATGATATCTGACTGGATTCTCCATCTCTTTCTTCGTCAGGCTCCAAAGCCTCCGCATGAAAGTCAAGCTAATAAATGAAAGGAGTTTGGCGCCTCTGACAGCGCGGAGAAGCCCCTAAGCCCACCGTTCAGGACGGATACTTCCCTGAGGTGGTTGGCGTTTCCCTCGCTCCCCACCATCGCTGTTGTGAGACCAGCAGCTGGGGGCTGCCTTGCCCAGAAGGCACTGAGACTACGGTGCTTGGAGACTAAGCTTGTTAAGGTTTGAGGCCTACAGAATAAGTTATTGGCTTCAAAATATGCTGAGAACTACAAAATCAAAATGGGAAACTATTTAATTAAATGTCCACAAATACACATTAACATCATTAAATACAGAAGTTAGTACTTACAAAAATTTCATTACATTTAAACACAATTTCAAGTTAGACTTTTTCAGTTAACAAGAATTCCTGAGAAGGCATGAGTGCCGGAACATCAGCAGATCACAAATTAAATGACTCACAAAAATCCCAAAAGTAAAAATGTCAATACACTTTAAATTTTAAATAAAAGATTATGTTTCATGTGGATTAAGTGTATGTATGTAGTAATATTTTCATGAAGTATGGTAGGAGTTCTAAGTCTGTACTAGGTCCTAATGTGGTCTTGGGAGCTGGCCAGTTTGCTTTAAAAACAACCCAGGTTCATTGTTTTAAAACTTGTTTTTAATTACCATGAACATACACCTTTCTGTTAGTTTCAAGTGTACGACATAATGATTAGACATCTATATATCTTAGTGAGTGATCACCACAGTGAGTCTGTACCCACCTGGCACCACACACGGCGATTACAACATCCACGCCTGCAGTCCCCGGGCCGTGCTCCGAGGCCCCCTGACTTCCTCCCCAGTGGTGGCTTGCACTGCTAGCTGCCCTTCGCCTTTTTATCCACCCCTGACCGCCTCTCATCCGGCTACTATCGGTTTGTTCTTACATCTATGAGTTTGTTTCTGTTTTGCTGTTTGTTCCTTTGTTTTTTAGATCCCACACATAAATGAAATCACACATACAGTATTTGTCTTTGTGTCTTTGTGTCTCTGACTTACTTCACTCAGCATATTACTCTCTAGGTCCAGCCATGTTGCTGCAAATGGCAAGATTTCATTCTTTTTGTATGGCTGAGTAATATCCCATTGTACATATGTACATTTTCTCTATCCTTCCATCTCTGGATGGACACTTGGGCTGCTTCCATATTTTAGCTATTGTGAGCAATGCTGCAATGAACATAGGGGTGCATATATCTTCAAATGAGTGTTTTTCATTGTTTCAGATAAATACCCAGACACATGATTGCTGGATTATATGGTGGTTCTATTTTTAATTTTTTGAGGAATCTTCATAGTGTTTTCCATAGTGGCTGCACCAATTTACTCTCAGGTCCATTTTCTATATATACAGTCATTCCCCTTCCAGCCTGCTCACTTGTCTTCAGCTATAATACGCCTTTTCACTACTTCTCTTGCAGAATTAGCTCCTAAATAATCCTACAGAGAGTTGGCACTACCCTGAGGCAGTTAGTAAATTATTGTCAGGTTTAGAAACAAGTCACAGACAAAGGAAATGACCTACCCCCAAATTTACAGCTAGTAAATAGTAGAGAGGCCAAGACTGAAACCCATGTCTCCTCACTCCAACATTCCTTCCGTCTCTTCCCTTCAAACTCCTTGTAACATTCATTTTACTCTTATGCTGAACACCATTGTTGGTGGCAGGTAAAGCACACCATGCAATTATCTCATTCTGCTGGCACATGCCCTACACCTACTGGCCAAGGAATCACTTTAAGAACTGTACTTCAAAAACAAATGGAGAATGAGAAAAGCTACACAGGGAAGGGAGGGAAAAAGAGAATTTGAGTGAAGAAGCACAAATGACAACAAACCCCCAAAACCAAAACTACTTCATTATGTCATCTCGGGCCAGCCCTCTGGCTAACAACATCCTTTACTGAGTGTGGGTCAGGGGTGTAGGAGCCAGAGCTGTCTTCTGTGATTGATCCTGGGAGTCAGACAGGACAGAAGATTAGAGACAGGCTGATTGCCTTTGGGAGCTTGTGTTTACTCTCAGACCCAGTTCCCAGAAAAGGATCTGCTCTTGGTCACTTGCACAATCCAAGTCAGTAAATGACCTCCCGGAGGGACAGTTGTGTTTCAGCTGCTTTATGTTTGCTGCAAGACACAGAACTAAATGTTGGCTCACTTTTTTCTAATCATTAGGCTTTCGTGTGTCCTTCTGTTTACTCACACTCCCCTGCTTTCCTATTGAGGTGTGGCCTTAATTCTTCATTCCTCTGGATTCTTTCTTGTAAAAACGTTTTTATTTTAAGGTATGTCAGAACCTTTTCATTGCTAGACAGAGTATAATTTATAAAGTTGAGAAATATCTCTGTCCCCAGCAACTGAGAAATGTTTATTTTCCCTAAAGCACTTTCATCTCTTAAATCCCACCCTTTGTTATCTAGTCCTGGCCCATCCCACTGACAGAGGGAGCTGTCTTGCCCTCACTATGGCCCAAAGAGGCTGCAGAAGCCCCTCACTTGTAGGAAAGTCTTTTCTGGAGCTCTAAGCAAAGGACAAAACACCCAGTCAGTCAATGGTCTTAGAAACTTAGAGAAAATTAAGCCAAGAAGCAGGAGAATAAGAAACAAGCCCCTCACAGAATTTAAAAGCAAACGAAATCCTCTCCTTTTCAACTGGAAAAACTGAACTAATCTCAAAAATCAAGAAGCTGATTTACTTTGCCTTCATGTTCATTCTCTGATGGTTCTGCCAACTCTCCCTTCCCCGGATGCTCTGTTGAGGGTGCTCCCCTAGCCCACCCAGTTCTGGTCCTGGGTGCATTTCTCAAACACTCCTGCAGGAGAGCCTCTCTAGTCCACAGGAGGAGTATCAACAGCATCTTCCCAAGCTCAGCCATGTGACTCTCTGCCTCCAGGTGTGCCTTCCCTCTGGAGGCCATTATGACTGGATCAACTCTCGCTGGTGTGGCTCAGTGGACTGAGCACCAGCCTGAGAACTGAAAGGTTGCCAGTTCAGTTCCCTACAGGGCACACGCCGGGGTTGTGAGCCAGGTCTCTGGATGGGGACGTGTGATAGGCAACCAGTTGACGGTTCTCTTGAATATTGGTGTTTCTCTCCCTCTCTCCCTCCTTTCGCCTCTCTCTGAATTAAATAAATAAATAAATCTTTTTTAAAAAAAGAAGAAGAAGAAGTGCTGAGCCCTACCCAGTCTGGTGAGCCATCCTGCCAATTCTTGTTGCCTTTGAGTAACCCCTGAGTCTCCCCATCCTTCACTGACCTGCAGTCACCCCATCTGGCTCTCTTGTGTCAGGCAGAAACCAGAGCTCTCAGGAAAACAATCACTTGAGTACTTGCTGAAGATGATACGCAGATAGGATAATGAAGAGACCATTAAGCAACTTTCCTAGAAGAGCATGATCCAGTGACCTAGTTTAGGAGCTCAGCTTCAGAGCCTGGAGCTCTCTAAAGGTCTTACTTTTCACAACTCCAGTCCTTTTGGCCCTATTTCCTCCTTGCAGCAGGCTCAGCAGAGATTAAGCACAGCTGGTTGTCATTATTTCTTCCACCAGCACCTTTTATGTAATTTAAAAAAATACTTCAGACCCTCCTACCTCAGATGAAATAATGCCAAATCCATAACTATTTCCCCCATGTCCAGTGTTACAACACTAATCATTTTCAATGTGAACGTCTTCATCTGGGGACTTGACTTAAAAATCAATGTCTTTCTTCAGGGACAAATATTCAAATTAGATAATATTATTTTTATTTATCTTAACAAATAATGTATGCATATGCACAAAATGTAAAAGGTGTATAAGGGAACACAGTGCAAAGATAGTCTTCCTCCTACCTCTGTCTGTCAAAAACCCAGCTCCCTGTCACTGGGTTCTAAGGGTCCTAGCACAAATGGTCAATGCATTTAAAAACTTATATGATTCTGTATATTCCCCACATATAGGTGGTAACAAACATTGTTCTCTAATTATTTCACTTAACAATTTTTTTAATCCTCACCCAAGGATGGATATATATATATATATATCCATATATATATATATATATATATATATATATACACACACACACGTATTTTTTTTTTAATTATTGATTTCAGAGAGAGAGGAAGTGGGGAGAGAGAAAGAGAGAGAAACATCGGAGATGGAAGCATCAATCAGTTCAGTTGCTTTCCGCAGGTGCCCTGATTGGGAATCAACCCACAACCTTTTGGTGTATGAGATGAAGCTCCAACCAGCTGAGACACCTGGCCAGGACCACTTAACCAATTTTTGAGAGATCTTCCCAAGTCAGTACATGTGAGGCTACTTCTCTGAAATGACAGCATACAGCAATATGATGATACAGAATAATGTATTTAACTCTTCACTATATTCAATGGTTTTTAATGTTTCATTATTACAAACAATGCTGTAATTAATATCCATGTGCATTTATCACTTCACACACATAAGATTTTACACATAGGATAAAAACCTAGTTTTGCTGGGCCAAAGCATAGATTAATTTTTAATAGTGAAAGATACACTGTATAACCCGATATACCCTCCAGCATGTAGTGTGAGAGGGTCACTCTCCTTGGCAGGTTTTCATTAAACTTTATTCTTCTTTTAAAAAGTACCTCATAGTTTTAGTTTGCATTTCTATTATTATGACTGAGTCTGAAGCTAAATGTTTTCATAAATTTTAAAACCGTTTACATTTCTTAACTTGTGACTATATTTCCCCATTTTTCTTTTTTTAATATATTTTATTGATTATGCTATTACTGTTGTCCCATTTTCCCCCTTCACTCCCCTCCACCCTGCATACCCTCTCCCACCCACATTCCCCCCCCCTTTAGTTCATGTCCATGTGTCATACTTATAAGTTCTTTAGCTTCTACATTTCCCATACAATTCTTGTCCTCCCCCTGTCTATTTTCTACCTACCATCTATGCTACTTATTCTCTGTACCTTTTCCCCTCTCTTCTCCTCCCACCCCCCTGTTGGTAACCCTCCATGCGGTCTCCATTTCTGTGGTTCTGTTCCTGTTCTAGTTGTTTGCTTAGTTTCTTTTTGTTTTCGGTGTGGCTGTTAATAATTGTGAGTTTGCTGTCATTTTACTATACATGTTTTTATCTTTTCCTTAGATAAGTCCCTTTAACATTTCATAAAATAAGGGCTTGGTGATAATGAGCTCCTTTAACTTGACCTTATCTGGGAAGCACCTTATCTGCCCTTCCACTCTAACTGAAAGCTTTGCTGGATAGAGTAATCTGGGATGTAGGTCCTTATCTTTCATGACTTGGAATACTTCTTTCCAGCCCATTCTTGCCTGCAAGGTCTCTTTTGAGAAATCAGCTGACAGTCTGATGGAAACTCCTTTGTAGGTAACTGTCTCCTTACCTCTTGCTGCTTCTAGGATTCTCTCCTTCATTTTTACCTTGGCTAATGTAATTATGATGTGCCTTGGTGTGTTCCTTCTTGGGTCCAACTTCTTTGGGACTCTCTGAGCTTCCTGGACTTCCTGGAAGTCTATTTCCTTTGCCATATTGGGGAAGTTCTCCTTCATTATTTGTTCAAATAACTTTTCCACTTGTTGCTCTTCCTCTTCCCCTTCTAGTACCTCTATAATTCAGATGTTGGAATGTTTAAAGATGTCCTGGAGGTTCCTAAGCCTCTCCTCATTTTTTTGAATTCTTGTTTCTTCATTCTTTTCTGTTTGGTTGTTCTCTTCCTTCTGGTCCACTCCATTGATTTTCGAGTCCCAGTTTCCTTCCCATCACCGTTGGTTCCTGTGCATTTTTTTTATTTCACTTAGCATAGCCTTCATTTTTTCATCTAATTTGCGACCAAATTCAACCAATTCTGTGAGCATCCCGATCACCAGTGCTTTGAACCATGCATCTGAGAGGTTGGCTATTTCTTCATCACTTAGTTATATTTTTTTCTGGAGCTTTGATCTGTTCTTTTCTTTGGGCCTTTTTTTTTTTTTTGGTCTTGACATGCCTGTTACATGTGAGGGTCAGAGCCTTAGGTATTCACCAGGCCAAGGCAACCCATACGGCTGTGTTGTGATGCTGTATGTGGGGGCAGGGTCTGAGAGGGAACAGTGGCACTTGCTCAGCTTTCTGCAGGATTTCAGTCCCTTTCCCAGCTTCCCCCAAACAAACTGGGCCCTTCTGGTGCTAATTTCCATGTGGGTGGATTTGTGTACTTTCTAGGACCCTGCGGGTCTCTCCTATGAACTCTCCTGTGAGTCTCTCCCGGCACCTTAACCCCCTCCACAGGTGTTTTCAATTGGTGTTTTGAGGCTTTATTTCCCCCGTGCTGGAGCCCTGGGTTGCAAGGTCTGTTTTGCTCCCTAGTTTCTCCTGGTTTATCTGCACGCAAATGTGGGACTGCCTGGTTCCGCCAGCCACCTTGCACACTGTGCCCGTCCACAATCCACCAACTTGCTGGGTTCACTCACTGCCACCCTGCGCCCAGGGTCAGCCACTGTTTTTTTTGCCGAGACCCCTCTCTGCCCAGCCACCCGACTCTGCCCCTCCTACTGGTCTGGGTGACTGTATCTATTTTAACTCCTTGGTTGTCAGACTTCCATGCAGTTCAATTTTCTGTCAGTACTGGTTGTTTTTTTGTTTCTAAATTATTGTTGCCTTACTTTGGTTGTGTGATGAAGCACAATGTGTCTACCTACACCTCCATCTTGGCCAGAAGTTCCCCATTTTTCTAATAATTCACTAGACTCTCCCCTATTGATTTGTGGTGCTAAGGAAATTAGCTCAGTAGGTTTCATCTTGATGTTTTCTTACCATAAAGAATGCTTAAATCAATGTGGTTGAATATCTAACCTTTTTTTGTTTGTTCATTTGTTTGTTTGTATTTTTTGGCTTCAAAATTCTGTAGGCATTACTAGAAATGCATTACCAACTCCAAGAATATTTAATGAAAAACTCTCATATTTTCTCTTAGAATTTTTATGATTTAATTATTTTATGTTTAAATTTTTAAACCATATGGAATTTATTTTGGTGTAAGATGTAAAACATTGATCAATTTATTTTCCAAAATGGCTACTCGGTTGTTTTATACCATTGGTTAAATAATTCAATTCTTTTCCAAGAATTGGAACTTCTGAAATGTTAACTTGTCATATGTATAAACATACATATGAAAAACACAGTAAAAATTTTCAAATCATATTTTTTTTCAATTATAGTTGTCATACAATATTACATTAGTGTCTTATATACACCCCAATGATTAGACATTATATAACTTACTAAGTAATCATCCCAAGAAATTCTGCACCTATCTGACACCATATATAGTTATTTGAACATTGAAACACTAATTCAAAAGAACCTATGCACCCTAATGTTCATAGCAGAGTTATTTACTATAGCCAAGTGCTAGAAACAGCCTAAGTGCCCATCAGTAAATGAGTGGATAAAAAAAGCTGTGGTACATTTACAGAGTGTAATACTACACACCACAAAGAAAGAACTCCTACCCTCCTACAGCATGGATGGAACTAGAGAGTGTTATGCTAAGTGAAATAAGCTCGGCAGTGAAAGACAAATACCGTATGATCTCACCTATAAGTGGAACCTAATCAACAAAACAAACAAACAAACAAACAAAATATAACCAGAGACACGGAAATAACAAACTGACAGTGACCAGAGAGGAGGGGGAAGGGGAATAACAGGGAAAAGGGAGGAGGGTCAAGTCAAGGAACATGTATAAAGGACACGTGGACAAAGACAATGAGGGGGGGATTGAAAGTGGAAGGTGAAGGTGAGTAGGGTATGGAAAAGTAGTGGGAGAAAATAGGGACAACTGTAATTGAACAACAATAAAAAATAAAATAAAATGACTGGTACAAGAAAAATAATAGAATATTATTGACTATATTCACTATACTGTACTTTACATCTCTGTGACTATTCTGTAACAACCAATTTGTACTTCTTAATCCCTTCACCTTTTCACCCATCCCCCCAACCTCTCACCCCCACCCAATCTGGTAACCATCAAAATGTTCTCTGTATCTTTGAGTCTGTTTCTGTTCTGCTTGCTTATTTATTTTGTTTTTAAGATTTAATTGCTGATAGATATGTATTTATTGCCATTTTATTGTTCATATTTTTTATCTTTTTTTCTTCTTGAAGAAGACCTGTTAACATTTTATGTAATACTGGTTTGGTGGTAATGAACTCCTTTAGCTCTTCCTTGTCTAGGAAGCACTTTATCTGTCCTTCCATTCTAAATGATAGCTTTGCTGGATAGAGTAATCTTCATTGTGGGTCCTTACTTTTCATTACTTTGAACAGTTCTTGCCAAATCCTTCTGGCCTGTGAAGTTTCTATTGAGAAATCAGCTGACAGTCTTATGGGAGCTCCCTTGTAGGTAACTAACTTCTTTTCTCTTGCTGCTTTTCTCTCATTATCTTTAACTTTTCACATTTTAATTATGTCTGGATGTGAGCCTCTCTGAGTTCATCATGTTTGGGATTGTCTGCACTTCCTGGACTTGTACAGCTATTTCCTTCACTAAGTCAAGGAAGTTTTCTGTCATTATTTCTTCAAATAGATTCTCAACCTCTTGCTCACTCTCTTCTCCTTCCAGCACCCCTATGATATGAGTGTTGGAATGCTTGAAATTGCCCCAGAAGCTTCTTACACTATCTTCATTTTTTTGGATTATTTTTTCTTTTCACAATCCTGATTCAGTATTTTTACTTCCTTATATTCTAAATTGCTGTTTTGATCTCAGCCTCATCTACTCTACTGTTTATTCCCTGTAAACAATTCTTCATTTCTGACTTTTTTTAATGTTTTCTATGTCCTTTTCAAGCTATTGAAGTTCACACTAAGTTCCTTGAGTATCCTTATAAACATTGTCTTGAACACTGTATCTGGTTGTTTGTCTCCATTTCATTTAGTTATTTTGGGGGTACTTCTCCTGTTATTTCATTTAGGACCTGTTTGTTTTTCTCTGCATTTTGGCTGTTTCCTTATGTTTGTTTCTATGTATTAGGTATGAGCTGCTACATCTCCCAGACTTGATAGAGTGGCCTTATATAGTAGGTGACCTGTATGACCCAGTGGCATAAACTCCCTGGTCACCCAAATTGGGTGCTCCAGGTGTGCCCCTGTGTGGGCTCTGTGCACTGTCTTGTTGTCTTGAGACTTGAATGTTGTTGGCATTACTTGGAGGGATTAACCCCTAGGTCAATTGACTTTGAGGGCCAGCTGCAACTACAGTGGAAGAGCTGCTGTGCAGGATTCAACCCTACAGTGCAAGACTTCCTTCAGTGTGGCTTTGGTGCTCACCAAGTCTTCTTGTGGACATGGTAAGATTGTAATCTGGCATGGTCTGAAGCTGTCCACCAGCTGCACTGGCTCTGGCAACTCCCAAGAGGTGCAAGGTCAGCCACTGCCTGTGCCCTTCCTGGGCCATCTGGAATAAGCTACAAAGCAATCTGCAGATAGCTGCTACTTGTGCTAGGCTTGGAGGTGCCCAGGAGGGACCAAGCTGCTAACAAAGGGGTGTTTAGCAAGAGGTATGGGTCATGCTGAGGCCAGATGCTGCTTGTTTGAGAGATTTTATGAAAGACTGAAGCATGAGGCAGGAGAGGCCATTTATATGGGAAAGCCACTAAAAACCACTTGAGTGGGCCCAAAAGTGGGGTGGAGCAGGGTCTCAGGGAATCACCAGGGCAGGGTAAACAGTGATTAGCCAGGTTGATGGAGACACAGATAGGGTGCCTGTCTGCCAGCTCTGTATGGGGAATGGGAGCAGTCTCAGAAAAGGAACAATGGCATCTGCTGGTACTTTTATCTGGCAGAAAGCCCTGCCCACCCTGCCCCAGCTCTTTCCCTGGTGCCAGACAATTCACTTCATCCCTGTATCTCCCTGATTTCTCCCAAGCTGCTGCCCCAGAGCTGGAACTCAGAGGGAGTGAGTCTGAGTAAGTCTAGGTGCAGGCCCTTTATGAAGAACTGCCTGGTACTCCAGCTGCCTTCCATCTCACTCAGCCACAATCCCTGCTGGTTTTTACAGCCAGAAGTTATGGAGGCTTCTCTTCCTGGCCCTGGAATCCTGGGCTTGGGAGGGTCTGGTGTGGGGCTGGGGCCTCTCACTCATCAAGGGAAACCTCTGCAGTGAGATATCCCTCCGAATTTTAAACAACCACACATAGGTATGGGACCAGCTCATTCTGCCCCTTACCAGTCTTGATGTGGCTTCTTCATTAAATCTTTAGTCGTAAGATTTCCATTCAGCTAGATTTCAGGTGGTTCTGAATAAAGGATGTTCTGTAGTTTAGTTGTAATTTTAACGTGGTTATGAGAGGGGACAAGTATCACATTTACCTGTGCCACCTTCTTGACTGGAAGTTGCACTAAAACTTTATAATATATATAAAAATTTGAGCCTGAAAATATAGATAGATAGATATTAGCAAATATATATATATTTGCTATATATTCAGATAATATATTTATATTCTATTTCCCACTGAGCTGTCTTTTCATGTACCAGACAAAACTGTTTTGATTACTTTTAGCTCTATATTTTAATATCTGGCACAGTTTTTTCTCAGACATTTTTATTCTTTTTCAGAATCTTCTTGTTTATATCCTATGTGATTTTTGGAAACAAACATTTTTGTTAAAAATCTTATTTGTGTATTTATTGGCTTCACATGAAATTCACTGATTAATTTAGGGATAAAAATATATTATTATGATCTTAAATCAACATTCCTAATCAACATCATGGTATGTCATTCCATTTGTTCAGCTGCTTTTCTATCCAAAATAATAACTTTGAAGTCTATTCTTATTCTATATTGAACTAATTCCTAGATATTTGGTCATTTTTTCTTGCTTGTTGTACATAAAGTGGTTTCTTTTATTTTAAGTTCCAACTTGTTATTTGTATATATAGAGGCTATAGACTTTTGGTTTTATTCATTTCACCTCCAGCCACCATACTGAATTTTGTATTGAATAAAATAAAATGTCAATTGATTATATTAAGGTTTTCAGATGCATAATCTTATCTGCATGTAATCATAATTTTGTCTTCCTTTTTAATGTTTATATAACCTTGTTTTTAATCTTTTCTAGTATTTTCTGGAACTTCTAAAACAACATAAAATACCAGTGATGATAAAAAAAATCCTTCAGTCCCCTCACCATAGCAGGAATCTTTAGAAGATTTTCTGACTAATCTCAGTACTGATGCTGACTCTGGGACTGAGTCAGATATTTTATGTTATACTTTTTATGTTAAAAAGTACCCATCCTCTCCTAGTTTATTAAAGTATATTTTTAAAGAGTGAACAATGAGATTTATTAACTAAAATTTTTTAGTATCTATGGAGTCAACCACATAGTTTCTCACTCTGATCCATTATTGTGAATTTATTAAGAATTCCTGATATGAACCCCCAAAATAAGCCTATGAAACCAACTGATTGCAGTGTTTGGGGGAAGAACATCTCTGAAAATTATTTCCACTAGGAATATTGTATTAGATTTAGATTTTCTATCTCTTGTTGAGTTTTTATGATTAATGTTTTATTGCATTCAGGCTCTCAAATTTATTTATATTGAGCTCAGCAAGGTAGTTTCTTGTGATTATTTGTGATAATATAAATTTCCTGAAGATCTATGTTATTTTCCTGATATTCTCTCATCTTTTGAATTTATGAGTTTCCCCTTTTTATGGTTAAACTTGCTGATCATACACTCATTTAGTCTTTTTAAAGACCTAACTTGGGGATTTACTTATTCTATTATTTTTGTTAGTTTTTCTGTTTATTTTTGTGTTTATCTCTATGGTTTTCTTGTTTCTGTGTCACTTATATTTATTTATTTCATTATTTTTCTAATTTATTAAATAGATATTTCATTGTTTCTTATTTATAGTGTTTGGAACTATAAGCATTGCTTTAGTTGAATTTCATAAGTACTGATATGTAACTTTTATTATTGTTATTTTCTAGCATTCTATCACTTGGATTTCATTGTTTCTTAAACTCAAGACTTCAGTGAGAAAGCTATTGTTCACCTCCCTGTCGTCCACTTTGTTTCTGTCTTTTCTGGTTTTGTTATTCATCGCTGGTTTTAGTGTACTGTGAGCATGACTAGCTATGCCACATCCACCTTTTAAATTTATCAAGGTTTTACTAGTGGCCTAGTGTTTATTTTAATTATTTTTATAATGTTCCCTGGGTACTTGAAAAGGAGAAGTTTCCCTATTCCAAGGAGAAAATTACAGAGATAACAAATGGCCTAATCTCACTGTAAGATAGGCCTTCCTGTCTAGGTAGTGTTAAAGACAAACACTATCTAATTTTTGATCAATTGAATATGCATTGGCTAAATAGGCATTTAAAGTCATGATTAAAGTCTGTTTTTTATATTTCTTATGGAGTTTGCTGTGTGAATATTAATGCTGTATTGTTTAATATATTAACAACAGTTGAATTTTTATTTTTACTATTAAAAGGTATCTTAGTTTCACTTCATGCCTTTGGCTGTAAAATAATTTGGTCTGCTATTAAGCTTATGATTTCTGCTTTTTTGTTTTTAATTATGTGGTACACCTTTACCAACTCCTTTAATATCACATTATTGAGTTCCTTTGTTTTAAAGATTTTATTTATTTATTTTTTATCTTTTTAGAGAGGGAAAGGGAGGGGGAAAACGAAGAAGAGACACATCGACATGTGGTTGCCTCTTGCACACTCCCTGCTGGGGACCTGGCCCTCAACGCAAGCATGTACCCTGACTGGGAATCAAACCAGCAACCCTTTGATTCACAGGCTGGCACTCAACCACTGAGCCACACCAGCTAGGGCTGAATTCCTTTGTTTTAAATACTTCTCAAGCATACTGCATAAGGTTAGATTTTACTTTGTGATCATGTTGAACTATTTGCTTTTAATAGGTGAATTTGTACCATTTTCCTTTACAGGTATTACAACATGTAAGACAGGCTTCCAGTTAATTTTTAAAAGTTTCTGTAAAAATACTCACTTTTACAATGTAGGAAGTACACCGCGTCAGTTTTCAAACTTTTACCCAAAAGTAGTGAAGAACAATAGGGATGTATCTGAATGCAAGAATTTTGCATTATATCCCTGTTTAGCTTTCTCATACTTATTACCTCACACAGTCTCTGTGAGTCTGCAACTTAGGAGCAAATTAGCTGGGTGGTCTGGCTCATGAGACTGTACTGAAGACATCAGCGGAGCTGCAGTCATCTACACACTTGACTCGGGGTGTGAGGATTTGCTTCCAAAATGGCTCCCTCACATGGATGGCAGTTGGCAATGGCCATTGGCAAGAGGCCTGTGTTCCTTGCCATGTGGACTTCATAGAGCAACTTAAGTGTCCTCATTCCAAGACACTGACTTCCCCCAGGGCAAGGGATCCAAGAGAGAGCCCAGTGGAGGCCTCCATGCATTTTACGGCCTCCCCTTGGGAGCCACACACCATCATTTCATCAATTCATCAGTCAGCTGACCCTCAGGTCAGCCTGTTTCATGTGGGAGGGGACCACGCAAGGGCATGGATTACAGAAATGGAATCATCTTGGAAGCTGCCCACACAGTATTCCCTCTGGCCCCTCATGATTAACATCTGTCCCACATGAAAAAATGCACTTACCTCTTCTCAAGATGCCACACGTCTTATGTCTTTATAGCAACTACTCGAAGTCCAGTCAGGATCTTGCCATCAAAATCAAGTGTCGGTATACCGTATTTTGTCGTGTATAATGTGCTCCCATATATACTGTGCACCCACATTTTTGGCCCAAACTTTCTTTCAGGAAAAATATCTTTCATTTTAATTTTTTAATTCCATTTTTTATTTATTTATATTTAGAAACAAAACCTATTATCATATTCCAGGGTATTATTTTGCATGTGGATATCATTATGATTTTCTAGAGTTACACTTTTAACACATAAGCATAAATAAAAGAATTAAAAACATTTCTATAGATACGAAATTAGTACTATCCACGCATAATGCACATCCTTATTTCTCCCTCAAAAATTTGGGCAAAAATGTATGCATTACACAGCAGTTGTGCTTGCTCAAGCACAGGCCCTGAAGTACAGTGCCTGTTCGCTGAAGACCTGTGTACTAGAGACACACCCAACAGTCAGTGTGGGCCAGACACTCGGGAGCTACCCCCGACAGACCCATTTGGAAAGAGGGTAGAAGTGATCATCCCCGTTCCCATTCCCATTCTGAAATCCAACTGGGATTTTCTTGATGGGAAAGTTTCTTGACTCTGTCCTGCGGCTTTCCTGAAACAACTGTCTGGCTCTGGGCTCTGAGGCCTTCTAGGCTACGGTGGCCATCCTCCGAGTCATCCCGCCTCTCCCACCAAAGGTGGCTTCCGCTTGCAGCTGAACAGTCTGTCTGTCTGCTTCCTGCCTGCGAGACTGTGGCTCCAGAGCTACGTTTCTTTTCATTTTGTTCCTTTCAGTCCAAGTCAGTGTAATTTCTTCCCGTGTAACTTTCTTTTGGGGGCTTCACTCCATTAGACAGAAGATACACACACAGCATTTTCTTTACGATAGCCCTTCTTCATTTTGATGTTCAACTAAGACTGTTGAGAGCACCCCAAAGCCACAATAAAGAGGAAGAAGAAATATGAGTGATATGATGGGAATGATATTAATGGAACTTAATTAGATGGGGATGAAGCAGGGGATAAGGAAACACCCAGAGTGACAATCAAGTTTCTGGCTGACTCTGGCTGGGCTCTGCTGTCATTCACTGAAGTGTCAAACACAGCAGGAACTGCAGAGGAGCATTCCCAGAGAAGATAATGTGTTTGTTTGTTTGTCACGTTTAGTTTTATATGCCTGTGGGACATCCAATGTACAGTTGTGTGGACTTATGCACACACACACAATCCCTGCAGTCCAGGCAAGGTCACTGGACCATAGATAAGGATTTCTGGTGAAGTTAGCACATCTGTGTTAGGCAAAGACATGAGAATTGACAAGATTACCCAGGGACTGCACCTTGGCTGATGTAGCTCAATGGATTGAGTGCGGGCCTGTGAACTAAAGGGTCACCGGTTTGATTCCCAGTCAGGGCACATGCCTGGATTATGGGCCAGTCCTTGGTAGGGGGCACTCAAGAGGCAACCACACATGAATGTTTCTCTCCCTCCCTTCCCCTTTTTCGAAAAACAAATAAAAAAATTTTTTTAATTACCTGGGAACTACATAAATGTAAGAAAAGTAAAGGACCAAGAACAGACTCCTGGAATCACTAGCACAAAGTAGGTACCTAATAACTTGTTTTCAATAAATAAATTTTAACTTATATGATTTGCTTGACCAGTTTAGAATATAAACAGTCACATTTTCTCCCAATTAATTCTCTAATTTTTATGTGCCCTGATTAGCAGCCAGTCTAATATCTATCCCAGAAGACTCCCCTTACCATCTGAATTTGGGTATAAATCTTAATCAGTTTCCTCCCAGAAGTCTTTTGGGCTCCATTAGTACCAGTTGTCTAGCCAGTTGCCCAAGCCAAAAACAAATATCTGGGAATCGCTCTTAATTCCTCTTTGTCCTTTATTCCCCACTAATATCCAGTCCATTGGCAAGTCCTGTTAATTGTACCTCTAAAATACATCTTAAAAGTTTTCCCCATCGCCACCACCACCAAGACACCACCAGCCCTTGCCTGGGCAACTGCAACAGCCTATATATTTCCTACTTTTACTCCTGTCCATATAAAATTCATTTTCCATGTAACAGCCCAAATTATCTTTTTGTTCATTGACTTTAAATAGAAAGAGGAAGGGAGAGAGACAGGCAGGCATCAATTTGTTGTTCTACTTATGCATTCATTGGTTGCTTCTTGTTTGTGCCCTGACCATGGATAGAAATTGCAAGCTTCACACATCAGGACAATGCTCTAACCAACAGAGCTGCCCCTCCAGGGCCCAAAATTATCTTTTTAAAAAAGATAAATCAGATCACGTTATTCTTTTGTTTAAATATCTCCAGTGCTTCCCATTGTGTTTTGAGTAAAATCTAATGTTCTTACCATGTGCCACCAGGCCTTTGTGATCACTCCTCTGTTTTTATTTCCTAACCTCCTGCCTCCTAAGACCACTGACCTGTGTCCTAACCCACTCCACTCCCCAGTTCCAGGCCTCTGGAAAACATCACACTTATTCCTACATTAGGATTTTTGCACCGGCTGCCTCCACGCCCCGCCTAGAAGGCTCTTCTTCTTGCTCTGTGCATGGCTTGCCCTCTCTTGTTATTACATCTTAGTTTAAATGTCACCTCTTCACAGAGGCCTTCCTTGACTACCTAAACAAAAATAGCACCATGTACCATTTTATCATAGCACTCAGCACCCCATGCTATTACCTCTCTATGGCCGAAGATGAAATACACCAGGTGATGTAGGAGATGATTTTATTCAGACTATTACAATAGAAAAAAGTTCACTAATGGGGGATGCCCCAAAGGAAAAGAAGGGGAGTCAGAGTTTCATAGGGGTAGGTAAATCAGGAGACCACAGCACGTCTTGAGGGAGTCATGAAGAAGAATGGAGAGAATATGCAAGAAAGAACAGGGTGGGCCTTTGTGCCTGGCTGTAGATAAAGTCCAACCTTTCTTTCCCTCTCTCTCATAAAAAAAATTATAGATATTTGAAATAAAACTTTTAATAGTGTCAGTAGGATTAGAGTAGATACTCAAGATGCCATTTTTCTAGTTTAAAAATCAATTTTTTAAGTGCTATATTAGGTGCCTTCTTATCATCTACTTAGAATTATGTCTCACATAGTATATGTCTTTGGATTAATATGTCATCCTGAAAATGTTCATTGATCTACAAACTCTGAATTTTGAAGGAAGTAGTGGAGACTTAAGTCGAAAAGACAAGCCATCAAAGGGCTCAAATATGGTGAGAAGTTGGATTTCCAAAATGCCATGTACAACTATACAAAATCCCAGAGAATCAGAACTGCTGGTGACCTCAACCACACCAAACCCCTGATTTTACAAATGAGGAAACTGAGGCCCAGAGGGGAGGAGGTGACTTGTCCGAGAGTGCACAGGGTGCAGAGGGGTCTAGGCCTGAGTCCCCTGATTTCTAGTCCAATGGGTTTTTTTCCAGTATATTATCTCTCCATTTATTTAAACATAGAAAAAAGTTTAAAATATTTTATAAGTTGTTTATTTCATCTCAAAAAAAGAAATCAAATTATAGTCACATCAAGCAAAAAAAAAGTTGAGTGAATTCTATCTGACTCTTCTTATATATTTTTAAATGCATCCAGATGTAGGCAAGATAGCTGAAATAAAGTTCCTCTAAACTCTGACATTTCATTACTAATTTATGCTCATTGCAAATTCCTCCCTGGATGAGTTATTCTAGGAGCCCATGACCCTGACCAAGGTTTTGCCTTGCTGACACCTCTATTTTAAATAGGCAGGAGTCCTGCTTCCCCCAAATCCTTAAGGACCTAAACTAGTGACTAAATAAGAATACTTTAAATTAGTATATCAGTCTATTTTTGGAAAAGAAATCTGAAGAAGTTATAAGTATGGTACTTCAAAGTAGTTTAAACAACTTCCCTGCAAAGTTAGTTAAAGTACTGAAAAATCTTTATATATTTAAATCAGACACTTCAACCCATGCCATGCCTGCCTGTTGGGTAGCAAAATCTCAAAACTTGGGGATTTCAAATTAATGAGTTTTTATAGTCTTTTCAATCTGTGGTCTGCATCTTTAGGAGGTGAAATCTAATATGCCAAGTACTATATGTGCTGCTACTGGCATTTAATAAATATCAAAGAGAATAAGATTTTTTCTCACTAGAAGATTAATTTGGATTATAACCTTTTATAGAATGGCTCTCTCCCCAAAATGAACTTCTAAAAGTCCAAGATCCTGTAAGAGGGCTCATTCTTAAAACTCTTATGAAAACAAGAAATTCAAATATTAGTTTATACAGTTGTTTACTTTAAAACCCTGGATCATAGAAAACATGGTTCAAACAATTATTATCTCTGGAGTATTTCTTATCTACAAAGCACTGCCTTAGGCTAGGCAGAGAGAGAAGCTAAGGCAGGTATGACTGAAACTTTAAGTTCCAAACTTTAAGAAGCTTAAGATCCCCTAGAAGAGATAAAGCAGACGAAGAAATGCCCTTAATGCATAATTGTGGTGTACCAAAGGCAAGGCAAAAACAAAAAGATATACACCTTTTTTTTTTCTGGCTTGAAGTCACTATAATTTGATTTCATTTTCTGAGAAGAAATAAACAACTTACTTTTTTTTAATTTTTTTTCTATGTTTAAATAACAGGAATGCAGAAGCAAACAAAACCAAATTCCTATCTTAAAGGAGATCACATTCTATTGGCAGAGACAAGTTACAAACCAACGAGCCATCTCTTCACATCCGCATTCATACATCGTGTGTGTGGTGCGAGTGCAGAGTGAGAAGAGAACATGACACTATTTTAGATAGGGAGTTCCCACAGGGCCTCCTCTGAAACTGTGATACTTGAGACTCGACAGAGGTAAGGAAATGAGCCAAGAGGAATCTGTCTGGGGGAGACAACCATTCCAGGCAGGTGGGAAACAAGTTCCAGGAACATTTCAGTGCAGCCAGAACTCGGTGTCCTGCTGGTGGGCCGGTCACGAGAACGTAGGTTAGGAGATGTGGCTGGAAAGGTTACTGGGGTCAGATCTTCACTCCTCAGTGCCAAGGACTTTGAAGGTCCTTGAAAGGACCTTGGTTTGTGCTCTAAGTGAGAAGGGGGCCACTGAAGAGCTTTGACTAAAGCAGGGGCGCCATCTGACTCGGGTTTCTGAAAGAGAAGGATCGCGCTGGTTGCTGGGGAGATAAGTGAGCAGGAAGGAAGCTCAGCCCGAGGGTGCCTTAGTGTCCTAGGGCTGGGCAACCAATTTCTAGGCAAAAATACTAAGAAGCTTAAAACAAGGAAATGCATCCTCTCACAGACCTGGAGGACAGAAGTCTGAAATCGAGATGACTATAAGGTTGGTTCCTTCTGGAGACTCTGAGAGAGACTGGATTCCAGCCTCACTTGCAGCTCCTAGTGGGAGGCAGCAGTCTGTGGTGTGCCTTGGACCGCAGACAGGCCACTCCATCAGCCTTCCTCCGCACACGGCCTTTCTCCCGGTGTCTGTGTTCATCTCTACTTTTCTACTTATCAGAGTGCTCGTCGGATTTAGGGCCCAAGAAAAACTCATGTCAAGGTCCTTAACTGAATTAAGTTGGCAAAGACCCTTACTCCAAATAAAGTCACAGGCTGAGGCACCAGGTGGATGTATTTGAGGGAGCCATTTTCAATGCAGCGCAGGGGTGTTTGAGTAATTCCTCAAGGGCATTGGAGTGGCATGGGGAGAAGGCAAAGAGGCGGTGTGCCTTTTTTTTTTTTTTTTTTTACTTTGAGTCCTCCAGCCCCAGGACAATGCCTGACATATGTAAGGTGCTCTATAAATGTTTGTGGAAATGATCTCTGTTATGGCCTCCACTCATCAGAAGGCCACAGCAGGGTGGGTCAGGAAACCCTATGCTCACTGAGGTATGGCCACCTAACCCTCCCCCTCCCCCTGGAAGCCCTCAGTGAGACCTCCTAGCTCTTCTCTAACCTCCTATAACCCTGATTATTCTCACATGAGTTCTTGTGGCACACAGTTCTCTGCAGGAGCCCTTTATCCCAAGCCTCCCACCAAGTTACCAACTCCCTGCAAAGAGCCAGTTGCATTTCCTATCTTTGTGTTCAGCACAACAAAAACAGCATCTTGTGGCTATAATCCCTCCACACTTAAACTAAGTCACTATTCACTGATTGTGTGCATCACCTAGAACAGCCTAGGAAACTAGAGACCTTTGACTTTCCTAACTGCCCCTGTAGCTATTGGGAGGTGGGGAGGGGAGAGGAAGGTGCTTGTCCACCACTCATAAATAGCTGTATCTAATAATATGATTCTCGTCGCAACCTGTGCTCAAGGTCCTATTCCCCTTATTGTGGCTGCTCCGAATTGGGGAAGAAGCGCATTCCAACAGGAGCCTGTTTTCGATTCACATCACTGTTCCTGGGGTCCCTCTTAGGACAACGGTTCTCAGGCTTGGCTGCACATTGGACTCACCTGGGAAAATTTCAACAAATACGGATGCCAGGGTCCCATCCTTAAAGATTTCAATCTAGTTTATACGGGGTGTGGCTGGGCACTTGTAATTGTCAAATATCCCCAGATGATCCTAGTATGCAGTGAAATGTAAGAAGCATCATCTTTGTAGAGGCTTCAGCTGATAATCAGTTTTTGATTTGGGTGAGGTCTCTTGTCTCTCCACTTTTTTCTGTGTGGGGAACAACAAAAAAAGGACTAATGAGATAATTCTACAGGGAAGTTCCCAGTGCTGAACCCGCATATTTCTTCAGAACCGGCAGTAGACACAGGCAAATCAGAGTCTGGGAATGCGTCCTAAAGTAACCTTCCCGCCCATTCTCCCCAACTTGGAACTTTATTGCTTTAACACTGTTCTTCAAGACTAGTCTACGATAAGCAATGTGATAAGCGATGTGATACGTTTTCACATCGGCAGAAGAGACAGACAATGTAAGCGTTAAAACAAACCTGTACTTTCCCTTCACAAACCTTAGAGAGTGCTTTTTAATTAATGCTTGTTTTTTAGGTCAGGGAACAGCTGGCTTTTCTGCCCATGGTCATTTCTCTTTTTCCTCAAACACGTGTTGGGGTGGTTTCCAGTGGGGCACTAGGAACTGGGGAGCTTTTGCAAACCACAGACTATTGGGAGAGGGAAGGGAGGGTCTGCCCTGGGCCCACCTAGGGAACAGGGAGACCCAGCAGCAGAGTGTGGAGGCCAACATTGGCATTTCAAGGTTTCCAGATTCCCAGGGATGGCAAAGCAACCCTACCAGCTCCTGCTTTCTGTTCTTAGTCCTCCTTGGGTACAATTACACACCAATTAACTAAACAAGATACACGTGAGCAATTTTTAAATCGTTCTGGATAATTTTAATTATTCAAGAAATCGTTCAGCACCCATTCCCACTCTCCCTCCTTCTGTCTTTCTCCCTGCCCCTTCCCTTTTTCTCTTTATCTGCCCCCCTTTCTCTCTCCCTCAATTCCTCTCCTCTCTTTTCTCTCTCTGTCTCTCCCCACCTCCACTCTTCCCCCCAATGCTCTCCGCTTCCCTCCCCTACTTTCCTGTCCTCACTTTCCATGACTCCTAGCAGCTCTGCTAAGCACAGAAAGGCCTCACTGACCTCAGAGTGGGGACACTGTGCCTCTGAAAGTTTTTTAAAAGAATCCCTGAAACGGGACACAAATCACATTGAGCAGCTTAAAACTGCCTTTGCTCCCTTAAAGCAAATCGGTGATTAATGCACTCCCTGAGTGATCTTACAGAGATAGTACTGGGCATGTGCCCCTCCCATCCTCCAGCTGCTCCCGGAGCCAAAGTGTTGCCCCTTCCCGTGGAACCAAAGAACTGGGACACGACCAGAACTCGAGCACCAGAACCCTTCAGAAGTGAAGGGTCTCTAGTCCAGGAAGATCTGGTGCTGAAACTCCTTACCATAAATGGCCAAGTCCCTAGGCACCCCAGTTAAAACTCGCCCTGCCAGCACGTCCCCCAATCCCTAAAATCACTCTGAGGGTAAGCCCTGTGGGAGTTCAGGCCGGGTGGGCACTCTCCACCCTCCCCAAAGAAAGAAGAGGCAATTTGCCTGACAAAGTCCTTGCCCCACCCCCATCCCAAGGGTGGCCTGGACAAAAAATAATTCTTTCTTCTGCTAATAGCTCCCTTGCCCCACCCTTCTTCCTGTAAAAAGTCTCCCACTTTGTGTAACCCCTCAGAGTGCCATTCCAGTTGCTAGATGGGATGCAGTCTAATTCATAAACATCTTTTAATAAAGGTTTTACTTCTTTATTTTTAGAGAGAGGGGGAGAGAAGGAGAAAGAGAGGGAGAGACACGTTGATCAGTTGTCTCTCTCTTGAGCTCCAGCCTGGGGAGAACCTGCAACCCAGGCATGTGCCCTGACCAGGAATCAAACCAGCGACCTTTCCCTCCGTGGGATGAAACCCAACCAACTAAGCCACCCTGGCAGGGCATGAATATCTTAATAAAGACAATTAGATCTTTACATTTACTCAGTTGAATTTTGTTCTTTAACAAGCTAAAGAATGTGCAGAAAGAAATCTTATTTAAATGACCCTAATCTAAAGCACAGCCTCCAGAAAATACAGCTTCTTTGGACCTTCCCCTGCCCCGCCCCCCACCTACCACCACCTCCAAAGGCATTTCCTACAGAGTTCAGCTGCTGTGGAGACAGCTTAGCAATGTCTGTTAGCATCAAAAACCTCAATAGAACTGTTCCACAGTTTCCTGGTGAAGCCCTAAGCCACCCCTCCCCATTTGTAAAGTTCGGTCTATAAATCTTTCATCTCTGATTATACTGAGTGACTTACCCATCACTGAGTACTCCTGCTACTAGCTGTATGCATACATAAACCTCTTCTTTTCTTTTGTTAATCTCTCAGTCCTCAGTTAATTTGCAGACTCCCACAACCTACTCAAAGGTGTTTTCCTTCTAACACCTTCTTCATATCACTGGATCTGGGCACAGTTCTTCCTTCTCACTGTATCTACTGCTGAAGAGTATCCAAGGGTGGTCTAACTCGGCCTCCCTCCCCTGTCAGTTGAGGGTGGTCCCCTTTAGGGACTCAGCCTCACCTCAGCTCTCCCAGGTGCTGCCTGTCCTCTCGGCTTTGTCTTCCAGTCAGTTCCTGGCCCAGGCTGTCCTCCCTAAGCTTCTGCTCAGAGTCACTGCAACTTAGAGACCCCAAATTAGGCAGACAGTCTCGTAACTCTTAGTTATCTTCCCTGTCCCACTTGAGGCCTGCAGAATTGTGACTCCCTCCCCTATAAGAGTGTAAATACAGGAGATATAGAAGTTCTAGTGCTGGCCTTTTCTGTGATCAAGAGACCACAGCACTGTGTCTATAGGGGATGCCACCCCCGAATATGCCACTTTGGCATAAGGATTCGTTTGAGCAGAAAGCAGTAGAGGCAGGAGGAGTACTCTACTTTTACCCACCTAAAAGTAGAGTATTGTAACAGCAGGACCAGCCCAAAATGGTCCTTTCCAGCTTCCAACAAGATTCTGAGCTGCCTTTCAGAGTTGACAGACCAAAACTGCAAGTCATGCAGCCAAAACAAGCACAGAGGAGAGAACTTTGACCTCCAGCTGCAGGAGGAACCAGTTTTGCCCCACTCACGAAACTAAAAGACCAGGACATGACGAGAACTCTTTCAGGAGAGACAGGTCACCTGTGCGGGGAGCTCTGATGCTGAAGCCCCTTACCATATTTTACCATGAAGAGCCAAGTTCCAAAGCTCTCCAATCGAAACCTGCATGCCAGCACTTCCTCCTACCAGTTTATTCTCCTGAACTCCTAACCCTCAACCTTTGCTTTAAAACCCCTTGATTAAAAGTAATCAGAGAATTCATGTGTTAAGTGATAGCTTCCCATTCTCCTTGCTTGGCACCCTGAAAAACAAATGGCTTTAATTTCTCCACTGCAAATCTTGATGTTCAGTACCTGGCTCTGCTGTACCGCAGGTGAGAAGACCCTCATTCTGTATAACAATGTAAACTTCTCTTTGAGGAAGAAGCCCCACTTCCCCACACCAAGAAAAGAAGAGCAACTTATCATCAAAGATGGAAAATTGATACTAAGATGAGTTTGCATAAACAGATCGTGCTAAAATAGCCCTTATCCTCCATTAGTTTTGTTACATATTTTCTAGCTACAATGCTTAAGGAAAATCATTCCTTAAGCACAAACCCTCTTTTCTTTGTTAAAAGGGTATATTTTATATACCCCCAGTGTAGTTACTTCTTTGGGTTTTACTTCTTTCTGTGAATTCCCATGCACATCGATATTGATAAAAATTGTGTGCCACTTGTCCTGTTAATCATCTTTTGTTATTTTAATCCACAGGCCCCCTGCAACTAACTCTAAGAGTATAGAGGACATTTTCCTCCCCGTCTCTGCTCTCTGTTAGACAGCTGATGTTGCTACCAGGGCAGCCTCCTCGACCATCTCCCAGAATCCCTCACAGGGAGGAGGGCACACGTTTCCTCCTTTTTAACATCTGTCTCAACCAATCTGGGTATCATTCGGAAGTTCTTGTGCCCCAACTGCCTTGCCAGTTCAAAGCCCAGGCCAACAGGATTGGGTCACTTTCAATTATCTATCCTTTCTCTTTAAAGGGGATTTTAATTCTCCTTTCTAACCTGAAGTGATTAACCCTGCCTGTTTTTTCACCTTGTGGACTTCAGTATAAGCAGTGAAGGGAAGCAGAGTTTGCCACTCCAAAATATGCCTTTGGGATATTGATTACTTCAAGCTCATTATTTTAAAGAAACAAAAGACTCAGGAAAAACTTTGACCTTCCTCCTAACTGCCTAAAACGAATCAGATAGCGGACTTGCTCCAGGAAAGGAGGTATCATGGCAGATAGCTACAGCTTAATTTATAATAATGGTGGAGACAGGCCTAGCAAGGCCTGTTTGTGCAAAGTCCTCTCTGTGTCCCATTGTTAAAGGTGACCCAGCAAACAGGTGTCTACCAAACATTCGCTTTTCTATATGCATGTGAACAGCCTTCCTGCCCTTCAAAGTCCCAAACCACAGCCCCCTCCTCCTTAGCTCCAGACAGCATCTAAACCAGCATCTAAACTGCCCAATGTGTCTTTGGGTCTCTTACTCATGGCACCCCGAGTGTACATCGGTAGTGAATTTTGGACATTTTCTCCTGTTAACCTGTCTCATGTTAATTTGATTATTAGCCCAGCCAGAAGAACTA
The DNA here is from genome assembly GCF_004126475.2 of Phyllostomus discolor. Lineage (NCBI taxonomy): Eukaryota > Metazoa > Chordata > Mammalia > Chiroptera > Phyllostomidae > Phyllostomus > Phyllostomus discolor. The sequence goes on along the minus strand of NC_040910.2, from coordinate 49,791,272 downwards.
AGAAAGGTGGGAGGAAATTTATTTTTAACACCCCACCCTACCAGCAGAACTCACTGAGAGCAATTAGCCTTACAACTTAAATAGCAGAAGAGCAGCTCTTTTCCAGTTTTAGATCTTTCCCAGTTTTACTTATATTCATTTATGTGCATATTTAGTTCTATACACCTTTATCACACGTGTAGGTTAGAGCACCCACCAGTCAGTAACACGGACATTTTCAAACCATGAGGATCTTTCACGTTGTCTTTTTATAAAAACATCCACCTACCTCCCTCTCTCCACACCTCTACCCTCTGTGCAACCACCGATCTGTTCTTCCTCTCTGATTTGACCATTGGAAGGTCATTTTATAAATGAAATCATTATATAAATGGAATTATACAGTAACTTTTTATAACTGGATTTTTTTCACTCAGCATAATTCATGGAAGATTCATCCAGGTTGCTGTGTGTGTTAATAGGTCTTTCCTTTTCATTGCTGAGTAGTAGTCTATGGTATGAAAACACTACATTTTGTTTAACCACTTAACCTCTTGAAGGACATCTGGGCTGTTTATGGCTATGACAAATAATGACGCTGTAAACACTCACGTACAGGCTTTTGTGTGAACCTAAGTCTTTAGCTCTCCGGGATCAAATCCCCAGCGTGTCATCACTGGATTGTGTTACAGTGGCATGTTTAGTCAGGTAAGAAGCTGCCAAGCTGCTGCCCAGGTTGGCCGCACCATTTCATAGTCCCAGCGGTGACGCAGTTTCTCTGCAGCCTGGCCAGCATTTGTTTGGTGCCGTCCCAGAGGCTTGAAAACAAAAAACTGGAGGAAAAGGGGCTCGGTGCATTCAGCTCCTTCTAGGCATTTTGTTCTCTCAGAGAAGAAAGCTAGTCTCACATAAACCACAAAACCTAATTTCACGTGAAAACGAGCAAAAGGAAAACCTCTAAGTTAACTTTCATACAAAATTACTATAAGAATAAAAGAGAATGAGAAACCAATTACCATCCCTACTAACAGCAAAAGCATTCCAGTAAGTGCCAATAAAACAGATAAAAATGAATCTATTTTTTAAATTAATTAAAAGTTACCAAAAAGATGACAAAAGACATAAGAAAACAACATAAATAGATTTGGAAAATGCAGAAATAATGTGACCAGAATTCAAAGAAAGAAATAGAAAAACAAGAGTAATTGTTTAAGCCCTGACTGGTGTGGCTCCATGGGTTGGGAGTCGGCCTGCAAACCGGAAGGTCACTGGTTTGGTTACTGGTCGGGGCATGTGCCTGAGTTAGCAGGGGCCAAGTCCCTGGTTGGGAGCTTGAGAGAGGTGACTCATCATTGTTTCTCTCCCTCTCTTTCTCCCTCCCTTCTCCTCTCTCTATGAATAAATAAATAAATAAATAAATAAATAAATAAATTCTTTAAGAAGCAAAATCATTTAAGATAAACTAAAAGGAACACAAGTTCTGTTCACTGAAAAAGCTTTATGGTTTTCTATTACTGTGGTGGCCCCCGATAAGCAGCACTGGCCTGCCTTGTGCAGCTCCCTCCACGCTGACCCTGGGCCAGGCACCTCGACTGGTCAGTGAAATGTGAGCAAACGGCACACCCTCAGAGGCTTTATCAGTACTTGCACGGTGACATGTGCACTCTTGGAATGCCAGCTCTCCAGACCCAGCTGCTGTTCCATGAGCAACCCTACTTGGCTGTGTGGGGAAGCCATGCTGGGAGAAGGCTAAGACCTTGGCAGACAGCCACAGCTGAGCTATGGATGACAGCACCAACCTGCCGTCCATGGGGTGCTGGGTCAGCCCTGGTGGAGATGTTCCAGCTGACACCACGTGGAACAGACATTCAAGGTCCACACAAGCCTGGCCTGAATTACAGAACTGTAAGAAAGTAAGAGATTATTGTTGCTTTATGCCCTTAGATTTTGGGGTACTTTGCAGGGCAGCAATCAATGTAACAATTCTAGAAATCTTGACAACTCAGTAATGTTGAGCATTCTGAGCACCCATATTGTTGTCTTGAAATACTATTTCCTGCTAAAAGAGACCAAGGTTTCTTGGACAAGTTTCTTGGACAAATTCCAGGTCTGAGCATGAAATGTGCTAGATGCACATGGGACATCTTTCTATACCAGAGAGCAATGGGCTGGAGACTCACTCCAGGCCAGCGCAGACTCTGAGAACATAGGTAAATCTACAGTATGAGCCAGACCTTTTCATTCTTACGTTGTATCCTCCACAGAACACAGAAGGAAACAGGAAAATGTGACCCACAAAAAGAACAACCAATCCATCAGAAATGAACCAAAAATGACAGAGATCGTAGGATTATAAAGACATTAAAATCATTATTATAAATTTATTTCATAAGTTCAAGAAGCTAGAGGAAATATTTAACATGTTAAGTGGAGACAGAATATCTAAAAAACTCAAAATGAACTCATAGAAATAAAAACTCTAAGATTAAAAATACACTGAGTAAAATACACAGCTGTCAGTCTGTTCTCTGTCTCTGTGAGTCTGTTTCTACTTTGTTAGTTTATTTTGTTCATTAGATTTTGAATATAAGTGAAATCATATAGCACTTGTCTTTCTCTGACTGGCTTATATCACTTAGTATAATACTCTCCAGGTCCATTCATGCTGTCACAAAGGGTAAGATTCCCTTCTTTTTACAACTAAGTAGTATTCCATTGTGTAAATGAACCACAGCTTTTTATCCAATCATCTACTGATGGGCACTTGGGCTGCTTCCCAATCTTGGCTATTATAAATAATGTTGCAATGAACATAGGGGTGCATGTATTCTTTTGAATTAGTGTTTCTGGGTTTTTTGGACATAGTCCCAGAAGTGGAATCAATGGGTCATAAGGCAGTTCCATTTTCAGTTTTTCAAGATAACTCCATACTGCTTTCCACAGTGACTGCACCAGCCTGCATTCCCATCAACAGTGCATGAGGATTTCCTTCTATCCACATGCTCACCACTACTTCTTGTTTGTTGATTTATTGATGGTAGTCATTCTAACAAGTATGAGATGATGCCTCATTATGGCTTAATTTGAATCTTTCTGATTAGTGACATTGAGCATCTTTTTATATGTCTATTGGCCATCTGTGTGTCCTCTTTGGAGAAGTGTCTAGTCAGGTCCTTTGCCCATTTTTAAGTGGATTTTTTTAGTGTTGAGTTTTACAAGCCCTTTATAAATTTTGGATATTAACCATTTATCAGGTGTATTATTGGTGTCTCCCATTCAGTGGGTTGTCTTTTCATTTTGTTGATGGTTTCCTTTTTTGTGCAAAACTGTTTAGTTTTTTTAATCCACACCTGAGGATATGCTTATTGATTGTAGAGAGAGAAGGAGGGGAGAGAGAGAGAGAGGGAAAGAGAGAAAAAGAGAGAGAGAGAAACATTGATGTGAGAGAGAAACATCAATCAGTTTCCTTCTGTATACACCCCAACCAGGGGATCAAACCTGCAACCTAGGTATGTGCCCTGACCAGGGATCAAAACTGCAACCGTCTGGTGTATGGGACGATACTCCAACCAACTGAGCCATCCAGCCGGAGCAAAATCTTTTTAGTTTGATGTAGTCCCATTTGTCTTTTTTTTTCTTTTGTTTCCCTTGTCTGACAAGATAAATGCCAAAAAAAATATTGCTATAAGAAATGTCCAAGAGTTATTGCTTATGTTTTCTTCTATCGCTTTTTTGGTTTTGAGTCTAACAATTCAATCTTTAATCCATTTTGAGTTTATTCTGTATGGAGTAAGAAGGTAATATATTTGGGGGGACTGGTTTTGTTTGTTTGTTTGTTTGTTTTGCTTGTTTTTTGGGAGTTCCCCAACACCATTTTCCCACCACCATTTATTGAATAAACTATCTTTACTCTGTTTTATATGCTTGCATTCTTTGTCAAATATTAATTGACCATATGGGCATGGGTTTATTTCTGGGCTCTCTATTCTGTTTCATTGATATATATATATATATATCTTTTATGCCAATATCATACTGTTTTAATTATTATGACCTTTTAGTATAGTTTGTTATCATGTAGTTTGATTCCTACAACTTTGTTCTTCCTCAAAATTACTGTAGCTATTCAAGGTCTTTTGTGGTTCCATATAAGTTTTAGGAATATTTGTTCTACTCCTGTGAAAGACACCATTGGTATCTTGATAGGAATTGCATTGAATCTGTAGATTTCTTTGGGTAGTATGAACATTTTAATGATTTTAATTCTTCCTACCCATGAACATAGCGTATGCTTGCACTTTTTTGTATCTTCTGTAATTTCTTTCTTCAGTGTTTTATAATTCTCTGAGCACAGGTCTTTTACATCCTTGGTTAAAATTATTCCTGGGTATTTAATTTGTTTGATGTAATTGTAAATGGTTTTCTTCATTTCCCTTTCTGACAGTTCATTATTGGTGTATAAAAATGCAATTAATTTTGGATGCCTTTCATTTTTTATTCTTGTCTGATTGCTATAGCTAGGACTTCCAGTACTATGTTAAATAAGAACAATGAAAGAGGACATGCCTGCCTTGTTCTTGACTTAAAAGAAATGCTTTTTGTTTTTGTCCACTGAGAATGATATTAACTCTCTTTGTCATACATGGTCTTTATTGCATCAAAGTGTGTTCCTTCTATTCCCACTTGCTGAGAGATTTTATTATAAACAAGTGCTGGACTTTATCAAAAAAATTTTTTCATCTATTGATATGAACAGGTGATTTTTATTGTTTATTTTGCTTATGTAGAGTATCACAGTTATTGATTTGTGAATATTGTACCAACTTTGCACCCCAAGAATAAATCCCACTTTGTTCATGTTCATCAAGGACATTGGCCTAGAATTATTTTCTTTGTAGTGTCTTTATCTGGTTTTGGGGTTGGGATATCAATTACACTGGTTGCAATCTGTCTATTGAGACTCTCTAATTCTTCCTGATTCAGTTTTGGAAGACTGTATGCTTCTCAAAATTTGTTAATTTCACCCAGATTGTCCAACTTTTTGGCATATACTTGTTTGTAATATTTTCTAACAATCCCTTGTGTTTCTGTGGAATCTGTTGTTACTTCTCTTTCATTTCTGATTTTATTTTGGTTCTCTTTTTTTCTTGATAAGTCTGTTTAAAGATTTGTCCATCTTGTTTATTTTTTTTTCAGAGAAACACTCCTAGTTTCATTGATCTTTTATATTGTTTTTAGACTCTATTTCACTAATTTGGCTCTGATATTATTTCCTCCCTTCTACTCACTTTGAGCTTTGTTAGTTTTTCTTCTTCTACTTACTTTAAGTGTAAAGTTAGATTACTTATTTGAGATTTTTCTCGTTTCTGCTGGAAGGCCTGTAACAATATGAATTTCCCTCTTAGGACTGCTTTCACTGTGTCCCGTAAATTTTGGTTTGTTTTGTTCCCATTTTTATTTGATTTGGGGTTTTTTCCAAGATAACTTTTTATTTCTTCTATGATCACTATGTTAACCCACTCATTGTTTAGTAACGTGTTATTTAGCCTCATGTCTTAGTGTATTTTTCAGTTTTTTTCTTATGATTGATTTCTAGTTTCATCCCATTGTGGTCAGAGAAAGTGTTTCATATGATTTTAATCTCCTTAAATTAATTGAGATTTGTTTTGTGTCCTAACATGTGGTCTATGCTAGAAAATGTACCATGTGCACTTGAAAAGAGTGTATATTCTGCTGCTTTGAAGTATAATGCTCTGAAAATATCAATTTAATCTGTCTGATATAGTGTGTCTTTTAAGGCTGCTGTTTCCTTGTGATTTTCTTCCTGCAGTGGGGCATGAAAATTTCCTACTGGACTGTTAACCTCTCTATGTCCATCAACATTTGCTTTATATATTTAGGTGTTCCTATGTTAGGTGCACAAATTTTTTAGAAGGGTTTGTATCCTCTTGTTGCATTGCTCCTTTTATCACCAAGTAGTGTCCTTTTTTGTCTCTTACTATAAGCTTTGTTTTAAAGTCTATTGTTTCAGATATAAGGATTGCTACTCCAGCTTTTATTTTCTTTCCATTTGAATGAAATATTTTTCCATCCCTTTACTTTTAGTGTGTGTGTATCTTTTGTTCTGAGGTGAGTCTCTTGTAGACAGCATGTATATGGGTCTTGTTTTCTTTTCCACTCCGCTATCCTATGTCTTTCTTAAAATTATTTTTTAATCCTCACCCAAGGACATTTTTCCATTGTTTTTAGAGAGAGAAGATGGGGACGAGGAAGGGAAAGATAGAAACATCAATGTGAGAAAGAAACATTGATTGGTTGCTTCCTGTAGGGACCCAGACCAGGTATCATACACAACCAGACTGGGGATCGAACTCACAACCTGGGTATGCACCCAACCAGGAATCATCCCTTTTGGTTATGGGATGACGCTCCACCCAAGTGAGCTACACAGGCCAGGGCTACTTGTTATTACTTTCTTCTTTTTCAAAGTTGTTTTGGTTATTTTTTGTCCTTTGCATTTTCAAATGAATTTTAAATAAGCTTATCAATTTCTAAATTTAAAAAGCCTTGCTGGGATTTTGATTGTGTTTTCCTTGACTCTATATATCATTATGAATATAATTGATATCTATATAATATTTAATATTCTGATCTATGGACATTATATGTATTTAGGACTTATTCATTTTCTGCCATTATTGTTTTGTAGTTTTCACTGTACAATCTCATTCACTTTTGTCACATTTATCTTATTTCATTTTTTAAATCATTCTTTTTTTTAATTTAAATTATTTTATTGTTGTTCAGTTACAGCTGTCTGTATTTCCCCCTACCCAAACCCACCTCCCTCCCTTGCTTCCAACCTCCCCATTGTTTTTGTCCATGTGTCCTTTAAAGTAGTTCCTGAAAACGCTTCTTCCCACTGCCCCCTCCTCCCCACCCCCCTCTGGCTATTATTAGATTGTTCTTAATTTCAATGACTCTGGTTATATTTTGTTTGATTTTTTCATTTGTTGATTATGCTCCAGTTAAAAGTGAGATCACATGGTATTTGTCCCTCACTGCCTGGCTTATTTCACTTAGCATGAAGCTCTCCAGTTCCATCCATGCTGTCGCAAAGGGTATAAGCTCCTTCTTTCTCTCTGCTGCATAGAATTCCATTGTGTAAATGTACCATAGCTTTTTGATCCACTCATTTGCTGATGGGCACTTAGGTTGCATCCAGCACTTGGCTACTGTAAATTGTGCTGTTATGAATATTGGGGTCCATAGGTTCTTTTGGATTGGTGTTTCAGGGCTCTTGGGGTGTAATCCCAGCAGTGGTATTGCTGGGTCAAAAGGCAGTTCCATTTTTAATTTTCTGAGGAAATTCCATACTGTTTTCCACAGTGGCTGCACCAGTCTGCATTCCCACCAACAGTGCACTAGGGTTCCCTTTTCTCCACATCCTCTCCAAAACTTGTTTGTTCATTTGTTTATGATGGCCATTTTAACCAGTGTGAGGTGGTATCTCATTGTGATTTTAATTTGCATCTCTCTGATGGCTAGTGATGCTGAGCATCTTTTCATGAGTAGTATTTCATTTTTATGCTATTATGCATCATCTTGTTTTTAAATTTCAGATTGATATCAATTTTCTAATTCTAATTTTCTTAGTTCTCATCAAGAATATTTGAAATACCTTTTCTGCATATACTAAAATATTTTCTTTATCAGCTGGTTAAAATAGTGAATTACATTGATTGATTTTCTAATGTTAAACCAATCTTGCATTCCTAGGTTAAACCCCACTGGGCCATGATACATTATAAAGTTTATATATTGTTCAAACTGCTAGAGAATTCAAGGTGCTAAAATTTTGTTAATTTTTACATTTATATTTGTGAGAGATATTACTATGTAATTGTTTTGTAATGTGTTTGATTCTTTTTAAAAGATTTTATTTATTTATTTTATTTTGTTTTTTTTTTTAGAAAAAGGAGGAAGGAGAAAGAAAAAGAGGAAGAGAGATATTGATGTGAGAAAAAATATTGATTGTTGTTTCTCATACACGCCCCAACTAGGGACCAAACCAGCAACTCAGGCATGTGCTCTGACCAGGAATTGAACCAGTGACCTTTCACTTCACGGGACAATGCCCAACTACGTAGGACACAGTCATGGCATGTGTTTGGTTCTTATCGGAGTAGTGCTGACTTCATAAAGTGAGGTAAGAAATATCCCCTCCACTTCGGTTTTTACAAAAAACTTGTATAAAATTGCTACTATTTGTTTCTTAAAGTTTCCAGAGATTGGTCATTTTTTTCATCCTGGTAGAAAGAGAGATGGCCTTACAAATGGAAATTTTCTTTATAAATGTAAATATCTATTACAAAAGGTAACTTTTACTTGGTTTTCAGGGATTCTCCTTTGTCTGCAGTTTTTAAAAATATAATTAGCCCAAGATAACCTTTATGCCAAAGTGGCACACTTGGGGGTGGCAAATTCTGCTTTCCTTCATAGCCACTTGGAGATAATGAATACTATATTGATTATGCAGGTAGTTCCTTAAAATATAAGTAATTATTAGTAGGAAATTTATAGAATCAAATGCTGTATTAAAGGAGAAGTTACAAATCAATGGCCTTACTTTACTTTGTCTTAAGAAAGTAGAAAAAAATGTCAAATTAACCCAAAATAAGTGTGTGCATCTATATCTATATCCATTTTAAAACATGTAAACATTTTGAAACATGTAAAGTTTATTTTTTGCCAATTATAACTGGATGGCATTATGAAGGAGATAGCTGCCAAATACAGTAGTTCTTAACCCATTTACTACTAACAAAAATCCTCTGACACCTTTTGCTTTTCATTGCCATGTTTTCACTGAGAAATAAAATCGAGTCACTATAGTCAAGCTTCTAAATCACTAACATCAAGTAGGCTGATGGTAGTGGAAACAATCATTTCTACTAACTGAAGTATGTGGAAACAATTCTATTCTTGTTTAACTGGCATGGGAACCTAAACTTGTGAACTTTCTAGTCCTGCATCAATGCCTGGATATACATCAGACCTTCAGATAACTCTCTCATTACCCTCTGAAGGATTCACATATCCAAACCACATGACATCCACCTGGCATCCATCATTCAGACTCTGACATCTGACTGATAACCATCCTGGACCAATCCTAGGGCTAAGAATGTAGGACTGATTATTCTCAAGAATGCACCTTTTGACACCAAAGGAAAGGCATAAACCAGGAAATTCATGTCTGCCCATTGTCTTTTTTTTACTTTTTTTTACATTTTTTAATTACAGTTTAAATTAAATTTTATTTTGTATTAGTTTCAGGGGTACAGTATAGTGGTCAGACAATCATACACTATATATTTCCCAATATATAGCCCAATGGGCTATATTTCCAGCCCATTGTCATTTTTTAAAAATGTACCTTCTGAGTGTATCAATCCATTTGATACAGTCAGGAATAGATGTGATCAAGGGAAGAGATTTTAACTGTCCTTCTGTTTATCAGCCATCATATTTGTGTAACAATTTTGATAATAATGTACTTGGATAATTGGTGTCAGGTGGCTATCACTTTTTAATGTTCCTTCCCACTTTCCAAACAATACTTTGAGAAAGAGAACTTGAAAAAAATATTTGCTATCAATTAAAAAAACTTTTATAGAAATGTCAGGAGAGAGTAATGCACTTTTTACTGTAAGAACTCTTTTTTCTCCTTTGGAGCACTTCCGGGATTTTGCCTCACTGTGTTTATGGGTTGCAAACCCGAAGACCCTTGAATAAACCTTTATCACTTATTTCTAGCTAAAGCCTCAGAACATTTTCGAGTTTGTTTGACATTACTTAAGAAAATGTACATACTTTTTTCTTTATCCTGAAGAAAAATAGCTCAGTCCAGTTTTATTCTGTGAGCTAAATAAACCTGAAGCAACTTCATTTACATTTGCTCATTGAGAAACTGCTATTTTGCGAACACCTGTAACTTATGAGGGGGATTCCCAAGGAGCATCAGACTTCTCTGTTCCTTAGTGTTAGTGCCTAAGCAAACAAGATACTTGAGCAAATGTTACAGACAATGCAAAGCAGTTGTGCTCAGGGCCAAATGAGTGGTGGAACAGTAACATCTATCTCAGTTCAAGAAAAGCACAAAAGTGGCCTCGGCCTGCCTGAGAGGAGCAACGTGCCTTAAGTAAGGGCTTACATGCTGGTTGGTCTTTGTTCGGCTGGAGAACCTGAGAAAGCAAAACATTCACACCGAGGGGAGGATTGAAATCTGGAATAAACTAGCTGGCCAAACAGACAATTTCATGTTTGGGAATAATGTTCAGGCTATGCAAGTTACTGCTTACATTCCCTGTCTGTCTGTCTGTCTCTCTCTCTCTCTCTCTGTCAACAGCATTGTTAACACACACAGGAAGGGAGAGAGAAGGGACAGAGAGAAAGAAATGCCATTTCAAGATATGTAGTCTGCCCTGGCTGGCATAGCTCAGTGGATTGAGCGCGGACTGCGAACCAAAGTGTCGCAGGTTCGATTCCCAGTCAGGGTACAGGCCTAGGTTGCAGGCCATGACCCCCAGCAACCACACATTGATGTTTCTCTCTCTCTCTTTCTCCCTTCCTTCCCTCTCTAAAAATAAATAAATAAAATCTTTTTTTAAAAAAGATATGTAGTCTGTTCATTAGCCATATTCCCCGTGAACACAAACTCTTTTGTGCAGAAGAAGTAAAAGGAAGTCATGGCATTTATTTGTTCATCTACAAGCTCCTTTCAGTACATTCCAAAGACCTGATAACATGAGCACAGAAACTTAGGTCAATGTTACCTCAGTCTGATGCCGCCTCAACTGCAGAAAGGAGCAGACACCACATTTACTACTGCATGGCCCCCCTTTGCACACTACTTGGCAGATTTCAACTTTAAGAGGAAAAAGAATATGAGCGTTTTCAACCTCTTTCACTTTGCTTTCCACTGGTGGCAGCTAGCAGGACCTCCGCCAGGCCCCGCCGCTGTTTCCTGAAAGTGAAGACAGTTAGCAGGGGCTCCCTGCCGTCGATTCAGAAGAAAATCAAGCTCAGAATTAAGCATGCAGGGGCCATCTTGCCCACAAAGAAAAATCAGATATAGCATGAGCAAGTATATTTTGAGTAATTCTTTATTGTCAGTGATCTTGAGACTAATAAAGTACTCTGGACTGAATTATGTAGATTTCTGAAAAGAAAGAACAAAGTCCAAAGTTGGTTTTCTTTTCTCAGCTCTCTCCACTCACCACCTCTACCTTCTTCCATTCTCCGTGAGTTTTCAAGACTGTAGATTTTGGGGAAATTCCTCACCATTGAGCATTTGCCAGACTGCCTAGCAGCTTCCATGGACCTTTGGATCAAGTCTAACTGGTACCCACATTCCATGTGGCTTTGCCCGCCTTGCGCACCACCCTCATCCTGTGCCTCCTGGGCTCCAGCAATAATGGCTTTGTCTGTGCTCTTCATTCCCCCGACTCCCAGTTGTCTCAGACCTTTGAACGTGCTGTGTCCACTGCTAGATGTTCTCTTGTCCTTTTTGATTCTACTTTTTGCCCAAATAACTTCTAGTTCTTTTTCAAGTCTCAGTTTAAATCAGCTTTCCTTTGGGAAGCCTTTCCTAATTCCCAAACAAGACCGGCACCCTTGTTAAGCATGGCGAGAGTGCCCTGAGCTAGGCATTCTTGGCACAGTCCCCATCACAGCGTCCCTGGCACCTGGCGCAGAGCTTGGCTCATAGTACACATTCAAATATCTTTCAACTAATCACTGAATAAATAACTGAATGAATAAAACTCAGTATACATTTCAGACAGAAACACAAATGGCAATTTCTTTTTATAATTTATTTTTTAATCATAGTTTATGGGTAATATCAGATTAGTTTCAGGTGTACAACATAGTGGTTAGGGATTTACACAACTTGTAAAGTGATCATTCGGTTAGTCTAGTACCCATCTGACCCCATACAGTAACTACAATATTATTGACTACATTCCCTATTATTAACTAAAGGTTGAGAGGGTGCAATAAAACAATTCTTTCCTAGTCACACTTTGCATTCCTTATCACTTAATAGTGCCTTTCAGTTTGAAAAAGAAGTTTTAGTTGTCAGTGGTCAGAAATAGTATGTGGGACACTTAAATCTACACAAGTCTGGACTTTGGGATTCTAGACTGTCCCGAGGTGAGATACTTTATGAATTGGCTGGCCTCATATTCCACAGGCACCTGTTGTAAACCATAACCACTATTTGTGATTGGTCTGCAGTCCAACTTCCCACATACGTCAGATGGGGAGATTAGTGCCACCCTGCCTTTGGGACAAGTGCAACGGCCTCGAACCACCCCTCGTTGGACCCACGCCTCCTGTCACCCCATAGCTTCTGGAGCTGCCACAGCCAACGGCAGCCAACCTGACAAATCTGTGAAGTAAAAGGAGAAGGAAGAAGCTGTGATGAGGTTATTCCAGGGCTTAGAGATCCTTCATTGCTAGGGAACAGGTGGCAGCACCAGATTCAAATAAGTATGAGAGTCGAAGGAAATCAGCTTTAGGAATGGAAATACCCCTCAGTCTCGCCTCACTCTTTTGCACTTCGTGACACATTTCTCTCCGTCATAAAGCCTTTCTTCAGGGGTCGCTGTAACCAGGATTCTCATGGAAAATCTATGTAAGGAGAAGCCCACTGTTGTTATCTGCTGGAAGAATCTCCTTTTCTAACAATGATGCTTTGTCTTGGGAAAACTGCTCTGGTCACACATCCCTCTTCCATTTTTCAGCTCTGAAGAGCCAACATTTGCCACCAGCCTCGGTTCTCCGTTCCCCCTTGTGAGAGTCGGGGCAGTCCTTCCTCCCACTTTAAAGAGCAGCAGCAGTCTGTGCGGGGTGGGCCCCTCCTCATCAGCACCACGCCCTTTGGTTCTGTCCTGGTCTCTGGGGAGAGGATATGCATTTGACTTGCCCTGCAAAATGTGGATGTAAAACTGCCCTGCAATTTTGTCCCATAAAATAAAACAGTATGTGTGTTGTTTTAAATTAAACACGCCATTGAGTTATTTTAAATGAACTGTCCACATGTGATTTCATTTTGGACTGGGTTTCCAATATCCTAACAAATAATTTGTATTATGATGAGGATGATGCAGTGCTTAGTATGTGCTACTATGGAAGACTATACCTTGTGCTTGGTAAAAACAAGCAATCATTCCATTTACTAATCAGGATGCCAATTAACCTTCTGTTATGGAAGACAATCATTTGTTTTACCCAGAATGTTGTGCTTGATGAAAGCACAGTGAGATAATGAAAGTAAAATTGGGTGCTTTTGTTTAGTTTTCTTTTATATGTTTTATTTACTTCAGGAATAGGTAGTCTAGTAAAATAGTTTAAAAATTAAACAGCATTGAGAAGATGTAGAAGAAGAATGCTCTAATTCTGCAGAATCAGTTCTTTAACCCTTCCTGCCACGAGGAACCACATTTGCTAGTTTATTCTGCATCCTTCCAGAGTATCTTTATGTTCATAATTTTGTCCAGCTAGCATCCTATGGATTTCACAAGAAAGGCAAAAACTCAGCCTATGCTTTATAAACTAACCTCTTTAACCAAAGCCATAGGCTTAAGTTAAAATAATGAATGATTATCCCTCACAAAAGAAGTACATTAAGTGTTGTGTGATACGATTTATTTCTTTCCTCCTCTTGTTTTTAATGGACCTGTTACTCAGTTTTTAGCTACAAAATGTGGGGAACCGCTTCGCATGGCGTGGAATTGTAGCTCAGCCTCCACATGGAAAACCAGTGGGAGGAGTGGCCTGCAGGACCACGCCCACAGAGAGGTTTTCCCATGGGGAATCAGGCCTGCATTGTACCTAGACTGCTGCGAGACTTGCTTTTGCTAGAACTCCCTCACCCTGAATTGAGGCAGCAAGGGCTTACTGCAGCTTCCTAAAGTCTGTGCTAAACCTCCCAAGGACGGCGTGTGATCGGTTCAACCACTTTTCCCCTTGGTCTGCAACATCCTTCTCTTTGAAGTAATTAGAAACATCCTTTCCTTTGTTATCTGTAAAAGGCAGTCCCCTGCAGTGAACCTGTGCATAGTACATGAGGACTACCCTCCATGTAAGGTACCCAGAGAAGCAATAAATGTCTGTTCAGGCAGGGACTGGGCTCTCTGGCCCTCTCACCCTCTCTCTCTCAGAGAGTGGCCATGCCGTCCCTTTTTCTCCACAGGACTTCTGTTGTCTGTGTATATGTTCACTAGCAGCCACAACATACACGTCTCTTCTTCCTGTCCTGCCGGCCAAGATCTGCCACAACAAAATAGACTCTCACATTCATACATAAAGAGAAACACACTACCTCTTTTGTTGGCATTTATTTTGTTACTTGAAGGTAAAATGAAAGCCAGTCAAAGTGAGTGACAGTGTTATATGTTCTAAAGACATATAATAAAGGTGAAATAACTGACCAGTAAGAACCAGATCTGTTTGAATAAACATGAGTAACCTTGTGTAGTCTTGGCTTTAAATGAAATTTGATGCAGATGTTTCCAGGTGTATTTGTGGGTGTGACCAGAACAAAAATTACAATAATGTCCTTTTAAAGATTTAAAAGGAGCTAAGTACATGTATGTATGTTACAGTGTCTCTCCAGAAACTTAAGTAAAATCTGTGAGTCTTGTCAAAATAAAATTTGCATGTAGTCTCCATACCTCTGTGTCATCCAGTTCCCTAATCTCCAAGGCTCTATCAGTTCTTCCCATGTTTTCTCTGAAGTCAGTCTCTTCCCCTCCTCTAATGCATAGTCCTAAAAACATGCTCAAATTTCTCCTTCTTAAAATAGAGCAAAAGTCTCTTGCCCTACCCCTTAGATTATCCATTTCTCTCCCTCTTTGAGTTCCCAGCAAACTCTCTTAAGGCCATTGGACCCTTTTGTGAAAATCCCATCCATTCTTTGGCCTTCACAATCTGGTTTTTGTCTTTGTCACTCTAGGATTTATACACTCACCAGTCACCGGGAGATTTCCCATGGCCGGATCCAGGTGCTTTCTTTGACATTGTTTAACTGGCTTCCCTTTTTTGTGGAACATTCTGTGTACCCGACATCAATTAATTTCTAGTTATCTTTGAGGCTCTTCCAGTGGATTCTTCTTCACCTCCTCTCCCAAATTTAGTTACCCACAAAGGTTCCATTTGTGCTCTGTTTCTCTCTGCTTCTCCTTGGTTATCTTACTGAATTAGCTCCTATCTCTACGGGCTCAGCTCCACCATCCATGTCTCTGAACACAGCCTGTCTCCCAAGATCCCAACATCCTCTCCACACAGAT
Organism: Phyllostomus discolor; assembly: GCF_004126475.2. Taxonomy (NCBI): domain Eukaryota; kingdom Metazoa; phylum Chordata; class Mammalia; order Chiroptera; family Phyllostomidae; genus Phyllostomus; species Phyllostomus discolor. The sequence goes on along the minus strand of NC_040910.2, from coordinate 49,775,934 downwards.
GTGCCTCCACTGCCTCATGGTCAACATGTTGAAACTAAGCCCACCATCTTTCATGAGACTGAATTTCCTCCAGTATTTTCTAGTGTTTTTTAAAATAGATTTGAGAGAGAGAGAGAGACATCACTTTGTTCCCCTTGTTTATGCATTCAGTGGTTGCTTCTTGTATGTGCCCTAACCAGCAACTGAACCCACAACCTTGGTGTATTGGGGCAACGCTTGAACCAACTGAGCCAGCTCACCAGGGCCTGTTTTCTGGTTTCATAAATGCATAATTGTCCCATCACCCAGGCTTGAAATTTGCTTATAGACAATTCCTTCTCCCTTGTTCCTTCATTCCCATTACTAACCTTGTTGAATCACTCACTTTTTCTTACCTGAATTACTATCGTTTCCTCTTCCTGAAACACTCGTCTCTTCTTCCTGAATTGCTGTACAATTGACTGTTCTCTCAGTCTCAACCCTGTCCTCATTCCAAACTCTTTCTGTGAGTCCTTCCAGAGAAATCTTCCTAAACATAGTTTTTGAATCAGAATTTTTTTAGTTTTCCCAATGGTCACCCTATAAAGTCCAAAGTTCTTATTAGTGGCTTTACTTTAATTCATTTGTTTATTCATTAATTGAGCAAGCATTTTCCAAGCCTCTATTATTTAGCAGACTCTACATTGGATGCAGGCAAGGTTAGTCCCTGCCTTCATGGCTAGTTGGCGAGGCAGTCGAAGAAACATTTACAAGGCAGTGAGTCAAGCTGTATGAAAGAAGTAGGGGTGCTCTATGAATCTCTGAGGGGCCCTAACTCAGGGTCAAGGAGACTACCTGAAAGGAATGACAGCTACAGGGGTAGGTGATACTACGTAGAATTTAGGTACCCAAGGAAGGAGAAAAATAGTTTAGAGGTGGAGGCAACAGCATAGCTTTTGCGGGCTTGCTGGGATCTGGCTTTATCCCACCCTTTCAGCTGACTCCCTCCCTGAGCCCTTTCATCAGCCAACACACGGCCCAGCCCAGCCAGAGAACGCCAGGTGTTCTCCTGCCCCCGGGTGTTTGCTCTGGCCACGCGGAATGCCTTCTGTTTCTCTGCCTGTTTATATCCTGCCCACCCTTTAAGACTCAGCTCAACTGCCTTCAGCTATGAAAGCTTTCACATTTCCTAGACTGGAAGAAATCTTTTCATTCTCTGTGTTTTTAGAATATTTTCTTTTTAATTTCTTATAACACATATGCCTCCTATTATATTAATATTCCCTCACTTTCTTATTCTTCTCTTTAGTGTCTACGAGTTCCTCAAGAACAGGGACAATGTCTTCCATCTTGATCACTTCGAGATCTTGGAGAAGTTCAGGGCATTTCAGACACTGGATCCCCAAAGGTTTCCCAGACCAGAGAGAAGCAGGCGTCTTCAAAGAGCAGGCAGCACAACCTGAAATCTGACACAGGGTTGTGTTGAGAAACAAGGAAGGGATGTTACTTCCATACACCCCTCACCTCACCCACACAACTACCTTCATGGGAAGTACTCTTATCCCCACATTATAGATGAATCCAAGGAGATTAAAAAACTTGACTGTTTTCATACAAGCCTCAAGTGGGAGATCCAGCATTTCAGCTCAGTAAGAGCTTTGATGATTCCACCCTCCGTGCCTTTTCCCTATGCCCTCAGCGCCTGGAGGGCCAAGTAAGGGCTGGGGAAGTGTGCCACAGAGATGCAGGACACACTGAGGCCAGAGGAGCAATCTAGAGCCTCCGTCACTTTCCTCAATACCAGAAACCATGCCAAAAGGCAGGAGGAGAGCCTAGGGCTGAGGCCAGTGCTCCTCGATGGGACTAGGCTCAGAGGGAAAAGCCCAGGCACAAAATTTAAGGAGCCACTCATTCTCAGGGTCAGACAAGTGCACTAGACCCCAGCATAGTACAGACCTAGATGCCTACTAGGAGCTCAATAAGTGCTTTTTGAAGTTCAAGTGACTTGGCCCCTGGACAATGCTCCATATTGTCTGTTTGGCTTATGTAGATAGGACATTTTCATGTACGGAAGATGCTTGCATTTGCCCAGCCTGAGGAGCAACGCTTCCTTAAATTTTGCATTCTAGGTGGCTTTGTGGACACAGCCTACTTGCAGCAGACTGAATATTTGTGTCCTCTTAAAGTGAATATGTTGAAGCCATAACCCCCGATGTGATGGTAATAGGAGGTGAAGCCTCTGGATTAGGTCGTGAGGGTGGAGACCCCATGAATGGGATTAGTGCACTTACAGAAGAGACCCAAGGAGTGCTTGCCCCTCCCACCCTGTGAGGACACAGCAAGAAGAGGCGACCAGGAAGCAAGCCATCACCAGACACCAAACCTGCTGGTGCCTTGATCTTGGACTTCCTAGCCTCCAGAACTCTGGAAACAATTTTCTGTTGCATAAGCCACCCTGTCTGTGGTATTTGTGTTACAGTGGCCAGAACAAGCTAAGCCCATGGTCCTGGCCCCACATCTCTGTCTCAGACAACAAACAGGAACAGTTTGCTGCTATCCATTTCTTCTCAGGAGACTAGATTAGGTAATAAATAGGAAAACCTACTGACTACCTTGCAGGACATTTCCAATCAAGCCAGACCAGTCAGACTGTACATTAGGAAGAGTAAAAGTCTATATCTACAAAGTCATTCATCTCCAAACTTGTATAATTTTCTCTCCTACATTCTCAGGGAAAATATGTTTAAAATTTCTATCTGTAGCCCTGACTGGGTGGCTTTGTTAGTTGGGACATTGACTCATGCACCAGAAGGTCACAGGTTCTATCTGCGATTAGGGCACATACCTAGGTTGCGGGTTCAATCCCTGGTCAGGATGCATACAGGAAGCAACCAATCAATGTTTCTCTTTCCCTCTCTCTTCCTCTCTCTCTAAAATCATTTTTAAAATATACTCAGGTGATGAAATAAGAAGAAGGAGCAAATAATGAGCCTTGGCAGAGATAATAACTAAGAGATTGGCAACCTGGGTGACTGAGTAGTAGGAAGCTCAGGAGAGAACAGCTGAGGCTCTTATTTTAATTAGTGAGCAAGGATACAGATTCCATCTTCCTGTGCCATTTTCTGTCTTGTAAGTTATTATAAATATGTTAATAATATTTATAACTGTAGAGTGTTTTATAGCATATTTTTCTCCAAGTAGAGATCATTTATATATTGAACATCTACAATGTACAAAACTGTTTGTAATGCTCTATGAATAAAGAGAAGTCAGACATGGTCTTTACCCTCAAAAAGTTTAAAATATAGCCAAGAAGATAAATATTTTAAAGTATAATAAATAAAATTATTATTAAATTAACATAATTACTATATTATTATATAGTAATGCTGATTAAGTAATACATAATATAACAAATATAATAATTAATATACACTTGAATTAAAACTTCAGTAGAGGGAGCAACAATGAAAAAGGTATTCCTTAAAATGGCACAGTAGTGTGGTCAGAGTAGAATACCGTGGGCAACTCTCTCAAGTTCAATGTGCTCATCCTCTCTGTTCACCCCTGACGAGGTAGCTTTACACAATGGAACACTGCTGGGCCATAAAAAAAAGAAGAAACTTACCCTCCTACAGCAGGGATGGAACTGGAGGCTGTTATGCTAAGTGAAATAAGCCAGTCAGAGAAAGACAAATACCATGTGATCTCACTGATCTGTGGAATCCAATGAGCAAACTGAACCAACAAGCTAAATAAAGACAGACTCATAGATGGAGAGCAGATGACAGCTCTGGGGGGAGTTGAGGGGATAGAGGGATGGACAAAAAGGAAAAAAAAGAGAAAGAACTCATGAACATGGACAACAGTGTGGTGATTGCAGGAGTTAGGGGTGGGCGGAGGTGGAAGAGAGTATAGGGGATAAATGATAATGGAAAAAATACAATAAACTATCATTTATTTAATGCCCCTACAGCATGTGTGGCTCCCTTTGGCAAGGATTGCAGAGGCAGTGTGCCCTGTTATGCTGAGCTGGGCCCTCTGTGGACCCCTGTGGGGAGGAGAGCAGAGGAGGATGAGGGGAGGGCTTTTCTGAAACCTGGAAAGCCAAATCTCGTAGGGCAGGTAGGATTTCCTTAGTCAGGGTGAGAGCTCTGTGAAGGATCCCTGGATAGATGGCTTCATCTGTAATCTGCTCAGTTGGTTGCCACATGCCTATCTATTAAGTCCAGAATAATGTTACTCAAAAACTATTTTTCTGGCCCTGCCATAGGCCCAGTTATTTTCCAGCATTCTAGTATTATTCCAAGTGGCTTATTACTATTAATCTATTAATAATGATAATGATAAACTACTACTTCTTCAGCAAATGAGCTAGGCTCTTTGCTGGGCAATTTAACTGCATGACCACAAAGCCTTGGGACAATCGCAGGAGGCAATCAATATTATAGCCCTTTAAATGCCTTAGTGTTTCCAGATAACTAGCAGCCACACAGCACTGTTCTCTCTATATTTTTGGACTTAGCTTGTTGACATCCTGCCCACCTGCTCACGTTCACGGCAGCCACAACGGCATCAAAGCTGGACTGATGCCATCTATTCTCAACATATGTTCTGTCTACGGAGGCTGGAGAGAGACAGCATGGACACTGTCAATGTTCACCAGGGGCCAGCTCACTTCAACACCACAAGCATTTACAGTTTCTACTGAGGTTCCAGATGTGTGCTCGGTCCAATGCTCCAGGGAGCACAGAAATGTGAGCCCTGAGAGGGCTCTCAGGCAGCAAGGTAGGGACACAAAACTTAGCACAATGTAAGTCAGATAGTGACAAATGCTAACAGAGACATAATGTAAATGCCTTCAGAAACATCATTAGAGATACTGCATTTATTGACAACTGGGTTGCTGTTTGTTTCATGCCTTTGAAAATACATACATTTTGAAACTAAGGTCAATTCCCAGTTAACACTTGAGATTTACAAAACTATAATTTATTGATTTTTTCTAATATTATTTCATAAATAATTTTTAGCAGAATAGTTGTATTTTATCTTCTTCAAATTTATTTTTCAATTATAGTCAACATGCAATATTATATTAGTTTCAGGTGTAAGACATAGTAATTAGACATTTATATACTTTATTAAGTAATTGTCCCAATAAGTCTAGTACCCATCTGGCACTACACACAGCTATTACAATATTACTGACTATATTTCCTATGCTGTACTTCATATCCTGTGACTATTTCTGTAACTGGCAAACTGTACTTCTTAATCCCTTTCACCTTTTCTGCCCTGTCTCCTGACACTGAATCTGCTGGTCCCCCCTCCCATCTGGTGAGCAGTTTGTTCTCTATGAGTTTGCTTCTGTTTTGTTCATTCATTTATTTTGTGTTTTAGATTCCACATATAAGTGAAATCATATGATATTTGTCTTGCTCTATCTGACTTATTTCACTCAGCAGAATACCCTCTTGATCCATCCATGTTGTCACAAATGGCAATGTTGTTTTTATCACCAAGTAGTATTCCATTGTATGTATATGTATCACATCTTCTTTATTCATTTGTCTCTCAAGACCAAAGGAAGAAACAAATTCTGTTTCCTGTTTCCTGCTAAAACACTTTCCCGTAACGGCATACCTGACGGGTTGTGGGTCTGGAAAGTCAGTGTTCCTTAGAGGACTTGGTCATCATACGTCGACCTGAGAAACGGTTCCCATGCTGCTTTTGTCCGTCTGCCTTCATGGCCGTCCTCATTCCTGGCCTGGGGCCTGCCTCTGTCCCAGTGGTGTGCACTGGCATCCCAGAATGTCTCCCTCCCAGCCAGGACTCCTCTACCCTCACATCGACCCAGAGCTGAGGAAGCTTAGCCAGGTGAGCTACACTTACTTAAGAAGTTCCCAAAGTCCTCTATTGATCTATGTCTAGAAGCCAAGTCACCTAGAAAGCCAAGGACCTTTGTTTTTGCCTCTGGTGCTCTTTGCTATCCTCTATAGCAAGGCTGGCCAGCCTCTTCATTCTCCTTTAGCCAACTCTGTGGAATGAGCGTAACTCTTTTCTAAGGACCGATAGGCCAGGTGGCCAATAGGAGCACCGTCAGTTGCTCATACCAGGCAGCCTTTCCTAAGGCTGTAGTCATCACCTCTCTCAAAACTCGAGTTCTCTGAAAGCGAGGGCCTCACCTCATGTTAACCTGTGTGCTGACATAGTTTATGAAGTCCTCTATTTTCAGAACAGACCCTACAGTTAGGGATACGTACCAGTAACCCAGACGGGTGTGTCCACGTGCTGGGGGTCTTGTCTATTGTGGGTTGCCACCCCGCTCACTGTTGTCCAACCCATTCCTGCTCTCAATGCAGACAATACCCCTGAGTGTATCCTAACCTGATCCTAGGACCCAACACTGAACTTTGTCATTTAAACAGGATCAACATTGCATCTTTGTCTGGAACATCTGCATCACCATCATGTAGATAACAAGCTCTCTGAGATAAGGCACTGTTGGGAGCTGAATGTTTGTGTCTTCCCAAAATTCATACTTGAAGCTTCATCTCCAATGTGGCAGCATTTGTATGTGGGGACTTGGGAGGTGAGAGGTCATGAGGGTGAGTAGGAGACATCCCAGAGAGAGCTCTCGCCTCTTCGCCAGGCAAGGACACCATGAGAAGACTGCTGCTATGAGCCAGCAAGCAGACTCTCCCAGACACTGAATATGCTGGTACCTTGACCTTGAACTTCCCAACCTTCAAATATGTTGTTTAAGCTACCTAGTCTACGATAATTGGTTATAGCATCCCAGATTCACTAAGCACCATGGCTTAACTGCTATGGAATGTCCTCCGGGATTTGAACACACACAGCAGGCCATCAGACAATACCACAGGGATGGGGGGTCTTTGTGTGGCCAAAGGGGTCGTCTCAACCATGTGCAGCAATAGGGCTGCTGGTAAGGAGGCTCTATTGGCTCTGCTTTCCCATGCAGCCCAGCTTAGCACAGCCCTTGGGCCTGTCATGTGGGCTCAGCGAAGCCTCTGAGCCAATCCTGATCAGGACAGGAAGAATATTAGTGACCCATCCAACAAGCTTGGGAAGCTTAGAATTAGGATCAGTGGAGCTGCCATGGAGACAATGTCTAGTAGACCTTAGACGCACCAAGTTGTTCCCTTCCCCTTTTCCCTGTCATGTTTGTCAAGCTCCCAGGACAGGCCATTTACCTAGGTGTCCCTGCTGAGCTCACTCGTCTACCAGTCTGACATCTGGATAGGTTTGGACAGTTTCTCCCCTGAAAAGATGTGGGATGGGTTTTCTGCATATAAAGGTGAGTCCCCGAAATACAACGCCACCGCCCGTGCCACCAGTGCTCCAGGCCCACCTGCCTCTCTCTGTGAGACTGGCCTGTGTTTGCTGCCCACTGCCAGAGCCTGGCCTGAGCTTGTCCTTGTCCTTGGGGCACCAAAATATCAACCCTGTAAAGCAGGTCTGGAAGAAATACCACTGACTTCACTTACATGTGCAGTATAGAAAAAAATTACAAGCAAAACAAAAACAAACTCATAAATGCAGGCAACAGACTGGTGGTCAGCAGAGGGGAAGGGGTGGGGGAGGGAGCGATGGGTAAAGGGGGTCAGCTGCATGGCGAAGAACGGAAGCCAGACTTCAGTGGTGTGCACGCTGAAGTCCACACAGATGCTGAGTTATAATGCTGCATGACTGAAACCTATACAACGTTATAAAACAACCTAAAGAAAAAAAGTAAGAAGGGCTGAACACAGTGGCAGGATGTCAGGCATTGACCGACTATTTGGCCCCTTCAGCGAGGACCAGAAACAGAAGTGCTTCTTTTCACTTGTCTTTATGAGGCTCTAAACAAAGACATCATTTTTTACCAGGCAGTATCTTGTGGGACAGAATTTATGAGAAAATCTTTCACTCCCTCTCTCCTTAGAACCCAGCCCCACTCCAGGGACACACACACACACACACACACACACACACAAAATGTGTCATACGGAGTGTGGTATTTTTTATACTCATGCTGAATCCCACCCACAGCCTCCATAGCCCCTCCAAGCACCTTCAGGAACTGGAGCAGGAGCACCCCCACAGCGGGTTGCAGTCATTTAATACAGCACTTCCCAAATGACCTTGACAAGGGACATTTTTTAAAAACATAATTCATATTAAGACCACAAAGTACAGTTTGGGGAAAGCTAGTTATCAGACAATTACTGGTAACTAATAATTATCTACACGAACCAAAACACAGCAGCCTGAGTCTCAGGACCTGCAGGTGGCAGGTAAGTTTGTGGAGGTTTCTCTCCAGTTGTCTGCCCTGGTCGCTTGGCCACGGGCCTTTGTGAGCCTTGCAGCCACCCTTCTGCTCACTGCAGGGAACTTCAAGGCTGTGAGAAGATATTTCCATTTTTGCAGTCACAGTTGCTTTATCACCCGCCCCCGGCGGGTAGTCTCAGTGTCAGGCACCAGGCCAAGAAAGGGCTGGGTGCCCTGAGGAGCTGACCTATTTCATGGCACATTTTTGGAAGGACTTTACAGTTGCTTCTTCTTTAGGGAGCACAGAGACTATTGCCAATCACCTTCAGTGTAATGTGTTCATCAATATCAGCACTTGATCTGGAAGTTAAATTTTTTGCGGACACAGACCACGCATTCACGATATATTCTGAACATGATTATAAGAAAGTACAGTTCACAGAATTATAAACATACTTCTCATTGATTCACCTTTATTCAGACTGCCATTCTGTCCTTATTCCATTTCTAGTAGGTTCTTTTCATGTTTATATGAACACATGAAGCCTTAAGCAAAAACAAACAACCCTAAATATTGTCCTGTTCATCATGCTCCCTGATGAATGTCCCCCGCCATCATTACTATTTAAAAAAAGGGGTAAAGGCTAACCAATTTCTACAAATGAGGGCCCTCCAGGGTTGTTTCTGATCGTCAGGCGTCCAGACCCCTCCTCAAAGGAGACCTGATGCCTGCCTGACATCAGAGAACAACCACTCCCTGGGAACAGTCCACGCCCTCACTCATCCTGCACACAGAACCAAAACCGCCTGACTGTCTGCAATGCAGGGGTGTCCCACCTTTTGGCATCTCTGGGAAGAAGAAGAGTTATCTCAGGGCTCACATTAAATACATTGTGACATGTAATCGCAAAAAAATCTCATAATGTTTTAAGTAAATTTATGATGCTGTGCTGGGCCACATTCATAGCCCTCCTGAGCCTCATGCAGCCCGCGGGCACATGAACTTCCTCTGTCTTCATGAGCACAGCTCTGTCCTTCTAGGGGTCTCCTGCCCAAGCAATCTGATCTCTCGTTACAGACACTTTCCAAAAGACTCATTAATTCCCCAATGGAAAACATCAACAATCAGTACACACCTTGAATTCCCCATCCCGCTGTTCCGGCTGGACCATGGTTGCAGGAGGAAACACAGTTTTCCTCGATCTTCTCAAGGCCCCAGGCTGGGCCCGGAACTTAAACTGGCAGAGTTCAATTAGCAGGAGAAGAGCATGCACATTGATTAACTACATTTGACTAGACGTGGGAAACTGTATAAGGCAGCAAAGACACAGAGAAATACCTGAATGCTTCTCTGAGAAGTTTGACCGAGAGTGGAGAGTGGTGGGAAATGTATAATAGGTTGGGGAGTACAAGGCAAGTATAATAAACTGGGGGAAACTGAGCCAGGCCTGTTGGTTAGGATTCTTCTTAGGGTCCCTTTGTCTTTCTTCACAGATAAGGGTGCTCCTTTCCGCCAGGGGGAGGGAGGGCACTTCCCACAGGAGGGTTTTGTGACCTGTGTTCGGGGATAAAGGTGGGGAGAAAGCCCCAGTGCCCTTCCTGCTTCTGCCATTTTCTCCAACTCCCCTGGCTTAAAATATTCAGCACATCCAGGGTCCCCTGTAGTCCTTACTCAAGCTTCTGCATTTCAAGTCCCATCTAAAGTCAAACTTCCACTTCATAAATTTTGACTCGACCAACTCTGCTCGGAGCAAGCTTTGCCAGCGTGTGTTTCTCCCAACTGAAATAAGTAATTAAACTCAGCCTTGTTTTACCACAGATTCTATTGATGGTACTTTGGGAGCCATTTTTTGGCATCCAAAAGGGGGTACTTAAATCTGGCTTGACCTTGCTAGACTTGCCCCCCGAGATTATCTCCCCACCTTTTTTAAAAAATGAACTGCCTGCCACCTAGGTTTCCCTTTTTGAAATTTCCTTTCTTTCTAGAACATGGAAAATCTGTTTTATTACTTTGTCATAGAAGAGAGTGACAACACAGGTATGTTAGTAGGTTAGTGTAACTAGCAATTATTCAGCACGCCCTAAGTGCTAGGGACTATGCATTTGGCTATAAAGTTTTTCTCTGCCACCCATACCGCGCTGTGCACTTCCGAAGCCTCCAGGCCTTGGCATCGCAGATGGAAGACATCTTCTTTTCATGGCGGGGTTGGGGAGTGCAATAAAGGGCACAGATGAGAGTAAGGTTTCTAACCTGACTGGCTTTAAAATGCAATGGTCTCAGATCACATGGATGGGCCCAATGTAATCATAAAGGTTCTTAAAAGAAGAGAGACACAGAAGAGTTAGAATCAGAGAGATGCATTGTAAGAAAGAGTCAGCCAGCCCTGACTGGCTCTGAAGATGGACAGTGGCAAGGAGCCACACGGTCCATAAATCCCAGCCCTTGGGTTTGTCCCTGGCATCTACTTTCGAAACCACTGATAGCTTAGCCTGCATTTCTCCACTTGCATGGAATCAGCCCATATCCCCATTCTCAGAGGTCTGCTGGCTCGGCCTTTTCCCCAGTTTCCAGTTCTTTGGTCACTGCTGGTGCCCATGTCCTGTTTCCTCTGTAAGTGCTGGTTTCTGTTCATGGGCACGTGAGGTAAAGACTATGCCCAACAGGAATCTTAGACGCCCAAAGGCTTAGGTGCTATTTGGCTCCCGGAAACCCAAAGGCCTCGGCCTAGGCTAAAGGAAATGGGATCTTTTATAACCAAGGAGTGGAATGTGTCACCTCCCAGCATACCCGCTTAATTTATGTGTAAGAACTACAGTCCCAGAAGCTGCAGATAGCTAGAAAGCTGGCAAAATTTTACTAAAAATAACCTAGAATTACAATGGCTATTTTGAGCAGCATTCCAATTAGACAAGCTCATTCATTTAAGAGGCACAATCAAAGCACGGACTCCAAAATTGAACAAACAGAATGGAACAGCTTTTTAATTGGCATGAAGATGCTTACAAAAGGCTTCAAGGTTCCAAAATAGCTTTCCTAAAAGACTCATTACAGAAGATTCGTGAAAAATTGCAGACACCAGAGGTACCAAGAACAAAAGACCGTGACTGACATGACCCCTACTGCTCCCCCGCCCCCATCTCCTTCCAACTGCCTTTTCACTCCAACAAACAACTGGACGGTTACCTTTCAAAGTAAACCTACCCAAGGTTACAGACAAACCTCCTCAGGTGAACAGTTTCTTAAATCCAGGAAGGATCCTCAAAAGTTTTTGTAAATGGGTTTCCCTGAGCCCAGTGAGAGAAGGGAATAAAACTTCACACTGTCCCTCCCTTTCCAAATCCAAACTGGTTATTGAGTCTTTCTCTTCTAGGGAGATCTGTGCCTTTTTGCTTGTCTCTTTTGATATCCAGAGCTTGCCTTGGCCCTCTGCCTGCCTCGGACCCGCAGGCTGCCCAGGCTCCCTTTCAGCTATCTTTAGGAGTCACTCAGGATCTGGGAAGGCAGTAAACTTTGCGCTTTCTTGGGTTTATGGGGTTGTTTCATACTGCCAGGAATATTTACTGTTTGCCCCAGCTGAAACCTGGGAAGATATTTGATTTAATAACCTTGTGATCAGAAATTGGGCTAAATTGGAAGCTGATATTCAAAGCCCAGTAATATTTTTGTTGCCTTTCCTGTAAGTTAAATGTACTGAGACTGAAGAAAATAGTCCGATGTAAGTGGATGGGTATTTCAGTCCTTTAATATAATTTAGGCAGAAACCCAATGTTTTGAGGCATTGAAAACACCTGTCTGTTTTCTATAAATGTAGTCTTTACAAGACCAGAAGTCTGGCTGCTGGTCCAGTGTGTTTTCTGTTACACCGGTGATTTGCACATTCTTTGGCTTATCATATTCTTTGAGAATCTGATGAGTGCTGTAGGCTGTCTTCCAGAAAAGTATGCTATGTGCTTCCTAAGTGTTAAGTATAATTTAAGTCCTGGCTGGGGTGGCTCGGTTGGTTGGAGCAGCATCCTGTGACCGAAGGGTTGTGGGTTCGATTCCCGGTCGGGGAACACACCTAGGCCGTGGGTTGATCTCCTGTCCGGGTGTGTACAGGAGACAACCAGTTGATGCTTCTCTCTCGCAATCAATGTTTCTCTCTCTCCCCTCTTCTCTAAAAGCAGTGAGAAAATGTCCTCAAATGAGAATTAAAAAATTAAATATAATTTAATACACATTCCAAACTTCATCCACGAACAAGGGCCTCCTGGAAAGAGGTTTGCACAGTCTAGGTCAGGACCAGTATCATGTTGTTACATGTATAACAACATCTTCTCCCTATTCTTCTGCTATAAATGTTGGTTGATAATTTTATTTTTTCTAACAAGATGAAATTGAAAGCTGCTGTGTGTTATAATTTTACTTGTTTCTCTAATATCACTAGTAATTCCTTGCTAATCGGATAACCGTTTTAAAATGTTGAAAGAATATTTCTCAATTTTTTTGTGCTATTCACAGTGAAGTATATTTGTATGAAACACCCCAACCAGGGACCCGGCCTGCAACCCAGGCATATGCCCTGACTTGGAATTGAACCAGTGACCCTTCGCTTTGGGGGAAGACGCCCAGCCCACTGAGCCACACAGCTCAGGGCCACCACATCTTACTTTTAAGTTTAACCTGCATTGTGAACATTTTCCATCACTTTCTTAAGTCTAGACAATCAACAAAATCTGATAATGATCAAACTATAATCTGATTTGCAATGTTTGCTGATTTATGCAGCGCAAACACTCCCACCAGGGCGCAGACTTCCGAGCACCAAGAGGCTGTTACTGAGTGCAAAGCTGGGACGGTCTGCAGGAGCACGCATCAGTAGTATTTAGCTACCACCACACAACTCGCTTCAAGGACACAGATAATCATAGGACAAAGTTGTTACAACTGGAGAAGTTTTATATATTTATTAGCATTTTTAAAAATACATTAATACATTACATTAATTATTAATGTACTAATTATTAATTAATGTACTAATGTATTAATTAATTGCATTAATGTATTAATACATTAAATACATTAATTTATTTAATAAGTTAATATAATTTAATGTTTAATGATGGCTGCCTTTAACAACTTGGTTACAAGTCCCTGACAATTTGGCAGTGGGTTCTCCAGTGCCAGGTGTGAGCCGGCTCCAGCTCGCCGCCCGCGAGGAGCCGCTGCGCCCCGCCGTTTTGCCTCCTATCCACTCGGCTTGTTGGGACCTGCTCAGCTGGCTTAAGCCTGGGACCCTCTCCTGAAATTCTCAAGCCTACTTTCCTCTTTGTCTTCACCAAAATTACCCAGTAAAAGGAGGGGCCAGATTGCAGGGTCACTTCTCTCCACCTGTGATGTCGGGGTGACTAAATTCTGTTTTTCCATCGCTCCTCCCTCTTTCTGCTGGTCCCACTAGGCACTTTGTGCTTGAGTTTCCCTGAGTTTCTGACAGGCATGGTGTGCTTTATCCACAGGCCTGCTATCCAGGGCTGGGCTGGCAATGCTGCTCAGAGGCCTAAATTTTATATAATGAGGGAGGGTATTTTAAGAAAAAACAACACAAAATACAAGTTCAAATAAGGTACAGGGCTTTGGGCATTTCTGTCCCTGGAGTCAGCTGGTTTCATGATAAATCCTCCATTTATAAAATCCGGGCTGTTGGTTGGCCATGGGGAGTCCATCTAAGCAGATAAACTCTTCTTTGGGTTCATGCCAAATGCATCTTCCTGGGGCTCACAGTTATTTCTCGAAATAGAGGATAGTTGGAGATAGAGGCATGCATGTGTACATGTGAATGTATGTGTACATTCATATGGGTGTGATGGGGAACACCCAGAGGGGCACTAGGGTGCTGCTTGGTGGAGCCAGGGCCAGGCTAACTTCACATTTACCTGGACTCCTGTTAATTTGTTGTGTGACCCAGAGCAAGTTATTTTACATTGGGAAGCCTCAGTTTTCTCATTTGTAAAATGTCTCACACTGAATCCCTGTTTTAAAGTATCCATCGGTGTGATTTATTTTGAAGGTATATGTGTGGGGGGAAGTAAATAGCACAATATAATGAATGTAGGGTCTGTTCACGATTATCACAATGAGAGCTGGTACGGAGGTAAGCAAACCACCTGTTCTATTTCAGTTGTTGTGGGAGAGACTGGCCTGCCAGGGAAAAAGAGGAACAGCTAAATAAGAGATTGAGCCTTTCTTTCTTTCTTTCTTTCTTTCTTTCTTTCTTTCTTTCTTTCTTTCTTTCTTTCTTTCTTTCTTTTTCTAAGTATATTTTACTGATTATGCTACTACAGTTGTCCCAATTTTTTAATCCCCTTTATCACCCTCCTCCCTGTACCCCACCACCTTCCAGCATCCCCCACCCCTTAGTTCATGTCCATGAGTCGTACATGTCAGTTCTTTGGCTTCTCCATTTCCTACACTATTCTTAACCTCCCCCTGTCTATTTTGTGCCTACCAATTATGCTTCTTATTCCCTGTAACTTTTCCCTCATTCTCCCCCTTCCCCTACCACTGATAACCCTCCATGTGATCTCCATTTCTGTGATTCTGTTGCTGTTCTAGTTGTTTGCTTAGTTTTTGTTTTTGTTTGTTAGGTTCAGTTGTTGATAGTTGTGAGTTTGTTGTCATTTTGCTGTTCATAATTTTTTATCTTCTTCTATTTCTTAGATAAGTCCCTTTAACTTTTCATATAATAAGGGCTTAGTGATGATGAACTCCTTCAACTTGACCTTATCTGGAAAGCACTTTATCTGACCTTCCATTCTAAATGATAGTTTTGCTGGATAGAGTAATCTTGGATGGAGGTCCTTGCCTTTCATGACTTCAAATACTTCTCTCCAGCCCCTTCTTGCCTGTAAGGTTTCTTTTGAAAAATCAGTTGACAGTCTTATGGGAACTCCTTTGTAGGCAACTCTCTCCTTTTCTCTTGCTGCTTTTAAGATTCTCTCCTTATCTTTAATCTTGGATAATGGAATTATGATGTGCCTTGGTGTGTTCCTCCTTGGGTCCCACTTCTTTGGGACTCCCTCGGCTTCCTAGACTTCCTGGAAGTCTATTTCCTTTACCAGATTGGGGAAGTTCTCCTTCGTTATTTGTTCAAATAAGTTTTCAATTTCTTACTCTTCCTCTTCTCCTGGCACCCCTAATTCAGATGTTGGAATGTTTCAAATTGTCCCAGAGGTTCCTCAGCCTCTCTTCATTTTTTTAAATTTTTGTTACTTAATTCTGTTCCAGTTTCCTTTTCTTTCAAGTCATTGATTTGAGTCCCAGTTTCCTCCCTTCACTGTTGGTTCTCTGTATATTTTCCTTTACTTGACTTGTATAGCCTTCATTTCATCATTGATTTTGCAGCCATACTCAGCCATTTCTGTGAGCATCCTGATTACTAGTGTTTTGAACTCTGCATCAGATAGGTTGTCTCACTTGGTTCTTTTCCTGGGGTTTTGATCTGTTCTTTCATTTGGACCATATTTCTTTGTGTGGGTGTACCTATTACATTGTAAGGGGAAGAACCTTAGGTATTCCTCAGAGTGGGGCAACCCTCTTTGCTATATTGTGGCGCTGTAAGTGGGGGAGGAGTCCAAAAGGAAACGATGCCACTTCCTTAGCTCTTGCCCCACTTTCTGTCACTTCCCTTGCTTCCCACAAGCAGATTGTGCCCTTTCAGGAGCTGATTTACAGGTGGGTGGGTTTGTGTACATTCTAGGACCCCATGGGTCTCTCCAACAGACTCTCCCATGAGGCTGGGAGTTTCTTTCACCACCACAACCCCCACAAATTTTTACAGCCAGAGGTTCTGAGTCTTTAGTTTTCCTGCACTGAGACTCTGGGTTCTGCAGTCTGTCTCTCTCCCCAGTTGTTCTTCCTGGCTTATCCACGAGAACGTGGGACCGCCCGCTCCACCAGCCACTGCCTGGTCCACTCGGTCCTCCAGCTGCCACTTTGCCTCATGTCCTCTCCACCCCAGCTGCCCATCTCTGCCCTCCTACCAGTCTGGACGAATGTTTCTTCTTTAACTCCTTGGCTGTCGGATGTCCATGCAGTTTCAATTTCTGGCTGTTCTGGTTGTTTTTTGTTTTAAAATTGGTTGTTATCCTTCTTATTCTTCTGGTTGTGTGAGGAAGAGAAGCATTTCTACCTATGCCTCCATCTTGGCCAGAACTCAAGATTGAGCCTTTCTTAAGAAACTTATAGTTAAACTCAAGAGAGCCCCTCCAGTTAATTTCTAATGGCAGCTCTCCATCTGAGTCCCTAGCAGCAGTAGGGTTGTGATGTTAACTTACTTTTCTAAAGGAAAGGGGGTGTGTCCTTCTCAGGAGAAGAAACATCTGGGGTCATCCCTAGATTATAGTCTACCTCCCCCCTGCCCAGCATCTCTCTCCAACCCCAAATCTACATTTTAGAAAATTCTCTTTGATGTATTAAATAAGGATGTCACAGATTTCCCAACCTCACCCTCACTGGCTGCTACTTCTCATCCCACCTCCTGATCTTACTTTCTATCAGAGTTCTCTAAGGTCTTCAGTCACTGGCACATTCCCAGCTGGCCCTCACTTGCACACTGGAGCCCCACCCGCACCTTCAGTAATGACCCTGGGCCTCACCGCAGGCAGGCTTCAACAGTGTGGGGGCACGAGGGTGAGACCAATCCAGACTCCACCACTTACCCAACACACCACCTCGACTGGTCATTAATTTAATCGGGTACTTAATTCATGTTTATTGTGAAGATTAAATCAGTTAATGTGCATGAAGGACTTAGTACAGTCCTGCCAGGCAGTAGAGAATCAGTAGATGGGAGATATTATTATTATAATATGTTTATATTATCATGTTTCATATATTCTGTGCACGCTCCAAAGGCAGGGTTTGCAAGCAATGCAAGTACTTTTAGTCCAACTACACAGCTGACAAAATTTACTGAAATGTTAAGATTTTTGCTAAAGCCAATTGCTTTGCATTGTGTAAAAATTCCTTTCCTATTTCCCTTCAACAATAATTTTTTAAATTCATATATACACATTACTATGACATTTTAGAATTGAACGTATCCTTGGTTATCACTAAGCAGTAAATGAGATGTTGACAAAGACTCTGTCCTTGACCAAACTTTAGTGATTCGCCTCTGAACCCTCTCAACTAGGCCTGGACCTTGGCCCCATTCTTGCTGGGCCTCCATAGTCCAGTTGTAGCAAGCATCCTGCTAAATCAGCTTAGACAAAATTCCTCCTCACATCAATATCTGATTCTACTTGATAGCTAATTAAATTCCATACGTCCCACTCTTGATATCTGATTACCCTGGCCTGCCCTGGGCAAGAATCTTGTTACTCAGATTAGCAAGAAAACCCCCTACAGTTAATGTCTGTCTCCTTTTAGTAATTGTTGATTCACTGACCTCCCCCCAGCTCTGCTCCTCAGCTGTAAATCCCCAGCTATCTTCACTGTACATGGAGGTGAACCTGACCTCTCGTCTGCTGTGAAGTCTTGACACCTATCAGGATAGTCTCAGATAAAGTCTTCCTTGCCATTTAACAAGTGTCTGCATAATTTTTTCTTTTATAATATATCCTACCTCACTGAAGAAAGTGAAGGTGGAATTGATTATTCTGAAGGTAGACAAGATTATTTTAAAATGTAAAATTCAAGCAAGGATTGGCTTTCCAAAATAGTCAGTAGGATTCAGTTGAATTCACGCAGGCATCTGCTTTGCAAAGGAAATATTCCGTTTTAAAATTAAGCATCCTGCCCTGGCTGATGTGGCTCAGTGGCCTGAGTGCTGGCCTGCAGACTGAAAGGTCGCTATTTCAGGTCCCAGCCAGGGCACATGCCTGGGTTGCAGATGTGGTCCCCAGCTGGGGGCATGTGAGAGGCAACAGATGGATATTTCTCTCTCACATTGATGTCTCTCTCCTTCTGTTTCTCCCTCCTCCCCCCTCTCTCTAAAAACAAATAAATAAAATCTTTTTTAAAAATTAAATATCTTGCCTTGCCTGATGTGGCTCAGTTGGTTGGAGTGGTATCCTGCCTGGTCACAGCGCAGGGGTGCGTGAGGGAGACGATCAGTCAGTGTTTCTCTCTCACATCAATTTCCCTCTCTCTCTCCCCCCCTCACTCCCCCCACCCTCCCTTTCTCTCTCTCAAATCAATACACATATTTAAAAGATACATTGTTTAAATATATATAAATTTGGCTGGTTTATCATTCTGGGGAGCAGTATCATCTATGATCCTCTATGCACATGTATTAAATTGGGTTTTCTCCTGCTGATCTGGTCTTTATGTCAATATTATTACCGTCCAGCCATAAGAACTCAGGCAGGATAGAGGGGGGAACTCGCTCCCTCCCCAACACCTGTGTCAGGCATGTCTGTGTCAGAAGACTGGCTAAGAGAGCAGTGTTCAAGTCATAGCTTTTGTTTCGACTGTATTGGATATATTACAATTTGTATAACTACTTATCAGTTCATGTGTCACCTTCTTTGTTTCCAGTTTTTAGCAAATGTAGATCAAGGTAAGCAAAATAATGCTCTGCTCCAGAGATAGTTGGGTCTTAACCCCCAGAAGTTGTGAATATGTTCATGGCAAAGGATTTTTGCAGATGTGATTAAATTAAGAATTTTTGTGTATAAAAAGAGGTTATTTTTATTATCTGGATTGACCCAATACAGTCAAAATTGTCCTTCTAAGGCAAAGAGGCAAGCAGGGGAGTTAGAGATGTAGCCACTGAAGTAGAGGAGAGAGACAGAGACAGAGAGGGGTGGAGAGGGAGGGAGAGACAGGTTTGAAGATGCTTCACTGCAACTTCGAAGATGGAGTGGATGAGCAAAGTTGTCCTCTTAGTGAGGGTAGGCAAGGAAATGATTCCCACTTAGCGCCTCCAGAATGAACAAAGCCCTTTAGATACTCAGATTTTAGCCCAGTGGGAGTGATCTTGGACTCCTGATCTCAGAACTATAATATAACCATATAAGTTCGTGTTCTTTTAAGCCACTAAGTTTGTGGTAATTTCCTACAGTGGTGATAGAAAGCTAATTCAGCTGTTGTAAACATTCATGACAGGTCTTTGTGTGGATATATATTTTTATTTCTCTTGGTCAAATTCCAAGGAGTGAAGAGCCAGGCCCCAAGATATGTGCAAGTTTGACTTTATAAGAAACTGCCAAACTGTTTTCAAAAGTGGCTGAACCATCTTGCATTACCACCAACAATGTATGAAAGTTCTAGTTCTATATTTTTGTCAGTACTTAATAAAAGTCAGCCTTTCTCTAATTTGTTACAACTAATGATGATCATCTTTTCATGTGCTATTTCCCAACCACATTTTTTCTTCAGTGAAATGTCCAAATATTGTGCTCATTGTTAAGCACTATTATTGAGAGATATTCACACATCATACAATTCGCCTCATTTAAAATGTTCATCTTAATGGTTTTTAGTATATTCACAGATACTTGTAATCATTACCACGATCAATATTAGAACATTTTTATCACTTCAAATAGAAATCTCATGCCTGCTTTTACTTCTTGTTTTCCATCCCTACCACCACCCCTAACCTTAATCTACTTTCTGTTGCTATAGATTACCTATCCTTGGCATTCATGCCAATGTGGTCTTTTGTGACTGGCTTCTTTCACTTAACATGTTTTCAGGGTTTATCCATGTTGAAGCATGTATTGGTACTTTGTTACTTTCTGTAGCTCAATAATGTTCCACTGCATGGATGTACCATATTTTGTGTATGCATAAATTGGGTAAACAAATGGGTATTTTTGTGTTATTATGAATAAAGCTGCTATAGATATCTATGCAGTTTATGTGGACACATGTTTGCATTTCTCCAATTTACATGCACAGAGCAGAGTTGCTGGGCCGTGGGGTAACCCTGTTTAGTTGTTGGGACAACTGTCAGACTGTTTTCCAAGCTGGCTGAGCCCTTTTCCTTTCCCACCAGCAATGTCTGAGGATTCTTTTTTTTTTCCTTTTTTTTTTAAAGATTTTATTTATTTATTTTTAGAGAGGGAAGGGAGGGAGATAGAGAGAGAGAGACAGAGAAACTTCAATGTGTGGTTGCTGGGGGTTATGGCCTGCAACCCAGGCATGTACCCTGGCTGGGAATCGAACCTGGGACACTTTGGTTCCCAGCCCGTGCTCAATCCACTGAGCTTCGCCAGCCAGTTTTTTCCTTTTTCTTAATAAACAGTGAAAGAAGAAGTAAAGAAAGTAATCCCATTTACAATTGCATGGAAAAGAAATAAATGCCTGTGAATTGGAATAAACAAAGAAGTGAAAGACCTGTGCTCTCAAAATTGTAGGACATTGAAGAGAGAAAGTGAAATGAACACACACAAAAATGGAAGGATAAATCATTTCTATATAATAGGAAGATTAAATTGTTATAATTACAATACTTCCCAACCCTATTAGTTCAATTCAAACCTGATCAAACTACTTCTCAGTAGAAAAAAAAACTTAAATTTTTCTCCATTCCTATATGGAACCACAAATACCTTAAATAGTCAAATGTAATTCGAGAAGAAAAACCAGTGTTGGAGATATCACACTCGTGTTCTCAAACTATACCATAAAATATAATAATCAAACCAGAAAAGTATCAACACAAAACAGATGCCTAAATCAATGGAAGAGTGTAGAGAGCCCAGAATTAAACCCTCTTACATGCACAACTAAACTATGAGAGAGAAGTTAAAAATACTCACTGAAGAGGTGACAGATTTTTCAAAACCTGGTCTTGGAAAAACAAAATTTATACATGCAATAAAATTTGTCTATATTCTTACATCATATGCAAAACTGAATTTAAACTGATACGATATCTGCCTACTTCTTCCATATTTTCAACTGATACCAGCCCTGCTTCCCCCTTATCCACCTCTCCCTGCCTTCCCACTGAAGTCAGCACCTCATCGATCTCTGCCTCACAGATAATTCTGGACCACCCATCTCTCTTTGCCTTCCATCCCTGCCCATATTCCCTGCTTTCCAACTGATGGCAGGCATGGTAAAGTCTCCTTGGTTTTTTATTATTTTATTGATTATGCTATTACAGTTGTCCCATTCCCCCGCTTATACCCCTCTGCCCTGCACATCCCCTCCCACCCACATTCCCCACCTTTAGTTTATGTCCATGGGTCATACATATAAGTTCTTTGGCTTCTATATTTCCTATACTATTCTTAACCTCCTCCTGTCTATTTTCTACCTACCATTTATGCTACTTATTCCCTGTAGCATAACCTTTTCCCCCTCTCCCCTTACCACTCCCCCACTGATAACCCTCTATGTGATGTCCTTTCTCTGATTCTGTTCCTGTTCTACTTGTTTGCTTAGTTTTAGTTTTTGTTTCTTAGGTTTAGTTGCTAATAGTTGTGAGTTTGGTGTTATTTTATGTTTCATAGATTTTAGTCTTCTATTTCTTAGATAAATCCCTTTAACTTTTCATATAATAAGGGCTTGGTGATGATGAACTCCTTCAACTTGACCTTATCTGGAAAGCACTTTATCTGCCCTTCCATTCTAAATGATAGCTTTGCTGGATAGAGTAATCTTGGATGGAGGTCCTTGCCTTTCATGACTTCAAATACTTCTCTCCAGCCCCTTCTTGCCTGTAAGGTTTCTTTTGAAAAATTAGTTGACAGTCTTATGGGAACTCCTTTGTAGGCAACTCTCTCCTTTTCTCTTGCTGCTTTTAAGATTCTCTTCTTATCTTTAATCTTGGATAATGGAATTATGATGTGCCTTGGTGTGTTCCTCCTTGGGTCCCACTTCTTTGGGACTCTCTGAGCTTCCTGGACTTCCTGGAAGTCTATTTCCTTGACGAGACTGAGGAAGTTCTCCTTCATTATTTTTTCAAATAAGTTTTCAATTTCTTGCTCTTCCTCTTCTCCTTCTGGCACCCCTATGATTCAGATGTTGGAATGTTTCAAGTTGTCCTGGAGGTCCCTCAGCCTCTCCTCATTTTTTAAACTCTTGTTTCTTCATTCTGCTCTGGTTGCATGTTTCTTTCTTCCTTCTGGTCCACTCCATTGATTTGAGTTCCAGTTCCCTCCTTGTCACTGTTCATTCCCTGTATATTTTCCTTTATTTCACCTTTCATAGCCTTCATTTTTTCCTCTATTTTGCAGCCATACTCAACCAATTCTGTGAGCTTCCTGATTACCAGTGTTTTGAACTGTGCATCTGATAAGTTGGCTATCTCTTCCTTCCTTACTTGTATTTATTCCGGAGCTTTAATCTGTTCTTTCATTTGGGCCATATATTTTTGCCTCAGTGTGCCTGTTTTGTAGTAAGGGGCAGACTGAGGAGTCTTATATCACTGCATCCTTGCAGACACTTGTTACTTATTACTCTAGCCATCCAGTGTGTGTGAAATGCTCTCTCATTGTGGTTTTGATTTGCATTTCCCTAATGACTAAGCTCATTAAGCATTTTTTCATGTGTTTATTGATCATTTATATATCTTTTTGGAGAACTCTGTGTTCAGATATGTTGCCCATATCTTTCATTGGCTCATCTTTTTATTATTGAGTTAAGTGTGCTTTGTACTCTAGATATAATTCTCATATCACAAATGATTTGCAAATATTTTTCTCATTCTGTGTGTGGTATTTATACTTTCTTGATGATATTTTTGAAGCACAAAAGTTTTTAATTCTGATAAAGTTCAATTTATTTATTTATTCTTTTATTATTATACTTTGGGGTCATACCTAATAATCCATTGCCAAATCTTAGATCATGAAGATTTATCCTTATGTTGTCTTCTTAGAGTTTCATAGTTTTAGCTCTTACATTTAGGTCTTTGATTCATTTTGAGTTCATTTTTGTATATGATGTGAGGTAGATATCCAACTTCATTCTTTTGCATGTGCCTCTCCAGTTGTTCCAGCTCCATTTGTTGAAAACTATTCTTGGCATGCCTTTTGAAATCAGTTGACTTTAGATGTATAGGTTTATTTGTGAACTCTTAATTCTATTCCATTTGTCTATACTTCTGTCTTGTGCCAACACCACACTGTTTTCATTACCATTCTTTTGTTGTAAGTTTTGAATTGTGAGGCCTCCTATTTTGTTCTTTTCAAAATTATTTGTGTATTCTTTGGCCTTTGCAATTTCAGATGAATTTTAGAATCAGTGTGTCAGTTTCTGCAAAGAAGATAACTGGAGATCTGATAGGGATTGCACTGAATCTGAAGATCAATCTTAACAACGTTAAATTTTCTGATCCATAAACTTGAGATGTTTTACTCAGATTTTCTTTAATTTCAATAACAGTTTGTAGTTTTCAGAGTATATGTTTCACATTTCTTTTGTTGAATTTATTCCTAAGTATTTTGTTTTTATGCTATTGTAAGTGATATTGTTTTCTTAATTTTATTTTTTTATTTTTCATTACAAATGTATAAAATACAATTGATTTTTTAAAAATTGATACTTCATTCTGTAACTTTACTGAACTTGTTTATTTATTATAATAGTTTTTAGTGGATTCTTTAGTATTTTCTACATGGAAGACCATGTCACCTATAAATTGAGGTAGTTTTGCTTCTTCCTTTCCAATCTGAATGCCTTTTATTGAGTGCTTTTGTCATGAAATAATGTTGGATGTTGTCAAATACTGTTTCTGTACCTATTGAGATGATCATGTGATATTTATTTTCTATACTATTTATAATGTAATGATATATTACATTAATCAATTTTTGGAATATAGAACCAACCCTGCATTGCTGGGTTAAATTCCACTTTCCCATTATGTGTGTGGCTATCCATTTTTTCCAGCTCCATTCTGTTTCTATATTGCAAGATTTGATTTGCTAGCAAAAGTTGAGGATTTTTGTGTTCATATTCATAAAAGATATCAGTCTATAGTTTTCTTTCCTTCTGATGTTTGTCTGATTTTAGTATCAGGGTAATATTGGCCTCATAAAATGAATTGGGAAGTGTTCCCTTCTCTTTTACTTTTTGGAAGAGTTTGGGACAATTAGTATTAATTGTTCTAAAATGCTTGGTAATTCAGCCAAGAAGAATTAGTTTTTTCTTCTTTTCCAGTGTCCTAAGATGGGAGTTCAGGTTACTGATTTGATTTGAAA
Organism: Phyllostomus discolor; assembly: GCF_004126475.2. NCBI lineage: Eukaryota > Metazoa > Chordata > Mammalia > Chiroptera > Phyllostomidae > Phyllostomus > Phyllostomus discolor. Next base: position 49,751,553 of record NC_040910.2, on the reverse strand, counting down.
TTCTTGTTCTTCTTCTTTTGTTTTGTTTCAGTGTCTCAAAAATGGAATATTTACAATACTTTGGCATCCAGACTTAAGCTGTTTACGGCTGCTTCCTCAAGACAGGAGCTAACTGGCCCTGCACAAAATCTAAGAAAGTCTTGATAAGCAAATTTCTGTTTAGTAAGTAGGCCATTTGTTCAAGTGAATAGACTCTTTATCCGTAGGAATTTTTTAAAATAATTGGTGGAATTATTTTTTGTTTTATAGTTTAATTTTCCTGTGGAACAAAGAACTATGTCATGTTGACATAGGTGGTCTACAGACTAGCTAAGTCATGTGGACACAGATGGTTTCAGTTCTCACCTCCCTGAACCAATCCTTCTGAGACATTTCCTGCCTGAGTCACTGGTAACACCCACCACCTCCTACTCCTCTGGGGGGAAGCCCTGGGTGCTATTTTTACTTCCCCATTCTCGAATGCAATCTCTCGCCCTCAACTCCCATACTTGGCAATTGCTTCCCAAATGCTCTTTCAGCATCTTTTCTGTCTCCATTCTTTCTTTCACATAAAGTTTTATTTCTGAAATAAATAAGCCATTTCTCCCCAAAATGACTTCCAATAGTTCCACAATGTTTATATGGAGGTAAGGAGATGAGGGCAGGGAAGTAGGTTTACAGTTGTGAGTATGAAAAACACAGTTTGTTATTGTATTATTATTTATTAACTATTATATTATTTTCCATATGAACAGCTGTAAACCTACTTTTGTCCCACCCTGTACATTAAACTATCATGTGCACACCCTATCAAATAATTTTTATTTGTCAACTGTACCTCAGTTAACTTCTTGGAAGAAAGTTTTCCAGTGCTAAAAATAAAACCTGAACTTGATAGCACTGACTTCATGATCCTCCCTGAGCTGGTCCAACCTCTTAATTCACTTCACACCACATATATTGTATTCAATTTATTTAAACTAAAAATTAAAAAAATACAGTTTACCTGTTTCTCTCCATTATTTAATATAGGCATTCACAGCTAAAACTTTTAATCTAAAAACTGCTTTAGCTGCATCTCATAAATTTTGGTATGTTGTTTCTTTCTTTTCATTCACCTCTAAGTATTTTCTAAAATCCCTTTTGATGTCTTCTTTGATCCTTTGGTTATTTATGAATATGGTGTTTAATTTCCACATATTTGTGAGTTTCCCAATTTTTTCCGCTATTGACTTCTAATTTCATTCCACTGTAAATGGAAAACATGCTTTGCATCATTTATAGCCTTGTGATTTTATCGAGGTGTTTTTTGACCTATCATACTGTCTATCCTGGACAATATTCCATGTGCACTTAAGAAGAAAATATATTCTGTTATTGTTGAGTGCAATGTACTATAGGTATCTGTTAGGCCTACTTTTCTTTTTGTCTTTTGTCTCATTTTGTGTTTATTAATGAAAGCAGGGTATTGACATCTCCAACTATTGTTGTTTAGTTGTCTAGTTTTCATGTCTGACAGTTTCTGCTTCATGTATGTTGGTGATCTGTAATTAGTTGTATATATGTTTATAACTGTATTATCTTCCTGATTGACTGGCACTTTTATTATTAGAAAAGGTACCTCTCTGTCTTTAGTAGCACTTTTCATTTTAAAGTCTGTCTTGTCTGATAGTAGAATAGCCACCTCACCTTTCTTATGGTTGCTGTTTGCATGATATATACTTTCCCCATTATTTTACTTTCCATCTAATTCTATCTTTAATTGTCTACTTAAAAACTTTATTTTAATTTAATTTTTAAAATATTTTACATGTTGAGTTGTTTGTTTCTGAACATTGAGTCATGAGAATTTTGAATACAAATCCTTAATCAGACATTTGTTTTGCAAATATTTTTCCTGGTCTGGCTTGTCTTTTCACTTTCTTTTTTTTTCTATAACTGAGCATTATTTCTATTTTAAGCTCCCACTTGGCTGCAGTAACAATTGTCTTATTGATGGGGGTCCACCTCCTTCCTCAGGGCTGTGTCCGGACTCGGGAATTTCTGAAGGGCTGCAATGAAGGGAATTGGCAGACACCAGGTCTTTGCGTCACAGGTCCCACAATGATTCTAAGATGCTCCTTGTCCATTCCGGTGTTGGTTTTCAGTCTGGCCCCTCCAATCATGGTGACTGCCTGGCTTGGAGGCATCTGTGGCTCCCTTGCCCTGTGATGTGGCAGAAATCTCTGTCAGGTGGCCTTGCTGCCTCCCGTAAAACACGTTCGCTGATGAAGATCTTGAGTTTTCAGGTTAGCTGACTGGTGCAGAAAACCTCATAGAGAAAGAATACAGCAAGGACTCAGCACATAGTAAATGTTTGAAAAACATTTGGCATTTGTCACCGATATTCTCTCAATTATTTTCTTATGTGAGCAGGTTAATGCAGTCATTTTTTTCAGAGAACAAATACTTGAGTGCCTACTATGAGCAAAAGCACTGAGGATTAATGTCCCTGCCCTTACATTATATTAAAAGGTGTTTAGGAAACAAACAATAAACAGTTTAAAAAGAGAAAACCTAGACAGTTTCAGACAGGACAACAGCCATATTTAGGGTAACAACTTGTCTTTTTTTATTATTATATTTTATTGACTATGCTATTACAGTTGTCCTGATTTTTCCCCTTTGCTCCCCTGCACCCAGCACCCCCCACTCCCTCAGACAATCCCCACATCATCGTTCACGTTCCTGGGTCGTGTGTGTAAGTTCTTTAGCTGCTCCATTTCCTAGTCTGTACTTTACAGTCCCATTGCTTCCTGTAATTGCCTATTTGTACTTCTTAATCCCCTCATCTCTTCATTCATTCTCCCCCTCCCTTCTTCCATCTGGCAACCATCTGGTAGCTAACTTCTTTTCTGTTCCTGCTTTTAAGAGTCTCTCTTTATCTTTAACCTTTGCCCTTTTAATTATGTGTCTTGGAGAGGGCCTCTTTGCATCCATTGTAACTGAGATTCTCTGTGCTTCCTGGACTTGCATGCCTATTTCCTTCACCAAATTAGAGAAGTTTTCTTTCACTATTTTTTCAGATAGAGTTCCAAATTCTTGCTCTTTCTCTTCTCCTTCTGGCATCCCTATGATGTGGATGTTGGACTTCTTGAACTTGTCCCAGAGGCTTTTATATTACCCTCATTTTTTTGTTTCTTTTTTCTTCTTACTGTTCTGCATGGTTGTTTTTTGCTTCTTTATGTTCCATGTCATTGATCTGATGCTCAGCTTCATCTACTCTACTACTGGCTCCCTGTAAATTGTTCTTTATTTAAATTAGTGTATCCTTCATTTCTGACTGGGTCTTTTTTGTGTTGCTGAGGTCCTCACTGAGTTCCCTGAACATCCGTATAACCACTGTTTTGAATTTTGCTTCTGATAGATTGCTTATCTCTATTTCATTTAGCTTTTTTTCTGGAGTTTTGATCTGTCCTTTCATTTGGGTCATGTTTCTTTGTCTCCTTGTTTTAGCAGCTTCCCTGTGTCTGTTTCTATGTATTAGGTAGAGCTTCTTTAACTCTGTGTCTTGGTAGTGTGGCTCAATGTAGTAGGTGTCCTATAGGGTCCAGTGGCACAGCTTCCCCTATCACCCAAGCTGGGTACTCAAGGTACGCCCTTTGAGTGGGCTGAGTATACTCTCCTCTTGTAGTTGAGCCTTGGCTGCTGTTGGCAGATCAATGGGAGGGATTCATTCAGGCCAGTCAGCTGCAAGGATTGGCTGTGACCACTGACCACCAACCTCCACCCTCCATGGAGGATCAGCTGTGCAGGGGCAGGGTGCTGGTGCTCCAATGTGGTCTGTAGCTGTCCACTGGGTGCGCTTGCCCTGGGGTTTCCCGGGTGCTGCAGGCCAAGATCAGCCCTCACCTGTGTTTTGCCTGAGCTGTAAAGCAATCTGAGATGGCTACTACTTGTTCTGAGCTTGGAGGTTCCTAGGTGAAGCCAAGCTATGAATCTAACCTGGCTGCCTCTAGGGCTCACTGAAGTCAGCTGTTGCTTCTTTGATAGGATTTAGAGCCAAGACCAGCCATTCTTATAGAAAAGCAGTTTGGGTGGGCCCAATTAAGTACTTTGAAAATTACAGCCAAGCAACTGCATTGTAATTGTTTATGTTTGGGTGTTATCTCCTGCATATGCTTCCATCAAAAAAGAAAAAAAATGGAAAAACCAGAGAAGTTATTTCCACATAAGGCACAGGACAAAATTAAACACATTTACATATTGAAGATGAAAATGAGTATTTTTTTGGCTTTGTTTTGCTATTGTATGTCTATAGATTAAAGGGACTCAAGCACATTATCCATGACAGAAAATCACACTGTTGTACAAAATAAAATTGTTAATTCTGACTTTTATTCTTAAGAACTAGACCACCACACAATGCAATGCAGTGGTGAGCTAAGCAAATACATTTGAAAATGAAGTCACAGACATAATTTTTCTCTATATATTTTGTCTGTTTGAAGAAAATTATAAAGTCAGCAAGCAGTCATGGATGAAAGAACAAATAAAATAGGTGGCCTGGAGAGTTAAGATGAGGAATAACCCTGGCCAGGTGGCTCAGTTGATAGGAGCATCACCCGGTACACCATGAGTTTGCAGGTCCAATCCCTGGTAAGTGCTCTTGCACTTTCAGGAGGCAATCCATGTCTGTCTGTCTGTCTCTCTCTCTCTCTCTCTCTTCCTCCTCCTCCTCCCCCCTTCCCCTCTCTTTCAAATAATAAACATATCTTCAAGTGAGGATTTTTTTTAAAAGATGAGAAACAAAAACATCTGTTTAGAGTTAAAAACAGACAGTGGTTTATTTTGCAGCAAGAAGAGGGAACGGTGGTGGATGGGAACTGCCGGAGCAGGAGTTTCTCGTCCAGCCTGTCACAGCTCCTCCACTGCTGACGTCTACCTTTTTCACTTGGGCCCTTTTACAGGGGTCTTTTGAAGGACATCTTCAGCTAATGTGAGGAAGACCTTTCGATGTTTATATCTGCTTTTTCACTGGTCTCAAAAGATCTAATACTATGCTCCCTTGCGATCTGTTCTCTTTTTCCTTCAGGTACAACTCTTTGACCATCCATATCACACTTCTTTCCTAATACATTCTTTTCACATCTTCACTGGCATGCTCATCTATGTTTCTAAGCCAGCGGCTGATGTTTTCAAACGTTCACTATTGGTGAAGTCATATACTAGCATGATACCTGTTGTTCCTCAGTAGTAGGTTGTGATGGTATGAAATTGCTCCTGGACTGCCATATCCCATATCTGTAGATTGAACTTCTTCCCTCGTAATTTGACTGCTTTACTCTTAAAGTCTATTCCTATGGTGGAAATAAATGTGGTATTGAAGGCATCATCCCAATCACATAATCACCAGTCTTCCCCACTCCAGAGTCCTGGATCAGGAACAGCTGGGGACCCCAAGGGTAGGTAGGTCCCTCTCACTATGGCCAACTCTTCACTCAGGCATTCTCAGGCCACAGGACCTGGGAAACGTGGGGAAAAGGAGGACTCGAGAGGGTGTGGGCAACCTAGTAATGGCCTCATCCAGGAAGCACCAACTGTGGTGGTGTCCTGTGGCCCCAGAGCAGCAACCAGGTTCCACAGCCTCTCCTGGCCCTCAGGGCCCCCCTACCACCTCAGAGCTATTCCCAGTCCTACTTGGTGAGCAAACAAGCTTTGCCATGGCAGAAGCAATCCAGGCAAAAGTGAGGACAGTCTCTCCTGAGCAGAAACTGCACACTGGGACGCAGTGATGGCAGAGAAGGAGGACTCCAAGCCAGGGAGCTCAGATTCATAGCCACAGGAAACTGAGCCCTCCCTCCTCAGAGACACTTTTCTACTCGCTCTCTCACACTGGCATGCCTATTTCCTTTCTTCTCATTTTGGGATTTTCTTGTTGTTCTTTTTCTAGTTCCTTTAAATATAAAGTTAGATTTTTTTAAATATTGTTCTTGTTTCTTGAGATAGGCCTATAATGCTATGAATTTCCCTCTAAAGACTGCTTTTGCATGTCCAGTAGATTAACTCTAAATCTGGTAAATTACTTGCTACATTTCACTTAACTCTTTTTCTGGGGAGTTCCCTGTTCTTTCATTTGAGGCATGTTTCTTTGTCTCCCCATTTCAGCCACCTCTTTGTGATAATTTCTATATATTAGGTAGATCTGCTATGACTCCCAATCTTGGCAGGATGGCCTTATGTAGTAGGTGTCCTGTGAGATTCAGTGGCACCTGAGCTGGGTACTCCTTGAACACCTGAGCTGGGTACTCCAGGAGTGTCCCTTGTGTGGGTTATGTGGGCCCTCCTATTATAACTGAGTCTTGATTTCTGTTGGCCCACTGGTGCATGGGATTGACCCTCAGGTTGGCTGACTGTGAGGATCAACCCTGACCACAGTGTACAAGCTGTTGTGCAGATGCTAACCACATGAAGCAGAATTCGCCTCTGCAGAGTCTGGTGCCTACTGAGATCCCTCTTTGGATATGCCACTTGTGAAGCTAATTGGATCCTGCTCTCCTGTTGTCTAAAGCCATTTGAAGGCCCCTTGGGAGGGACTCTGGTACAGACAAATGTCAGACGCTGCCTGTGACTGGCCCTTGGCAACCTGTTGGGAGCTATAAAGCAGTCCAAAGTTTGTGGGTGCTTCTGCTAGGCCTGGGTATTGGTGGGATGGATTAAGCTGCACAACAAGACTGACTTTTTCCAACACTTGGCCTGGGCAGCAGCTCAGCAAAAGTCCCAAGGAACACTGAGATTTACCTCGTCTGCCTCTGCCTCTGCCTCTGCCTCTGCCTGCTGGCTGCCTGTTAGGCTCAGTCACTGAAAGAGCCATCAGAGGTGCTCCAGTTGCATGAGGTACATTCTCAGTGAGTCACTAGGTGGGGGCAAGTGGTATTCACCAGATTCTATACATACTTAAACTTGGTGCCAGCGCTGGGTCTTGAGGCTACTCAGCAAATACCAAGTCTAGCCACCACCTGCTTGGTGCTTGCATATCTTGGTGGTGGGGTAGGGCCTCAAGGAGTCGTAAGGGTGAAGCCAGCAGAGTTTATGAGACCAATATTTGGCTGTTTAAAGAGAGGGCTCTTCACCACTCAGGCATGCAAGGGAAAAATGTTCCCCATCCTAGTGCCACACAGCCGCCTGTCCCAGATTCTGCCAGGAGCCCAATAGCAGCAGGGTGGGGCCACTGGTAGTTAGGAGAGGAGATGGTGCTGGTCAGACCTTGGGGGAGGTAGGGAGAGTGACCTCCACCCCAGAGCCACATTGCTCAGTCACTGACACCCCTGAGTCTGCCCCAGACCTCCACACCCTGGCCCTGGCAGCTGACTCCTCGGCAGGGAGCACTCCACATGGTGGGACCATCTTGTCCATTGTCTTGATGTTGGAAGAGCAGAAGCTTTAAATTTTGATTAAATCTTAGTTATCAATTTATTTTTATGGTTTGTGCTTTTGGTACCTTACCTAAAGAGAGCTTTCTCTAACCCAGTGTCACAAAGATTTTCTTCTGTGCTTTCTTCTAGAGGTTTTACAGTTTTAGGTTTTACATTTAGGCCCATTCTAGATAATGTTTATATATGGTGTAAGCTATGAATAGAGGTGGGTTTTGTTTTTGTTGTTTGGTTTTTATTACATCAGGATATCTAATTCTACCACCATTTGTTGAAAAGATTATTCTCTCTCCATTAAATTACGTGGAAACTTTGTAGATCTTATTTTGTAGATTCCATTGGATTATTGACATAGATAATCATGTGTGTTGTCTGCCAGTAAACACAGTTTTACCTCTTTCTTTCCAATCAGGATGACACTTATTTCTTTTTCTTGTCTCTTGCACTGAATGGGACCTCCAGTATAATGTTGGATAGGAGTGATGAGAAAACCAGCCTTGCTTTGTTCCTGATTATAAGGGAAAATAATTCAATATTTTACCACTAAATATGATATTAGCTATAAGTTTGTAGATGCCTGTGATGGTTAATTTATGTATCAGCCTGAGTGTCTTAAGGCTGTACAGATGGCTGGTAAAACTTTTTCTCTGGCTATTTCTGTGAGAGTGTCCCAGAAGAGGTTAACAGTTGAATGGGTAGACTGAGTAAAGGTCACCCCTGCCAAGGGTGATGGGCATCATCCAACCTGTTGAGTGTCTGAATAGGACAAAAAGGCAGGCCTGCCTGCTTGACCCAAGACATCCATCCTCTGCCCCCAGACATTGACACCCCTGGTCATCGGGCATTTTGATTCAGACCAGGACCTCTACCATTGACCTCCCAATTTCCAGGTCTTTAGACTTGGACTAAACTACTCCACCTGTTTTCTGGGCTATCCAACTGCAGACAGCAGGCTGTCAGATTTCCCAGCGCCCATAACTGTGCGAGCCAATTCCTAAAAATTGTACAGTCTCCCACTGGTTCTCTTTCTCTTGGGAAGCCCTGACTAGTACGATACCCTTCATCAGATTGAGGATGTACTCTTCTCTTCCTAGTTTTCTGAGAGTTTTTATCTTGAATCAATATCAAATTTTGACAAATGCTTTATCATCTTCAGTTTTTATGGTTACAAAATAATCCTAATTGATGAACATATGTGTTGCTCATAAATTTGCTATTACAAACGAAGTTGTGATGAGTGGCACCACACTGACGCCTTTTTTATGTGTGTCTTCAAGACAAATTTCCAGGAGCAGGAGTATTGGAAAAGAATGTGTATTTATAAATTTCTATAATATATATTAGCAATTGCCTTCCATGGGGATCATAATAATGTACATTCCCACTACCAATGTGAGAATTTCTTGTTTCCTTTCAGAGTTGCTATCAAAGTATATTTTCATACTTCAGGGTTTTCCCAGCCTAAACTGGTAAAAAGTTCCCTTAAATTTTATCTCTTATTGTGAGTGACAAGGACTATCTTTCCATCTGTTTAAGATCCTTTTATGTTTACTTTCCTATTCCCATCTTTTGCTTCTTTCTTTGTGTATGTGTGTGTGATTTTTTCATTAATTTTTAGGAACTTTTTAATATATCTTTTTTTGGTCTATTTGTTATTTTTTGACTTTGCTTTTCGTGTGTGTGTAAAAGCTATCTGCCAGCTTATCTTTAAAAAGTCACATTCTTTCCATTATTTTTTCTGTGAACATTTGGGAATGTGGCCTAAGAGAAACACTGTAATTTTACCAATTTCTTTGCCAAATCATTTTGTGAAAAGTGGTGAACCTTACAATGATAGTGTGCTGACTCCTGCTAATTTCTTTCACAGAAAGTAGTCACTATAACTTAAGTATTTCTTCTTTCGCTCCTTACATCGTACTTTTAGGATTAAAGAGCAATTAAGGTCAAGGAACACCGGGCCACTTTTCGGTGCACATGGAGTTAAAATATACCCTTTGATTCACAGTCATCTTAAAATCATTAGCGGCCCAGTTTCTGATAAAATGCTCCACATTTCTGAAAGTATACTTGCCATTGGCATCACAGCCCTGCCACACGTGGTAGTAGAGAACCCCTAGGGTCTTACTTTACAGCCCAGACTCTCCAGCTTGCAGACTTCCAAGAGCCTAATTTCCTAGCTCTTACTTGGATAACAAAGTGCTGAGTCAGCAGGCACGAACTCAACCAGCTCTTTATTTAACTTGTATTACCATTGCCCTCAGTACAGGACACCATCTCACATGATGTTGCCGCATACAATAATAAAAGAAAGTTTTTATGATTAATATTTATGATATAATGTTATGACATAAATATCTTCCTTCCTCCTTTCTAACTTCTGTTTTCTATTGCTTTTTTTAAAACCCCCAACTCAACTCACCCCCGCTTTCCTTTGCTTTTTTGGGTCAGTATCTTGGTTCCTTTTTGTTTGCTTCTTCTTTAGAACATATAGGAAAATTTCTTCCTAGAGATAGTTTTGTTCATGTTTGTTCCATTCCTGAGAAGTTTTGTGTAATGAATCACAGAGTGTATTTTTAGAACATCCTAAACGTCCTGTTCCCTTTGCCTGCTCAAACTTGCCAGGGACACCATGACCTAGCACCTTACAAAATGCCTGCATTTAGTAGGGCCTAATAAAGTTGGTCAATTTGGATTGACCCTGCACTTTTCCTCCTCTGTCCCTCCAGCTGTTGATAGTATTGTTTGTCACAACCCACCACCAAGGCATGAAGTGCCCAAGATGTCAAGGTTTCCTGACTGAGTCCCCCAGAAGCCAGTACAGCCTATAAAAACCACCAGAGACCCCAATGCATTAAGATGTTGCTGGGAAAATGTTGGGCCAAACTTCCCACCAGACCCCACACCACAGATCCCAATCCAGCCACCCACAGAGCAGTTCCTTCTCCCGGACTCTCAGGCACACTTCCACAGGGGTCGGCCTACAGGACAGTAGGAGAAGCTGATACGTGGCAGAACTCAAAGTTGTCTGCCTTCTCTCTCCTGGTCCCATGTCTATGATTTGTTCTGTGTATTCCAGTTCTCTTTTGCCTTAGGAAAATTCTTCCTGCTAATAGGAGAAAAACTGCTGTGATGTGTCAAACAGGCTTAAAACTTAAGAGGGAAAACAACAATGACTTTGAAGTCAGATTTGGGTTTGAATGTCAAATCTTCCACTTACTAGCTCTAATCTCTAAGTTACTTGATTTCTCCACATCTCAATTTATTCATCAGTAAAAGGATGATAAAAATACCTTTTTTGAGGGGCTGTTTTGAGAATAAAACAAATATAAACAAAGTGCCTAGTACAGTGATGGTGCATAGTTGCTACAAAGAGAATAGTAGCTACTATTTTTATTAAAGAAACATCTGAGGAAACGTATGCTGGCATTTGTCACACTCGTGCCACTCATGCTGACAGGTCCTGCCACAATAGAAGACAAGATTGAGAGAGAGCATCCAGAAGAGTAAATGTAGTCATTAAAGGTACAGAGAAGATAGGGTGATTATTATTGACAGGAGGGGCCACATGAACGAAAAAATCTTCTTTGGGGAGAGAATAAGAGACCACGCTGTCCGGGGTGGAGCTTCCATGTCAGATGAATGCAGAGTAACTTGGTTCAGTTGGAGAAGTATAGGGAGTGCAACAGTTTATTGTCTCTTCGCTGAGCTACTCTTCTTGACTTATGGTTTGGACCATTAGATCACCATTAAGGGGTTTAAAGAACTTGAAATTTTTATTTGGCTCAGCCCGACTCAGGAGACAATGTTGGAATTGCATCTCCCAGCAGCCATTCTGGTGGTGTGAGCCTGGACTTTGCACACAGCCTTTCCTATCAACAATGGGGCAATGTTAACTGCTTCATAGGCACATCACAGGAATCAGAAAAGAAGATGCATGTAAGGGCGTGGAGCCATAGCCTCGGGACCTCAGGTGCAGACCAGGTGCCAACCCTCAGTGTCTCACCCATGACACAATTTCCACTGCTACACTATTCTCTCCTTGGAGTAGTGCAAGCCTGTGAAGAAAATTTCACCATCTTTGGCTAATGAGGCCAGATTTTGCAAATCTTATTATTGGTCTTATCCCCTGTAGGAATTCCTGCGGTTGTGTCATAAGAATGAGTTTCATTCAGATTGTGAAATCTTTGTCTTTCACCTTTGGCTAAAGTAGAATGGTCTCAGCTCAGCAATTAATGGATTTCTAAACCTGAAAAAGACTAGAGATATTAGAACTCTGTCAATGGAAGAAGTCCGAGAAGTGACTTAGGTCTGGGTACTTCCCTTAATCTCACTTCTTAGGCAAGGTTCCAGCTTAGGTCCGGAAGCCTGTGATAAGAAAGTAAAGAACTTGAGCCGTGATGAAATAGGGAGGTCCCCACACTGTGACTCCAGTGCAGGCTTTCTGAATTGTCTTTTTAGAGCCCAAATTGGCTGAAAAATCAATCATTATGAGTAACTGATTTGTGAGAATGGGAGTTGCCAATGTTATTCAATGGAGAAACAACAGCCTTTTCAACAAATAATGCTGGAACAATTTGACTTTGTAAAATAAGCAGTTACTACCACCACGCCTTAACAACAACAAACACATCTGTCCATAGCTTGCACCATATAAAATAAGTGACTAAAAGTGGGCTAAACATACCACAGCAAACAACAATGCACACACATGTGCACAAACACACATGTATGTATGTGTGCTCCTGTATACAAATGATAATTTACAGTTTGTTGTTAGTCAGAGAGATTGAGCTTTGAGTATATGAAAGGGATGTTACGTTGTATTCTAGAAAGTGCACCTGGCTGTCATATTATTAACAGAATAATGGGTAGCTGGGGCGAGCAAAGAGACCAGGGGAATACTATTACAATAATCCAGGTAAGAGCTGAGGGCAGTAGCATTAAAAAGAGTAAAAAGTGGTCAGATTCAGGATATGTTTTGAAGCAGAGCTGTAGGATTTCTTGACCAATTGACTTTGCCTTGTGAAAAAAAGAAAGAATTCAACGACAGATTCTAAGTTTTCCTTCCTGAGCAACTGGAAGAAAGAAGTTGCCACATACTGGTTAAAGAAAACTGAGGAATTAGTAGGTTTTGTGATCAATAGCCATGTTTCTAACATGTGAGACTGCTGCCAGAGTCAGCAGCCTCGCCCAGGCTTGGTGCCAGGAAACGCTGTGACTTGTTCAGTGGCGTGGAGGCCGGGGCTACGGAAAGTCACATGCAAGCATGTACATGGACGCGGAGAAAACCCACCCAGCCATGCACCCATTTTTTGGTTCATCTCTTCTCCTTTTTTTTTACATCTCAAGTCTTCAGGTTCCTGGCCAGCTAAGAGCCTGAGGCCCACTCGGCTTTCCTCTAGGTTGTCCCCTGTCTCTGGGACAACCAGGGTCTCAGTGAGATAGAATATTTACCACATGGAGCACAGCCCCTGGAACTTGACAAGATGTTCAATAAACATGGTTAGCCCCCATGAGGCAAACGCTGACTAGCTATTTGGTCCCTTCCCCTTGACTTGCTTGGAGAGATCTCGACAAGGACTGGGCATGTCTCTTCAGAAAGCTCCCAGCCCCCGGATTGAAGGGTGCAATAGCAGGAGGGAGACCACATACTGACGTGCAGTCACGCTGCTAGATAAAGACTGGTATGACCAGGGAAGATAACTAACTCAAACAGAGAATTTCCAAGTCCAGGAATCTCTAAGATTTTGCATGTGAAATCAGTTTTCTGAAAGAATTTAGTGGTAAGTTAGTGGGTTAGTTACTCTTAGCCCCAAATCTCATTGGACATGACTCTAAAATAAACCTATTATGTGGAGAAACTGTATTACTTTGTAAAAAACAACAATGAAACACAACGGAAATAGAAATCGAAGAGCTGATTATTCATTATCTTTTGCCTTACCACAGAAAGGCCAGAGGGAGGAAAGGATTCTTTCAAAATATAACCTTCCCAAGTTCTTTCAAAACATGGTTTCCTAAATGTTCAATTTATAAATAACTATTGGAGTGTCACCTATCAGGTAAACTATGTGTATTTGTTATCTATTGCTACATAACGAAATAGCCCCAGATTTAGCAACTTCAAACAATGAACACTATTTCACAGTTTTTATGGGCCGAGGATTTGGGAGTGTCTTGCTCAGTCTTGTGAGGCAGCATTCAGGCTCTTGGTGGGGCTGCACCCTCGGATGCCCGCCTGGGTTGTGTGGAGTGGCTTCTGAGCCTGCCCTGTGGTTGCTGATGTGAGGTGTTAGCTCTTCCCTGTGTGGGCCTCTCCATGGAGTTGGCCACAAAACAGCTTCCCCTGGAGCAAGTGATCCAAGAGAAGCAGATGGCACAAGAGAACAACCAAAATGGAAGTCACGGTCCCGTTACAGCCTACTTTTGGAAGTGACATGCCATCACTTCTGCTGTATGGTACAGTGTGGGGAGAAGCTGCCCAAGCATGCCAATACCAGGAAAGGAGGACCTTTGGGACCAACTTGCTGGCTGGTTACTGCACTATTCCAGTTGTTTTGCACACAGGTGGTCTTCAGCCCGTAGTTCCCTGTCTAGAACCCTGGGATGATGCATAAAGACCTGAAGTATAATGAACTTAGTTGGTGTCCCTGGTGTGGAGTACCCTCAGTGGGGAAGCTCCCCACTGCACACACACTGCGTCACTAGTCACGCAGACATGTGAGGCTTTTAGTGCAAATTCATTTATTCTATTAGAAGTCCCAGGCATGTACCTTCTCATGGAAAATGTATGGTGCTGTGTTTGTATGTGAAGCAAACTCAAAATGAAGCACATAGTTCATAAAGTATTCAGGAGACAGAATGATGGAAACGTGGATACACAGAACACTAACCAGTAAGAACCAGTTCTAGGCCCGTGTGTGCCGCTGACTAGAACTACGACCTCAGGCAAGTCCCTCAACCTCTCTGGGCTTATTACGTCAGCTAAAGATTGAGTGTCTTGTATTAGGTGATTTCTAATAATACTACTACTTCCAAAGATGGTTATTTAGAGGTATTCTAACTATGGAGAATTCCCAATGAGATGCATTTCAGAGTGCAGTTTTCTAGACATTAGCATTTCTACAGTAAGAGAAACATATCACAAATGGGCCTGTAATCTTACTGAATCAGGGTGTTTTAAAATAAGACATTTTTAATAGGACAAGTTTATTGACGGCATTCACTTAGGACAAACTCTGCCATATGCGGGCCCTTGGGAGATTCGAGGCCAGTGTGAGAAGATGGTGGTGAGCCCTGCAGAGCTCCTCCCATAGGGGCCAGAGAGGTAGGTCCACAGAATACAGTTTCCCAGGTCACATATGGGGATAGCATGTGGTCATGTCTATCCCCACAGGTCTAGGTGTATACGCATTTAAGACCTTTATTGAAGCAAAATTTATATGCCATAAAATTCACCTATTTGAAGTGTACAGTCTTTGGCAAATTACACAGTTGTCCTTTTCCAACCACAATCTAATTTCCATCATTCCCAAAAAAATCCCTTATATCCATTTATAGTCAATTGTTCTTTCCACTCCCCTCCCCAGGAAACCACTAAATCTATTGTCTCTATAAACTGCCTTTTCTAGAACTTTCATACTAGTGGAATCACATAATATGTGGTCTCTTGCATGTGGTTCTTTCATACAGCCAACGTGGTTCAGGGTGCATCCATGCTGCAGCCTGTCCCAGCCATTGGTTCTTCTAATTTCAGAACAATACTCATTTGTGTGGACATCTCATCTACCTCTTCACCAGTGTATGAGCACTGGGGTTGCTTCCACTCTGGGGCTGTTATGAATGATGCTACTGTGACATTTCTGTCAAATCTCAGTGGACACATGTTTGCATTTCTCTTAGGTATATACCCAGCTAATGGCATTGCTGGGTCACATGGGTTAAACTCTATGGTTAACTTTTCAAAAACTGCCAAACTATTCTCCAGAGTGGCTACACCATTTCACACTGCCACCAGCAATGTATGTAAGCTCACGTTTCTCCACATCCTCGCCAAATCCTCTATTGTCTGCCTTTTTTATTACAGCAGCAAGCATTGCTTAGCAGTGAGGAAAGGGTGAACCGGGGAGTCTCTTCCTCTCAGGGATACCCCAGCTCCAGAAAACCTTATGCCTAACTAGCAATAAATTTCAGGTCAGGGGCCACTGAAACAAAAACTCGTCCTGATTGTCCTGAGAAGCGACCCCTCCTTAGCCTCGTGGGTGCTTTCCTGTGTTCGTTTCCGCCACACAACAGCCCAGCACAGAGCTCTGAACTGTGTGCCTCCCGTTCCACTGGTTTGTTTTATTGTAAATGCCAATCTCTTTGCAGCTAACATTTAGGCCTCAGAAAGAGACAATGTATTCCAGAAAATGGTTAAAGATGTTTTCCTATTAATCTAACATTTTTTGGAAAATTATCCTGCAGGCAAGAAGGATAATTTGGCATGTATTCAATTGTTGGCATGTATTTTATTGAGGAAAATTCAAAAGTTGGCATGTATTTTCTTGAGGAAAATTCTGTATCATTTTCACCCATAGTTAAGTTTAAAGGATCTCTAAGACATGGAGAGACCTAGAGGGTAGTATGTTTAGTGAAGTAAGCCAGACAGAGAAAGACAAATACCATATGATTTCACTTATGTGTGTAACTAAAAAACAAGTAAATCAATAAACAAAACAGAAACAAACTCATGGATACCGAGAATATTGTGATGGTTGCCGGATGGGAGTGGTGTCGGAGGAATGGGGGAAAGGGTGAGGGCATTAAGAAGTACGAATTGGCAGTTATAAAAATAGTCTCGGGGATGTAAAGTGCGGCACACACAGGCGAGGCACTCACTAACACTGTACTAGCCCGTATGGTGGCAGGTGGGCACTAAAAATACCAGGGTGACCACTTTGAAAGTTACATAATGTCTAATCACTATGCTGCTCACCTGTCACTAATATAATATTGTATGTCAACTGGAATTGAAAAATAAAAAATTATTAAAAAAACTAGTTTGTGGGCCATGTAAAAATGGATTATAGTAGATTATTTGGCCCATGGGCTGTCATGTGTTGACAATAAGTGAATAAAGGATCCCTAAGGCCCTGTACAAAAGGTAAATACAAAAAATACACATAATGTGTACTGTTATTTTTAGAAGCCGTATTTTTTTTACTAAGTATAGCAGTTACTCAGTAAAAACGTGCTGAACGAATCTGCCCTAAGAATAAATTTCTATTTTAGGGGACTAAATAATACGAAATGATGACTTAGTGCTGTAATAAAATTTTGTCAATTTTATTAAAACTTCACATAGTTTAGTAAGTTTGTTTTTTCTGAAGCCCATATCATTGCATTACGTCACCAGAGTACGGTGGCCCAGCGAGACCAGCACTGATAAAGACACGTACAAAGTTCGCACCACACATCTAGAAATGCAGATTGCCGTGGCAACTTTCCCGATATGTACAACCCCCGTTTACACATACACACATGTATTTACAGCTAATAAATAACATGTAAAGCCAAAGCACTGTTAATATATAATTTGTAGTGAAGTCTAGAGAAGCCAGAGTTTCCAGGGCCATACACTGATTTGATTCACGTTCTTGAGTTTATGTACCCTTGCTCAAAACCCAAATCTGGGAAATTAATGAATTAACAATAAAGAGGGAAGGCCAATCACAAATCACACATTTTATTTTCAGAGAGAATTCGTGCCAAACCGGCTGATATCGATCCCAGCATTCACCGTGCTCCGCACAGGCGCAGCCATGCCCCTCGGATGAAGGGCCTACAAACCCTGCACCCCTCCATCGCCCGCCTCCCAGGCGGCGCCAAGTGGTTAGCACACGGGCGGGGCTTTCTCTGCGGATGTGTGTGCAGGTGCCCGCAACATGTTCACAGTCTGGGTTCCCCACAACAGCCTCTGAGATAGGTGACTTCTTTATAATTTTATATTAATTATATAAAAAAGCAACTGAACACAGGAGATCTAGATTATAAATAATTGTTCACTCACTCCTGAGTCATTAAAAACAACTCTGATGACACTGCATGCGGCTGTGGCAACTGAGGATTCTTTCCATCTCCTGCAAGGGTTGTAAGCACTTTTTATAAATTTGTCCCAGTGGTTTTTCCATCTCTCTACTTAGTAAAAACAGCCCTTGTCTAAAACTTGTAGGCCTTCGAGGGATGCAAAATTTGACTTCGAACACTTTTTCTCATTGGAGCCAGGGAAGAGACACTCAAAGTGTGACTGGGGCGTGGCCAAGGCAGGCCTGAGACTGAGTAGGAACCGCCGGATAGTACATGACTTCAGACCGGTGAACACACTTTTGAAAATCTGGTACTAAAATCATGGGATCACTTCCTTTCTCCATAGTTAAAATTATGTGTCAGCTGAGCATGACAGGCTCCTTTTAACAACTACCGTGGGAGCGTTGTTAAAATATAACTGAGACAAAGCAAGAAACGGAAGAGATTAAGCAATAAACTGCAGAGCCTGTTAAGATTTAATTGTTCTAAATTTTATATCTCCTTTAATTTGTAACTTAGTTATGATGCAACCAGCCACACAGAGTGTTTAAAGGTTCAGTTCAACTCCATTCTCCCTTCCTTGCTCCAGACCACAGGTTCCTGGTTCGCTCCTGAACCGCTTCCAGTGACAAGAGGGGAACCGTTCCAACAGGACAGGTGTTTAGACCAGTCAGGAAGTGGGTCGAACTCAGGCCAGAAAAGAGTATTTTCTGTGCTCAGACTTGGGGTGAACTTTGAGAATGTATCAATCCAGAGAATGCAGAATTCCGATTAAAATATGAGGTTTCAATCAATCGTAGGCTATGGCTAAGCTCATCACATAAAGAAGCTTTATTATTGTACCACGGCCCAAACAATTCCTGTTTCTTTCTCAAGGGACAGAATGCAGAGTTCTTCATGCCTGCTGTTTTTTAATGTTGTAGGATGTGCTATCTGGCCACTGTACTCCTCAAGTTGAATTAGCCACTTTGTAGTATTTGAGACTGTCTCTTAAAATAACTAACAAGGATAGCTGGGATTAATACTCAGGAAAATTCACTTTTAACCACCCAAAGCTCTGGGCATCTTTTGTAAAAGTTACTTCCTTCTTCACAGAATTCATGTGCTGTTCTTCCGTCTGTAGGTTTGCCCAGTTTCTGAGGGAAAAAAAAAAAGAGAGCAAGAGAGAAGGAAGGGCGATTTATTATCTGCTTAGAGTTTTACAACCCTCTCCCCTCCCCCACCACTTCGGGAGGAAAAGGATTTCAACTGCAAGTTCAGAACGAAGTTATGAGAATAAACCCAGGGGAAACGCAGGTAATGGGCCAGAGAAAGTGGCGGGTTCCTAGAAAGGGCAGGCACGCCAGCATCTACTTAGCCATGTCCCAGTAAAGCGTATCATTTTCAGAAGACTAAACCAAATGATTTCGAAATTTAGGAAGATATATTACTTCTAAAACTTGCCAAATGAAATGCCTGTTGTTTTTTTTCTTGTGACATAACACTTCTCAAGAGTTATGTCAGAAGGTAATAGAAACAAAAGCTTTTGTTTGATTAATTTAATCACAAGGAAACTGCAGAAGCTTATTAATCTGATTCATAACTACCTCTTAGGTAAAGTTCAGATGCATTTTTTAAAAAACCTGCCTAAGTATCTGTTGTCTCAGCAATCCTATAATCAGACAAAGAATGTGTCATTAGACTTTCTCAGGTAAATTCTGGTAACCTATAAGTAATATGACCAGAAATACCTTATAAACAAATGGAATTATTTCCTAATCTAGGATTCTTTTCTTTTCTTTTTTCTTTTTTTACATTCACATATAGATTTAAAGTTGTGAATGGAGAATGTATGTGTATGTGTGCATTTGTGTATGTTTTTATGTGACATGGATTCAGGCAAAGGAGTCCCTTTCTAAGAGTTGAAGCAAATCTGAAATTGCCTCAAATTTGTGATGAGGAAAAACAAAGCAAAGAACCTCTCAGTAAAACAGTCTCCACTAGAATAAGAATTCGGTTACTCTGCCCGGCTCAATGCCAGTAACTATTCTCCATTCAAGTTTATCCTGAGTATCCTGCATGAACATTCTCAATCCAGATGGCCCCACCTTGCACTCCAAGTGCATATGCCATGATTCTGTTTCTGTAAAATAATATAAATATTATTCGTGCATAGAGAAAACCTGGAAATACACACAGGTGTCTCTCAGAGATACTGCAGGATGAGTCCCAGACTCCTGCAAAAAAGCAGGTGACACATTAAAGTGAGTCACATGCATGTTTCGGTTTCTCAGAGCACAGAAAATTCATGGTATACTGTAGTCAATTAAGTGTGCAATAGCTTTATGTCTAAAAAATGATGCACATACCTTAATTAAAAATACTTTATTGCTAAAAACTGCTAAACATTATCTGAACCTGTTGGGAAAGTAGAACCAATAGACTTTGCTGGATGCGGGGTGGCCACAAACCTTCAATGTGTTACAAACGCAGTGTCCAGGGAGCGCAGTAAAGTGAGGTCTGCCTGTACATTAAAATGCTAACTAACCCAGGGTTGTCCCTGGGCCACAGAGCCATGTGATTTTATTTCCTTTTTGCCTCTCTTTTCTAATCTATCCATAACCCATAATTACCCATGGATAACTTACATTATAAAATACTAATTAAAAATAAAAGAGATCTTTCAAATAGGGTCTTTAATGTGCTTTTTCTGACTAGGCAACTCTTACTCCGTACTTTTGTCCACAAATGTAACTGGGAAAAGGCAAACCAAAAGTGACTACTTTTTCTGTTTGCAGATAACGTTGTGACCAGCCTCCCCCACTGCTTCTTGCGTCCCTGGCTGGTAAGACAAGATGTAAGCCTTCTCCTGGCAGGCGAGTGAGTGGAGGAATGAACTGGCCTAGGGCAGCGAGTCAAGAAGGGATGGGGAAAATCACATGCTCAGTCTCCACTTAGTACTGACGCTCTGGAAAAATTCATCTGACAGCTGCCACACGGATTAGCCTGAAAGGTCAGGTAGGAAAGAGCCAGGGAGCCGTTTTGAGATGGAAAAGAGACGGAGAACCGTCTCCTACAGTACCACCACTAACTCCCCACCTCTGGAGTTTTGAGATGGATGCTTGGGGACTGCCCCTTGGGCCCTCTGCCCCAGGCTCAGCCGGCACTAAGAACATCACAGAAAGACTATGTGGCTGCAGCTGCTGCTTCGCTGTCCTGGATGCACCCCACGAGGAGCTGCACCCACAGCCACGAGACTGCTAACGTGTGCCACATGCTCTGCACACACGATCGTCGAGGTAGCAGGAATGCTGTGCAGGGGAAAGCACAAGCGGAGATTTTGTGGTTCTTCAAGAAGTGAAATAAACTCCAAAAAGTGTGCCAGGGATGGAGGTCAGAGCAGGCAGAAAGAGCAGAAAGAGACAGAATAAAAGAACAAGTACTGCCCAAAGCAAAAGGACCGGTCTGATGTCTATACGGAAGGGCTAGGAAGACTCCAGGAGGCTCTGATCACAGGAATCAACACGGGCCTGCAGTTCTGGGTGCAGGGCCCCACACACAGCAGCACCCTCGGCACACCAGCCCACAGACCCCGGGGGGCTTTGGCCCCTGATGCTCACCAGCCAGAGTTTTTATTCAGGGACTTCTCGTGGCACTTCACAAATACCACAGATGACTTCCCTTTCTGCAGATGAGACACTTTCTCCCGGGAGCAGAAGACCACCCTGGGAGGAAAAACATGGGTGTGAGCGTGCCATGTGGAGCCAGGAAAAAGGTGGTTCAAAGACAGGTGGTTGGGTCAGGGCTATTTAAATCCCACGTGATCCATCTAATTAATTGTTTTGATATTTTCAACAATTAACTGTTGACACGCAGGCCATTCTGGCCAGTCACACCTCTGAGTCAGAGGGTTATTTGAGGGCCTGGCCCACCATTCAGCAATAAAGCCAGTTAATCAATCTAAACTGCATGCAAAGAGCCTGGGGTGGCCTTAAAACCACAAGGTTCTCACCACGAGCTGATTCCAGACCAATTTCCCCACCCCTGAGTGCGTGCCTTAGGGACTTCCCGAACCAGCCTTCCGCTGGCTCTTCCAGAGAAACAAGGGCTCTGCTCCTCCAGCCACAACCTCTCCTTCTCTTTTTATGTGTTATCAAAGAAAATTACAAAAGAGAAATAATAACTTATCCATATTAATTTAAAACACCATATTTGCATGAACAATATTATAGTAACACTGTAGCTGCAAAATCCCTGTCCATTTAGTATAAAAGCTCTCAGTCCTATGGGGTTCTCTACACAATTCATTTTATAGATATGTGTGGGGTGGGCCTGGGGAAACAGGATGCTCTTGGCATCTCATCCTTCTTGAAGAGGTTGGTGCTAGTCCTTGAACATTAAAGTAACATCTCCAAGGTTCTTTCCATAACTGCTTTGTGCTTGCAAGAAGCCACGCAAAACGAGAAGCTGGAATTCCCGACTTTTCCTCTCAGCTGTCACTCATAACTGGGACCAACGGGGGCTCATGCCGTCTTTCCATGAAATTCAGATATACTACTTCCCTAGTATGACAGTTAAAGAACACTTCCGCAATAAATATATAGGTGTAATTATCTAGCTGATACACTTTCCTTAAATTTTTAGATTACAGCTGACATTCAACGTTATATTAGTTTTAGATGTACAGCATAACGGTTAAACTTTACGTAATTTATTAAGTAATTCCCCCAATAAGTTTAGTGCCCACCGGGTACCACACAGTTATCGACTATATTCCCAAAGCTATACTGTACTTTACATCCCCATGACTATTTTGCAACTGCTAATTTGTACTTCTTAATCCCTCCCCCTTTTCACCCAGCCCCCCAAGCCCCCTCCCATCTGTCAACCATCAGTTTATCCTCTGTATCTATGAGTCTGATTGTTCTGTTTGTTTGCTTGCTTATTTTGTTTTTTCAGATTCCACATACAAGTGAAATCATACAGTATTCGTCTTTCTGTCTGACTCATTTCACTTACTAGCTGATACAGTTTTAACAACAAAGCTTATTAAAATTTCACCTGACCCTGGCTGGTATAGGTCAGTGGATTGAGTGTGGGCTGCGAGGCAAAAGGTCGCCAGTTCGATTCCCAGTCAGGGCACATGCCTGAGTTGCAGGCCAGGTCCCCAGTGAGGGCCACATGAGAAGCAACCACACACTGATGTTTCTCTCCCTCTCTTTCTCCTTCCCTTCCCCTCTCTTCAAAAATAAATAAATAAATAAATAAATAAATAAATAAAATCTTTTAAAAAAATTTCACCTGGGTGTGGCAGGCTCCAGAAATACTATCTCTAGGTAATGATATCAGAGAGAAGTCTAAAGGGAATGAAGAAAAATAAATGCAATTACTTCTTTTGAGTCTCTCCTGCTTTTACTCTGATCTTCTCCACAGTGAAGCCGGCGCTGCCCCACCAGTCGGACCAGCTGAAGTAGGAGTCGCTGTTCCACTTGAGCTTCAGCATGAGCAGCTCCCCGATGTCCACCTCCGTGTAAATGAGGAAGGAGTATGTCTTGTTTGTGGAAACTTCGGGCCTGAGCACAGAAATCAGCAAATTTGGTTAGTTCTGGGAATCAAGAGTTTTTTTCCCCCTTTTCTTCCTCCCAAGATGTAAAGAGTTTTATTGTTTGGGAGGTATTTTAAAAATGCAAAAAATGCCCAACAAAATACTCAAGATGAATGTCAATGGCATTTAGTGTATTTCAAAAGATAGCTCTGCTCCTTTAATCAGTTCTAACTTTTATCCTAACAATATGAACTATTTAATACAATTTTAAGAGAAAAAGTCCACTAGCCCATCATTCAGAGACATGATTGTCATGGATTCTCTTTCAATTTGCATTGATATGTGAACATGTGTGTCTTTTGTAACAATCACGGTGCACGTACAATTCTGTTCTTTCTTTGTTCACTTCATATTTTACCTTCCACTCTTGCCCTATTTCACCTAGTTTTATAGAGTCTCATTTTTAGAGGCTAGATTGGTGGTGCTGATTTGTTAAATCCCAGCTCACTCAACCTCGGCCTCACTGTGGACGGATGTTTACTTCGTGTCTGGCCCATGCCATCACATGCACCACTATAACGGACATTTCTGCCGTACAGCTTTCTAAAATTCTTTTGGATATTTCTTTTGCTCCGTGGCTTACTCCTCTCCTGTTCCTCAGACCAATGGTTAGGGCAGGTGGCGGTGTGCAATGAGCCCACAGGCGGGAGGTCTGGCCATTTGCTACTCACAGGGTGAAAGGGATGTTCTCACTCTCGGCCACTGTGCCGTACAGAGAGATCTCAAAAGCCTGGTTGGTCTGCAGGTCATTCTCGGTCCCAGAAAAGTGAATCTTTACTTGGTAATGGAAGACTGTAGGGAGAAAGTTGAAGCAGGTGCTGGTCAGTCTTAATGGAAACACCACAGCACCCCAAGAAGCAGGCAACTCACAACCACAGACTGGATTTCACTAGGGGTCAGGCAAGAAGTGTGCACACAGGACAGTCAGGGCAGCTTAAAAAGATTTCTTTGTGTCTGTACAGTGTCCGCTACTAAGCAATTCAAACCTTGAGCTCTACTCCCTTTCAAAAAAAGTAATGTTATGGTGGATAGGGAAGTCCAGGTGTGTCTGAATTGCCTAGCAGGCCCAGAAAGCAGTCATCTTTGATGGGGTACTGGGGAGGTGACATCAAGAGGCCACGTTTCCCACGATGCTTTCTCCATGAACTCCACCTCTTTCTTGGCCAGCTGGCCCCTTGGCATCTATACCAAGCATATTTGGCATTTGTTACTGTGTCAGTGTCTGTGACTATGTTTCTTCGTATTTCATGGGTCTGTCTGGCCTCCCTACCCTGTGCTTACACTCCCCCGGGTCAGGGGATCATACTCATCCTCTGTCCCCCCATCATCTAGCACAGAGTCTCCCAATAAAACTCGTCTCATTGTATCACCAGCAAGGCTGTACAGACCACCAGATCCTAAAGCGTCCTGTGTGGGAGACAACCTCTGGAGGCTGGTACCTGAACTTGAACCTCTCCTCCCTGCTCTGTCCATCCCTATCAAAAACCCTGAGGAGATGGGATGGAGGAGAAGACGAGGGCATAGGAAAGGCAGCAGGCTTAAAGCACAGCTACTACAGGGTGAAGAGAAACAGATCTGAGGTGAAACGGAGCCCTTGCAGGAGCGGCCGGGCCTGGCGGAGCACCTCAGACATGTGGCGGAGCTCTGGGTGGTGCCGCAGGAACACCTGGGTCTCCCTGCACCTCACACACACGCCTTCATCCTGAAAAGCCAGGGAGTGCGAGGGATCTCTCATGACTTACAAGGCCTCCCTGAATGAGAGGTGCTCCAAACCTCTGGGCCACCGAATGCGCCTCTAGAGATTGTCATAAAGCACCTTACAAACAGATGCCTCCGTCAGATACCTGCTCTGTGGGGAATTGTTCTTTAATGTCTTTCCTTCCCTGGCACTGCCACTGACTCCTCGTAGCCAGCCCTCCCGCCACTAGTCCTTCTGGCCAGGTACCTGGTTGTCTCCTCTCCTGCCTCCCCTCAGTTCCTGTAGGTCTTGCTCTAAGCAAGCTGCCATGTTTGAAATTCAAGAGAGAACAAATTCATAATGAGATGGATATACCTCAGGAGGCTTGGTATATTCTCCCTCCCAGAGATAGTTCTATTTTAAAATAGAGGTGGTTCTTGCCTTCACTTAAAGCAAACTTTAGGAGCTGGCAAACTTTCTCTGTAAAGGGCCAGATAGTAAATATTTGAGGCTTTGCAGGCCATACAGTCTCTGTCTCAGGAAAGCAGCCTTAGTCAATACAAAAACAAACACTAGCAACTTTATTCTGATAAAACTCTATTTACAATAGCAGGTGGTGGGCCAGATGCAGCCCATGGGCCGTAGTTTGCTGACCCTGGATGGATGGTTTCAAATAAGCTCGGAGCCTGGTGCCCACGGCAGGCACACGCTAACGGTCACGTTACAGAGGAGGGCGGTGCCAGGTGTGCCCTGGGCCTTGCTGGTGATGGCAGGTCGGACTTGAGTGAAGTGGATCAGCACAACTTCCTCTCTACCCACAAACACACCAGTGAGGGCTCAGTGTGTAGTAACATCATTTTATCACCTCTGTTGCAATGAACAGCATCAGTGCGTGTGATGCAATGAGCATGACAAAACAAGAAAAAAGAAAACAGGATCAGATTGGTTTTCCCGTTCATAGCAGTCTCAAGCTTACCTTTGTAGGGCATCTGAGAACGAGTCTTCAGGTACATTTTGCTGCTTCTTTTGGCTCTGACCTTGTTGACCTCATAGCCCACATTGTTGCAACGGTTCTTTCTGCAGCTCAGGCAGAGCCCTTTCTCAAAGGCTTCCTTTGAATTGCACCGGTAGGCCTTACTGGGATTTTCTTCATTCAGCAGAGAGTCGATGAAGAGGTGAATGGAGCGCTCATGGGAGCACTTCACGAGCTGATCCACATCTGGGGAGGACGGAAGCAAAGAGAACTTCAACTCTGTAGAAGTCCTCGATGAGCGCCTCACCTAGCACGTCCGAAAGAGCTCAGGTGTGGTGTTAACAATCAAACGACCTCAGGATCTAGTCCTATGACTTTTTGATGGTATGTTCTATGTAAGGAGGTATTCTCAGTGGCAGCTTCTCACCTACCTCCAATAACGTCAAAGTTGCAAATGTACAGGGAACTTATGGCTTTACCGCTGTTACACTTGCGTGTATAGGAAGCTATAATATGAGATATCCAAGGCAGAAGTTGACTTCGCCCAGGTTTATTATATGCTCTATATCTAATGCATATAATGATTCCAGATGCTTCTAGAAACATAATTCTAGAAACCATATCATAAGAGCATAATTATTAAATAAATAATATTTGATCATAGATGCTACACAAAATTCTAGGGTTCTGTTACTACTAATGATTTTTACATTAAATAAATCATAGAAATAATCATTGATGTTATAAGGATGTATCTACTATAAACTTTTATAATAATTGAAAATAGTAACATGATGCTGTACATTTTATGATGTGCACAAAAGCCCTGAGCATATTATCCACAGGTGTGTCCCACTGTCCACAAAGCATGCAAAGTTCCCTTAAAGCAAATAATACATTAAACACAAGCTACCACAATTATTAAAGCAACTATTAAGCCAATATTATATTTTCTTCTTAAAATTTGAGAACATTTGTTGTTAGAGAATGGTGATTTGTTTATCTGAAATAACTTTTAAGTTATCTTGTTAACTTTTAAAGCTATAAGTCCAAAAAAATAACTCTACTCGTTTTGCAACTGCATTCGAAGTGTGACAGCAGGCGGCCGGAGAGCATCTGTGCTGCCAGAAGGCGGTGGGCCTCCTCGTCTAAACCGCACCCGTCTTGTCCGTGCACCGTGAGTGCAGGACTCAGTGCTGTTTGGGCCGAGGTGCATGAGAGAGGAAATGCCTGACTGACCACAGGAAGGGGACCGCGCTGAACCTGGCACTTCATCTGAGCAGTAACTTGGCTGAATGTGCATATTAAAACAACATATCTGTGGAGAATGGTTTGACACTGGGCCAAAAAGACTTAAGAACACAACTTGCATTTCATTAACTTCTAAATTATATTTACCTCCAAGGCCTCGCTCTGCAATCACGCGGATAGCTTCCCCAATGTTACAGCCTGGTTGAAAAGTGCCTCCATTAGGATAAATGTCAACATGCCCCACGGGTTTCTGGATTCCAATACTCCTGCCAGGTGACCCTCTGGTGAAAGTGTGTAGGACATCTACAAAATCCGCGTCATCGGGAGAAAGGCGACTTGGAGCTTCCGCGTACTCAAAGTTGGGTCCGGCTGGATCTAGGCCTTCATGAGGGGAAAAAAAGCCTCAGAGATTTTTAAATTCCTACTTTCTCAGTCCCCATCAGTATCACCTTAGCATTCCATGGCTCACCACTTGAGCAGAATTGGCAGCCACACAGATGCTTATTAGTTCTTGTTCAATAGTGATTAGATCTTTGAATTACTGGGAGTTAGAAAAGTAGGCTTAGGTCCTTCTAAAATGGAATTTGAGACTCTTACACTAACCATGAATTAGAAATTTTCACAGGATGACTTGATTTCCTTTCATAAGTTATTTCTGAAGTTGGTGAAGGGCCCTTCCTCTCTGGCAGGTTCTTCCTTCCTCTCTGAATGCACCAAACCATCTACTACCCCTGGCCCACGTAAGTGTTTTCCTATCTCCACATGGTGGTGGTCCTTTTTCATTCTCCCAGTCCTGAAGGGAGGGGTGGCATGGAGGGCAGCACACTAGCAAAGCCCAGGAGGAGGGAGGAGGGGCCCCGGTGGGCTCTCTGTGCTTGTCTCTGCTCTCTTGCTCTTCGGCCAGGAGACCCGCCCAGGAGAGCGAGGGCCAATATTCCGTTGCACTGCAGAAAAGAGCCCTCCTGTGACATAATCAAGTGGCTAGGCAAACCCAGAAACACACACACACATATGGGCATTTGACAAACATTCTCACTCTCTTTCAGGATGGCAGGCATCTCAACTCTTTTGTTATAAGAGAAATGAAATGGCACTGCCTTCTTACCGGTGATTCTGTTGACCTTCTTATTGGTCAGACTTCCTGCAACGCCCGCAGCATGGGCTCCAAGGCTGTACCCCAAGAGATGGACATTGTCCAGAGGATAGTTAAATTCCTCCTTCGGAAGAGAGAAAGAAGAAAAAGGCTCTTACAGTTCTTTGCAAGAGATCAAAGCTAAAAGAAGTAAAATGAATGAATATAAATATTGTTTTCAATATATTGGCAATACTGGAAACTAATTCTACTTACTTAAATTGTGTGTCACAGATAACAAAGACATACACTCTAGTGTTGAGGTCTTTCTCTTCCCTTAACAATGTATTTGATTTAGAAAGTATTTCAATATATCTGAAATCTTAATTTCCATACATCTGAAAACATCTGTATGCACATATATGCTGTATAGATTTAAATATAGATATATGTACGTGTATAGACACACACACACACATACAAATTTAACCTTAGCCCATTATTTCTTACTCTAAATGCCCTGCATCACTTTATTCTTGAAGGTTAGCCAAGCAAGGACTAAAAACCAGGCAGTGTTACAGGGGAAGGGAATGCAGACACGTATGGTCCAGCATCCTCATTCAACAGATGGGGTGAGAAGCCAGGGGTGATCTGATTTGCCCAAGTTCATGTTCCTGGTTAGCAAAAGAGTCAATGGTCAACCTTTTAAGGGTCAGTCCAATAAACATAGCTTATTGTTTACCTCCAAGCATCTGACTTCAGTCATTTGGCCCTATCACAGAATTAGCTTCCTTTCAGCCCCAAGAAACCTTCCAAAGGTAGGTTTCAGAGGACGGTGTCAGGAGTCACACAGGTAAAACTGGCAGGTAAGTTAGAACTCCTGACCCTGGGCCACCTCACATCCTATGGACTGTCCCTGCCATGTTCTTCCTGATCAACCCCATCCCTCCCGTGGCGCTCAACAAAAAAAAAATGTGGGTCTTTAATCCACTCTAAGGAATACGTTCTAGTAATATCTTCGTCAAGGAGATGAATCTCCTAACGGGTCAGAGCAGGGTAAAATTGAATGTGCCAGCCAACTGATAGAGAAGGAACAGCCCAAACAAGACATCCTCCAATGCCCAGAAATAACAAGCTTTTCTCTGTTCTGCCCACTTAGTTCTTGGTCTCAGCAAATCTATTCACTATGAAAATATCTAAGGACAGAGCAGGGCAGGACCACGCCTTGGCTGTATAGTTTTATCATTCTTATCATAATGCTGCTTTTGGATAAAAAATAATGCCAGTGTCCATCCTGCAGATTTGAGTTGCCCCAGAAAATACTTATATCTAAGTGGAAAGGAACAAAAACCAGCCACTGGTCCAGCTCTAGCCAGCAGATCTGTGTTGGACACATGAGGCCTCTCCCCCCAGTCTCACCTCCATCCAGTTGATAAACGTGGCCACATCCTTTCCCACCAGCTTGGTATAGCCCGCTGACACTGGGTAGTGCTGCTGGGCCCGCGACAGCCAGTCCACCACGATGACGTTGGAGTCGGGTTCCCTCTTGTACAGGGCAGCCACAAGTTTGGGCACCCAACTTTCATACATTCCTGTCACCTGAAGAGGACAATGCAAGCTTTCTTAGAATACCTACCTGCAACTTGTCCAGATATGTCAGCCACTATACCTACATTAAGCAGGGAAAAACCAAACCCACGAGGAAACTGTAGGCTAAGACAGAAGAGCCAAACCACGCTAGAGACTGTTCAGAGACTGTGCCCACCCCTCCCAAGACAAACTTGAGGACGCCCTCGGAAGGGTGTGCTGAGCTCAAGGATGGCAGATGGCAGCTTACCATGCTTTCAATTTTAACAGCATGTTTTATGAATCAGGAAAATGCCAATAATTCATGGTATTAAAAGAAAAGATCAATCTGAACAAGTTAAACTTTTGCAGCAGAGTTACAGACTATCTTTATTTTAAAAATCCATTTCAATACTATCAATTATGCTAATAAATGTTTCCCAATAGAATTATTTTGGCAGCTATAAATGCCCTTTTTTTCTTATAAAAGGGTCACATATAATGTTTGATGTGCTAATAAAAAATAGTTTTAGACATGCTAATAGTTTTAAAAATGCTAATCTCTCCCAAAAGAAGATACATTTGCTTAGCAATCTCTTTCTTAATACATAAAAAAATGATCAACTTCAGCTCAGACTCTTATAAATCTCTCAAATTCTTCATTATCAGTGTGGAAATTAGTGATGTTCTATGCTCATATTTCCCTAATTATTATATTGGTCCTATTTGGAACTAAGCAGACTGCCAACAGTAATTCTTTGTTTCTTGTTAAAAACAAAGGCCCCAAAATTCCAAGTAAAAAGAACTATGGGGTCCTCAAATTAACTCTGTTTAGGTAGACATTGGACACCTGTGAAAGTATGCGTGCTTTAAACAGTGGAAATGCATTTTAAAAACTGCAGATTATAAATTGTACACCACCCTGCCATAAACTTGCACACCTGATTTAAGTTCCCAAACCTGATTTAAGTTCCCAACCCTACCCACCAGTAATACAGCCTGAGAGCAGATCATACTGTGGCCTGAGTACAGGTCAGTCACCACACACTCAGCAAAGAAGATTCTGAAATCCAGGTGCACAGCAATTTTTCAGGGGAGCCCTATAAAACCTTTCACCTTCTAAGAGGAATTGTAATAGAAAAAATAAGAAACATCATTCGGAACTTTGATTTATGTGGTTGATTTTTTCAGACTTACGCTTCCATTTTCTTTTGTCTATTTTCTAGACCAAATTTTGTAAACATGATGGCTCACTTCACTCCTAACACTAACAAACTGCGTGATCTTTCGCCATGTTGCTGTGCTCCATGATGTGAAAAAGCAGGCTTGAGGCTCAGAGGATCTTGGTTCCAACCCCAGCTCTTCCACTCACTACTTCTCTGAACAGTGTGGGTGCTGCTTTCACCTCACTAACACCTTCCAAGGGGACAGACCCGGGGGACCTCAAAGTCACCCTCCACCTCAGGAATCTCTGCTTGGGTCCACCTGGTTTCCAATTTACTTGCAGTGATAAAATCCCAACTCTGTGGCTATTTTAAGTGAGAAGAAAAAACAAGAAAAAGTACAGAAGTGATGTTAGCCCATCAGGAACTTCCTTAAATCATCTTTGAACGTGTCCCAGCGAGTCTGCTTCAAGTCTGGGTGCAGCCTGGGTCCTTGAGAGAACCTGTAGAAAACCCACCTCACATGAAACCCTGAGACACTGGTCCTGCCTTCCCTCCCCTCTCCTCCATTCGAAACTGGGGGCCACCCTGAGCAGCTGCTTCTCAAGAGAGAAGGATGTCATTCCTTCAGAAAATAATGTGAACCCCTCCTCCTTTCCACCAGGGGTGAGGACCTCCTACATCACAATGCAAACCCTGTGCCTAGAGCAGGTGGCAAAGCTCCAGCACAGCCATGTCCAATCGCCTTCTGAGAAGTGCCCTACGCCCCCCTACCCACCCCCCTGCATGCTCAGCATTCCTTCTGGGTTCTCACGACAAAGCTGCAGAACCTCCTCACTTCCCTGAGTCCTCAGCCCCTGAGTCGCTGAGCAGTTTCCCTCAGACAAGGCAGGAAACTCTGGTTTGCTGTTAGGCCCTATGATAAGTTTTTCTGTACTATCGGTGCTTCTGAATGAGGCAACCTGCCAGAGGGCAAGTAACCCAACTCACTCCTGCTGTGACTGATCCTTGCATTAACTGCCTGTCAACTAACCTAAATCTTTCCTTTTTGAATTCAACATACCATAACTAAACGAAAGGGGTGCGAAACCCAAGTAAGTCCCCACCTTCTTCAACTTTGGAAAGGTATTATTTTCTAAATTTTTCTTCTGAGCTTCCTTAAATCAGTGCCAGTTTTTTTATTTTTTATTATCAGACACACAGCTGAACTGAAGCCCCCCTGGCCACCTGCACCAGGGGGTCCAGCTGAACCCACCAGGGAGGTCACTGAGGCGAGCTCAGCCCAGCCTGGCTGGTGGTGCAGACCAGCCAGCTCTGTGCAGTGACACCCAGTCCCAGCGAGCAGCCGAGCCCCTGAGCCCAGGCTCTCAGAAGGCCAGGACTCAAGGTGAAGAGACGGGAGGACCAGTGAGGGAACACGACACCATGCCCTGATGAGGGGTTAGTTGTGTCATCTCAGTATGAGAAGAAACAGAAAATGTGTTTTTTTTCTTTTTTTTTTAATTATATTTTAATCATTGTTCAAATACAGTTTTCTCCTTTTTAACAGAAAATGTTAAGAAATTCATAAAGTGCCCTGGCTGGCGTAGCTCAGTGGATTGAGCACAGGCTGCAAACCAAAGTGTCGCGGGTTTGATTCCCAGTCAGGGTACATGCCTGGGTTGCAGGCCACGGCCCCCAGCAACCGCACATTGATGTTTCCCTCTCTCTCTCTCCCTCCCTTTCCTCTCTAAAAATAAATAAATAAAATCTTTTTAAAAATTCATAAAGTATAAAACTCTCAGGGATAAGCTGTGTGAGATATTCAATTTATTCCTGTCATATAAATGTTTATTAAGTTTAAAATTTTTTGAAAAGTATTAAAAGCCAAGTTCTATAGACAATCAAAATATCTCTAAACCACCATCGATTACTTTTTCCTATTTAAGTCTTTTCTTCTGAAATATAAAAAGATTTATGTTAGGAATCTGAGTCTGTATACTTATCAAAAGATATGTAATTTACTATATTAACTCTAGTAAGTAGATATATTTTGTTAGAATAAACTTCCATGTAAATTCTATTAGAAGTTGCCTTCATCTCCATAAAAGTTTTAGCAACTGTCCTTCGCTGTCAGTAACGGTTGGGACTAGGAGTACGACAATCGTTAGCTAATTCATCGCATTAGAATTTAGTGCCTATTACCACATTTGCAAGCTCTGGCACAATGAAAATATCTCCTTGACCATCATTTTATTGAAATCCTTTTTTATAAACAATGAAGTCTGCTCACTAGGGATTTAAATTATTAAAAGCCACCTGAAGCACACCTGATGCAGTAAGACTGCAGCACGTAGACTAACTACCCAGCATATTTAGAAAGACCTGGTTTATTCATACTCTTTACAAGTAAATGTCACTGCAGTTTAACCATCTTGCATGACAGTTTGCTGGCTACCCTCTTTTCACCTCTGGAAAAGCTCCTTAAAGTTTATAATTGCACAATGTCAGAAGTGGCAGGATGTCTAGTCCCACCTCTTTGTTTTACAGATCAGTAAACTGAGGCCCAGAAATGAGAAGGTCCTTGATCCACATCCCAGAGCTGGAGAACCGCAAAACCAGGCCTGGAACGAACACCTCCTCACTCCACTCCAGCCCCCCTCTCATTCTCACCAGTTGTCTTCCTCAGGAAAGAACCTCGGGTGATGTGCTGGGTAAACCAAGATCCTGCCAAGTTCCCAGCGATTCCCAAAAATGACAACTACCTTCTGCTCTGCAGCTGAGCAGAGCCCCATTCTCACCTCACGGCAATGGCTGGTTGGAGGGCACCCATGGGGACCCAAGATAAAGTGAAGGTCACCGTGGCCTGGGGGAGGTACTCATGACTCTGTGACTTTCTATTCCACAGTCTTGGACCGAGCCCAAATTGCCTTCATTCAACTTTAAAGCAAAGCCGTCCGGAAACAAGCAGAAGTGTGGGACGTGGAGACCCATCACTGGGTTCCCAACAACTAACACAAGCTGGGTGAGATGTGGGTCCACCCAATCCATTCCTTCCTGAAGAGCCTTTCTTACCGTCCAGCCATGGATGACCACGAAGGTTTTGCTGCTGTGGTTGAAGTGGCAGTTAGCCACAGACTCTGGTACCCCAGGACGGAGGTGGCAAGTGTCCTCAGCCGTGTCTTCAGGGGTCCTTAGAGAAAATTTACTCTCAATGTCTTTAAAATCTTTTCCTCCTGTAATTTCTAAAAATGAAAAGTTGGATAGAAAGTTAATTGGAAGACTGTTTCCTTTTCACCAGCAAAATGTTTTTTTAAATATTAGCAATGAGAAAAGTTAGTGACACAAGGAAGCTTTTGTATGGAACGGCTCCCACGCCCACAGCAGGACACATCGGTTCGGAATATTTTCAACAATCATGTAGTGGGTTGTTCAGAAATACTTGTGCTGTGTATGAACCATGGTTAACTCTTTCTCCAAGTATGTCTTTTCCCACTTTTGTCTTTAGTCTTCCACAAAGTCAAAGCTTAAAAACCTACTGCAAAGCTGGTTTGGGGAAAGATCTACTTTGGTTCTTCATAAATAATCCCCAAACAAATAAGCACAGAAAGGAAACCTTTATTGTCCCTCTGGACAATAAATCTAAATGTCTATAAATCTTCACAGGATATTTATAAACAGTACCTATCACATCACAGTGAACACCTGAAGTAAACTGTACTGCAGATAAAATCAGACTAGTTTACAAAGCAAACACGGTCAAAGGGAAATTATATTATGGGAAAATATTTAATTTCTTGTCAAGTCAAAAGTAATCTGTTTATTCTCTATAAGAAGGCAATAACTTGTAGATTTCAGATTTCACTATTTAAAACTTTCAAAAAATAAGTAACTGGAGTTACATAGAAGTGCAAATTAGAAGTTGCAACTTCTAATTTCTGAAGCTAAACTTCCTCTTTTCACAATTCAAAAGCTGAAAATCTGTGATTTTAGATAGCATTGCAGAAGTGAGGCCAAAAATACAAAAATAAGAATGCTATCATACATGGGATAACAAGCACCTGACCAAACTTATCATAGGTTTATCTGAGGACTGGCCAACATTTTCCTTTTTAATTATTTTTCAAAATTCCTGAAACACTCCTGTGTTTACCTCTTGCTAAGTGAGTCATTATATGTAGCAAGTTGATCACACACACGTACTCACACACACAATCTCCAGAACCTAGACATTCTAAGATAATTTATTCAAATCAGAGATTGATATTTAAAGCTCTTTTTTTATTTCCTATAGTAAGATTGCACATGGAACTCACTCATCCATCAGAAATGCACTCTGCTTCTCATCTTATTTGAAGATGCAGGACTTCCTTTTCCTTCCTAACCAGAAAGCACTCTGGAGGCTTATTATTTATCTGACAGTGGAAAAAACGCATTGTATGTTTTTAATCTGATTCTGCTTCCAATATGCAAGAGGTTCTTTTATTGTTGGAAAGTGTTTTAGATAACGTGAAGCTAAATTAGTTTCCTTCCCCCACATCTCTCCCCATCAAATAGCTCATGCCTCCTCTCTACCGGTCTTATTTTAACATGTTTGATTAGCAGTCTTTTTAGAGCAGGATAATCTGAAACCTGGCAGATGGATCTCACCCACCACCTATTTGCCAAACTGATATTTAAGACTTGCCTTGCACAACTCCAGAGAACACCACTCACTTTTAGTCTATTTCTCCCTAGAATCATGCAACATGACGGCCCTGGTGTTGCTAGTAATTTTGAAATGGTTAAGAGTAGTCTTTGTAATTATTAAGGCTGGCTTTGTGCATTTACACACACAGTGTACTGAACCCACAGACCCTGTATCAGATTGTCTGAATAGCTCGTGGAGAGCTCCAATTTCCCACAGCCAAGATCTAATGCTGGGTACGTAGCTTGCAAAGGAAAATAATAGGAAATTCATACATTCTCAAACAAACTTTTATCTGGAGACCTTTATTTCACTTTCCAAGGAAATTATTTTTCATTGTAAGTTACAGAAAGCATAATGGAATGTTTGACCAGAATACACTACCACTCTGTATGCTGTGTGATGTTTTCAGTTCTAAGTCAGTTCTATGATTGAAATCGTAAACAGCACTCTTACCTTTTCCTGATGTTCTCATAGGAATTTTCCCACTACAGGCATTTGTAACCCCGCAAGGATGCCTCAGCATCCTGAAGACATGTGCTTTGTGAACCTCTATGAGCCCTGACTTAATTGACCTGGGCCACATAGAGACAGGGAGGAGGGTAGGTCCTGCCAGAAGCGGTCAGTCTGTGTAGCTGTCCAGCACACACAGGGCTGCACCTGGCTGGTGGGTGAACTGGCTTGACTTCATTGTTACTAAGGAAATTGCTGTCTCCATACATGGAAATGGCATTAGTGACTCTACACATACTCTTTCAAGGGGATAAGAACCTTTTATCAAGTCCCTTTAGAAATTTGAGCCATCTGAGAATAATAAAAAAAGGGGAGCTACCTAAGGTGTACTTCTTTATAAGAACCTCCATCCTGAATTCAGTTTATCACATCAGCAATGCCAAGCTGGCCCCATCAGGCCTGTCCTTATTAAGCACCAAGGGGAAATACTGGAGAGCCAGGCAAATTACAAGTTAATGCATTTTGTGACTGTGTAATCTTTATTCCTAAATTCCTAAATAGATAGCTAAAACTCTAAGCATGCACATAAAGACAGAGAATTTATCTTAGTGTGGATAATAACTCACAGAGACAAAATTAGGCAGAGAAGTCAAAGCACTTTAAGGATAAATTTAGAGAGGGTATATTATCGTTTCCTGAAAAGGAAAAGCATGGAGCATCCCAGAAAAGACATTCTAAAGGCAGCGCACAGTTATTAGATGAATTTGACTGACATTTATAAGAGTTCAGGAGGTATACTAGCTCAATTATAATGCAATTCTTCTTGAAGTTTCTACTTTCTCCCTCCCTCCCTCTCTCTCTCTCTCTCTCTCTCTCTCTCTCATACACACACACACACTCCTAAAGGACCTCACCGGTAATTCGTCTACTCTCTGAGAACAGTGGTCACAGTTATTGACTCAAGCAGCTTCTGCGGAATGCCAAGGAACAAGATGAATTGGTGGAAACAAAACACAAGTTCAGTGAGGAAGGAAAAAATCAATATTGTTATCTGACTGAATTGATTGGTCCTTTCAGATATTCCAATGCAGACAATACAGACTTATTTAACTAGCAGATTAGCTGTTCTCATATATATATATTATATATATATAATATATATATATAATATTGGTAAAAATAGAGGTAGTGAACTGTATAGCCCAATTTTTCCTCTAGGAATAAAGCAAGCAAGGAGGACTGAGCTAAAAATACACCATCTCAAAGAAAGTGAAAATTTTCCTTTGAAACTCTTCCCCAGTGCCTGACTCCCACCTTTCGATACAGCTATTAATCAGTCAATCCCTTGCCAAGCTCTGCAAGAGGGATCTGCTCTTTTGCTGTCATCACCCAGCATGCTTAATTCAGACATTAGCCTGGAATTCACTGTGACCAGTCAAAAAGAACTTCAGCTGCTGGTCACTGACCCATATGCTGGTCTCCTGGCTCTTCAGCTTTCCCGGGGAGGCCACACAGAGGTTCGCCCTGGCTTCCAAGAACAAGGAACCTGAGGGCAGTGCCTCCTGTCCTCATGCTCTTCTTAGAATGAACTGGAGAAGGACTGAACCGAGTCAGAGCTGGGAGGTGCTGCTTACCATTCCCTCACCCCTGTGTCTTCCTGCTCTGAAACTCTTGCCTTCCCAGATGAATTCCTCTGGGGGAGAGAAGGGGTGGAAAGTCCCTGTGGTGGGAGAGGCACAACATAAGGGGGGCATGAGAGTGAGAGGCTAGGATGGCAGGCATTAATTTCAAGTCTACTTAAGAAATGCTTCCTCGATGCATTTACAGCCAGGAAAAGCATGTGGTGGTTAAAATCCAATTTAATTTATGAATCACTTGTGCCCACGTAAAGCAGAGTAAGAATTAGAGGGGCCTGAGAGAAATTTGAGTCTTGTCCAAAGTCCCCTTTAGAGTTGGGGGAGAGCAACTCTGAGAGGTGACACTGATTAGCCCAGGAAGTTGCGGCCCTGACCCCCTCCGGGCAGCCTAGCAAGAACTTACACTCCGCATGACACACCTCCGTGTGGGTTTTGTGGGAAAAGGAACACTACGCTATGGTGCACTTGTCAAAAGCAGGAATGTGGCCTCTGTCCCGACCGTCTTCTCGGATGGCGTTAAACGCTATAGGGGGGTAGGGGGGACGTGACACCACACAAGATGTTTAAGACTTCCTAACTGAACCTCTAGTGTTCTCCAACTCATCCGACAGAAAAGATACTTGTCCTTTTTGGCCACTTCAGCTTTGGTGGGATCTACTTTTTTTAACCTAGCAAAAATGTTCTTCCACAGAATTCAGCTCTGAAATAAACTCTCAGCTGCAATAAAAGTCGTGGACAAAACCGACTGCAACCTGAACCACGCTGGCGCGTGCCGCCTGAAAGGGCTTCCAAGCACCTACTGCACCGGAGAGAAGAGGAAACGCTGCCTCGGCTTAGTGTTTGCTTCAGTTGCCGGTTTTTGTTTTTTGTTGGGTCCCCCCCCCCCGTATTTTATTTATCATTACACACACACACACACACACACACACACACAGCAGTAAGTTCTGTGTTGGCTTCAATAAGGCCAAGTAGTTAATCCTTTTAGTTGCTGTTGTGTTAGCTGAACCAAGGTTCAAGTTAATCAGGCTGCGTCTGTTGCGGGCAGGTCTGGTACTGAGCGCTTGTTCCCCTCTAACCCGCACCCTCCCCACCCCCACCGCAATAAAGAAATTCACCTCGGGCCTCCAACGCTTTAACCCAGGAAAGCGGGCGGTCCCGGAGCAGTAAGGAGAGCCAATGCAAACCTGGCAACCCCCAAGCCCACGTTTCAGGAGGGCCGCTAGATCTGCCGGGCGCTCAGAAAAGCCAAGAGTGCAAGAGTGCAAGTGCAAGAGTGCAAGTGCAAGAGTGGCAGCTGGAGAGCTTCCCCGTGTCCGCCAGGACGCCTGCAAGATGCGGCGTCTCCAGGCCTCCGCGCCACGGGTCCCGGTACCCCACCCCCACCTCGACGCCGAGTGAGAGTGCTCTGTGCTTCTAGGATGCAGGCAACCCTTCCCCCGTCCCTGGACCGGCTTCTCCAGAAGGGACCACTTTCTGCCAGCCCTCCCACAAGCGGGGACTGAGTCGCAGCCACAGCCTAGCCAGGGTCACCTTGGCTCGTGTGCTTTTCATTCCAGGGCCGCCCCCCACCCCACCCCGAGCCGGGATGGGACTGCCGCTCACTGCCACCTGGACCCTTCCTCCCGCCTCTGTCGTCCCGCCCCTAGCACTGCCCCTGTCCCTTCCCTGCTGAGCCCGGGTGCCCGGGAACACGGGCTCAGCTGGCGCGGAGGGGGACAGCGCGGGAACCGGGAGCGCGGGAACTGCTAGCGGCCCCGCGAGATCGGAGGGAGAACTCCTTCCCTGCCTCTCCACGATCCCGCCTGGGTGACGTCTCCGAGCAGCGCTCGGGCTAGGCGAGTCCTCCGTGCGCATCCGAATCCCCTGCCGACTCCCTCCCTCTCATTCTCCAGATGCGTGCAAGCGGCGGCTGGGCCAAGTCTGCAGGTGAAGGGGCGTCCGCGCGCAAAACTTACGGTTGGAGGCGGCCACCCCTCCACGGAAGGCGGTCAGACTCTGAAGACACACGCCCAGAGCCACCAGGAGCAGCACTTTGCTCTGCATCTCGAGGCTTGTCGCTCGGTCGGAGCTACAGGGCACAGTCCGGAGCGCGGACAGACTGATGCACCGTGGAGCCGGAGGCGGGAACAGGCAGAGCCTCGGTCCTGCGGGGCAAAGCAGAGAACGGGGCAGCTAGAAGTGGCAGGTTTCCTCAGAGAAAGAGGAATCGAGTCTGACACTGTTTCCACTCCAAGGCTGCTTATGTGACTGGAAATATGCAAATAAACCTCATCACCTATTGGCTATAAAATCATAAGTTGGGAGGAGGGCCCTCAATTCACTTCCAAATGTTTGAGCAAATCATAATGAAGATCAACCCTGCCAGCGAGAAGAGGGTGAAAGGGCAGAGGGGAAATGTGCTTTCTCTATGAGTTTCCTACTCGCTTTTCCGAAGGGTCTGGCCCTCCGGGGCCCCCTGTACAAGCACCAAATACGGGTTTATACGGATTTATGGTAAATACTCCTCAATCACCAGTTTTCCAAGGAGGGGAAGTTAAGCTGCTAAACTTCATTTTGTCCAAACTTAAACCCACCCTTATTTTGGTGGATCCTTTTGTAACTTACAGGGTTTCTTTTCCCCAGAATTCTTATAGAGAGTGTCAGTTTCAACATCCATGAACACACACTGTTCAGTAGCTTGTCTTGGGCAATCTGGTATTTGACATTGGCAAAATGGGTTAGCTGACCTGGGGGAGAAAAGCCCTCTTGTTCCACCTAGTTTCTAATTTTTGCCTAATGCAAATTATACCCAAACTCATCAAAGAATGCAAGTATAACAGTTTATTCTCAGAGTCCTGATACTGAGGTCAAATAATCTAAAACTGTATTGTTATGTGAAGTGAGGGAAGCCGGTCACAAAAGACACATTGTAAAATACCCACAAATGGGCAACTCTTACAGACAGAAAGTAGATTAGTGGTCGCCTGGAACTGGGGGACAGGGGAGAGGCACTATGGAGTTTTGACACTAAAAAAAAATTGACTTGAACACTTTATATTGATGAACTTTATAGTGTGTAAATTATATCTTAATGAAGCTATTAACAAAGATGCATTGAGGTATGCAGTTAAAATAATAAGAATAATGAAATCTTATATTTTTGCCAAAATGCCCAGAATCCTATCATAATATATTTTTAAGTGTAAAGGATTTGCATTAGCCAGAAAGGACAATCAACTCTTTACTCTCCACTTTATATCTGAGAAACAGGCTCAAAAATCAAGACCTCTAATTCACTGTCTTATATTGGATTATTTCTCTGAATAGTTTTAATGCTTCCTTCTACTCATCCCTCCCTTCTCTCTCTCTCTCTCTCTCTCTCTCTCACACACACACACACACACTCCACATGCGTATGTTAGACGGATGAAAGGCCATACTATTTAAACTAGGCTCACATTTAAAGTTTATCTCAAAGATGAAACATGCCTGATAATATCCACATCAATCCAAGTGCACTATTCTGAAGACTAGAGTTCTATTTTTTTAGTTGATGCATTAAATGGCACAACACAGCATATTGTCTTATATTGAGATTATTAAACAAGATGTTGTGTATATTCACTGTATCCTACAAAGGGTGTGGAGGAATGTTGAAACTTGCTAGGAATGAAACTCATCCGAAGAGAACAGATCATGCGGGCGGGAGGGGGGGGCAGGGGTGAGGAACTATGATGTGGCAGTCCTCCAAGAGTTATATGGTACATTCTAATTTTAAAAACGTTACAAGATGAGTACAATTGTATTGCATGTACTCGGGTATAAAAGACATAAACGAAGTGAAAAATGCCTACCATCTTTTATAGAATATTCATGAGGCCTATTTTCACACATAAATTTATTTTTTAAAAATCATTTGCTAAGACAATAAACCAATCTGCTCTTCTTTGCCTTTCAGAGAACTGCAAGAAGATTGCCAAGAAGAATTCTGATGCTTATAATGACTGTTTAAAATGATT
The DNA here is from genome assembly GCF_004126475.2 of Phyllostomus discolor. Taxonomy (NCBI): domain Eukaryota; kingdom Metazoa; phylum Chordata; class Mammalia; order Chiroptera; family Phyllostomidae; genus Phyllostomus; species Phyllostomus discolor. The sequence goes on along the minus strand of NC_040910.2, from coordinate 49,710,053 downwards.
TTCCAAGTTAACAGATAACAAAATCAAAGAGTTTGAGTAATTCTTCTCCTTTCTTTTTAAAATATGAAACCGGTGTTGGAGTAGCCTGTCGTGTTATACTCCGTGTCCATTAGAGTTGCAGAGATTTCCAGGAAGAATTAAGCCACAGTAGCTCAGCCTGCTAGAAAAGTAGACAGATTGGCTCCAATCCCGGAGACCGGCGGGGGGCAAGTGGGTGTGGCGGCAAGCCCTCTCCTGATTGGCTGCTGTCGGAGCCACAAGGTGCCTGCGACCCAGTGCTGAGGTTCACATGACTCCAAGCCCCGACTGCATGTGCGTTAGCGGCGCGTCTCCGCAAGACTCCACCAAGGTTATTTGATCGCCAAGAGTATGAGGTTTGACGTTTTCCGTAACTGACTTTTCCATCATAAGACTTAAAGAGTTTCAGGTTAAACAAAGCTAAGTTTTTTTTATAAACGTTTAACAAGTCAGTACTCATGGCAGGCCCCTTGCTCCTGGTATAAGTTAAACTGTCATAAGTAAAAAGTTAAATGGCCATACCTAAAGAACCAGCCAGAAGCTCCAGAATTCCACATGCAGGGAAATTCTATCCATCATCTCTTTTTCCATCACTTATCGCCTGTCATCTGCCATCCACCTGTTATTTAGATAGAGGGCCCGCTATTTGCACACACTGGGCACTTTTCATGCCTTTCATGTAATCATTACAAAAACATCTTGAACCTAACAATATTCTCATTGTACAGATGAAGAAGGATAAAATGTAAGGAATAGCCCTGGCTGGTGTAGCTCAATGGACTGAGCGCAGGCTGCAAACCCAAGTGTTGACAGTTTCATTCCCAGTCAGGGCACGCACCTAGGTTTGTGGGTCAGGTCCCCAGTGGGGGCACCTGAGAGGCAACCACATATTGGTGTTTCTCTCCTGCTCTCTCTCCTTCTCTTCCCCCCTCTCTAAAAATGAGTAAATAAAATCTTTTTTTAAATGCAATGAATATTAAGTAACAGTAACCACAAATCATAAAGTGTTTGTTGTGTGGTGATCCCAAGAAAGAAGGAAAATGTATTTGATGTGTTAAGTTTTAAAACATTGTCATTGCCAACCAGAAAAGTCTGGAAGCAGATTTTCTTTTGTACATGCGTGGTTCAGTGCACCGTTTTGTGACCGTTTGTGACCGTTTTGTGACAGTGCATTTTATTTCATGACCATTTTTGCTACATTATGATGAAATGCCTGGGCCCTAAAAGAACATCCGTACTGAAGTGGATCTTGTATCTATCACAAAAAATTATATTTAATGTAGGAAATAGTATGGTTAATATAAATGAAATTTACAAATATAAAATCATAAATATAAAAAATGTTTAAATCTATTGAATTTTACGTTTAAAAAAAAAAACATGATGTTACCCTGGCCAATGCGGCTTATTTGGTTGGCACATCAACCCATACACCAAAAGGTTGAAGGTTCAATTCCTGGTCAGAGCACATACCTAGGTTTCAACCAATCCCTGATCATGGTGCATGTGGGAGGCAGCCAATCGATGTTTCTCTCTCACATCAGTGTCTCCATCTCTCTCTCTCTCTCTCTCTCTCTCTCTCTCTCTCTCTCTCTCTCTCTTTCTCTCTCTCTAAAATCAATAGACATATTGAAAATTTTTTTTTAATATTTTATTTATTTATTTTTAGAGAGGGAAAGGAGGGAGATAGATATATATATATAGAGAGAGAGAGAGAGAGAAACATCAATGTGCGGTTGCTGGGGGTTCTGGCCTGCAACCCAAGAATGTACCCTGGCTTGGAATCGAACCTGGGACACTTTGGTTCCCAGCCCGCACTCAATCCACTAAGCTACGCCAGCCAGAGGTCCATATTGAAAAATTTTTAAAAACAAGATGCTGCCCTGGCTGGCGTAGCTCAGTGGATTGAGCGCAGGCTGCGAACCAAAGTGTCGCAGGTTCGATTACCAGTCAGGGTACCTGCCTGAGTTGCAGGCCATGACTCCCAGCAACCGCACATTGATGTTTCGCTCTCTCTCTCTCTCTCTATCTTCCTCCCTTCCCTCTCTAAAATTAAATAAATAAAATATTTTTTAAAGAAAACTTAGCCCTGGCTGGCATAGCTCAGTGGATTGAGTGTGGGCTGTGAACCAAAGTGTCACAGGTTCGATTCCCAGTCAGGGCACATGCCTGGGTTGCAGGCCACAGCCCCCAGCAACCACACATTGAAGTTTCTCTCTCTTCTCTTTCTCCCTCCCTTCCTTCTCTAAAAAAATAAATAAATAAATGAAATCTTTAAAAAAAACTTTTACGAAAAAATAAAAATAAATAAAAAAATAAAAACAAGATGCTTACTAAAAGTTGCCATTAAAGTCTTTCCCACAGCTCCCCACATGTACCCAGCATTAAACTGTAGAAAGGAGGAGCACTGCCCACATCTGCATGATGGGGACGAGACAGTGAGGGGAGGGCGAGACCCTAGCTCTGAGATGTGGCACTTGAGGCTGGAACTGCTCCTGCTGGGCAGTTAAGTGGAGATGCTGTTCTCATGGACCTCTTCTTGGATTCCTCACCCAACAGAGCTGTGTTGAAGAAATTCCAAGTAGCAGTTCAAGAAAGAATTAATCCAGCCCTGGCTGGTGTGACTCAGTGGATTGAGCACTGGCCTACGAACCAAAGGGTCGCTGGTTTGATTCCAAGTCAGTGCAAATGCCTGGGCTGTGGGCCAGGTCAGGTCCCCTGTAGGGGGTGCAGGAGAGGCAACCATACGTTGTTGTTTCTCTCCTTCCCTTCCCCTGTCTTAAATAAATGAATAAATAGAAAGAAAGAAAGAAAGAAAGAAAGAAAGAAAGAAAGAAAGAAAGAAAGAAAGAAAGAAAGAAAGAAAGAAAGAAAGAAAGAAAGAAAGAAAGAAAGAAAGAAAGAAAGAAAGAAGAAAGAAAAAATTAACCTGGACAGAATATACCATAGTTCCCACTTTATAACATTGCGTGTCATATTCTGGAAAACTTAAAATGCAAATAAATAGTATACTTAGCCAATTTGCTATTGTCTCCTTCCTTCACCAAGTGTGAGTAAAGGGATCAGGAGAAGGAAATGTGGGATATGAAGAGAATTATTTCAAATAATAAAAGTGGTGTTAAATAATCCAGACATATTTTAAAACTTTAAGTTTTCTCGGTTTAGGGATATTCATCCCCTCTCCTCTCCCCTACCCAAAGAAAGAAAAGAAACAAAAACAAGGAAAAAATAAATATTTTAATATCAGCATTAAAATATTGACTAAAGTTATGAGAAATAAGAGATTAAAAAGAGCGACTTTTTAAAAATGTCAGTGCATTGCAATGGCCTGTCTGGACAAGGCGTTACGGTGAGGGAGACACACTAGAACAGGACAGGGAGGCAGATGGTGCCACAAAGGAGCCGGAGGCAGGGGAAAGCTGCAAGCCTTTCCTAGAAGACAGAGCAGAAAATCTACAAACAATGTCCCACAAGTAATCCACTGGGTTTATAATCTATGTTTACTTATAAGTAATTCCCTTCTCCTTTTAAAAAAGTCCCAAACTTAAAAACTTAAGACTATGTAGAATATCCAAGGAGACCTAGTTGGTGACTTGAATATACAAGACCACAAATATATGAGAGGGGGCCCTAAAAAAATGGAATTATCTTCTGCAGGACAGGCCCCTTGTAGTACAGCTTTACCCTGCCTGGTGAATGTTCTAGGAAAGCATCTGTATCAGTGTAGCAGCTGGCGTTGTTGTGAGAGGCTGTGTTCTGCTTCAGTGAATTTTTTTTGAAGACTCAACACATTTGCCCCTGTCATGGTGGGTGATTTACGAGCACACTCACACTGAATGTTCAGCAGTTTTGGACCAAAAACCAGCATCACTCTGTACCCCACCCTCCCTATTCACCCAATTTCACTCCAAGTGACTTTTTCGTTGTTGTTTCCCTGAATGAAAAAAGTCATCAAAGGGAAACGTTTTGCCTGTGTAGAAGAGGCAAAACAAAAAACAGCAGAAGCACTAAAAGACATCAAAATCAACAAGTTCAAAAACTGTTTTGAGGAATGGAAAAAACGTCTCACTAGGTGTATTGTCTCAAATGGAGAGTACTTTGGAAGTGACTGAAGTTTAAACACGTAAGAATAAATACACAATTTTTTAATAAATAAATTCTGTTTTGCGGGGGATGCCCCTCCTATGTTGCTGAGGGCTTCGCATTTTGCAACAACCTCGGAGAAATCATCAAAACCCTAAACTGACAATAAGCTGAGCGGGCAGACATGTTCGATGTGCCCCCTGCTGACTTCCTGGTGACACTGTAACGTCTCAGAAAAAGCCCTTCTAGGAGGCTTGAAACAACTGACTTGAGTAATCATTGGCTCTTGTATTGTACTGGAGTTTTTCTTGTTTCTTTTGTTAAATTATATGTAACCGTGAGGTGTTCTCCTCCCCTTTGCAGTACTTCCCACAGCATCCCTCAGTGCGGGAGGGCTGGGGTTTTTAGATAGTTGCTGGGTGAACGAATAACACTGAGTAGAAGACGATCCAGTGCTAAGTGGGGGAGAAACCCAGGGTGTTTTTTATTTTAAATTTTCACTGTGTTTAGTACTTAGGAGACTTGAACATGTGCATGCACACATACACAGCCCCCTTCTTGCCAGAACCCAGTCTATGTAGACCAAGTCCATCCGGTTAAGGAACCGGAGAACAGCCTTGTTTGAGGGATTTTTCTTGGCCTCATATATTTTTCATCTTCCTTTTAATTAACTTTTGTTAAAAATGTAATATATTCTTGGCCAAAATAAAACCACAAGACAAAGTTTCAAGCAGTACAAAAGTGTGTGCAACCAAACGAAAGTCCTTCTCTGGCCGCAGACTTCCTTGTGTATTTTCTTGAAGTCTGTGCATTTACATAAATGCACATCCATCCACACATTTGCAACTTATTTCTTAAAGTGGTGTCAGCATCCCATAAAACACTGTTCTGCCATTCATTTTTTCACCTAATAATGTGCCTTAGAGATGAGCTCACGCTAAGGGCCCCCTTTTTTTCTTTCTTTTTTGAGCCACGTCAGATTCTCTTCTATGGTTGTGCCATCGTTTTTTAAGCCACATATTTATTAACAGGTGTTTAGTTATTTTAGTAATGTTAACCATGTTATAATGAATCAAGATGAATTCTTTGAGATTATGGGGTCAAAAAATATAAATATTTATCATGTTAATAAGTAAACCTACTAGGTCCTCTAATGAACATGCATACATTTACATTTCTATCTGCAGTGTAGAAAAGTTGAATGATTGTGGACATTCTGGCCATTATTGTGTATTACTGAACTACTGAATCTCTACCAACCTAGGAAGTGAAACATGGTCTCTTGATTTAATTCTCACTGTAAATAATAATAATAATAATAATGGCTAACTCTCATCTACCACTCGCTGTGTGCCAGGCATTATTCCAAGAATTTTACATATATGACTAACATAATGTTAAACAGCTTTATTAAGATATAACTTACATACACACATCACACAAAATATCCATTTAAGGTGTACAAATAAATTGTTTTCAGTATGTTCACAGGATTCTGTAAACTTGATCAATTTTCCCTTTTAATCTTCACCTGAAGATACGTCTGTTGATGTTTAGAGAGAGGAAGGGAGAGACAGACAGACATCGATCGGTTGCCTCCCATTTGCACCCTGACAGGGAATCAAACCCACAGCCTAGGCATGCGCCCCGACCAGAAAACAAACCTGAAACCTTTTGGTACACAGGACAACACTCCAACCAACTGAGCTACCTGGCCAGGGCAAACGTGATCAGTTTTAAAACATTTTATTTATACCCAAAGGAGGTCCTTAGCTATCATCCCACTCACCTCCTTCCCCCTGCCCTAGCTCCAGGCTACTTTCTGTCTCTACAGATTTGCCTACTCTAGACGTTTCATACACATGGAATCATAGAGTATGTGTTATTTCCTGACTGGCTTCTTCCACACGGTGTAATGTTTTCAAGGTTCACCCACATGGAAGTGTGAGTTGGCACATTCCTTCTCATTGCTGAATAATATTCCTTTCTATGGATATAACACATTTTTTATCCATTTATCAGTTGATGTATGCGTAGGTTGTTCCCACTTTGGGGCTACTATGAATAATGCTGCTATGAATATTTGTGTACAAGTTTTTGTGGACAATATATTTTTAATTATCTTAGGTATACATGGAGGAATAGAACTGCTGAGCCACGTAGTAACTTTAAGTCTTCAAGGAACTGCCAGGCTGTTAACACCTTACAGTTTCCCGTATTTCCCTCTGAAAGTTTGTCACCACCTCCTGGTGTTGGAAGTTAGTGTTCATTTCTTGATTATTACACTCACAAAGTTGAGGGTGAAATCCGTTCACAGCCTCTGCTCCTGAGCACCAAACACAGAGCCGGGCACCAAGGTAGATTCTCAAATATGTACGTGAACAAACAATAGAATAGAGGGAGGGGGAGGGGAGAGAGGGAGGGGGAGGGAGGGGGAGGGAAGAAGAAAAGAAAAATTTGAAAGGTGAAAGTCAGTATATACTGCAAGGTATTTACATTATCTCAAAACTTATTCTCTATTTTCCTCATCAAAATAGTTAAATAAACGAGCCAGAATTAAAAGGATAATTGAAACCTTTGAAGTCTTAAAGAAGTTCACATACGAATGAACATGACACTGATGCTGCTCTTCACCAGGAAAGCAAAGCCAGAGGCCAGAGCCAAAGCAGAAGAGTCCAGATCTCAGATGCATTATCCTAGACATCTGTGATTCCAAGGTGGTGCTTTGACTTTTATTATGACTTTGATATGTGATACAACTGATACCATTTTATAGGTGATTTTTTCCTCTTGAAATGTTAATGTCAAACTAATTACCATTTTATGTATTTTATCATCACTGCTAAAATTATAATACTATTTTATCAAAAACTTATTTATAGCCCTGGCTATGGTAGTTCAGTGGATTGAGTGCAGGCTGAGAACCAAAAGGTCGCCAGCTCAATTCCCAGTCAGGGCACATGCCAGTGGGGGCCACATGAGAGGCAACCACACACTGATGTTTCTCTCCCTCTCTTTCTCCTTCCCTTCCCTCTGTCTGAAAGTAAATAAATAAACTCTTTTTTAAAAGTATTTATATGTTGTTCAGTACCAATTCCAATACCTTCCATTCAAGACATATAAGCAGTCTAATAGCACAATATGTCACATATTAGCAGATTTCACAGTTGTAAACACTAAGCATCATACTCAGAATTGAGAATAGACCTGGACCTGGCCTGATTCTCAAAGAACCCTCAGGAAAATGAGTACACAAATTGATCTTCAGAATTATTTCTCAAACCTCTACTCTCCGACTTCCTACATCAACACCATATTTCCTCTCACTGCAGGGGGATTTGATTGACCCTTGTCCAAAATTCTACCCAGCCACCTTAACTCTACTGCATGCACCCTACCCTGGATGGACTCTTTGGACCATTTTAAGCTACAGAAGTTCAACCCAGTTGACTTATTACCTAATAGCAACGTAAGAGGAGCACAAATCTGCCAAGACCTTGAGTCTACATCATTAAAGGCTTTCCCTAGAGGCCTTGAACCTAATTTGACTGCTTGACGGGCCAGGAGTAAAAGGGCTCAGTCCTGCCTGAATGAGAAAGGCATTTCCATCTCAGACTTCTGCTGCACCAGCTTCACTGAAGAGTTCCAAGGAAAGCAACCCTTCTTAGAACCTGATAGAGAAAGACTAAGAATAGGTGGCAAGGTCCACAAGGAAACAGGGAGAGACCACAAAAGTTGAAGCTCTGGGCCTATTCCTGGTTGCCAGGACCTCAGCCCCAGGGGTCGCACTGGCCCCAGCAGTCTCAGACACCTTGAGATGGGAAGCTCTATTCACTCAAGCACTGTAAATCCTGCTCTGTATAATGTGTGAGGTCAGCTTGTATCAGCTACAACAGCTTGCTACAGCTGATTGTTAAATCTTTAGAAGAGTTTTGCAAGCAGGTTAATGGCATTTGTAGCTTGAAATAAGCCACTGAGGTAGCATTTACACCACAGAAATTGGCAAACAATAAAAACTAAGATTTTTTCCCTAAGATCGTTGGCTGTCAAATATTTACCAGTAAACCACTTATTCCTACCCTGTAAAAAATCTACATATAAATCAGTGATTCTCAGCCAGTAGTGAGTTTGGCCTTCAGGCAATGTCTGGAGACATTCTGGGTTGTTGTGTGTGTGTGCGTGTGGAGGGGGCAGGGTCGTGTTATTGCCATCTACTGGGTAGAAGCCAGAGATGTTGCTAAACATCTTACTACAGAAAAAGTCCACATGAAAAAGAGAATTCTCCAGTCCCAAATGTCAGTAGTGCTGAGGCTGAGAAACCTCGGTGTGTACCTTGAGAAAGTACAGCTTCCTGACAGGTCACACTCATTAAGACCAAAATAAATTCTCCATGATGAAACTGACTATCCCTGTAATTAGTCTCTCTTTCCACATCAAAGTGCTTGTGTGGCCACCGGACAACCATTGCTAGAGCTCACTTACTAAAAAGCAGCTCTGCAGGCCCTGGCCAGATAGCTCATTTGGTTCAAGCAACATCCCAACACACCAAGGCTGCAGGTTCGATCGTCAGTCAGGGCACACACAAGAATCAACCAATAAATGCACAAATAAGTGCAACAAAAAAACAATGTTTCTCTCTTTCCCTTTCTCTGTCTAACACCAATAAATAAGTTTTTTAAAAATTAACTTTGCAGGAGCTTCATGCATGAACTCTTGCTGCCTCTTCTGCAGCAGTCACATCTGCACAGGTGTTGCCCTGCCTGCCTCCCAGTGACTTACATTTCCTTGTCTCTTTCAGCCTATTGTGGTGGCATCTGCTATCTGCAACCAGCCCCTACCCACCTCTCCAACTATATTTTTAAAAAACCAGTAGCTTCATCAAGATATAATTCACATATCACACAATTCATTCATTTGAAGTATAAATTTAATGGCTTTTAGCATATTCACAGAGTTCCACAACCATTACCACAATCAATTTTAGGACATTTTCATCATCTCAAAAACAAACCCCAAACCTAAGCAGTCAATCTCAATTTTTCCCAAGCCCCCTAGCCCTGGGCAAGCATTCATCTGCTTTCTGTGTCTAGAGATTTGCTTATTCTCAATATTTCATATAAATGGAATCATATGGTAACTTTTGTAATCATGCTGAGTAATATTCCATTTCATGGATGTACCAAATTTTACTTATCCATTTATTAGTGGTGGACATTTGGGTTGCTTTCACTTTTTGGCTGTTTTGAACAGCGCTGCTATGAACGTTCATGAGTACAGGTTTTTGCGTGGGCACGTTTCCAGCTAGGAATAGAATAGCTGAGTTAAATGGTTGCTCTTTGTTTAATCAGGAACCACCAGACTACTTTCCAAAGTAGCTGCACCACCCTGGCCAGTGTGGCTCAGTTGGTTGGAGGGTCATCCCATAACCAAAGGGTTGCGTGTTCAATTCCCAGTCAGGGCACATGCCTAGGTTTTGGATTCGATCCCTCGGCCCAGGTACATATAATCCCCAGTCTGGCGCACAGAGGAGGCAACCAGTTGATACTTCACTCACTGAAATATTGATGTTTCTCTCTCTCTCCTTGCCTCTCTCTAAAGGCAATGAAAATAATGTCCTTGGGTAAGGACATATTAATTACTTTAAAAATAAAAATACCACTTTTACATTACTACCAGTGGTGTATTAGGGTTCCAATTTCTCCACATCCCCACCAACACTTTCTATTATCTGGTTGTTTTTTATTATAGACATCCTAGTTGGTGGTATCTCATTATAGTTTTCATTTACAGTTACCTAATAGCTAATGATATTAAGCATTTTTGTGTGTATGTTTGCTATCTGTATATCTTCTTTGAAAAAATATATATTCGGATCTATTGCCCATTTTTTACTTGGGTTATTTGTCTTTTATTATTGAGTTGTGAGACTTTTTCATGTATTCTAAATACAAATCCCTTATAAGATGTACGATTTTTCATTTTTTTCTTTTCTAAAAATATAGTTTATTGATTATGCTATTACAGTTGTCCCAATTTTCTACGTTGACACCTCTCTGCTTGGTATACCCCTTCTCTCCAGCAATCCTTTCCCCTTAGTTCATGTCCATGGGTCATGCATATAAGGTCTTTGGCTTCTCCATTTCCTATACTATTCTTTTTTAATATATTTTATTGATTATGCTATTACCATTGTCCCATTATCCCCCTTTCACTCACCTCCACCCTGCACACACCTTCCCACCCACATTCCCGCTTTAGATCACGTTCATGGGTCATATATGTAAGTTCTTTGGCTTCTACATTTCCCATACTATTCTTGCCCTTCCCCTTTCTATTTTCTACCTACCATCTATGCTACTTATTCTCTGTACCTTCTGCCCCCCTCCTCCTCCCACTCCCCTATTGCTAACCCTCCATGCGATTTCCATTTCTGTGGTTCTGTTCCTGTTCTAACTGTTTGCTCAGTTTACTTTTATTTTTGTTTTAAGTGAGGTTGTTAATAACTGTGAATTTGCTGTCATTTTACTGTTCATATTTTTTATCTTCTTTTTCTTAGATAAGTCCCTTTAACATTTCATAAAATAAGGGCTTGGTGATGATGAACTCCTTTAACTTGACCTTATCTGAGAAGCACTTTATCTGCCCTTCCATTCTAAATGAAAGCTTTGCTGGATACAGTAACCTTGGATGTAGGTCCTTGCCTTTCATGGCTTGGAATACTTCTTTTCAGCCCCTTCTTGCCTGCAAGGTCTCTTTTGAGAAATCAGCTGACAGTCTGATGGGAACTCCTTTGTAGGTAACTGTCTCCTTACCTCTTGCTGCTTCTAGGATTCTCTCCTTCATTTTTATCTTGGCTAATGTAATTAGGATGTGCCTTGGTGTGTTCCTCCTTGGGTTCAACTTCTTTGGGACTCTCTGGGCTTCCTGGACTTCCTGGAAGTCTATTTCCTTTGCCAGAGTGGGGAAGTTCTCCATTATTTGTTCAAATAAGTTTTCTACTTGTTAGTCTTCCTCTTCTCCTTCTGGTACCCCTATAATTCAGATGATGGAATGTTTAAAGATGTCCTGGAGGTTCCTAAGCCTCTCCTCATTTTTTTGAATTCTTGTTTCTTCATTCTTTTCTCGTTGGATATTTCTTTCTTCCTTCTGGTCCACACCATTGATTTGAGTCCCAGTTTCCTTCCCATCACTGTTGGTTCCCTGTACATTTTCCTTTATTTCACTTAGCATAGCCTTCATTTTTTCATCTAATTTGTAACCAAATTCAGCTAATTCTGTGAGCATTCTGATTACAGTGTTTTGAACTGTGCATCCGATAGGTTGGCTATCTCTTCATCACTTAGTTGTATTTGTTCTGGAGCTTTGATCTGTTCTTTCATTTGGGCCTTTTTTTTTTTTTGTCTTGATGTGCCTGTTACATGGTAAGGGGCGGGGCCTTAGGTGTTCACCAGGGCGGGGCAACCCATGTAGCTGTGATTTGATGCTGTATGTGGAGAAAGGGTCCGAGAGGGAACAATGGCATTTGCTCCGCTAACAGATTTCAACCACTTCCCCAGCTACCCACAAGCAAATTGGGCCCTTCTGGTGCTGATTCTGAGTGGGTGGGCTTGTGTATGTTCTAGGACCCTGTGGGTCTCTCCAACGAACTCACCTGTGAGGCTGGGGGTTTCTCCCACCATCACCTCAACCCGCACAGGTGTTTTCAATAAGTTGTTTCAGGCTTTATTTCCCCATGCTGAGCCCTGGGTTGCACAATCTGTTTTGCCCCCCATTTGTTCCTCCCAGTTTGTCTACATGCAAATGTGGGACCCCCGCTCCACCAGCCACCACCTTGCCGGGTCCACCAGCTGCAGCCTTGCCTGCCCTCATCTTCCAGGCACCGTCTTGCCGGGAGTCCTCTCCACCCGGCTGCCTGTCTCCACCCCTCCTACTGGTCCAGATGGATGTTTCTTTAACTCTTTGGTGTCAGACTTCCATACAGTTCGATTTTCTGTCAGTTCTGACTGATTTTTGTTTTTAAATTGTTGTTGTCCTTCTTTTGGTTGTACAAGAAGGCATAGTGTGTCTACCTATGCCTCCATCTTGGCCAGAAATTCTGATTTTCAATTTTTTCCAATTCTGTGGGCTGTCTTTGCACGTTATTGATGGTGTCCTTTGAAGCACAAAAGTTTTTAAACTTTGATGGAGTCCAATTTATGTACTTTTTATAGTGTGTGCTTTTGGTATCATGTCAAAGAGTATGACATCGCCTACTCCATGGCCATGAAGATTTACCCTTGTTTTCTTCTAGGCTTAGCTCTTACGTTTAGACCTGTACTCCACTTTGAGTGCATTTTTATGTATGCTGTGCTATAGGGGTCCATGTTTACGCTTTTGACAGTGGATATCCTATGTCCCCGCACCTTTTGTTGAAAAGACTTTTCTTTTCTCAACCTTATCCAAAATCAATTGACCATGAATGTGAAGATTTATTTTTGAGCTCCTGATTCTATTCTATTGGTTATACCTCTGCCTTTTTGCCTGTACTATACTATCTTGACTACTATGGTTTTGTAGCAAGTTTGAAAGAGGAAATGTGAGTTCTTTTAATATTGCTTTGGTTATTCTGGGTCCCTGTGTTACCAAGGAGACCCGAGTTTGGGAGGTCCCCCTCCTCAGTTCTTGCCTTGCTCACAAGGAAAAAATCCAGGTGAGAGACAAACACACATAGTGTAAATGAGGTCGCAGGTTTATTTATGAAACTCACATAAGCACAAAGCTACAAGCAGGCACCAGGCTAGTCTGAATGCCTCACATACAGAGGAAATAGTTGTTAGAAAGTTTGTTCTATACACCTAAGCCCAAAGTTGCAAGCAGGCACCCAGCTAATGAGTGTGCCAACTATTGGGATCCAGGGGTTATATACTTTAGTCAGTTTCTAGGTTCCCTTCCTCCTCCCCTCCCAAGACCTTGGGATTAATACACAGTCTCAAAGGCTTTTTTCCCCAGATAGTGGAGATGATACATACAGAACTTCAAGGGCTCCCCTCTTCCTGCACTAACGTAGTTCTGCTTGTCACATTCGGAATGAACACCTGGCAATCTTATCAGACCGAGCTCAGGACTGCCGAATCAATGGGTGAGATGTGTCTCCCTTTTGTTCCTAGCCTCCTGCTATAAGTTCTTTATTAGACTGCACTGGGTGGGGACCCTGCTTTATTTCCCCTCCAGCTGTTCTGCCCAAGCTGCTACTTAATATTCCCCCCTCAAGTAATAGGAACCCAAATCTTTGGGGACTTCTGGACATTGGCTGCTTCCTGCTGGAAGGGTGTGTTATTGAGGTTTGGGTTCCTACACTTGCTGTCAGTCAAGAGAGGTGTCCGTGAGTGATGTCCTTCTAGGAGCCCACGATCAGGGGTCAAAAGTTGATGCTAGTTCTTTCAAAGTGGGGATGGGCTGGAATCCCTGAAGAGTCATCATCCTGACATGGAATCACTGTATCCTAGAGGCAACAAATTTGACAATATTAGTGGAATGGAAGATCTGGGACATTATTCGATAAGGGTTAAATTTAACAGGAATGGAAACATCTCATTTCTGGTGCAGGAGGCTGAGTATATTGACAGGCTGATGGAGTGTCAGAAACCTGAGAAAGACAGTTATATTAAAGGCCTAGTTATTGTGTTACTGATCTGTAACAGGTTTTTGTTTTTTGAGAGGAGTTTGGGGTCCCCACCGGCTCTCAGGAGTAGGTGGTATTGTCCTGCTGCTCTGGAAGTCCTGAAGGAGTTGGCTCCCTCCAGGATTTGACTGGAGAGTGATGTGTCCAGCTGGAGATGCCAGGGACTGGATGGCTGTTGGGGAAGACCTGAGAACAGGGAGGGGTCTTTTCCATGAGGCTTGGAGTTGAAAAGTAGGGGGACTGCTGTCCCTCCAGGTTTTTAAATAGACCGTGTGCCCTGGTTTAACTTGTTTGCGTTGGTAGCCTTAAGCTTGTTTCTGTACTCCTGTAATGCTTTTTGTTTCTGTCTTAGATTAATGGTGTAAGACAATTTAAGGTCTGTGTTACCCCATGGGGGAGCAGGTATGTAGGTCATTTACATACTTGATCACCAGGCCACCCCTCTCAAGTGATAGGCCCCTTAAGCCCTCTGCTAATGTGTGTCTAAATAAACGAGGGCTGTCCCTTAATCCCCTATAATCCTGGGAGGACAGCCCAGGATTATAAGGAGAGGGTCTGGAGAAGGAAATAAGGAAAGAGTAGGTGGCCATGGTGTCTAATGAAAATGTCATTGTCCTACCTGCGGTGTCCATGCATACCCCAGGCTCCAGTTTGGTAATGGTGACCTCTAGAGGTGGGGCCAACTGGGGCAGGCAGCTTCAGTACTGAGTTACCATCTGCCAGGCAGCCTCGGCCTTGGGTCTGGGGGGGCCCTTCGTCCCAAGGGAGAGAGTGCTGCCTGTCTCCATGTACTTCTGGCATGGTGCCTGAGGAGGCTTGTCGCTGTTTGGACATTCCTTGGCCCAGTTCCCTGCCTTTCGACATATGAGATACTCAGTGTCCTTGTAGTGGACCTGGAAGGGCTAATGGGACGGGCCTGTCCCACAAGAGTGGCTGAATCTGGCTGTGTCTAACCTCCTTCCTTTTTTCCTTCTCCCGAGCCCTGGCCTCTCTCTCCTAACCCCAGGTGTGGAAGGCTGTATTGGCTGTGGCTGTCATCTCACTTAAGGAGACTCGAGGTTCCTGGATAAACTTCTGGAGTTTTCTCCTAATATCAGAGACAAATTGGGTTAGAAACTTATTTTTTATAATGACCTGGCTTTCATATGATTCTTAATCTAGTCCTTATAAAAATGTGGTGGGATTTTCATCTGGGCTTTGGCTGACAGTGTAACCCCCAGAATAGTTTATTGCCTTTTGTTGACCTGCCTTGAGGCCCATTTTAATGCAAATTAGAAAGTGATTTCTTTCCCATTTTGGGGAGGAGTTAGTGTAGTCCTGATCAGGGTCTACCTGTGGAATCGCTGACTCTCCTAAAGGGTATTTTCTACCGGATAGGTGTAAGTTGTTAGCAAACTTTCTGGCTTCCTGTCTTACCTTTTCCTGCTCAAGTTCTGATAAGGTCCACCCCAAGATAACCAGAGGGTCCTGCCTGGTTAACTCATAGGCCAGGGTAAGGTGTTGGATTTCTGTGTACTTACATGACTTGTCAGACTAGCTTCCCATGTCTGCCTTAATCTGTCTGAATTCTAGGGGAGAGAGGAGGAGGAGAAGAGAGAGAAAGAGAGAGAGAGAGAGGGAGAGAGAGAGAGAGAGAGAGAGAGAGAGAGAGAGGGAGAGGTTTACTTACCAGCTGTGGGCCATGCTCTCCTGCAGCCTCAATCAATGGTAAAAGCTTAGTTGGTAGAAAGGTCCTAGGGCCAGAAGGCATGAGGGCTGTGAATTGAGTTGGACACGGGATATGGCAGTAGGTGACAAAGATGTTGAGAACATCACTTCTAAAGGGGTTTTCCCTAAAGGCAGGGGTGTGGAATGGCCACTAGATGGCAGTGTGGTAGGAGTCAGCTTACCTTTGTATCAGGTCCCCTGTGCCCCTCAAACAATACCTGCACATAGGAGATGTCTGACCACCTACCTAGGTATTTGCAAAAGAGACCAAGCTGAAATTTGGTATTGTGATTTAAGCTTCTGTATAATGGCCAGGATTCCCATAAGCTAACTGATACTGAGGCCAAGCAGTGTTGCCAAAGAATGTTAGCCTTTTCTTATTTAGAGTTTGGGGGTCAAACTGTGACCAGTTGAAAACGATATAGCCTGGTGGGGTCCCATCTGGGATGGACTCCTGATTTCCCATCTTGAAGGAAGAAGCACCAAGAGATTAGAGAGCCCAGCATCCTGGGGTGTAATCTGAGGGTTCGGCTTCCTGGGACCCAAGACCCTGTGTATTCAGAATGGACAGATGTAGAGACAAAGAGTGTACCTTGCACCTGTCCCTAGTTCCTTCCAGAAGGATATCAGCGTTTGTCCCTACCTTCCTTCAACTAATGAGAAGGAACCTACCAATCAGCAGGATTTCCATAGTTAGGTAGTCAGTTTTGGGAGCTGGGACGGCTCAACCTAGGGGAGAGGGAGGGGGTAAAGGCTGGAATGTAAGGAAATGCTAGTGGTCTAGGGGGTGTCGCCAGTCCAGGGGCATCCCTCCTTGTCTGCAGGAATAGCACTGTCCCTCTGATGTCAGTTGTAGCTTGGGGGCTGGGTGACCCGGGGGTGGCACAATGCTTCGAGCTGCAGCTAACAAGTGGGTCTTTTGTTCCCATCAGGTGGTGGCTTTCTGCTTTTCCCCTGCCCTGTCTTGGTTGTTTAAAAAAAATACTGAAAGCTATTCTTATTAGTTGCTCAGTCAGGGCCTGGGGCCCCCGAGGCCAGCCTTTGTAACTGTCTCCTGAGGTCAGGGGCTGCCAGGGGACAAAATGCATCCCCAGGAGTGCCCAGCCCT
Organism: Phyllostomus discolor; assembly: GCF_004126475.2. Classification (NCBI taxonomy): domain Eukaryota; kingdom Metazoa; phylum Chordata; class Mammalia; order Chiroptera; family Phyllostomidae; genus Phyllostomus; species Phyllostomus discolor. The sequence continues at coordinate 49,693,476 of NC_040910.2, read as the reverse complement.
GGGCAGACTCAGGGGTGATGTCTGTGTGACATCTGTGTGCTTGTGTAAAGCCACAGTCAACTGTCCCTGGAAAAGGACAGGATTTTCATTTTTCCCTCTTGTCCTTTGTCTTTCCCAGTTTGATAGATCCAGTTAGGGTCCTGATCTGGGTTTGCATTTCCCCCCGGTTGACAGGCGCCGTTGAGTATGATGGCCAGCTAGTTCATCAGCCTAAGCCCTGGCGGCCCCTGTTACACACTGCTTTTCATTTACAGGGCAGCCGTGGGAGAGAACAATCTGTAAATCACTCCAAGTTAGGCTGTGTCAATGATTACAACTCATAGCGGGTTTTGCTTTTTGTAATAACATTTTGAATCAATTAATGTGTTCCCCATTGTCTAATTGTACCTGGGGTTGCTGTTGGGAAATAACAATTGGCTTTGGAAAATCAAAGGGAGCTCTTGGCTTTTTCATTTGTCATTAAAATTATCTTTACCATTTGTCTGCGTGCCTTTCCTTTTCTTATTCCTCATTTTCCTCTTTTCCATTTCCCTTTCTGAGTTTCCTACTCCAATGTCCTTTCTTCCTGTATGTCTCTGTCCTTTACCCTTTCTCACCTGTTGTTCGCTTCCTCAATTCCTTCTCCTGTTGCTTCTTCCCTCTTCGCAGTCCACCTCAACTTGCACAGGCCTCAGCGGTGCCCGCAGCCCTGCTGCAGCTTCCTCGTCCCTTTTAACTCATCTAGAGATCACTAACCCAGTTTCAGTTCTACGATTTATCTTTGATTACCAAAACCATACATTTCCTCCCAACTTGATTAGAATTTTCCATTTTTAGTGACAACCAAGAGTAATTAATTAGCATTCTTTAGATGAATAAATTTATGAACATATTTTATAACTTATAGAAATAATTTTTCAACCCCGCTGGCAGATACAGTGTGCAGAAGCAAGCCGTTTCATTATCTGGTGACCTTGACAGCTGCGAGGAGGCTGGAGAAGGCAGGGGTGGGGGGCTAGATATCAGGCTCGGGTGACCTTCAGCCACTTCAGTTTTAAAAGGACCGGTTTTTCTCTTTTAAGTTGGATGGGCTGTTTTTCTCTTTTACATTGAGGGCAGAGTTATTGCTTCTGGGGACTACAAAACAAAAGAAAGACTTAGGGTGGAGGAAGTAACAGGAGAGAGCCTTGGTGGGCGGCTTGGCTCCCTGGAAAAGCTATAGGACTGGGGTGAGCCGAGGTGGGGCTGCTGTCAGCTCACCTGGCAGTCAGAGGAAAAGGGGGCCCTGGAGACAGGATCAGGGGGTTAGTCCAGGTCAAGCTGCCACTGCCCACTGCCCGCCTAGCTGTGAGTCTCCTTGGGACCCTTAAAATTTAGGAGGAAATAAAGAGTTCATGCCTGAGAAGGGTCACAGCTATTTCTCAAGAGAGGGAGAGAGCGATACTCACCTGGCAAAAGCAACCCTGCCCCTCAGGGGAGAGATGTATGTAGATAAAGTTGCCAGAAGCCTTCTGGGGCAGAGAGGTGTAGCAAACTTACAACAGACCTATGATTTAAACTTATTCCTCCTCTGGCCATGCTTTAGAGACAGAAAAGACTAGCGACTTAGGTCAAAATGTGCTGCTCATGAGCGGGGCTCCCAGGGCTGCCCCACCTTTGGTTGTCCCCAGTGCTCTTATGTGCCCCGGGTTTCCCCCTGGTTGTCTAAGACAATCCAGGGGAGCTCAGGGTGCTAGGGGACCAACCCTTATTTTGCACGTCCCTGCATGAGCCAGAGTGTGTTAGAGTGATGGGAGGTCCCTGCAAGGCCCTTGCACATCTTAGCAATTAACCCCAGACACCTCCTTGAGGCCCCGACTCACATAGGGACACCCTAGAACCTGGACCAGGGGGACGATATGCTTCTTCAGTCTTTGGAGCCCAGGCGAACCTGAGCACTCGTTTTAGATTGTATCCTTGTTTCTGCTTCCAAACACAGGCCTGGCATGTTTGAATAACCCCTTCTCCCACTACTGCACCTCCCTGTTAAGCCCAAAGGTGAACCAGGCAATAAATATTGCCAATTCACACTTACTGCACTTCTGACAGCTGGAGACAAGGATAAAATCAGAATCACACCACCAAAAGATGTTATTGGGGAGACCCAGGTTAGGGGGTCCCCCTCCTCAGTTCTTGACTTGCTTGCAAGAAAAAAAAATCGGGCAAGAGACAAACACATATACTGGAAATGAGATAACAAGTTTGTTTATGAAACACACCTGAGCACAAAGCTGCAAGCGGGCACCCAGCTAATCTGAGTGCACTGACGAGGGACTCAGGAGTTACAAACTTCACTGAGTTTCTAGGTGCTCCCTGCTCCTCCTCTCTCCAGACCTTGGGATTAAAACACAGTTTCAAAGGCTTGTTTCCCCAGCTAGTGGAGACAATACATACAGAATTTCAAGGCCTCCCCTCCTTCTGCGCTATCGTAGTTCTGCTTGTCGCGCTCGGAACACCTGGCAATCTTATCAGGCCAAGCTCAGGACTGCTGAATCAATGGGTGAGACATGTCTCCCTTTTGTTTCTAGCCTCCTGTTTTAAGTTATTTGTTAGACTGCAGTGGGCAGGACCCCTGCTTTATTTCCCCTCAGGCTGCTCATTCCTAGCTGCTCCCTAACACCTTTAAGTGGCTTGTGTTATGGTCTAGCACATGGTCTGTCCTGTAGAATTTTCCATGTGCATTTGAGAAGAATCGATATTCTGCTATTCATTAGTAAAATGTTCAGTGGATGTCTGTATCATATATATTTTTAATTTTCTGTATATTATGATGCTTTTAACATCTTAAAAAATATTTCTGGTTTTCATTTTTAAGTGCACTTACCTTTTCCTCTTTATGTAAAATCTTTTCTTCTTTAAAATAAAATCTTTTATTAATCCCATCCAATCAATTTTTATCTACAAGACTGTACTTTTCTGATCTACATAAAATTGTTTAGGCTGAAGGGACCCACAGCAAGGCAGCTGACCAGACCATGCGTTGAGGTGGGGGCTGGCTGAGAGAACCTGGGGCAAGGCAGTGGACTGTGCGGGCAGGGCTGGCTGACAGGACCAGCAGCGAGGCAGCAGACTTCATGGGCAAGGCTGGTTGACGGGGAAACTGAGACTCAGAGCTGACTGTGGACTATGGCAGGGGTTGCCACAGTGGGAGAAATGGGAGAAACTCCCAGTCTCACACAAGAGTTTGTTGGAAAGTGGGCCTAGAGCCCAACAAGCCAGCTGCATTGTTCCCTCTCTGGCCCCTCCCCCACAGGCAGTGCCACAGTGTAGCAAGGAGGGTTGCCCTGCCCAGGTGAACACCTAAGGCCCTGCCCCCTTACAGCTTATCAGCTGCCCTGAGACAAAGAAATAGGGCCCAAGTGAAAGAACAGAGCAAAACTCCAGAAGGAGAGCTAAGTGATGAGGAGATAGCCAACCCATCTGATGCAGAGTTCAAAGCCCTGGTAATCAAAATGCTCACAGAACTGATTGAGGTCAAAAAAATGAAAGAACAGATGAAGGCTTCCCAAAGTGAAATACAGCAAAATATCCAGGGAACCAACAGTGACGGGAAGGAAACCAGGACTCAAATCAACAATTTGGAACAAAAGGAAGAAATAAACATCCAACTGGAACAGAATGAAGAAACAAGAATTTTTAAAACATTAAGAGAGGGTTAGGAATCTCTGGGACAACTTGAAATGTTCCAATGTCCAAATTATAGGGGTTCCAGAAGGAGAAGAACAACAGCAAGAAATTGAAAACTTATTTGAACAAATAATGAAGGAAAACTTCCCCAATCTGGCTAACAAAATAGACTTCCAGGAAGCCCAGAGAGTCCCAAAGAAGTTAGACTCAAAGAGGAACACACCAAAGCACATCATCATTAAGTTACCCAAGATTAAAGATAAAGAGAGAATCCTAGAAGCAGCAAGAGAAAAGGAAGCAGTAACCTACAAAGGAGTTCCCATAAGACTATCAGCTGATTTCTCAAAAGGAACCTTACAGGCAAGAAGCGGCTGGAAAGAAATATCTGAAGTCATGAAAGGCAAGGACCTACATCCAAGATTATTCTGTCCATCAAAGCTTTCATTTAGAATGGAAAGGCAAATAAAGTGCTTCTCAGATAAGGTCAAGTTAAAGGAGTTCATCATCACCAAGCCCTTATTATATGAAATGTTAAAGGGACTTATCTAAGAAATTGAAGAAGTTCAAAAACTATGAACAGTAAAATGACAACAAACAACTAATCAACAACTAAACCTAAAACAAAAACAAACTAAGCAAACAATGAGAACAGGAACAGAATCAGAAAAATGGAGATCACATGAAGGGGAAAGGAGGAATAGTGGGGGAAAGGTACAGGGAATAAGAAGCATAATGGGTAGGCATAAAATAGACAGCAGAGGTTAAGAATGGTATAGGAAACAGAGAAATCAAAGAACTTACATGTACAACCCATGGACATGAACTAAGGGTAGAGGGGAAGCTGGAGGGCTGGGGAGTGCAGGGCAGAGAGGGGATAAAGGGGGAAAAATTGGGGAAAATTTGTTAGTTATTACAGTTATCCTACCTCCCTGATACTCCTTACCCTTTCCACACACATCATCTTTCTCTGTAGATTTTTAAACATGTTTTTCATAGTTATTTTAAAATCTTTGTTAATTTCAGCACACGGCTGCTCTGTGGGTTTGTTCTGCCCACGAGCACCTCTCCCGCACTGTTTGAAATTTTGGCCCATGCACATGCTGTTCAGAATTCAGCAAAGAACTTAAAAGGTTTTTTTGTGGAGATTTTATTGACCACTTTTCATGTTACCCTGTAACAAAATATATATTTTGAAGTTAACATATTCTTATTTTCTGGTGAGAGTAAGATTCCAAGAGTTAAAAATTTATTTTGAATTGAGATATAATTATAATCACACAATTAAAAATGACAAAAGTGACTTTTGAAAAGCATTTGCTTACAATTGGATTAGGTGTTTTTACTTTCTTTTTTAAGAAAACAAAGAACTTGAAAGATATTTTTCTCAGAGTAGAGTCTTATATTTTCTTAACACAGATATCAATATTTTGAATTGTCCCATTGTTGAGTGTCCCCAAGGATTTTATGGCAAAGTGCAAAGTAATCAATAAATGGTAGCTCCTATTAACACTGTCTGTGGATCCCAGGTAGCCCTCAAGGCACTGACTGAGCCCCGGTGTGACAATTCTTTTTTTACCTTCAGCACATCAAACATCGATTCAGTTTCTGTTGCACTACAGATCTGCTGAGATCATCCTTACCTTATTCATGAAACTTCCTTCACACTTTCGGCCCTCAACAGAAATGTTCAACATGAAAAACTATTTCATATGAAATCAGAATTAGCTACATACTGTTTCATACTGTTTTATTTCTGTGTGTTAATCATGTGGCCCAAATCAAATTATACCCTTTCTGAGGACAACAGTTCTGGGATGATGCTCCAACCAGCTGAGCTACCTGGCCAGGACAGAGGACAACAATTCTGATTTGTAATTCTATACACTCATGGATGAACAATTAATTAACTTTTTAATAACATATAACATGTGCTATATTGCTCTTTCAGATTGTATTTCTAGCTTCTGATCAGCATAAGCTGGATTCTTGTTTACAATTATTTGCTCATTGTCACTTGATTATTATTTGCACTAAATTTCCAAGAAACTCAGACACAGGGGTTACACAATGCCTCAATTTCAATCACAAAACTGGGGAAAGAACATTGAGCTCCTACATGGAAATAACACCACTTACACAACTAAGATTACAATCAACTACTCTACAATCCTGCCCATTAGTATACCTGAGTGTCGTGACTATGCTTGTAAATAAAGAGAATGAGGTATGCCATAAGAGATACGGAAAGTATCTAATTATTCTGAACATGTTTATATTGTTTTTTAAAAGCTAGAGGCGTTAATGAAAAACTATAGATGCCTATGGGAAATGGCCAGCCAGCACTCTACACCTACTCTTCCATATTAATTTAATTTTAACTATTTGGATCACTGTCAATTCTGACAAACCCTTCTGAGGAAATGCAGGGTCCCTCATTAATCGCTTATTCATTCATTTTTTTATTCACTACACATTTATTTAAACCATCTGAGTCATGGTAGGATGAACATAATTCATGGCCCCTGTCCTGAGACTCTTCTTTCTTTCTGAATAGTAATGTTGACTGGAAAATCACCTTCCTTATGCTTGTGTCTCTTTTCTCCACCCCTCCCCTCAAACAAACAAATAATTGAACCAATATGCTGAACTCTCAGTTAGTATATGGTATTCTTTTTTAAAAGATTGTATTTATTTATTTATTTTTAGAGTGAGGAGAAGGCAGGCAGAAAAAAGAAGAAGAGAAATGTAGACTGGTTGCTTCTCTCATGAGCCCCAACTGAGGACCAGGCTTGCAACCCAGGCATGTGCCCTGACCAAGAATAGAACCGGTGACCTTTTGCTTTGCAGGATGATGCCCAACCAAATGAGCCACACAAGTCAGAGCTCCATATGGTATTCTTAAAGTCACCTAGAAGTTTAGGGATGTGGTCTCGAGAAGCTTTTCTACATCTTTTTTATTTTTTAATCCAAGATTTAAAAAAATATTTTTTTTATTTATTTTTAGAGAGAGGGGAAAGGAGGGAGAAAGAGAGGGAGAGAAACACTGATGTGTGATTGCCTCTTGTGTGCCCCCTACTGGGGACTTAGCCTGTACCCTGACTTGTGCCCTGACTGGGAATCGAACCAGCAACCCTTTGGTTCACAGGTTGGCACTCAGTCCACTGAGCCTCACCAGCCATGGCTCCATCTTTTTTTATTATCATTTTTGGGGGGATTCCTTACAGACTTTTGTTTCCTAAAGCTCCTTACCTACAACACTTCAATAACACATGCATACCATTTTTCAGTTTATATACTTTGGCCCTCTAGAGGACTACATACCATTCTAATATCTGAGATTTTTCCCATCCCCTACGAGCCTATTTTTGCCCCCCTAGGAAGTGATGTGACTCCCCTTGAGAATGCATTGTCTTGAATCTAAACTGAATACCACAGTCTGTTGGGTGTCTGGTAGTTCTCACATGATGTTCCCTGGCTGAAAATGTAACCACACAGAACCTTGTTTCTTTAATCTGAACTTTCCTCCCTTTTTCCTTTTGATTCAAAGAGCCTTGTCCAACCCAGAAGCACCCTAACTCACTCATCTCCCTCTTACTTGTACATTCATTCTCCTACTCATTAAACCCTGGAAACAATTAAGTTCTGATCAACATCACATAATCTTAGGAACAAAGCATCAGGTCTATTGATCCTAGAAACAGAGGGTTAGTCAAGCTCAAAATCACATCCGGGCCTCAGCTGTGTTTCTGCTCCAGACCCAGAAAAGCAGAAGAACCCCACCAACCACACCCTTGCAAAACCAGACAGAACGATCCATGGCCAACATCAGGACCAGATGCACTGACCAACTACCTCCTACTCTAGCACTGAGCAATCAATAGAGACCATGACCCTGACCACAACCCTAACTCCCTTAACCACTGTGCTTAAGGACTTTTCCCCAGTATAACCCTTTCCCTAGAAGCCACTGGGGAGCCAGGTCTTAGAGTATTAGCTCACCTGTGGCTCCAGGTTTGGCACCATTTCCTTAAATAAACCTTTACTTTCTTTGCTGCAAATTCCTGTTTACATTTGATTGGATGCATAAAGGTGTATGAACCCCTTTAGTTCAGAGACAGAAATAAGAGGTCCTTGAGAGTCTTCAGAAACTGCTAAGTGCTAGAGATGTCTCTTTGTGCACGAGAGGCACTGTCCTTGTCCTCATGGAGTTGTACAGGTTTTAAATTGCGAGAAAATAATTTTAAACTCTAATTATGGCTTCTTCTTCTGGGTAAGATACACTAAGTAGCAGGAGGTCTTCTCTCCTACTGTAACACTAGGAAAAAGAAGTTAAATTTTAAAATCATGTTTTCAAAGGCATTAGACAGCTATGATAGCAACAAGGATTAGATGAAACCACATTCCAGAAAGGGCAAGGCCCATCTTTGGGCACTGATTATGGTTAGACAGCTCTTTGATAGGGGCTGAAAACTGTCCTGCACCACCTGGGAAACCCCAGGGCCAGCACACCCAGTGGACAGCTACAGACCATGTCGGAGCACCATCACCTGCTCCTGCACAGCTGATCCTCCACAGCGGGCGGAGGTTGGTGGTAAGTGGTCACAGCCAATCCTTGCAGCTGGCTGGTCTGGGTAATTCCCTCCCATTGACCTGCCAATAGCAACCAAGTCTCAACTACCAGAGGAGGGTGTATTCAGCCTATGTGAAGGGTGCACCTTGAATAACCAGCTTGAGTGATAGGGGAAGCTGTGCCACTGGACCCTACAGGATACCTACTACATTAGGCCACACTACCAAGACACAGAGTCAAAGCAGCTCTACCTAATACATAGAAACAAACACAAGGAGGCTGCCTAAACAAGGAGACAAAGAAACATTGCCCAAATGAGAGAACAAAACAAAACTCCAGAAAAAAGAGTTAAATGAAATGGAAATAAGCAATCTATCAGATGCAGAGTTCAAAACACTGGTTATAAGGATGCTCAAGGAACTTAGTGAGGACCTCAACAGCATAAAAAAGACCCAGTCAGAAATGAAGGATTCACTAACTGAAATAAATAACAATTTATAGGGAAACAACAGTAGAGTGGATGAAGCCAAGAGTCAAATCAATGATTTGGAACATAAGGAAGCAAAAACCAAAAAATCAGAACAAGAAGGAGAAAAAAGAATCCAAAAATGGAGGGTAGTATAAGCAGCCTCTGAGACAACCTCAAGAGGTCCAACATTGCATCATAGGGGTGCCAGATGGAGAAGAAAAAGACCAAGAACTTGGAATTCTATCTGAAAAAATAGTGAAAGAAAACTTCTCTAATTTGGTGAAGGAAATATACATGCAAGTCCAGGAAGCACAGAGAGTCCCAAACAAGATGGATGCAAAGAGGCCCACTCTAAGACACATCATAATTAAAATGCCAAAGGTTAAAGATAAATAGAGACTCTTAAAAGCAGCAAGAAAAAAGAAGTTAGTTACCTACAAGTGAGTTCTCATAGACTGTCAGCTGATTTCTCAAAAGAAACTTTGCAGGCTAGAAAAGCTTGACAAGAAATATTCAAAGTCGTGAAAAGCAGGGACCTACAGCCAAGGCTCTAGCTCTACCCAGAAAAGCTATCATTTAGAATCAAAGGACAGATAAAGAGTTTCCTAGAAGAGAAAAAAATAAAGGAGTTCATCATCACCAAACCATTATTATATAAAATTTAAAGAGATTTACTTTTAAAAAAAGAAGATCAAAACTATAAACGATTAAATGGCAATAAATACATATCCATCTACAATTGAACCTACAAAACAAACTAAGCAACCAAGAACAGAATCATGGAGACAGAGAGTGTTTTGATGGTTGCCAGATGGGAGGGGGGTGTGGGAGGAATGGGTGAAGAGGTGAGGGGATTAAGAAGTACAAATAGGTACTTACAGCATAGCCATAGGGATGTAAGGTACAGTATAGGAAATGGAGTAGCCAAAGAACTTACATGCATGACCCATGGACATGAACAGTGGTGTGGGGATTGCCTGAGGGAGTGGGGGGTTCTGGGTGGAGGGTGGCAATGGAGGAGAAATCGGGACAACTGTAATAGCATAAGTAATAAAATCTAATTTTTTAAAAGTGCAGGCCCAAAGATGATCCAGATGTTGGCGTCAGCAGATAAGGACTTAAAATACCTATCACAACTATGTTAAAAAGAACAGTAGGGAAGACATACAAAATTGATGAAAAAACGGAGAATTTTAACAGGACTGCAAACTATAAAAAACAATCAAGTGTACATTTTAGAACTTAAAATGTATAAATTTGAGAACTCATTGGATAAATTTAATAGCAGCTTCAATATAACAGATGGCAGAATTAGTGAATTTGAACACAACACAATGGAAAATATCAAAGCTGAAGCACACAGAGGAAAAAATAAAAACAACAGATGAGATTATAAAACATGTGTTTGCACAGCCTAGTAAACTAACTATGGCTTTTGTTTCTAAAATAATAGTGGCAAATATTATTATTATTTCTAGCTCTCTTGAGGTAAAACTAACTCATTAAAATTGTATGCATTTAAGGTATACAATGTGATAGTTTATATACATATACATTGTGAAAGGATTATGACAATCAGGCTGGTTAATATATTCATCATATTACATAGTTACCATTTTGCATGTAAATGCTGAAAATACTTTTGATCAATTCTCTTAGAAAAGCTCAGGTATAAAATCCAGTATTGTTAACTATATTCACCATGCAGTATATTAGATCTCCAGAACTTGTTCACCCTGTGTAATTGAACCTTTATGCCCTTTGACCAAAAGCTCTCCATTTCCCCTACCCTGTAGCCCCTGGCAACCACCATTCTCCTCTCTGCTTTTGAGAGTTCAACACTTTTAGATTTCAGACACAATTGAAATTATGCAGTGTTTTTTCTTTCCATGTCCATCTTACTTCACTTAGCATAATGTCCTACAGGCTCATCGTGTCGTTGCAAATGGCAGGATCTCCTGCTTTTTCAAGACTAGATAGTATTCCATCATATATATAACATTTTCTTTGGCCATTCATCCCTCGGTGGACACTTGGGTTGTTTCTACATCTTGGCTGTTGTGAATAATGACACCAACATTAGAGTGAAGACATCCTTTTGAAATCAAGCCCACTGGAATTATTCAAAGTAGCCAGTCCTGAGCCTGCTTACCCTGCCTCGCCTTGCCTTTCCACAGAAATGTCTGTGGAGGCTCTTGTCCTTGTTTTCCCCTTACTCCAGCCACCCCTGGACCCACCCTGGGGTTTTCCTATGTGCTCCCTGCATGGCATGGAAGGTACCCACCTCTTGGGAACTATGGATAGCAAACTGTCTCCTCAATGGTCATCATCCCTTTATCCATTGGTCTCAACATATCCAAATAACAAAACTCACATTTTCAAGCACTATAGATTCAAGATATTTGAGAACTTTATGTCAGGTTAATATTTTAAAAATCACAGGCACAACATAGTCAAATTGCTAAAACTAAAAACAAAGAGGAAAATCTCAAACACAGCCAGGGAAAAATCAGACACATTATCCACAAAAAGCAACAATAAGACTGAAGGTCGAATTTCCAAGAGAAATTATGGAAGAGAGAAGAAAACAGAAAGACGTCATTTAAGTGCTGAGAAAGAAAGGAAAGCCCTGGCTGGTGTGGCTTAGTGGATCAAGTGCCGGCCTGAGAACCAAAGGGTCACTGGTTCCATTCCCAGTTAGGGCACATGACTGGGTTGGGAGCCAGGTCCCCAGTAGGGGGCATGCGAGAGGCAACCACATACTGATGTTTTCCTCCCTTCCCCTCTCCCTAAAAATAAATAAACAAAATCTTTTTTAAAATTTTTAAAAAAGGAAGGGAGGGAGAAAGAAAGGGAGGAAGTGCCAAGCTGTAAAGGGCTAAAGGGAACCACTATAGTCATTTGTCACTTATCAAGCTACTTGTCTGATTCAACAGAGATGTGAGTTCATAAAAAAAAGAAAGCAAGCAGGAAAGAAAGATGGCATGAATAAAGGAACAAATGAAAAGACAAAGGTAAGTGCTGCTTCACCCTCACAGAGAGGGGTAGGCTTACATTCTAACTGTGGAAATAGTGGTTGAAGGTACTGGGCCCAGTGCATGTGCCAGCCCAGATGCATTTGTCTTCACCGATGTCTTCCCCAGCTGTGTCCCCAGCCTCACTCACTTGCCCTCTTTTTCTGGCCAACGCGCTCCTTAAAAGGGCTCACACTGTTGTAATAACAAAGCTAGCAACAAGGAGAATTCGCCATACTTGTGCTCTGGTTGTACTGGACCCATAGGGTAGAGGGAATTCCCAGTAGATCCTTAGAGGAATCAGGCAACAACCCAGAAGAAGTGTGGAAGATCTCATGTGCTGTCAGGAAGACTTTGACCAATGGGAGAGGAAACCAGGAAGGACCCAGCAGAAATTGTTCACTTTTCCTCCCTGTACAAACTGACTATTCCAGGTGTGGTGGTTTTATGTCGTTCTCAGGAGACATCCTGCAAGGCCAAACCGGTTGTTTGGCCTTTTCAATAATGCATCCCTTGTATTTGCTCTTCCTCCTCCCCTGGCTCATCTCCTCTTTCCCCCTCATTCCCTTTTCCTTGGCACTGTCCCGCCACCTCCCAGGAAAGGAAGAGCACCTAAGCCTTCATCTCAAGCATTACATTGTGGACAACCTAAGCTACATCATCAGGGAACTTAACTATAAATCTGCATGCATAGCCACAGGGGTTAGTAGTGTTACATTCATTCATCAAAAAAACAAGCCAAGAAAATTTTATTTTCTAGGTTTCCTACTTCCTAAACTTGAACTATTAGCAAATGTAGCGCACAATTTTTGAGACTTAATCACCTTTCTAGCCTGTTTTTTAATAATACAGGTGACTGTTAAAAGGCACTGTTTGTGATAGATCATTAAATCTATTTACCACCTCATGAGGGGGGAAGTCCTCTGCATTTTTATATGAAATGGAAAAAGTACATAGTCCCTAAATATCTTTGTTTAGAACAGGGTTTGTTTGTTTTTTCCATTGAATTTCCTGAATGCTAAAAAAGGCAACTTTTCTGCTGGATGATAGCCAAGATCAGTAGCCTCCCTCCAGTTCAGGCACAGATTCAACTGAAGTTAAGCATCTTTTCAAGAACTGTGACTGTGTCATTCTACAGAAGCAGGGGGAGAGGAGTAATGAGGGGCGGAAACAGATATTAAAGTAAGTGGCGATCTACCCCGAATCTTTCGTGCTGTGTGAAGGGATCATGTAGTAGGACCAGTCAAAGTGTCATATGTGAGCCCAAGATGGCACAGCCACATAATTTTTTTCTGTTTCAGTCAAGCTTTTCACATATAAACTTTAGTAGTAGTTCAGCATGAAATTTCTTTCCAAAGAGATCTATTTTCTCCTATGTCAGTGAAACAAGTTGAGATAAGAAGTGAGAATACCTGATACCTAAGAACAAGTAGATAGGTCTGTACTTCCTTGAATGTCTCATCAGACTGGATAATACTGATTATTATTATTATGTGTTGTTGCTTATTTTTTTACAGACCAACCTCTGCATTAGTTATTTATTTACTCAGTCATTCATTTCCCTATTTATTAATTTATCTACTTATCATTTACCTATTTATTCAATATTTCTGGCCAACCAGGTTCCCTACTTCTGGTGAAAATGTTACCAGACAGGGGACCTTGTTTGGAACGGGTCTGCCAAGAGCCAGCTATAGTGTGTGTGTTTTTGGCTTTGTGTAGAAAAGATTTCACAACACGAGTCCAGGTGACTATGAGGACCCATTTATGAAAGCTGCGGACAAAGAAACAAGGAAGGGCCAGCATGGGAGAAGCGACAGGAGAGCCTGGGCTGGCCTGCCTCAGCTCACTGGCAAGTCAGAGAAAAGGGGCCTTGGGGACAAGCTCAGGGGATGAGCCTGGGACAAGCTGCCCGCTACCCATTGCCTGAGTTTTTTTCTGTTTTGGTTTGTGGTTTGTTTGTTTTGTTGCTGCTGTTGTTGTTGTTGTTGTTGTTGTTGTTTTGTCTGTGAGGAAACCAGTAGGGAAAGAAGGGAGGAAAGAGAATGGCACCAGCTGCTCCCCAGAGGGAGAGCTCAGGAGCTTTGTCCTTTGTCTTGAGGCTTTTATCTCTTTCTTGCAGGCAGAAACCGTATGGGAGGCCTCAGGGGAGGGTTTCAGTCAAGCATTCATCTGTTCTCCAGGTGTGTTCTTTCAGGGCCATGGTCTCCACTGTGGGTCAGTAACAGGGCCAGAGGGTTGGTAGTCATTGAAACTGGTTCTGGCTTCGCCCATCTGATTTGCTGCTTTTCTGGGCCTGCAACAGAAACACAGCTGAGGCCTAGGGAGGTGGCCTCCTATATCTTGGCCAATTTGTGCAGCTGTCTGTCTGTTTCCCTATTCCACTTGCCAAGAAATTTTCCTGGCTTCTTACTGTTCTGTCTAAAAAGCACCCACAACCCCAATATCAGCCCATGGTTGGAGAGCAGGGTTGAACCTCTCTTCTGGAGCTAGAAGTGGACATGGTACCCAAGTCTAGCCAATTAGAATGTTTCATCCCAAGACTAGACTTTCAGGGATCATTTCTATAGTTTGTTAGAATATTGCATCCCATTGGCCAGAGTGTTACTGTAACCAGAAAAGACACCAGCGTTCGGGCTGCCTATCACTACCAAACCCAATAAGCAATGATAGAGAGTGAATCTTCATGAACTCTTTATTCAGATGGCCGGCGATCTGAGAAGATGGTCAATTCACACCCTAACAGACCATCTTGCCTTCTCTTTCCCGGCCAGACTTTTTATAACAGGGAATAAACAAGGTGCGGTGAGGGCTTTGAGATTCAGAGAGGATTAGGTGATAGAAGCTGCAATATTCCTGTCCTGGGCAGTTAGCTGCTCCCAGGGCAGGTGGCCGTCTGTCTCCCTGGAACACAAAGGCCTGGATGCCTCCAGTTGCCCCCAGGCGGTCATCTTCAGCAGTGCCCCAGGAGGTGGGCTGTTTTCCCAGGAGCCAGGATGGGCCTTGTCTGTAGTTTCTGAAACAAAAGCTTTAACATAAACATTACTTGCTAAACTTATAACTTTTTACCTTAAGCTAAAATTTTCCAAGTCTCAAGTCCCCCATCATTATCTGCAGGGCTGGACACATGACCCAAGCCAATGGTTATCGAGTTTGACCAAGAAAGAGAAAAGCCCCCCTGAACAAGCCCACCACAGAGGAAGCCACACCAGCAGACAGCAAGCACGCAAGCCCTGCTCTCCTTCTTTAGCCCCTGAGTCTGGTTTCAGGTATTTCCATTTTGTGAGTGAACAGACTCCATTTCGTTGTTGTGCAAGACATTTTCTGCCACATTTCCATCACGTGCATTCCGAAGAGTTCTGGGGAACATCTAAACTGGTTTTGGAGGTGGAACATTGCCTATAGTAGAATCTGAAACGTAGACTCTGCTGAACTGATGTCTTTGTCGCTGAGATGGAAAGTTGACAACTCTAACCATGGAGATAGAAAAGCAATTGTTTAAATTGTTGCCTGTGTATCTGTACTCCAAATCTATTTCTGCCAAATCTGAAATCTTAGGGAACTTGGCAGGAAAAAAAATGTCAGGGTGTCTTTGCTCCTCATTGCAACCCCTCAGGAAAAGCCTGCAGTAAAGACCAACCACAGTCGAAGCCAGGATATGTACAAAGAGAGAAAGAGAGAAAATATGAATGTACATCTTGGCTAAAAGATGTGATTTTGCATGGGGCCAGCAATCTAAAATAGATATTTCTTATTGCTAGGTTGGAAAAGCCAAAATATCTGTCTGAATTTGTTGGTGGCAAAGATGGAGGCTGTGTTAAAGGTGACAGATAAGAATGGGACCAAGAAGGAACTGGAAACTCGAAAGCATCTCTCCTTATTGAGGTAACAAGTATCTTATTGTGAAGAGAAATATGTTGGAGTACCTTCCAGGGCAAAGAGCAAATTAAAAGTGGTTCCACCCCTGGCTGGCTTAGCTCAGTGGATTGAGCGCAGCCTGCAAACCAAAGTGTCGCAGGTTCTATTCCCAGTCAGGGCACATGCCTAGGTTGCAGGCCACGACCCCCAGCAACCGCACATTGATATTTCTCTCTCTCTCTCTTTCTCCCTCCCTTCCCTCTCTAAAAATAAATAAATAAAATCTTTTTTAAAAAAAGTGGTTCCAGAGTTTTGAATGGAAGGTGGAAGTAAATAAAATAGAGTGGGCAAGGGACTGTGGGCCATGGAGAGAAAAGTCCCGAGGATGCCATCTGTATGCAAAAACTGGATTTCCCCAAAGGTGTTTAGTGAGTAGGAGCAAGGTGGGTATGAGGTGGCGGGACCCACAGTGGCCTTGAGCAGGTGCGGAGGTGGTCCCTGAGCGGGGAAGCCTGCAGCAGAGATTCGAAGCCCAAGCAGGGTGAGGAGGGGATCCACACAGCGGTGCGGCCTGGAGTGGGTGTTGGGGCTTCTGCACAGGAGCAGCGGTGGCAGTGGGACCATTTGTTATGCACAGGGGATTGATCATATCAGTAAAAACATGTTAATAGAAGCCACTGTGAAAGAAGGGAATTACAAGTTTGGAAAGAGAAAACGGAAATGAATCCTTTGGTGCTAGATGGGCACTGGCAATATCTGTGTGAACTCATGGTTTTCAATGCATATTGACAGATATGAAAATAAATGTAAATAAAATCACATGGATGTGTATATACTTTCACACACATTTATTTCCCAGCGTGTTTTTCCTGAGAGGACCCAGGAGCAATGATATCACAACAGCAATTGTGTGCTCAGGGCTCTGACGTTAGCTTCTAAAAGGAATGAGAGCTCCTTGCAGAGAAGGGTGATTGGTTTAGGGCTGCAGCAGAGGGAGCACAGGGTTCGCCTGGAATGACTCCTTGTGCCCACGGGTAAGAAAGTGTGTAAGAATGAGAGAGACCAGAAGAGAGCATGAAAGCCAGCTCCAAGAGGCTCCCATTGGCCGAGCCTGGGACAATCTGAGTGTCAAAATAAATGACTAAATATCAGATTACTAACCAGTGAATAAAATAAGGTACATGAGTCCAAACTGATATAAATAAATTAACAAATTATGTTTGATGGGAAAAGAATATTTACAAAGTTATAGAATAACTTCTTACAAAAACACTCATTACTTACCAAAGAAGAAGAGCAAGTTTCTAGGGGAGAAGCTGGCAGACACACATTAATTAAGTGATTGAGTAAGTGTTGGGGAGGATCTTAAATCACCTGGTAGAAATCACCTGGTAGAAAGCAATGAGAACCAGAGTCATTTCTCTGGTATATCTGTCATAGATTTTCTATAAGTTTTATATTTTTCAATTTTTTTAAAAATTGGGGATGTCATCAAGAAGCTGGAATAGGAAGCTCCAGATAAACAGAGGCACAAGAATCAATTCACTGTTTCAGAAATCCAGAAACTAGTTGAGAGACTCACTGCGTGACTAAGAAAACACCCAAATTGAAATGGGCGGGAAAGACTAGATTCACTCTTACTGCAAACCCCACCCCGCCACAGCACATCACAGTCAGGAGGGGAGCTCCGACCCCCAGCATCTCCCTGAGCGACAAAGAGCTTGGACCGCACATTTGTTGCCCCAGCCTTTATGGCTGCCCTCCGAGGAGCTGGCTTTGGGCTCACCTGTACACATCTGGGAGCTGACTTGGCCCAGCATTCACTAGGCCCCCAGGACTGCTGAAATCAAAGAAGTGGTTTTCTTTTTCTTTATTTTCAATTACAGTTGACAGTCAATATATTAGTTTCAGGTGTACAGCATAGTGGTTAGACATTTATATAATTTACGAAGTGATCCACTGTTAAGTGTAGTACCCACCCGTCCCATACATAGTTATTGCAACATTATTGACTATATTCTCTGTGCTGTACTTTACATCCCCAGGACGGTTTTGTGACTACCCATTTTTACTTCTTAATCCCTTTTTTCACCCAGCACCCCTACCTCCCTCCCATCTGACAACCATTTGTTTGTTCTCTGTATCTGTGGATTTGTTTCTGTTTTGTTGTTTTATTTTGTTTTTTAGATTCCACATATAAGTGAAATTATATAGTATTTTTCCTTCTCTCTCTGGCTTACTTCATTTAGCCTAATAACCTCTAGGTCTATCCACGCAAATGGTAAGATTTCATTCTTTTTTATGACCAAGTAATATTCCATTGTATATGTGCACCACATCTTCTTTATCGACTCATCTGTTGATGGGAACTTACGTTGCTTCCACATATTGGCTATTGTAAATAATAATGCAGTGAACACAGCGATGCACATATCCTTTCAAATTAGTGTTTTGGATTTCTTTGAATAAATATCCAGAAGTGGGATTGCAGGGTCATGGTAGTTCTATTTTTAATTTTTTGAGGACCCTACATACTGTTTTTCATAGTGGCTGCACCAGTCTGCATTCCCACCAACAGTGCATGAGCGTTCCCTTTTCTCCACATCCTCACCAGCACTTGTGGTTTGTTGATTTATTGATGACAGCCATTCTGACAGGTGTGAGATAATATCTCATTGTGGTGTTAATTTGCATTTCTCTGATTATTAGTGATGTTGAGCATCTCTTTATATGTCTATTGGCCATCTGCATGTCCTCAAAGAGGTGGTTTTAAATGGGAGCATGAGCACATCTCTCCATTTCCAAGCTCAGGGTAGAGCAAGCAGGCAATAGAATCCAGCTCTCAGCTTCTCCCTGGGCGAGGTTGGACTGCACTGTCCCAAATTTCCCACCTGTTGCCCAAGAATTGGGCTTCTAACCAGCCTGCATCTAGTTAGGGCAGGCAATAAATAGGTCTCCAAAAACTGGAATGGGAGCATGGGCACTTCCTGCAATTTTTTTCCTAGGCTACAACTTCTCCCTGAAAAGAGTTGGTCCATGTATCTAGTGTCCCAACTTTTATAGCTACCACCTGAGGGACTGTCTCCTAATTCACCCAGCTCTGAAAAATGATGGAGACTGGCATTTGCTTGTTCCCTGGGCCCACAGAGGACTCTTCTGAAAAACATTAAAAAGGGGATAGCACATCCGAATTTATTCTATGAGAACAACATTACCCTGATACAAAAGTAGACACAGTTACCACAAGAAAATTATAAGCCAGTATCTCTAATGAACACAAATGCAAAACTCCTCAACATTCACAAACACAGATCAACAACACATCAAGCTCTGGCTGGTATGGCTCAGTGGATTGAGCACCAGACTGTGAAGCAAAGTGTTGCCAGTTTAATGCCCAGTCAGGGTGCATGCCTGGATTGAGGCCCAGGTCCCCCATAAGGGGCACCAAAGAGAACAAACACCACACACTGCTGATTCTGCTCTCTCCCTCTCTTTCTCCCTCCCTTCCCCTGTCTCTAAAAATAAATTTTAAAAAAATATTTTTAAAAACACATCAAAAAACACCATAACCAAGTGGAATTTATACCTGAGATGCAAGTTTGAAGAAACATATACAAATCAATCAATGTAATAAACCACTTTAACAGAATGAAAGTTTAATACCACATAGTCATCTCAATATATGTAGAAATACCTCTTGACAAAGTTCAACTTCCATACACGATAAAAATGCTCAACAAAATAGGTATAGGAGGAATTTACCTCAATATAATAAAGACCATTTATGAAAACCCCACAGCTGACATCTTAATCAATGGGAGAAGACTTCATGCTTCTCTCATGAGACCTGGTAGAAGGCAAGGATGCGCGCTCTTACCCTTTCCACTCAACATACTCCTGGAAGTACTGGCAAGAGCAGTGAAATAACAAAAAAATAATAAAAGGCATTCAAATTGGAAAGGAAGAAGTAAAATTATCTCTATTATCAAATAATATAATCCTGAGGTTCCAGCCAAGAGGGAGGCATAGGTAGAAATCCTTTGCTTCCTTGCATAACCAAAAGGAAGAGAACAACCAATATAAAATCAATAAAAAATCAGGAGCTCCAGAAAATCAAACTGTGTGGAACTCCGCAAGGAATTAAAGAAAAAATCAACCAAAACAACCAGACCGGTGAGCCAAGACAAAGAATTATGGCCCAAATGAAAGAACAGAGCAAAACTTCAGAAAGAGACCTAAGTGATGAGGAGACAGCCAACCTATCTGATGAGGAGTTTAAAGCCCTGGTAATCAAAATGCTCACAGAACTGATTGAGCTCGGTTGAAAAATGAAAAAAAGCAAATGAAAGATACCCAAAATGAAATAAAGCAAAATATTCAGGGAACCAACAGTGACAGGAAAAAAAAAGACAGGACTCAAAGCAATGAGTTGGAGCAAAAGGGAAAAATAAACATCTAACCAGAACAGAATGTAGAAACAAGAATTCAAAAATGTGAAGAGAGACTTACAAACCCATGGGACAACATGAAACATTCCAATATCCGAATTATAGGAGTGCCAGAGGAAAAAAAACAACAGCAAGAAATGGAAAACTTATGTGAAAGAAGGAGAACTTCCCCAATCTGGCAAAGGAAATAGACTTCCAGGACGTCCAGGAAGCCTATACACTCCCAAAGAAGTTAGACCCAAAGAGGAACACACTAAGTCACATTATCATTAAGCTACCCAAGATTAAAAATAACGAGAAAATCTTAAAAGCAGCAAGAGAAAAGGAGAGAGTTACCTACAAAGGAGTTCCCATCAGACTGTCAGCTGATTTCTCAAAAGAAATCTTACAGGCAAGAAGGGGCTGGAAAGAAACATCTGAAGTCATGAAAGGCAAGGACCTACATTCAAGATTACTCTATCTAGCAAAGCTTTCATTTATAATGGAAGAGCAGATGAAGTGCTTCCCAGATAAGGCCAAGTTAAAGGAGTTCATCATCACCAAGCCCTTATGATATTAAATGTGAAAGGGACTTATCTCAGAAAAAGAAGATAAAAAATATGAATAAAATGACAACAAACTCACAATTGTCAACAAATGAACCTAAAAGACAAGAAAAACCAATGGAAACAAAAACTAAGCAAACAAGTAGAACAGGAACAGAATCAGACAAATGGACATCAGATGGAGGGATTTCAGTGGGGAGGGGGAGAGGAGGAATGGGGGAAAAGGTACGGAGAAGAAGAAGCATAATTAGTAGGCATAAAATAGATGGAGAGAGATAAAAATGGTATAGGAAACAGAGGACTCAAAGAACTTATATGGGGCTTACAGCTAAGATGGAGGTGTAGGTAGACACACTGTGCCTCCTCGCACAACCAAAAGGACAACAATAATTTAAAAACAAAAAACAACCAGAACTGACAGAAAACCAAACTGTATGAAAGTCTGACAACCAAGGAATTAAAGAAGACACATCCATCCAGACCGGTAGGAGGGGCAGAGAGGGCTCACAGCAAGGCAGCGGCTAGCAGACCCAGTGAGGCTGCGGACTGTGCACTGGCCAGTCCCACATTCATGCACAGATGAACAGGGAGAAACAACTGGGGAGCGGGACAAGCTGTGCAACCCCGGGCCCCAGCACAGGGAAACAAAGCCTCAAACCACTGATTGAAAACACCTGTGGGGGTTGAAGCGGCAGTGGGAGAAACTCCCAGCCTCACAGGACAGTTCAATGGAGAGACCCACAGGGTTCTAGAACATGCACAAACCCACCCACATGGGAATCAGCACCTGAAGGGCCCAATTTGCTTCTGGGTAGCCAGGGAAGTGACTGAAATCCATCAGAGAACAGAGCAAGCGCCATTGTTCCTCTTGGACTTCTCCCCATATACAGTGTCACAATGCAGCCACGTGGGTTGTCCCACCCTGGTAAATACCTAAAGCTCTGCCCCTCACTATGTAACAGATACATCAAGACAAAAAAAAAATGGCCCAAATGAAAGAACAGATCAAAGCTCCAGAACAAATACAACTAAGCAATAAAGAGATAGCCAGCCTATCAGATGAACAGTTCAAAACACTGGTAATCGGGATGCTCACAGAATTGGTTGAATTTGGTTGCAAATTAGATTTTAAAAAATGAAGGCTATGCTAAGTGAAATAAAGGAAAATGTGCAGGAGACCAACAGTAACAGGAAGGAAACTGGGACTCAAATCAACAGTGTGAACCAGAAGGAAGAAAGAAACATCCAACCAGAAAAGAATGAAGAAACAAGAATTCAAAAAAATGAGGAGAGGCTTAGGAACCTCCAGGACATCTTTAAACATTCCATCATCTGAATTATAGGGGTACCAGAAGGGGAAGAGGAAGAGCAACAAGTGGAACAGTTATTTGAACAAATAATAAAGGAGAACTTCCCCACTCCAGCAAAGAAAATAGACTTCCAGGACCCCCAGGAAGCCCAGAGAGTACCAAAGAAGTTGAATCCAAGGAGGAACACACCAAGGCACATCCTAATTACATTAGCCAAGATAAAAATGAAGGAGAGAATCCTAGAAGCAGCAAGAGAAAAGGAGACAGTTACCTACAAAGGAGTTCCCATCAGACTGTCAGCTGATTTCTCAAAAGAGACCTTGCAGGCAAGAAGGGGCTGAAAAGAAGTATTCCAAGTCATGAAAGGCAAGAACCTACATCCCAGATTACTGTATCCAGCAAAGCTTTTATTTAGAATGGAAGGGCAGATAAAGTGCTTCTCAGATAAGGTCAAGTTAAAGGAGTTCATCATCACCAAGCCCTTATTTTATGAAATGTTAAAGGGACTTATCTAAGAAAAAGAAGATAAAAAATATGAACAGTAAAATGACAGCAAACTCAGTTATTAACAACCACACCTAAAACAAAAATAAAAGCAAACTAAGCAAACAACTAGAACAGGAACAGAACCACAGAAATGGAAATCGCATGGAGGGTTATCAACAGGGGAGTGCGAGGGGGAGAGAGGGGGAAAGGTACAGAGAATAAGTAGCATAAATGGCAGGTAGAAAATAGACAGGGGGAGGATACGAATAGTATGGGAAATATAGAAGCCAAAGAACTTATATGTATGAGCCATGCACATGAACTAAAAGGAGGAAATGTGGGTGAGAGGCTGTGTGCAGGGCGGAGGGGACTGAAGAGGGGGAAATGGGACAACTGTAATAGCATAATCAATAAAATATATTTTAAAAAAAGAACTTATATGTACAACCCATGGCCATGAACTAAGAGGGGGAAGCTGGAAAGCTGGAGGTGTGGGGGGGCAGTAAGGCAGAGGGGGAAAAAGGGGGGGAATTGAGAAAACTGTAATAGCATAATCAATAAAAAAACACTTTAATATAAAAAATAAAATAAAAAATAATATAATCCTGTATGTAGAAAACCCTAAAGAATTCATTTTCTAAAACTGTTAAAGCTAATAAATAATTCAGTAAATTTACAGAATACAAAATCAACACACAAAAATTAGTTGCATGTGAAAAGGAAATCAAGAAAACTACCCCATTTACAAAAACATCAAAAACAGTAAAATTCTTTTTTTTTTAATCTTTAAAAATATTTATTTTATTTATTTATTTTTAGAGAGGGAAGGGAGGGAGGGAGGGAGAGAGAGAGAGAGAGAGAGAGAGAGAGGGAGAGAAACATCAATGTGCACTTGCTGGGGGTTATGTACCCTGGCTGGGAATCGAACCTGGGACACTTTGGTTCCCAGCCCACGCTCAATCCACTGAGCTACACCAGCCAGGGCTAAAAACAGTAAAATTCTTAAGAACAAGTTTAACCATGGAGATAAAAAGTCTATACACTGATAATAATAAAACCTTGATAAAAGAAATAGAAAACACAAATAAATGAAAAGATATCTGGTGTTTATGGATTGAAAGAATGAATATTGTTCAAAAGTCCATACTATCCAAAGCAATATACAGATTTAGTGCAATCCTTATCAAAATTCCAACAGCATTTTTCACAACTATAAAAAAAATCCTAAAATTCATATGAAACAATGAAAGAATCCAAATACCCAAAGGAATCCTCAGAAAGAACAATATTGGAAGTGACACACTTCCTGATTTCAAATTATATTACAAAACTATAGTAATCAAACAGTACGGTATTGGCATAAAAACAGTCACACAGACCAATGGAAGACATTAGAAAGCCCAGAAATAAATTAATTTTTTAACTGAAAACTCGAAATAGAGCTGATTTTGAAAAAGATCTCTAAATGCATAACTGCTTCCAAATGCAAATAGAGTTAAATACTAGGAAGGGAATTTTATTGTCCACAACTTTTTTTATTGCTCAGAACATAGGGTAATCCTATGTCTCTGGTGCTGACAGTAATGGGAAGTGAACACTGGTGGGTAGACTCCCAGAAGAGATTCATTTCCAATTTCCGCCCTAAGTATGTCCAAGAACACTGGATAAGAAAGACACATCAAAGGGCACCTGGGTCACAAAGTGGGACCAAGGGAGGTGACAGCTAGAGGGCCCAGGCTTCCTTTTTGAGGTAACGAATATGTTCTAGAATTGACTGCGGTCATGGTCACACATATGCATGAACATACTCATTGAAATGTACGTTTTAATCGTGTCACTTGTATGATATGTGAGTTCTACCTCAGTAAAGCTGTTAAAGAGCAAGAAGGAGAACTGCCCACGAGCAGGGGGAGGTCAGCCTGCTGACCAAGGAACTCCTGCCAGCAGGGCAGGGGTCTTGCTGCTCCTGTCAAGCAGGACACAATGATGCCATGCAGGGGAGAATATTCTGGGGTGTGGGTGTGCTGGGGAGGAGGCAGGGTGAGTGGGGAAGATTAAATTTACCCTGCACTCCCAGGTTGCTGGTCATTGAGAACCTGTCTAGACACAACAAAGGACAATGCCTAACGTCCTGAGAAGCCAGGCTCAGACCGGGTCTCAGCCCCTAGGTAGGACCCTGAGTTCTCCCTTGGGTACATTTTCTGTTGCATTGTTTTGGGAGAAGGTATATTCAAGATCCATTTAATATTATCTTTAAATGCTTCACTTGCAAAATAAAAATAAAAACTAATTTCTCACTATTAACAACTTTTCTCATTTTAGTTTCTGTTTGAAAGATTGCTGAGCCTACTTGTCCTCTGGATGAGTCCATATTAACATTTACCCAATTCAGAGGTTGAGGGACCAAATGAATCTCTTAAAGGCATTTCCTGGGGTGACTCCAGTGCTATCATCTGCATCTCCCGCCTTGGAGGCCCGGAAGGTCCCATTAGAGCAGTGCCCCACTGGAAGAACAGAGGGTTCAGAAGAGCAGCTTTTTCCTCCCACTTGGGTCTTTGATCTCTCTGTAAGGTGTCAAAATATCTAGATGAAAAATTTTACATGCAGTCACTGAAAAATCTTACCTGCATATTTTGATACATATAAATGTATCAAATATTCTACAGAGTTTGATATATATGAATACTCAGTGTTATGTAAGTGAAATGTACATTTTCAGCTTATTGTCATCCTTGCTATCCCACCACTGACCACATTACAAGCCATCAGTAAATATTTGTTGATAATGGCATTTCTGTGCAATATTTGAATGGGAATTAAAGGAAAAAGTTGCAATTTGCCCATATGCAGATGTACTCTGAAATTATTTGTGGTTCATGAGAATTAAAAGTCATTAGATATCATGCATAAAGATTTCATTTATTATTATTATTATTTATTTTGTTAAGGAAAATGAGATACAGTGAACATTACTATTTCGTGCTACCGAGAAGGTAGGGTTCAAGTCCTTGTTTTTCTAGTTATAACGTGGGGTCAGGTAATTCACATACCCGGTCTGAGCCTTTCACTTTCTTCATCTCTAAAAATGAGGTAATAATATCTGCCCTGCCTCCCCCACAGGGGTGTTTTGAAATGAAATGGTGTTTGAAAGGAAGAGCTATACACCTGTTGAGGGTTGGGGATTGCTTGTGGCTCCTTGATGTTGCTTCCTTCTAAGGTCTGACATAGTAGTATTTTGAAATGTGATATTGCTCCCCAGAAATAAACTTTCAAAACTAATAATGAAAAATAATAACAAGAAACCAGTTGCACTTCATGTTAAAATTAATGTTGTTTCCGAAACTGTACTGATGTCTCAATGGAAAGTGAATTCCACTTATAATTCTTCTGGTTCAGTTTGTTCCGTGCAGTATAAGAGCTTGTCCTCATGCCCAGAATTTACCCTGCAAAAGTCACAGTTCTAAGAAATGCACCAAGCAATGGTTTTGGAATCCAGAGCCCAGGGCCCCTTCTCTGTGTGGGGATTTGTCAGTGACAGTGTGAGAGACAAAGCATCATGTGTGGTCAGCATCGTCCACCCCAGGGTCCTTAAATGGAGTGAGTTTTGGGCTCGCAAATTTCCTGGAGCCTGAAGTTTCACAGGAGAGCTGTCTCTCCTGCTCTGACACTTTGGAGTCTTCTGAGAGGAGTCAGTCAGGAGACGAGACTGACTGATGCTTTAGCTTCCTGGTTAGGTTTTCTTTAAGATGCTCTGACGGCATCTGCTTGGATGGCACCTGAGAACATGAGGACTTCAGGAAGATTTGGCAGCCATTTAGTGACCACTGATGTTTGGCTCCTCATTTGTTTGGCAGCTCAGCTTGTGATGGCCAGCGGCCTGGATCTGGGTGAGAGGCCGCGTTGCCCAGAGCTAACTCTGTACCAGGATGGTGTAGGCAGAAGGCTGGCTGCACGTGTCCTACCACGGCTCCTCCTCCCTCCTTGCAAACTAGCTCGTAAACACAAGTAATACAAACCCAGAATTCCTAGAATGAACTCAACCAGGAGAGCACAGCTGGGAGGTTTTTCCTAGATAGCAGGACTGCACTCTATTTCCAAATCAAATGTTTTATTTGTTTATCTCATAGATTGTTGCTGGGTGCTTATATATCTTCTAAAACTAAATATCTCTTAAATCATCTTAAACAAGAGAGAGAACATGTTTGAAGAACAAATTAATTTTTTCTATTTTAATGTGTTTTTTTTTCATTTTAAATATGGTGTCATTTTTTTTAAAAGCGAAGAACACTCAAGAAGCTCCAAATAAAGAGATTTTCCTAGTTAAAAAAAAAAAAAAGCGAAGAACACTTCCAGCAAGATGGAGGAATAGGTGGATGCACTGTACCTCCTCACACAACCAAGAATAGAACAACAATAATTTACAGACAATAACACCCAGAACTGACAGAGGATTTATCTGAATGGAAGTCGGGCAGCCAAGAAGTTGAAGTAGACCCGTACATCCAGACTGGTGGGAGACAACGAGCCGGGCAGGGCGCAGGGCTGGCGTGGGTCGGTGGCGCGTGGAGGTCGGGGAAAATTTGGCGCGAAATCGGCGCAACAGCCACCCGGGGCACAAGAACGCAGCGGTGATCCCTGAGTATGCAAGCTGTGGCTGGGGAACCCAGTGAGGCAGCGATTGTGGACCAGGGCAGAGCTCGCAGCCCAGGAGCCCAGAGAAGGGTCTGAGCCCAGGAGAACGGAACTACCGCCATTGTTCCCTCCCATCCCCGCTCCCACCCCCGCCCCCACATATAACGTCACAATCTAGCGACTGGGGTGCCCAGCCCCGGTGAACACCTAAGGCTCCGCCCCCCACCGTAACAAGAGCGACCAGACCGAAAAAAAAAAAAAAAAAAGGAGAGACAGGGAAAGATATAAGACATGTTCACAACAGAACAGATCAGTCCCCCAGGACTCATCCTTTTGAGCGACCAAGAAATAGCCAATCTATCAGATGCACAGTTCAAAACACTGGTGATCAGAAAGCTCATGGAGTTGGTTGACTTTGGGTGCAATTTAGATGAAAGGATGCAGGTTACCATAAAAGAGATGCAGGAAGATACACGGAGGAGAGCCAATAGTGAAAGGAAGGAATCTGAGTCTCAAAACAACACAGTGGACCAGAAGGAAGATAGAATCAACCAAGCAGGAAAGCATAATGAAATAAGAATTCAAAAAATTGAGGGGAAGCTTAAGAGCATCCAGGACACCTTTAAACATTCCAACATCCGAATTATAGGGGTACCAGAAGGGGAGGAGCAAAAAGTGGAAAAGTTATTTGAACAAATCATAAAGGAAAACTTCCCCAATCTGGCAAAGGGAACAGGCTTCCAAGAAATCCAAGAAGCTCAGAGAGCCCCAAAGAAGTTGGACCCAAGAAGAAACACACCAAGGCACATCATAATTACATTAGCCAAGGTAAAAATGAAGGAGAGAATCCTAGAAGCAGCAAAAGATAAGGGGACAGTAACCTACAAAGGAGTTCCCATCAGACTGTCAGCTGATTTCTCCAAAGAGACCTTACAGGCAAGAAGGGGCTGGAAAGAAATATTCCAAGTCATGAAAGACATTGACCTACATCCCAGATTGCTCTATCCAGCAAAGCTCTCATTTAGAATGGAAGGGAAGATAAAGTGCTTTTCAGATAAGGTCAAATTAAAGGAGTTCATCATCACCAAGCCCTTATTTTATGAAATGCTAAAGGGACTTATCTAAGAAAAGAAGATAAAGAAAAGACATGTGTAGTAAAAGGACAGCAAACTCACGATTATTAACAACCACACCTAAAGCAAAACCAAAAGAAACTAAGTAAACAACTAGAACAGGAACAGAACCACAGAAATGGAGGGCACATGGAGGGCTAGCAGCAGGGGGGTGGGAGGAGGAAAGAGGGGGGGAAAAGGTATAGAGAATAAGTAGCATAGAATGTAGGTAGAAAATAGATGGGGGAGGGCAAGAATAGTACGGGAAATGTAGAAGCTAAAGAACTCATAAGTATGACACATGGACATGAACTAAAGGGGGGAACGTGGGTAGGAGAGGGGGTACAGGGTGGAGGGGAGAGAAGGGGGAAATGGGACAACTGTAATAGCATAAATCAATAAAATATATTAAAAAAGCGAAGAACTGTAGTAGATGGAAACAATGTAATCTCAAATTTTCTTGGGTTTTTGGTTTGTTTTTTATCCTCGCCCAAGGGCATTTTTTCATTGCTTCTTGAGAGACAGGAAAGGAAAGGGGGGGAATGGAGGAAGGGAGGGAAGGAAAGATGGAGGGAGGGAGGGGGAGAGAAAGAGAGAAAGAAATATCAATCGGCCAACTTCTCCTAAGCACCCCAGCCAGGAATTGAACCCTCGACCCTTCTGTCTACAGGAGGACTCTCCAACCAACTGAGCTGCACCAGCCAGAGATCTGGTTTTGTTTTTATAAAGCAGAGTTTGCATTGAATGTAGATTTATAGATTTGTTTAGAGATGCAGTGACATTTTTTGTTTGCTGTCTTGTTTTGGTTTTGATTTTCTGTTCTTTGAATTTTTCAAAGAGCACTCAGATTTGGTACCTATTTTCACTGCATCTCTGAAACCATTCTGTATTTTGAAATATTTTACTGTGAAAATATTTACCTGTACAGATTTAATCAAATGGGATTCATTTTCCAATGCTACAAATTTGGGTTGATTTCTTTTAACAGTGGAAATTTTTTTGTCTAAAAATCTGTTAACAACCTGCCATGTTTTGACTTAACATAGTGGACTGGATAAATGATCATGTGAGGTCTCTATAATTTGGTGCATTTCACTGGTCATCAGCCCATGTATTGGGAAGATGTACTATAGAACAGGAGTGTCAAACTCATTTTCACCAGGAGCCATATCAGCCTCACAGTTGCCTTCAAAGGGCCGAAGTAATTTAGGAAAGCATAAATCACTGGTGGCAAACACAAGGCCCAGGGCTGAATCCAGCCCTCCACCTTGTTTTATCCGGCCCGGCACCTTGTTTCTACCTGGCAGCAGCTCCAAGTTCCTTGTCCCTAGTGAAGGAGTAGTTACATTTATACAACCCTAAAATTGCATTTGGTCCTTTGAAGGCAGCCTCAAGGCTGACATGGCCCCCGGTGAAATGAGTTTGACACCCCTGGTCTAAATATAACTACTCCTTAACTAGGGGCAAGGAGCTCAGAGCTGGCACCGGGTAGAAACAAGGTGGAAGGCCAGACTCGGCCCATGGGACTCATGTTTGCTGCCTGTGCTATAGAAAGAAGAGTACCTGCTCTTGAACGAACACTGTATTTGACTTCCCAGGTATCAAGATACATTATTTTTGTGGTATCACTTTGGTTTGGCATTTGGAAGTTAAAAGAATTCTTCAGTAGTATAGAAGCTCATAATTTTTTAGTTGGTCTTCATTATACCAAGAGTATAAAGAAGT
This sequence comes from Phyllostomus discolor, assembly GCF_004126475.2. Classification (NCBI taxonomy): domain Eukaryota; kingdom Metazoa; phylum Chordata; class Mammalia; order Chiroptera; family Phyllostomidae; genus Phyllostomus; species Phyllostomus discolor. The sequence continues at coordinate 49,663,662 of NC_040910.2, read as the reverse complement.
TATTCAGATGAGCTGTCTACGTAACACCAAATAACTGGATATTTGAAAACCTACCAATGGTTTGGTCATCTTTTTCCAGTTTTTAGTCTAGACAGGTAGTGCTGTGTGTGAACCCAAGAACCCCACCGTGTGAAGGTGACTTGTTGATTGCATAATGTGACATGTCATCACGCACCTCTCCTCTCCTGTGAGTGCAATCCTGGATATTATGTTTTCTTAATACATTTTGCCACTGTTTACATCATGATTACATAATTGCCACTGAGACGATAGAGAGGTAGGTAGGTAGGTAGATAGATGGATAGATATCTGGAGGAAGTTTCAAAATAACCATACGACAGTCAAGTAAATGAATCCATTCTGACCAAGCTACAGAGTCTGTTTCACAAGGAGACCTCCTTATGCCACATCCCAGAGATCAGATTACCCCGCCGGGTGCCCGTTCTCCTGCCCTGCGTGACTGAAAACACATGTAAGGAGACGCCTGCCTTTCTGAAGTTTCAAAGCCTTTTGCCCATCTGTTCACATCCCCACTGCCTAACTAACTGCAAACCTCCTTCTTTTTGGTACCTATTGAATTCTTCAGTTCAATTATTGTATACTTCAGCTCCAAAATTACTGTTTTGTTCTTTTTAAGTTTTCTGTCTCATTGTTAAACTTCTTGTATTTTTCTTATATTGCCTTCCTATCATTAATTGTTCATTGGTGTTCTCTCGTAATTCTCTGATCACTTAGAAAATAATTACTTTGAATTATTTGTCAGTTAATTTTTTTATCTCCCTGTCTGGGGGCCGGTCACTGGAGGTTCCAGTACTCCATTAGTGGAGTCACATTTCTGATTCTCTCTACCTCCTGTAGCCTGTGTAGGTGGCTGCACATTTGAGAAAGCAATCATCTCTTCCAGACTTTATCGAATGACTTTGATGAGAAAGATTTCCACCTACAGGTAGGGGCACATTGGCATGGAATGTGTCCCTGGGTCTAGTGGTACAGGGTGCCAAGTGACAGGTGTGTGGTGTCATGAGGCTGGGGGAAAGGGTGTGATGTCTCCTCGACTCAGGCCACAAGGACCACAGCATTGACATCTCTATGGTCCCTCGTAAGTGCTACTGAGCATCCATAGTGGTAGCAAGAGCCAGCAGGCTCCTTGGCTGTGCCTCCAGGTTCAGTGGGTAGGGACCAGAGCTGGTGATGTGCACACAACTGGCTGTGAGGGCCCATTTCATGTCCTGTGCAGACGCACCTATGTCATTGTTGAGGCCAAGACAGACAATGGCTGGAGCACTGGCAGTGTGGAGGCCCTGGCTGTGGGCACACACTGCATTGGCTACCGGATCTTGGTCTAGGTGTGTGGCAGTGTGGCAAGGTGAGGGTGCTGGACTGGTGGCATGCAGGTGCTCAGCTGTAGCAGCCAATTGCAGGTGATCACAGTGGTGCAGGACAGGGGCAGAAGACAGAGCCTCATCTGGGCCCACAAGCGGCTCTGGGGTTGGGGAGGGGGAGCAAGGTTGCCAGCTGTGCTCTTCTGGGACTGCATCACCTTTCCTGGGTGTGCGCCCACAGTGAAGGGCTGGTGACAGTTGTCAGACTGGCGGTGTGCACTTGCATGACTGGAGGGGCTAGACCCAAGCATACGCACAGCTGTGGAATCCACTGTGGGGTTCTGGACTGGTATTTTGCAATCTCAAGGCCTCTGAGGCCTGGGATGACTGCTGATACAATTCCAGGGCTCCAAAGGTGGAAGGAGGGTACAGGGAGGGGCTCAGGTGGTCGGAGACAGTGAATGCCCAGAGGGAAAGTGGGCAAAACCTACAGGAAGTTCACAGCCACTCTGCTGGCCATTTGTTTCTTCCCTACTGTTGAAAGCAGGTGGGTTTGTCCGTAAAGCAGGTTACTGCAACCTCAATCACTTCCCTGTGTGGCTGCTGTTGGTAGCCACTGCTTTTTTTCCCCGTTCCATCTCTAAATGTCTCAGCTTTGCCGAGCTGTGTCTGGAGAAACTGAAGTGGGACCTTCATACAGAGCCCCAGCAGGTTAGGGAAGCCAGTTGCCCACCCAACTCTTCCTTTCCTGGCGAGGGAAACTTTTTCTAGCTGGGGAGTTCCCTCTTGGCAATAAGCAATGCCAGTTTAGGGGACGAGATGATGCAGGGAAAGTCGAGCTGCATTCCTCCTCCTCCTGTGTGGTTTTTCTCAGGTGTTTTATCCACTGTGTAACCTAAGTTCCTTAAATGGACTCCAGGGCTCTCCAGAGCTGTTTTGGTTAATAGATAGCTGTCCAATTGTTGATCTTTGTGAGGAGATGGAGGCTGGGTTGCCTCTGCGCCATCTCGATGACATCACGTTGGCCTCAGTAAGTGCTGACTGAATGCACAGGTGCGGTTCTTACCACAACCCAAGGTAGTAGTGTTCTCATTGCCAATATTTCACATAAATGCAAACTGCTTCTTAGTGCTCAGGATCTACTATGTCTCATGCTTGGAAGTACATATTTCTGCTGATAATAGACCTAGTTTTACCATTTCCATCTAGCTGTCTACAAGTGACACCACTTTTCATTTAGAGATTGTGCATCACTTCCTCCTGATCCAGGAATGGAAGCAGAAAGCACGGCACGCAGAAGGCCTCACAATGCACACAAGGTCACGTGAACTCTGGTCACTGCCCTTGCGCACTGATTTATGTAGGCCATTTCCATCGGCACCTGGCGTGGGAGGTAGGGACAGGAGTCTAAACAAGATCAAGCTTCTCTGTTTACCTCAGAGTTTTGCTGAGTCTCAAATAAGACAATGTATGTGAACACTCTTTTTAAACTGTAGAACACTCTAGAAAATAACATATTACTAATAATGCTAAATAGGTAAATTTATCCTTACGACTCTATGCTGTCGCTACTCACAGTGTGAATTAAGTATGTGTTATCAAATCTTGCCACATACTGGGCCAGGCAAGTCTCTGATTTCCTCGTCTCTTGTAGAGTTTAATTTGTACATTTCCATGTTTTAGGGTTATTTTACTCCCATAGACAGTTACCTCTTTACTTTTCTGTTTAAGGACTTCCTGCCTTTACATCATTGCTTCATGTGACTGTTAATTTTGTTTTACATTTTGGAGGAGGAGTTCATGTTAGGCCATTTATTCTTTTTTATTTAACCTTTTCTAACACTATTGAGAAACTATCAGAAATTGTTCTTTGATATTTCTCACTTTTCATAGTGACACAAGTTCTATGGGGCAAGATCTTTCTATTTTAAAATAAGTCTTTATCTTACTCAATTCACACGGGTTGCTATTTGTCCTGATTGGCCAGACATTGGGCAGCTGTAAAAGACATTTTCACAATGGCTTGGCATTTCACAATTCATGCAGATACTGAAAACTCTGAATTCTCCAGACACTCCCAATTTCAGATCAGACTTTTATTTAAAATTTTTACTACATTAGCTATTGATATGACACGAGGTTCATTCTAAAACCTACGCAAACATTTGTGCACCTCGCACTCTGTGGACAAGAAACACAAGTCCAACATGTACTGACGTGTGTGCAGTCCTGTCATGCACTCAGGGAGGCAGAAAGCCCTGGGGCTCCTGCCTGGCTTTCCCTACGTCGTGCTGCCTACCTGGCAGTAACCTTTTCTGCAGACAGCTGCCAACCCGAGTTCCCACAGGACCCCATCCTTGAGTAAGTATCTAATCATGCTGTCTCTTAGGGGGTTTGATGCTGTGGGAATTTCAGCATCCTGCATCCATGGCCATGGATGGCCTATTGTCATGTTCGTTCGAGAAAGTTTCAGAGACTAGTGCCGTGTGCACAGATCTGACCAGGACATCTGAAATACATGTGAAGAAAATAGGAATTATTCTATTTGCTTTCCAAAAAAGTTACAACTTCGGCATACTGAACCTCTTGTCCATTTTTTATTAAAGAACACTCATCGCTTTAGATTATTTTGATGTAACAATTTTCAGTTGCAATACAACAAATGATCTGAGAAGTATCTTTGGACATAATTATAAAAATATTCTTCCTTTAGAAAATTATTTACTCATAGTGACTTCGTTCCTTAATTTCTTGAAGTTTTACCCTCAATTTGCCCTCAGTGGGAACCTCCGTGTTTGGAAGGGAAAGGCGGGGCCAGGAGGCAGCTGAGTGGGAGCGGAGGCGAAGCAGAGCTCTCCCCCTCGTGCCCTTCATAGCGTTCCGCCTTCAGGAATCATCCAGTCAGTGTTTTCATGCCTTTGGAAAAATCACTGAGCATTTCTTTTTAATGTTTTACTTTTTTAAGATCTTTCATTTTTTATTTTCTTAGAGAAAGGGGGAGGGAGAAAAAGAGGGAGAGAAACATCGATGATTGCCTCTTACATGCCTTCAACTGGGGACCCAGCCCACAACCCAGGCATGTGCCCTGACTGGGAATTGAACTGGCGACCTTTTGGTTCACAGGCTGGCACTCAATCCACTGGGCATTTTTCATTTGGGAACTTTGCTAAATTCATTTAAAGGTAATTTTAGAAATACTTTTTCCTCTGATATAAGCCACCCTTGTACTAGTGGGCACCTGATCCATCTCTAAACAGTAGTTACTCTCTGTAATGTTTCCTAATGCTGAGTCCCAATCTATTTTCCTAGTGTTATTTATTGAGGAGAAGACTCTTTGTGCCTGAATCAAATACTGTGAAAGATACTAGAATTATAGAGATAATTATAATTACAGAGATAAAGAAAATGTTTCCTCTTTCAAGTTAAGTGGAGTGTGTAGCAAGTTTGGAAACCGCAAATAAAGAAGTGAATTCCAGAGATGAATACAGGGACCAGTGCAGAACACTGTGATAGAAATTACGGTGCACAGACATCCCTATAAGACACTATACACATGAACTTTGGGCCTGGGTCAAGCAACACAGTTGTGAATGTGGCACTTTATCCAAATTACAGGCCTCAGGCAATAAGCAGAAAACCTCAGAATCCAAACTTATAAATATCTCAGCTCACAGAAGAGCACTAAACTAGCTGTGTGATCAAAGGCAAGATTTTCTAAGCCCTATTTCTTGACATGTGATTTACAGTTCACAATGTATCCTTTTTAGTTTTCAGTTCTATGAGTTTTGACAAATGCACTCAGCTGTGTAACCATCGCCACAGTACAGAACACCTCTGTCACCCCAAAGCCGTCCCAGGGCCCTTCAGTAATCAACACCTCCCCCAGTGCCAGTGCCGGGAGTCCGCTTCTCTGTCCTCAGTCCCTGTAAACACAGGATTCCCAGTCTCTGCAAGCTCTGGTTTTCTCATTCACTGATTGAAATACTAATAGTATCGTCTATTTCCTGGGTGGTTGAAAGAATTAAATAATATTATATGTATATACATATATACAAATGCATGTAAATAAGATTATATATGTATGATGCTTAGCACAATGCCTAGTACATTAGGAGAACAAGATGTTAGTGACTTATTATCATCATCACCATCATTATCATTATTATTAAATGTTGAGCATTGAGTTGAAAGCCAAGGTAGTAAGTAAAACTGAGAGTTTGTAAAACTCAATCTTCCGTGTAACACAGAAGAATATTCTAACATATCTGGACAATTTGTCATCGGGCCTCCATTAGAATGCTGTCATCAGTGGGAAACTCAGGGTTCCTCAAGGCACTTTATTACCTGGGTAGACAGTAATAATTGCTAAAATGTTATTTTTGCCTCTCCATGACCTCTACTCATACATCACAATGACCCAGAACACAAATCCAATTTCTCTTTCACGTAATGGGTCTTTAAAGAGCGCGCTCTTGCCTCTCTTTGCTTCTATTCCTGAATCTTTTTCCCACTAAAGAAGATCAAAACCGATAAAGCTAGAGATGATTGATGAGGCTGCAAGGAGGCAGAGTAGGACTCAGTATAAAAAGGAATGTTGTAAGAAAGTTGCTAAAGATAAAAGAGGTGAAAATAGAAGTAACTATTCTGACATCCCCCAAGGTGTTTAAACCCTGGCTGGAGAATCACTTATCAGAGATGCTGTAGAGTGTTATGAGGTAGTTGGACCAGGGAATTGCTAAGCTCCTTCTTGCCTGAAAAGTACGATTCTCCAAAAGTTCCTTCCTTTTGCCATGCCTCTGATACATTTCATCTGCAACTTCTGGGAGCCATAGAAATCACTCTGCCCCCATAGAGATGGTTTCTGCCGCGTGTTTAAAATCCTCTTACCTTTCTTCACTTGTTTATGCAAACTTATCTCAAGTTTTTGTTAATCACATTTGGATAAGAGAAAATAATGTATATCAGAACCTCTTTTAAAACTTTGATTATGCAAAATAGAAGATGCTGTAAAGCTCTATCTAGTCAGACTCCTTGAATAGCACCACAAAATTTGAACAATTTTTAATGGAAAATCGTTTGAATTCCATTTATGCTATGGTTATGGTTTTTACAGTTAAAGCATACTTTGTGCTTAACCATCTTTTTATTTTTTCAGTTTATTGGATATCCCACATTTTCTGCATGGCTCAGCTCTATTGTTAAGACTATTAATTGGAGTATTGGGCTGCAATACAATTATGCTTCCAGGGGAGAACACGAGTGTAAGGGTGGGTCTGTGCCCCATGTGTGTACATGTGCATGCATGTGTGCGTGTGAATGTGTGGGGGGGGGGGTTCTGCATTTCACTGGGTCCTCCATCCCCAGTAGTTGTCACAGTGCATTTATGTATAGAAATATTTATCTGTTTTCTAATTTGGTGTGGCTTGGAAATCAGAGATATAAGCTTATTAGACTGAGACATAAAATGCATCAACTCTCATACATGGTTCTTATCTAATGTTTATTTTTGCAGCTCTAAGTACTTAAAAATTAACTTCTAGTTCTGTCTTGTGAAGAGGAGAGATAAGGCTGTGAGCCTCATCTACATTCACATCTAAATAATGTAAAGCCCAGAGTTCATTGCTCTATTTATTATTAACCACATTCATTCTCTGACCTTCACAATGGCAGCTGCGTCTCCAGCTCACGTGCTGTCTTGGGAGGGAGCAACAGGTCACTGGAGAGCAGCGTTCTTTCAGTATTAAAAGGGGAGCCAGGCCAGCGTATGATCCTAAGTCAGCTATCTCGGCTATTTTTACTAGTTTTTGATAATCATCTCATTAAGTGAATACTATTTCAAGGGAAACCATGAGGAACACTAGATTCAAAGAATTAAAGAGGAAGCAGAGGAGAGAATCCCTCCCAGCACTCAGAACAATGGAGCTGAGAGACGGGAGCCCAGAAAAACAGAAGGACATTTGTACGAGGAGAAAAGCTCCAAGAGTCAGCAAGAACTGGGACCATATTTCTTTGAGCTCATTTGGCACTGCTTTTCCAGAAGGTATATTTGGTTCTTTGTTGCTAGTAAAAGACATGCTCCTGGACCTTGCGCAGTGGCACCACCCCAGGTGTGGCACCAGGAGGAAGTTCAGAGGTCACTAATGTCAATGGGAAAAACTGTAACCACAAAAAAATGGGCTTCCTCGAATCCACTGAACACCCTCCATCGTGCACAGGCCCAGGCAGGACTTGCCCCTCAGACCTCCAGGAACCATGCTCCCAGGCCCTGAACTCATGCCCAAATGCATTTTCAGATAAGTACTTGTGAAGTTCAATGTGCCTATGAGCCACGCAGCCATCGGGCACCCTTTCTGACTCAGCGGGCCCGGGGAGGGGGCCTGCGACTCTGCACCAGCTCCTTGCCCAGGGTCCACTCTTTGAGTAGAAGCGTTTGAGAACATTTCAACTCTAATCAAGTCAGCTAGAAATCTGGAAATGATTAGGGAATAGTTACAAAGTAAACTAAATTCTGAACTCTTCATGTTAGTGCCAACGAGGCATAAAGAACATCCAAAAACTAGAGGCCTAGATAAAAACTTGAATCTTAACACTTATTTCTCTCATTTCTGGAGGCTGGGAAGTCCAAAATCCAGGTGGTAGCAGATGCAGTGTCCAGTGAGGGCCCACTTCCTGGCCCCTCGTGAGTGACAGCCCTTGATTTCCAGTTGGTGACTTCTGAGGTCACCATGATGCCCTTCTGGTAATGAGTCTGGAAAGCACTGAAAGGGGGTGCTGGGAGTGAAGAGAAAGTTAGGGCATGAAATGTTTACGTTGTGGCCACCCGCAAGGTAAGGCCTGTCATGGAGTCTCAAGGAAAGAAAGCATTTCAGGAGACTCACACCTGGGAGGAGGAGGTTCGGTGGTAAGATCTATTTGGGTGAAGGAGGCTGCCCCCAGGTTCCCAGTGTCTCATCTCCATCCCTCCGGCTCTGAAAGAAGCCCAACCTTGTCTTCACCAGGCCCAGAAACAGGGCCAGTGTCCAGACATCCTGCGCCATTGGTTCAGTCCGTGTCTCTGTCCCCATGTGCCTAGCTTAGTCTGTTCCTGGCTGGTGCTGTGCTCAGGCCCACGGAGTCTGCCCCTGGGCCCAGGCTGCTGCCAGGGCCAAGTGGCTGCAGCGGTAAGAACTCGTGGACAAACGGGGCAAGCACGTGTTGGGGGGTGAGGTGGAGGGGAGAGTGCATTTATTTGATAGGCTGGTTGTTTTATCTTGGGCTTGGGAAGGACCAGGCACCTCTTCAAACTAACCAATCAACTTCTCAAGCTTTCTTGGGCTTCTGATGGATCCACCATTTAACCAATCTATTTCCTAGATGTTCCAGGGTTCTGTGTCTCTTATCCAATCCAATTCTTCCCCCAGGCTAGACTGGCAAGCCTTTATGGTCACCATTTCGGCCTCCACGATGCAGGCCTCATGGAAGCACCGCCCCTGGCGTCCTTTTGACTTTTGTAGGTGCTTATCTCCCCCTGTTCCCCACCCCACAAAATCCAGTCCTGGAGGGTGGCTGCTCCGTACAGTGGGGGAAGGGAGAATGTTAATCCCCTTGGCAGGACACCGGCTGTTATCTTATTCTCTGGAGTGTGTGAAGCTGTAGCTTTCTTGTTAAGCAGGCTTATCTCTAGTAGATTAGGCTTAATAATGTCTGGTTCCCTTTTCTTCCTTCTTTTATTAACATCTAGCTACCTACACTAACAGTGTCGGGTGTACAGCACAGTGGTTAGACAAACACAGCTCTCTTGAAGTGAAAGGCTGGCTGAATAGAATGAAGCTGAGCTCGCACAGGATTTTCTGGAAAATTGTGGTGGAAAAAGAGAGGTAGGCCAAGGTCATGTGAGAGGAGTGCTTAACATAGCAAAATAAAGCAATAAATAAAAACCCCGGAGTGTCAGATCTGAGGCTCTGGGAATATAGAGGGCTCTGCGCCACAAGGTCGGGAGAACTCCGCGCCCAGGACCTCCGGCACCGCCTCTTGCCACCACAGCTCCCAGAGCTTCCGCCCCTGCCGGTGAAGCCAGCTTAAACCCTGGAACTCAAGATTCCTAAGCTGTTTATCGAATTCCTCTCTACCCTGTGGGCCTCCTTCTGTGCTCCACTCGAGACTACAAGGTTACTTCCAGCCTCTAAGTTTATTTGACACTTAAACATGTAGTGCCTTGTACAAGCAGCTATATTTTGGCATTACAGTGTATCAGCAAAACAAAACCACAGTGTAACGCAGGAAGTCGGGTCCCGAGATCTACACTGTTTATTCAGATAAGCCGAACAATCCACAAGGGGCACTGGGTGGAATAGATATTGCCTTTAGTATTCACATTACAAGGAACTCCAATGGCAGTGGGCCAGCAAGCAGGACTACACCCCCTGTGTCCAAGACTTGTTTTAAGGGGTCCCAGACAAAGGAGGCACGTGTCCTACGCCTGACTCTACCCTGTATTACCTGATCAGCCCTCAGTCATGGGAGGGGGAGAGGCCACATCCGTTGACCCCACACATACCCAGCTTCGTGTTGCTTACTTACAAAGAATCGAACAACGGGCGGGACTCCGAGATGGTGTCAGTCCTACCACTGAAGGAGGAGAAACTCAGGGGTGTCAAAGTAGGGGAGCTGCCAAGCTGAACACTGATGCAGGATTTCACCCTAAAGGCATCGCTGGAGTGTTTCAAAGGGTCACTACCAGTGTTACAGTGAGCGTGTCAACAACGTGAAGAGAGGGGGCGGAGCATCGCTGGGGTTCCTGGGTGCTGGCAGCTTTTGGGCTTTTCAATTGCTGCCGTCCTCACAGAGAACTGAAACATGGGCATCGTTCAAGTACCACTGAAGAGGCCCTATGTGGGCTCCACCTTCCTGACCATGACCTTTGACCCACACTTCTGAATCCTTTCATATTGTAATTAACACCTAATAAAAGATAGCTGATTAAAAAAAGTAAATACCAGGGTAACTGGGAAAAGTTGATATTGAGCTCATTACTGTATGTTCACTTTGTCAACTCTGCAAAACTCATTCTGGAAACTTCTTAGCCTCTCCTAACTTAAGGCCTACTTTTTTTTTCCTCTGTGGCTTCTGCACTAGGAGTGAAATCGGAAGGAAATGGACAGGGCAACAAGCTCACCAAGCTTCCTGCTGACAAAGTGCTGCACCAGGCCGGCAGTCATCCCAATTTACACCTATTATCAGAGAAATAACTTTCTTTCTTCTCCTAGTACTGAGCATATCACATCTTGAGCAACAGAATATTTACCTAGCTACTGAGTCATTAATAAGGAATTATTTTTGCACCCTAACATGAGCTTAATAAGAAGCTTTTCTAAGCACTTAATGTTATTAACATTAAATTTCAGTTTTAAAAAAGTTAGACTTGGTTTTTGAGATGTTCCAACTACTTAAAATAATCCATTCACCAGACTAGGCAAGCATTACATTTGAACTCCATTCTAACTCTCTGGATTTGTAACACATGAAAACACGGAAGCGACACTTTGCTCTGAAATGGGCTGCACAGAGACAGCTTGAACTAGAATTCCACTAAAATGACTTAAAACGTTCTGTTTACATAGAACTTTCTGCAACACATCTAAAGCACCGTATTTTATACTTGAAGGACACCTTTTCTTTCTAACGTTTTAACAACTCTGAAATTGGAATGTTTATCACCTTGCTGTCCACCAAGAAGCATCCAGGGCATGCTCGTTTTGCCTGCATGGGCACAAGCATCAAAAACGCTCACCTCACATAGCCTGGTTTCTACCCACCGCCCTGCCTATGCCTACTGTCCACGAGCGCACGCCAGACACAGAGGCCTGCCTACTTCCAGCCTCGGCTGTGCGTAGGAGCGTTCAAGCCACCTGTTCAGTACACCTGGGATGCACCTGCCTCCAATCTTATTATGACGATCATTCTCACTCAGGCCTCAGTCTAAAATGGCCACTTCAACACCTCAGTTCACTTAGCTGTCCGGTCATTCGACATCCACCCTCACTCACCACCATCTGAAATTTTTCTAACTTGTTAGCTCACTCTATACGGTTGATTCACCGGTTGCTGCCCCTCGGCAGAACACAGGCCGCTGCTGAGTCCCTCCGCCCGCCGGCTCCTGTGCGGTGTCCCCGCCACGCAGAGCGATACCTCACATGCAGCAGGTGCTCAGTAAACACACTGAAAAAATCACGTCAACTTTATGTTAACCCACATAATATACAATAGTGGTATGACCAAAACAAGTTTTTAAAATATATTTGCTATGTTGATCAAAACAAAAAGCAGAAAGAAGGAAACGTTAATTGCGCAGATCTGGCTGGTGTAACAAAGCTGCGCTGTCTTACAGGTTAACGGTAGAGACCCAGACTGCTCCCCTCTCCCCAGTTCCAGTTTTTAAGGCTTTTACTCCCTATTCTCACGGGAAGCAAATTCATACTATCTCCTTTTTTCATGTCTCAAGAACTTTTCAGAAGCAAGAGAAGCACCTGCATGTAGTGGTGCACATGCTTTCCTAAATAAACAAATAGAACTTTCCTATTTGTTAATAGGAAATGTTAAGGGAGCAACTTAGTAATCCCACCCAATGACTGTATAATTCTTGGGAGCACGTAAGTTTTATGTGTGGATCTGAGTAATAACAGGATCGCTGTCTAGGAAAGTACAAAGCTCTGTTTCTTTCTTTATTATTTTTTAAAGTTTTATTTATTTAGTTTAGACAAAGGGAAAGGGAAGGAGAAAGAGAAAGAAAGAAACGTCAATGTGTGGTTGCCTGTCTCACAACCCAGGCATGTGCCCTGACTGGGAACCGAACTGGCAGCGCTTTGGTTCACAGGCCTGCACTCAATCCACTGAGCCACACCAGCCAGGGCAAAGTTCTATTTCTTATCACCATGTCATGGGGCCACATACCCACAATTTCCCCTACTGGTACAAAGGATACCCTTATATTATAGAATAATGACCCTTGAATCACTGGGTAAATGTTTTACCAAGTCATCTTTCTGGAAGCTCTTTACTGTGTGCCAATTTAAGGGAATTGTAATAGACAAGATATGAAGATCTCTCCTGGTCCAGGGGCTGTGGCTTCAGGCGGGTATAGTATAATGCCTTTTTTTTTAAACCTCACTGGAGGACATGTTCACTGATTGAAGGGGGAGAGAGAGAAACATTGATGTGAAAGGAAGACATCGATGCCTCCAGTATCAAACCCTCAGGGATCAAACCCTCAACCCAGGTATGTGCCCTGACTGAGAATTGAACCCACAAACTTTTTGGTGTGCAAGATGATGCTCCAACAAACTGAGCCACCTGGCTAGGGCTTATCATGCCCTTTTCACAAATAAAGAAACTGAGTCCAGAGAAACTGAGGGTAAAAAGCCTGGTTTGAGGTCATTCATTTTTAGTAGGTGCTCTCCCTCCTGGGAGCACCCCCTCGCCTTTCCCTTTCCCCTCTCCTTCCCTCTCAGGCTGCATCTCCTAAACCCTAAGGGTCTGCACAGGACCTGCAACCAGGGGAGCAATGGGCGGTGGCAGCAGCTCGCCCTGGGCTAACCCCCAAAGCCTGTCTCCAAGCCCCCTTTCCCTGACTTTCCAGTGAGCTGACAGCAGCCCCCGCTCAGCTCTCCCCCGCTGCTGCTTCTGTCCTAACCTCTTCCTTGTTTCACTGCCCCCAGCTTTAATAAACATACTCCCAAAATAAAAAATACATACATATCACTGACTTTTGAGAGTGGAGATGACAGTGAGGTCGCCTGCCCCATGCACCTCAGTTCCCTGTAGTTCTGCTCCCGGCTCATCCAGCCTCAACCGGGGTGTCGTTGTTTGCAGCCTCGTTTTAAAACTGAGGCAAGAATACCTCTGCCATTGACCAAGTTATTCAATATCAGAAAAAAAGTTTTGGTTTTCTTTGGTTTCCATACTCACCAAATACTTACTGCACACACTGTGGCTTCCTTTATTTGCACAGCCTTTAACTGTTCAAGGACTCCACACATTCTCTCTCTTTACAGGGAGGTTGGGATGTTGTTACTGAATCCATGACGGAAGAAATTTGAAAGACCCTGACCCTAACCTTAATCCTAGCCCTAACCTTTACCCACAGGGTCAGCCCAAAGCACATTCTTACCCACAAAGAGTGACAATGGACTAGAATTTAAAGGAAATTAAATGGAAAGAGTCCCAGCAAAAATGCACAATGTGGGAAGGGCTGGCGGAGGAAAGAGCAGGCAAGACAGAGAGAGCCATGTGAGGAGGTGCAAGGAGGCACCAAGAGAAAGCCATCACACAGGGGTGGATGGGCAGGTTGACAGGTGAGAGGAGGTGAATGTCAAGGCTGGAGAGAAAGTGAGAGGGGAGGGCAGGTCAGTGCCATACAGGACAGGGCACTGGTAACACAAGTACACGTGAGAGCCTTCGGGGAGCAGGAACCACTGCTCAATGAACTACTCTTTTCTGTTGCTTCAGTGTCTACTTTCTAGTGTTGCATAGAGCTAGTGGAGATGCAATTAGGTGAGATCAACTCAGTCTCTCATCTTACTCCTTGTAATCAGTATCTATTTAGATTCCAAATTATTTTCCTGACCAATACCATTTATACTTTCAAAATGTAATATTCTTAATGGAATCTCAGGTTAAGTAGGCAAATAAACAAGATGGCTCTGTGGAAATTTGCTAGTTTTCTTTGAAGGCAAATGTTTAGGAAAAAGAGAAGGGCCTAGTGAATTCATCTTTGCTTTACAGAAGTAAAACATGAGGATGAATTTACTGTATTCGTTAATATGATAACTTCAGTTTAGTGTAGTCACTATAAAAATGTTTGAGGTTGCCTAAAATCTATAGAAACAATTTCCTCAGTAAAGATCAATCAGTTTAGACTTCCCATTTCTTGTGAGAAAAATGCAGTACAATCTACTGTAATCAAGTGAGGGAGGAAATAGCAAAGGATTTAGGGAGAGAAGTTCCATGCTGACAGGAGGAAAATAGCGCCCCCTGCTGCTAAGCATTTAACATGTTCATTTTCTTTAGAACAGAATTACGAAATTTCTTTTTAATAAAAAATTTTAATTTAAAAATAAAATAGAAAAAGCCCGTGAAACACATGTTTTAAAATCAAGTGTAATTAAACAACACAACAAAAAACACAGTCCACAACCTCACTCTTTCTTCCCTTCCTCGTTCTTCACAGAGGTAAGCACTTTCAACATTTTTGCTGTGTTTTTCTTATATCAATCTTTATAGATCATTTTGGTAACAGTCTTAAACTTCTGCCTCCTCATGTATCCATTTAGATACTATATGTTCATTTCTCTGCAACTTTTTATTACATAAGGTCAGAGTTGCCATTATTATATTATATTACAGTATTACATTACAATATTACATTACTCTTTCCTTCTAAGTCTCCTAATGTAACACCACTTTATCACCTTCCTTGTTCTCTGGTTTTCCTGGATTACCTCTTTGTTTTCGTTGGTATAGGTTTTTTGTTCATTTCATCTTCATTTTTTTCTCATTGGCTATGTCAATGCCCATTAGCAGTCTATTTGTAAAGGCTTGCACGTATTAGACATTCTACCAGCTCCATTCTTCCCTGCATCTGCCCCTCGAGGGATGTCCCTCAGCCCACTCAGATCGCTCTGTCATTCTTAGGCCAACGCAGTGTCTGCCACCTTGGGAAACTGTTGACAACCTTCCTGTAGCTCCTCCCTGAACCACACGTTTTCCTCCTCTTTGCAGTGTATCATCTGACTGTTTCTTAAGAAAGGGCACATGAGATGTGAATATTCTGAGTTCTAATAAAAACGAATATGTACTTACTCCACTATCACAATTGATTGATATGTTGCTGGACATACAATTCTTAGTGGAAAAAATCCCCTCAGGATTTTAAGGGTTTACAATCAGGGGTGTCCAACCCACTGTCCACGGGCTGCATGGGGCCCAGGGTGGCTATGGATGCAGCCCAACACAAAATCATAGATTTACTTAAAACCTTTCTTTTGCTCACCCCTTTTTGTTAGTGTTTGTATATTGAATGTGTGGCCCAAGACAATTCTTCTTCCAGTGTGGCCCAGAGACACCAAAAGGTCGGACACACCTCTCTTCCTTGACACCCTCCACAGCATTATTGAGGGGTAACTGACAAATAAAATTGTATATAGTTACAGTGTACAGAGGAGTGGCATCAGCACGATGGTGCAGTAAGACACCCCTTGTACACATCCCCTCCCTCAACACCAAGAATTTAGCATTGATCCCCGGACTCAGTGCCTTTGGGGAGCCATGGGGTCCAGCACCATACACAAGGAGCCTGAAGGGTCTCACCCACCGCACATCAGCTCGTAAACACACAGAACTTAGTCCCACCTGGGCCCTGCGGCGGCTCATGAATAAGCTCCAGCACCTCTTGGCTACAATCCAGGGGGCCTTGGAACACACTGTCTGAGAAGGTCCCCCACAAATGAGAGAACATCTGTAGAAGTCCAGGTTTCCAGAGCCTGGGTTCCAACACACTGTTGGGAGCAAAAAATACGAGTCTGGGGGCACTGGAGAGGGTAAGAGGAACAACTTGATTTTCCTCCCCCGAGGCAGCACGGCACAGGACAAAGAGAGACAATCAGGCCCAGGGTTTCTCTTAGGGGAAAGTGACAGTGTGTGAGCGAGCGGCTGGGTTCTCCAGCTGTGTGGGGCACTGCCGAAGGAGCTCGTTTCTCTCTCACCCCATCCAGAGTGAGATCTGTAAATGCCTTCTTGTCTCATGTTGGAAATGCAGCTTTTATGTGGGTACAAGATCGCTGTAAGAAAGGCAGACCTATAGAGACTGTCATATATGATTCGGGGAAAAGTGGTCATTACATGACCAAGCAAAAGCAAGATGAAGGATCTGAAGCTGGAGAATTTAAGGCCAGCAAAGGATGGTTTGATGATTTTAGGAACAGGTTTGGTTTAAAAAGTCAGAATGACAGGAGAAACAGTGGACAGGGCCCCTGGCCACCTAGAACTCCATGAGTTCAATACCGCAGGTGCCAATATGGTCTACCTGCCCCCAAACATCTCTAATTGCATCTCTAGGTCAGGGAGTTGCTCCTGATCTACACAAGCTACTCTATGGCAAGGACTGTCAATGCTGTGGAAGAATACCCCGACAGAGAGGACATCGTGGGAGTCTGGAAAGATTACACCATTGAAGACACCATCACTGTTACATCAGGCCCGAAACAACAAATTCCTGCTGGTGAAAACTGTGTCCAGGTGGTGTGCCTGCCTTCACAGGCTCTACAACAGAGCCAATCAGGGAACTCATGAAATAGTTGTGGACGTGGTGACAGAGAGAAAGAGAGAGAGAAAGCGAAGGAAGGAAGGAAGGGAGGGAGGCAAGGAGGGAGGGAGGGAAAGGAGAAGGGTTTCAAGGTTCAGATCTTGGAGAAATTGAGGAGCTGGTAGCCACCACACCAGAGGAATTAATGGAAGGTGACTGATAGAGATGAGTGCTGCCAAGCTAGTGCCATGTGCTGAGGAAGGAGGCATGGAAGCAGTGCCAAAAAACTGACAGTAGGCAATCAGGCAGAAGCATTCTGATTTTTCAAGACCACTTTTGACTTCTTTTACAACAGGGACCCTTCTGACAGAGGCGCGGAAACTAGAGCAAATGGTGGGAGAAGATGTGATACTACTGTACAGAAACGTTTTTAGAGAAATGAAAAGGCAAAGCAGACAGACAGGAATTACGATGTGTTTCCCTAGAGTTACAGCAAGTGTGCCTGCCTCTTCCGCCTCCCTCTTCACCGCCTCCATCTGTGCCCGGCTCCAAGATGCGGTGCCAACTCCTCCTCCTCCTCTACCTGAAGACAAGGATGAAGACCTTCACAATGATCGACATCCACA
The DNA here is from genome assembly GCF_004126475.2 of Phyllostomus discolor. Lineage (NCBI taxonomy): Eukaryota > Metazoa > Chordata > Mammalia > Chiroptera > Phyllostomidae > Phyllostomus > Phyllostomus discolor. Next base: position 49,646,437 of record NC_040910.2, on the reverse strand, counting down.
TAACAAACAGTAAATAATCAACATGCTGTGTGTTAATATATTTACCTGTTGTGTACATACGTGAGCAAGAACTGTGTGAGGCATTTTTGTGTTGTTGTCATCCTCATCGTCGCCTAAGTATTCAGTGTGTAGAACTTCGTGTACAAGACTTGTGTGGAAGCAGAGAGCCTGTCCTTACATAGACGTAAGGTGAATGATATTTAATATGAAATTAACAATGTGTTGGTTTTTGTACTGTTTTCTAACTTTGCTTTCAAAGAATTACCATTCAGTATTCTTTCTCATAATTGGAGAAACAGGGTATCGGTGGGTTTTTAATATAACAATGTTTCTAATACTGTATTATGAATAAAACTGTAATATTGCATGCCCTAAAAACTTTATAACCCTGGCTGGTGTGACTCAGTGGATCAAGCATCGGCCTGCAAACCAAAAGGTCACTGGTTCGATTCCCAGTCAGGGCACATGCCTGGGTTTGGGGCCAAGTCTCCAGCTAGGGTTGTGTGAGAGGCAACCAATTGATATATCTCTCACACACTGATGTTTCTCTCCCTCTTTCCTCCCTCTCTTCCTCTCTCTCTAGGAGTAAATAAATAAAATCTTTTTTAATACTTTATAATAATTCCTTCATTAGTGTATAAGCTAGGCTATTGTGAAGCAATCATATCAATTACACTAGAATTAGCATAAAGCAATCATATTGTCGCTTCTTGGCTATCAATGAATTGTTATCCCTGTAATAAATATGAATTTTTCACAGTATCTTTTCATGTTTGATGCCTTGGGCTAGCAGTGCAAACACCGGCTACGGTGCTTTGTGCCACAGAAGGCAGCCCTGCTGCGGGCACTCTCACCGACACCGCGTCATCTCGTCAGCACGCACGTGAACTTACGGCATCAGTGAACCCACTGCAGGGCCCTGGGAAGGACAGGGCTTCCTTGTGATTTTCTTAATAACCTTTTCTTTTCTCTAGCTTGCTTTATTGTAAGGACATAGTATATAGTACACGGAACATACAAAATATGTGTTAATTGACTATATGTTATTGATAAGGCTTCCGATCAACAGTAGGCTATTAGTAGTTAAGTTTGGGGAGAGTCAAGTGTCCTATGTGGATTCTTGATTGTGTGAGGTGGATGCCTAACCCCTACTTGTTCAGGGCTCAGCTGTAAGATTGGGGGATGGTGAATTGAAATGCCAGAGGAATTCGTAGGCCTTGTGAGCTGCAAGGCACATCACAGCCCCAACCCCCCTGTGTAGACAGAGCACAGATCCCCTGCCAGGCTCTGCTGGGCCCTTGGCAGGGAGGGCAGTGGGGCTCAGTCACTGGACCGAAAGCACAGGAGACTAGGGCGGGCGGAAAGGCAGCTTTCAGTCCCTCTGGGAACCACGGGGGGAGTAGTAACTTGATAGAGGATGAAAGCAGCAGGTAAATGCTACACAGAACCAGATGGGCACCCTGCACAGGCAGGACGGTGGGCATGGGCCCTGGAAAGCCTCAGCCACTGCTGGTGGCTGGGGACAACGAGGTGAGGTGGCCACACACAAGCGGGGCAGGTGGGCCTAGAAGAGGCCTTGATCCCTTCACACCTGGGTCAGCCTTTGGTGATTTGTGGTTTGTTTTGTTTTCAGTTTCCATATGTTCCGGCACACAACTGGTACCCATTGTGGAACAGGAGTGTCTAAGGGGGGCAGTTTACCCTTTGTTCTGCAGGGCAGGGCAGGGCAGGGCCCCCACCCGCAGGCCGAACTCCGCCCTCGGCCTGTGCTGTAGAAGCTGCAAACTAAGGATGGTTTTTGTGTTTTTAAATGGTTGGGGGAAATTCAAAACAAGCACACCATGTTGTGACGCCTGAGAATGATACGTCATTCAAATTTGTGCCCATAAGTACACTTTTACTGGAACACAGCCATGCTCCTTTTTTTTTTTTTAACCTTTTCTCTGTGGCTGCTGTTGGCAAACATGGCAGAGTTGAGCAGGTGCAACACAAATCAACATCTAGGCAAAGTCTAAGGTATTTACTATCTGGTCCTTTATAAAAGCCTGCCAACCCCTGCTGTGGAAAAGTAGTAATTTTTAACACTATGTGCTGAGACATACTCAAAAAGCAGTTAAATTTTTAGTGAATTTTTGCCACTTGAAATAAACCTATTTTGGGTAAAGGCAAAACTGTTGCTATTACTGTGGGCAACCTTGGTTATAAACACAAAGACACCAAATCCACAATTGTTACTTTACTAGGGAGCGGAATCCAACCACTACCTTTTAATCTAAAACATAATCACAGGTCAGTGTATTGAAATATAGCACTCATCCAAATTAGCATCAATTACAAAAGCTGCCAAATATTTCCCCTGCTTTGAAACAGGCTGTTTTAAATTTTAAAATGATTGACTTTGCACTTTGGGTTGGAGGCAATCCCTTTGAGTACAGTACTGTTTGCCAACATTAATTGATGATCATGAAAGAAAATTTTTTAAGATTTTTATTTATTTTTAGAGAGAGGGGAAGGGAGGGAGACAGAGAGAGAAACACCAATCAGTTGTCTCTCACAGACCTAGCCTGCAACCCAGGCATGTACCCTGACCAGGAATCGAACCTGCAACCTTTTGGTTCACAGGCTGGCTCTCAACCTACTGAGCCACACCAGCTAAGGAAAAAAAAATTTTAGATATTTTATTGATAAAACACTATCAAGGAATTTACACCATTAATACCTGAGTTGCATTTACTCTTTAGCACCAGAAACATGCTGCAAACTCTCTCCCTTATCTGTGTGCATGTGTGTAAATGTACATGTGTGTACATGCACATAAGGACATGCACACAAATGTTGCAGCCAATATCCAGTGCTTTACAGACCCCTTGAATACCATGTCTCCACCCATTAAATTTAAATGGGCCTCAGGGTCAGAATGAATGTTTTGGCCAACAAACGAAGAGTAATTGATCAGAGGGGCCAGAACTCATGGTGCAGCTCCTACCCTCTCCCTAGCCAGCCTTCTTGCAGGTTAAACTTACAGATTAGACGTCCTCACCATGTCCATCTTTCTCCCAGCACCTTCTTTTTCAGGACAAAGAGTCCTTGTCTAGTACAAAGAGTGGACCTTTGTATCATAGACTGATAAACAGATTCCTCAGGGACCCAGTTCAATTCAACTCAATTCTGACACTCAATTCAATTACGACACTCTCCTGGAAGGTAGCCTCAGCCCCCCAGGTGAAGGGCTCAGCCCCACAAGATGCCGCCATTTCAGATGCCAATCACAAGACCTGTGCTTCTGACTGGCTATAAATCAGAGGTTCCCACAACCTCTCCTTGTGTGGGAGTAATTTGCTAGAGTAGCTCACAGAACTCAGGAAATCAGCTTACTAGGTCACTGGTTTACTACAAAGAATACTAGAATGACAACCTCCTGAAATACATAGGACGAGGTCACAAAGGAGCTTCTGTCCCTGTGGAGTTCGGCACCTGGCACTGTGCATATAGGTGCATTCTGGCTCCCCAACATGGAAGCCCTGAACCTTCTGGGTTTCTTGGAGCCTTTGTGACACAGGCGTAATTGATTAACTCATTGACCACTGGTGATTGATTCAAACTCCATCTCCTCTCTTCCCTCCCAGAAGTCACGGGGTGAGGCTAACGGTTCTGACCCCCTGCTCATGACCAGTCCCCTGGCAACCAGCCCTCACCTTAAGTGCTTTCCAGAGGCTGTCTTACTAACGCAAACCCAGTTGTGGTGAGAAGGGGCTCGCTATGACTAACAAGAAACTCATTTCACCTTTATGGCTCTGAAGTGATCCCCAGAACTGAGGACTCAAAAAGCTAATATAACAAAAGATGCTTTCATTGATCTTTTTGCTCAGAAAGTGCCAAGTGTTTTGGGTGCTATGATCCAGAAGCCACAGATAAAGATCAAATATATATGAGAAATATATTTTGGTCACTGGAATGACCTAGCAGTCTAGAGTTATAACAGTCTTGAGAATTTGCACCAACTTAACTTCAAGAACATATAAAAGCTCTGCTCCTTCACAGCTTTAATACCATCCACATAGTTATCGATGTCACGATTACGTCTGCATGCATTGTGTGTCCAAAAACATAGACTAGCAATTGCTACATAACACATTAGTCTCTTAAGTAAAAAACAAAAAGTAGATCTACAACCCTAAGGTGCAATGGTACTAGCTTTTCTATTGTCTACGCATCTACTTTTAGCAGAGATCTTTATTTCTTCATAAAACTCTGAGCAACTGCCTGGTGTCCTTCATTCCAACCCGAAGGACTCCCTTCGTGCAGGGCAGGTCTTGTGGGAAAGAACTCTCTCCGCTTTGGTTTAACTGGGAATGTCTTCAAGTCTCCCTCATTTTCAGATTAGCTGTGCCAGAGACAAGATCGATTCTTGTTTGACAGCTTTTTTCCTTCAACCCACTGGCCCCTGGTCTTCAAGGTTTCTGACGAGAAATCTCATCAGTTAAGTTGTAACATCATTTCAAGACCAGTCAGCGTTTAAGAAAATTAAGCATTGACACTGTAAGGCCTTCAAAAGACAAAATTACAGATTTTCAAACTATAAATGCAAGGGCTGCTGAAGCATCCTACAGATTTTAATTTCTAAGAAAGTGGACATCGATCTTTAATATCCCCTATAAACAACAAAAAGTTGTTTGGAGGTTTCTTTTTTTAATATCAGCTTTTATTTCTTTTTAAGATTTTATTTATTATTTTCAAAGACAGTGGAAGGGAGGGAGAAAGGGAGGGAGAAAGGGAGGGAGAGAAGCACCAATGTGCAAGAGAAACATCAGTTGGTTGCCTCTTGCATGCATCCAAATAGGGACCTGGCCCACAACCCAGGCATGTGCCCTGACTGGGAATTGAACCCATGGCCTTTAGGTTCACAGGCCAGTGCTCACTCCACTGAGCCACACCAGCCAGGGCTGGAGGTCTTGTTTTGTTTTTTCCAGAAGGTCATCAAGGGGTCTTGATACCAAAAAGTGAGAAAAACCACTGTGGTTTGTCCCCAGCTGTGACTGGTCCATCTCTTGCTCTGACCTTATAAGGCACCACTGTGGTGTAATTACAAAAATCTCCTATACAAAGTCCTGGCTGGGCTGAGTGAGGATTTTGTCTTTCTAGCCCAAAAAGCTAATCTGTGGTAACCTATGAAACTTGGACCTGTTAGCTTCTTTTCTTCTGATTTTACATTTCATTTATTTTTTCTTTTGTCTTAACTCTTTTTTCTCATTTTTATTTTTTATTAAATATTTTCTTTTTTAAGATTTTATTTATTTTTACTGATAAGGGAAGAGAAGGAGAAAGGGAGAGACAGAAACATTGATGTGCAAGACAAACCTCCATTAGTTGTCTCTCGTACCCCACCAACTAGGAACCTGGCCTGCAACCCAGGCATGTGCCCTGGCCGGGAACCAAACCTGGGATTTTTCGGCTTGTAGAACAATGCCCAGCTCACAGAGCCACACCAGTCAGGGCTCTGTATTACTTTCCTGTTCCTTATTTTTCTTTGTTTCTTTTCTCATTTTCCTTTTTTCTCTTTCTTCTCAGTTTTCTCATTTTCTTTTTCTCAATTTTTCTTTGTTCTTTTTTCATTTTTCTTATTTCTTTTGTATTTTCTCATTGTTTATTTTAAAACAGTTTAAATTAGTATTTAATTAGCATTGTTAGTTAACATCACTAGTATATTTAGTATAGTTAGTATTGCTATCATTAGTATAGTTAGCAGTTGTTTAGTATTATTTATCAGCACAGTTAGTAGTCATAGTAACATTGTTCATTAGTATCAGTTAGTTATCATAGTGAATATTGCTTGCTTAGCATAGTTAGCATTGATAGTACTGTCAGTGCAGTTAATAGGTTAACATGACCTTACAGCCATCTCTACTGACGAAGAGCCCCATACTGGCCACTAGGAGCTCCTGAACAACATTGGTCAAGAAACCTTTGCCAAGGAGAGGCTGGCCTAGCACATTCTGACCAGGACAGAGGTGGCTGTCAGTCATTAGCCAGCAGGGCTCTCCTAGACTTTTTCAAGAAGTCCACTGCATGAAGGCCTTGAATCACCCAAATATTGTTATAGTTATAACTATAGTTACAGTTATTTGAGGTACTTGCCACCGAGAAAGCACTATTTCCCATTATGGCACGTGAGCAGAGGGGACAAGTGTCATTCTCTACAGGACTGTGGCCACATGACCGAGAAGGAGGCCCCAGGCATTTCCTAGCGGCTGCTCTCCACTGGGCAGTTCTGCCACCCAAGGGGCATCACCCACCGGGACCTGGAGCCAGAGAATGTGGTTTTGATGCTGAGCTGAATGCAAAACTTACAGACTTTGTCCTCAGCAACAAGTCAGCCAGCCACAAGCTGAGCACATTCTGTGGCAGCCTCCCTCATGCTGCCCCAGAGCTCTTTCTGGACCAAATCTACTGTGGCCCCGTGGCAGAAGTGTGGACCCTGGGAGTGGTTCTGTATAAGATGGAGAGCACTTCAGGGAGCTACAGCAGAGGATGCTGAGCATACCATGTCCTCCATGTCTTTAGAGTATGAAAACTTCTTTAAAAAATTAATTACCCTTGACCCCAGTGACAGTGGAACTCTGGAACAAGTAAGGAAAGACCTATGGCTAAACTCGGGCCAGGAGGGGAAACTCAGGCCCTGTAGTTAGCTGCCCTGTCACAACCTGGACCACCAGGTGACCAAGGTCATGATGAGTCTGGGGTTTGAACTGAACCAGATCCAGGACTCAGTAACACATGAAAACTGGGACAAAGTAACGGCTATGTACGTGATTCTGAGCACCAAAACACCCAAGGTGGGGGCTACGCCACCAAAGTTAGGCACATCTTTCCCTGGACGTCAACAGCCACAGTCCTTCCTCACCCCAAGGTCAGCCATGAGACCAGAAGACCAAAGAGCTTGCCAGTTCCCCAGCCAGCATGCAGTCGAGGACCACCACTCTTCTACCCAGCCCAGAAGAGAGAACTGCCACCCCCAGCCCAGCCCCCCAAGTGAGGCCTTTGGGGTTCCCTCTCCAACCACAGCACCAACAGCAGCAGCAGCAATGGGGATATCCCAGAGGGAACCCACAAAGCAAACACCCTCCATGCTGAGCAGAGTGATGGTGTGATCCCAGACTTTTCAGCCACAGCCATGGCTGGCAGGAGGTGGCTTGCAGGCTCTTCAACTTTCTTAAGCTACCTCTGCTGTAGGCAGTCCCCCAAGAAGCAGCATAGGAAATGGACCCAAATAAAGTAAATGTAATATTTTAAATTGTGGACAGCCAAGCAGGGGGCAAGTCAAGCCACACTCACTTCATTTGAAATGTCAAACTCAAAGATGCTGAGTTCCAGAGAGGTAGGCAGCTTGACATGAGAGATCAGCCAGAAGCTGGACGCAAATGACTGAGGGTGTGAACACTGCAGGAAGTACAAGCTGTGTGTGAAGGAGCCCCAGTGAGAGAACTTGGTCCAGCGGACAATGGGGGTGCTCAAACTGCCCCAGCATTCTCTGCACAGGATTCAAAACAGAATGGTACCAGCATCTCTGTTGGTGTCAGAAGCATCTTACCCAAAATTCCTGGAGAGCTTGGGGGGCAGCTGGGAGCCCCATAGGGGACAAGAAGAGAGGCCAGCTTCACTGCAGGTCCACTCTTCAGCTCCCATCGGGGTGTAACTTCAGGGACTGGACTGTTTTTCCTGGGGCCCTTCCCCCACTGTTCTTCTTTTCTTCCATGTTTATGGGAGAGGGAGTGGTTCTTATTAAAGAACTGAGTCCCTCCAAATTATATAATAAACTGGATTCTCCAGAAGGATGTATCAGATACTCTGTTTGCATCCTCCCTGCACAGAATGGGGGTTGTGCGTCCTGCAGTTCGAGAGGCATGTAGTGATATAGTACTTGGACTTAATCAGAACAACTAATGGAAAAATTACTGGATAGAATTATCACGGAAACTCCCAACAGCAGCCACTGTGATTCCAAAAGGAAAAGCTGTGAGCTATCCTAAAAGACAAAAAGGCAGAAATTGTGTTACCTTCCTACACTCACAGCATTTTCAGAAGGACAGAGCAGAGGGTTTGGTCCTGTGCCCTATGTTCATTACGACCAAGAGGCCTGCAATAGAACAGCACAGTCCTGGGAAACAGCCTTGGAGGGGGGATATCAGAGAAGCGACAAGGTGCAGGCCTCAAAGTGACTTAGGGGTCACTTACCTGCGTGGCTCAGTTTCCTGGCTATAAGGCAGAAGTTGGGCATTCCTCTTTTCCCTTCTGGAAGGGGCCCTGATCCATGGATTTGACCAAGAAATGGACATGAGCCCTGACTGGTGTGGCTCAGTGGGTTGGGCATCCTCTGACTCCCTGTCAGGGCACGCACCTGGATCTCAGGCCAGGTCTCCAGTTGGGGGCGTGAGAGAGGCAACTGATCCATGTCTCACTGGCACATCTATGTTTCTCTCCCTTTATTTCTCCCTACCTTCCCTTCTTTCTAAAAAGAAATAAATAAATAACCTTTTTTAGTACATTTTATTGATTATGCTATTACAGCTGTCCCAATTTTTTCTCCCCTTTATCTCCCCTCCACCTGGCACCCCCTTTCCACCCACCAGCATTCTTCCCACCTTAGTTCATGTCCATGGGTCATACATATAAGTTCTTTGGCTTCTCTATTTCCTATACTATTCTTAACTTACTCCTGTGTATTTTATGCCTACCAATTATGCTTCTAATTCCCTTTACCTTCCCCCTCATTCTCTCCCTCCCTCTCCCCATTAATAACCCTCCCTGTGATCTCCATTTCTGATTTGGTTCCTGTTCTAGTTGTTTGCTTAGTTTTTGCTTTTTAGGTTCAGTAGTTGATAGTTATGAATTTTTTGTCCTTTTATGTTTCATAGATTATGATCTTCTATTTCTCAGATAAGTCCTTTGAACATTTCATATAATATGGGCTTGGTGATGATAAATTCCTTTAATTTGACCTTATCTGGGAAGCACGTCATCTGCCCTTCTATTCTAAATGATAGCTTTCCTGGATACAGTAATTTTGGATGTAGGTCCTTGCCTTTCATGACTTGGGATACTTCTTTCCAGCCCTTTCTTGCCTGTAAGCTTTCTTTGGAGAAATCAGCTGATAGTCTTATGGGAACCCCTTTGTAGGTAACTCCCTCCTTTCCTCTTTAAGATCCTCTCCTTATCTTTAATCTTGGGTAATTTAATTATGATGTGACTTGGTGTCTTCCTCCTTGGGTCCAACTTCTTTGGGACTCTCTGGGCTTCCTGGACTTCCTGGAAGTCTATTTCCTTTGCCAGATTGGGAAAATTTTCCTTCATTATTTGTTCAAAGAAGTTTTCAATTTCTTGCTCTTCCTCTTCTCCTTCTGGAAACCCTATGATTCAGATGTTGGAGTACTTAAAATTGTCCCAGAGGCTCTGCAGCCTCTCCTCATTTTTTTGAATTCTTGTCTCTTCATTCTGTTCCAGTTGGATGTTTATTTCTCCCTTTTGTTCCAAATTGTTGATTTGAGCCCCGGTTTCCTTCCCTTCACTGTTGATCCCTTGTATATTTTGCTTTATTTCACTTTGGGTAGCCTTCATTTGTTTCTTCATTCTGCAACCAGGTTCAATCAATTCTATGAGCATCCTGATCACCAGTGTTTTGAACTCTGCATCAGATAGATTGTCTATCTCCTTGTCCCTTAGCTCTTTTTCTGGAGTTTTGATCTGTTCTTTCATTTGGGCCATATTTCTTTGGAACGGTGCACATGTTAAGTTGTTAGGGGGTGGGGCCTTAGGTATTCGCCTGGGAGGGGCAACCCTCTTCAATTCCTTGTGGAGCTGCCTGGGGGGGAGGGGCCTGAGAGGGAACAATGCCACTTGCTCATTCTGCTCTAGCCCCACTTTCCAACAAACTCACCCATGAGACTGAGATTTTCTTCCACCTTCGCAACCCCCACAGACAGTGGGGGTTGTGTGACGAAGCAAAGCGTTTCTATCTATGCCTCCATCTTGGCTGGAACCCCATAACAAATCTTTAAAAAATGAAATGGACAAGAGGCATGGGGGTGGGGGAAGCTGGAGTGTTAGGTGCATACAAGACAGAGATGGGGGAAAGACTTGGGAAGAGGACTTGAACCCACACCCATTTTGTCCAGGACCACTCCATTGATACACTTTGCACTGCATCTCCAAACTTAGATGTCCCCCAGCTCCAAGTCTGAACCCAGCCCAGTGAGATGACATAACCCTCCGCTCAAGAGGCTTTCTCCATCTGTGAGCTCTGGCCTTAGCTGGCTAGGCCAGTGGCTGCCTCTGGTTAGTCTCAGTTCATTTCCATAGCACGGGCTTTAGGTTTGGTTCTAAAGAGCAGGGGATCCTGAGAAGGCAGGGACATGATCAACTGTCACTGGATAATACATCTCTGGCTGCTTGTGTACAGTGAGCTCGGGTGGTGGAGATCTTCAGAGTCAGTAACTGAGTCCCAAAGTGATTTTCCTGCAAATTGAATGAAAAGCAGAGTTCCTAGCCTCCTCTGCAGCTGGGTGAGCATGTGACCAGGATCTCCCCCGAGGGTGAGAAAAGAAGAGATTCGTGCAACTATTAAGATAGTTCCTGGGAGAGAGAAGTAGGCTTTCTTTTTTTTTTTATCCTCACCTGAGAGAGAACATGTTTATTGGTTTTAGAGAGAAAGGAAGGGAGAGAAAGAGGAAAAGAAATATCCATGTGAGAGAGAAACATTGATTGGTTGCCTCTCACACTCAACCCAAGTCTGCAACCCAGACATGTGCCCCGACCAAAAATCAAACCCATGGCCCTTTGATCTACAGGGTAATGCCCAACCACCAGAGCCACACAGGCCAGGACACTAGGCCTTCTTTTTTTTAGAGAGAGACATGGATTTGTTGTTTCACTTATTTATGCATTCATTGGCTGATTCTTGTATATGCCCTAACCAGGGATCAAACCTGCAACCTTGGCATATAGGGACAATGCTGCAACCAACTAAGCTAGCCAGCCAGGGCAGCAGGCCCTCCTTTCTGCTTCTCCCTCTGTTCTGCTGCTAGGAACATAAGCTCTGAGGCTGGAGCTCTGGTCTGGTCCCTGTGGACAAAGGCAACTTGCCTGGGATGACAGGGCATCAGGGAGAGGAACTTCCTGGAGCAGCCCTGCCAGACCAGGCCTGGACTGTTTGCCTCCAGACCAAGCAGGAGAGAGATGCAAACTTCTGTCTGCCACTCTCGATGGGGCCCTTTGTTACAGCAGCCGAGCCTTACCATAACCAGGACAGCAGTTTTGAGGGGACTTTTCTGTGTGGTACCCTTGGGGCAGGCTGCTCCAAGACCCACCACTATCTAACATTTTCAGCCCTCCCTTCCATGGGGTAATAGCCAAGCTCACCTGTAGCCCAATCTCCTCTCCTGATGCTTCTCTGGAAATCTAGTGCATGGACATTGAAGCTACCAACTAAGTGCATCGAGCACTAACACTGTGCTTCCAGGTGTGCCTCTTGCTTTTTCCACCCACACTTGTGCATGACCCCAACCCTACTCTCTCCCAAAGACGCAGCCTGATTTAAACTATACTGTGCTGTTTCCCTGGTAGTATCTGTAGATTCTAATTAAATAACTCAAGAAGAGGCTGTCTCACACCTAGTATAACTTGATTATTGCTAAAAAGATGACTTTGGAACTGGCAAGTTCCCAACTTTTCAGCTGACAAGTTTAAAATTATTATTTTGAAAACCAAATTCCACTCATAATATGAAGGCAGACTGGGACTTGGTCAAGCCTTGACTTGAGCTGTCAGTTTGGATATCACATACTTAGGACCCCCCAGGTATCTCATCTTGTGCATATAACTTCCTATATGTACTTCATTCCTATGGAGCCTGAGATTCCATGGGAGAATGGTACTCCAATATACATTAAAATATTGAAGTTGTTGAGGATATTGTAAAAAGATATATAGTTCATTTGTTCTTCACTTGTTTGTTTTAAGCATTTGCAAAGGGATGTGTAGGGTTGATTTAAAGTAGAATGCATTGCTACAAAACTTGAGGTTCAGTCAGGCAAACAGACCAGAAATTACAGCCATTGAAAAGATGGCTTGTTACGGTTTCCAGAGGAGGCACACCCCACACAATGCAGGAAAGCATCTGTGTGGATCAAGAAGCAGAGGAAGGGGAGAAAACTGTGAGGGTTGTTTCTGAAAGGAATGAGATAGACAGGCAAAAAGTTGTCTCCTTTTTTCTGGCTTGAGCACTAACTATGCATATGGGATGGCTGGAGTAGAGGCAGCCATCATGCAACCATGAGGGAGTGACACCAACATTCTATTAATGGTGAAGCAGAGAGGTAGTTGGCATCTGAGACACTGACGACATTGTTGGGCCACCCAACCACCTCTGGACCTCCCATCTCTCATATCTTTAAACATTAAACTGTAGATGCCTTTATAGATTAAGCCACTCTTAGCAGGGTTTTCTATTACTTCAGCCACATATCTGATACAGCCTTCAAGTCTCTGTTGAAAATTCTCTGTCCTACCCCAGTTGGTGTGGCTCAGTGGATTGAGGGCCAGCCTGCAAAGCAAAGGCTCACTGGTGCGATTCCCAGTCAGGGCACATCACTGGGTTGCAGGACAGGTCCCTCGTGGGGCAGGGGGAATGGGGGATGCAAGAGGCAACCACACATTGATGTTTCTCTCCATCTCTTTAAAAAAGGAAAATAAATTCTCTGTCCTTAACCAGTTCTCCAGAAGACTTGGGTCTCTGCCCCATCCCCCCACCCTTCACCCATGAAAGCAGCTCACAAGCTCTGGAGCTCTAGCTGGATGGCTGGTGGATGGCTGGCTTGTCCGTCTTTGGTCTATAAACACCCCTGGGGCAGGCCTCTGCCTTCTCTGCTCTCTGCACTCTGAGCCTGGACACAGTGGGCCTTCAGGATACCTCACGGACCTCGTCACACCCCCTGCATCATGGCCAGAAGCCTTCAGCCATCAAAACGCCTGTAGGATCATTCTGCCCCAGGCACTGCTTCTGGATCCTGGGGGCTTCTATAGTCACTTCATTGTGGAGAGGTCCCAGCTGTCAGATCTCAGCTCACAGGTGCCTTCAGGGGTTAAGCTGATGATTTTCATCAGCCAGGTCTCTCCTGTGGCAGCCACAGGAGGCCACAGCAGCAAGGAGTTCAAGTTGAGTGTCAAGGAAGACGTAGAAAGGGCAGTGATTGATACATACCATTCCAACTGAATGAAGTTTCTACATGTTCTGGAAAATACCCCTGATGTGCAAGTGAAAAGTAGGTCCCTCAAAGCCCAAAAAAGGGAGATGTCCCCAGGTATAGGGAGGGACAAGGCTCTTGGACTCCCCTGTAGGAGCTCCAGATGCTGGCCTGTGAATTGGGGGGGGGGGGGGGGGGTTCTTATGTGATCACATGAGCATGACTTTGTAATTGTCGAGCAAAGCGAGAGAAAGGAGTGCTGAGTGTAACGGCACCAGTGAAAGAAGGTCTCCCTATCCCCTTCGGTGTAAAATGCTGTAGAGAATCTCCTAGCAATCACATGGCAGTTATCAAGTCTCAGGCTCACACAGTGAACCAGGCATGGGGCTGGGTGCCTGACCCTGTCACATGGACAAGCCACATTATGCAGCTCCTCAGAGTGTGAGCAGCAGAATCTGGGTGTTTGGTCTGGCTCCACACTTCCCCACTGTGGCCCACTTACCTCCCTTCTCTGAGCCTCAGTCATGCTATCTAACGTGGGGACAGCAATTGCTACCTTAACAGGGTTAATCCCATGAAGATTAATTTGGGTGACGTGAGTGGCCTAGCCCAGCAATTTTCAACCAGTGTGCTGCAAGAATTTTTAAAACATGCCATACCTGATTATTTAGTCAGGAGCACTGACCACCTTTCCCTTAGATTGTCAAATAAAAAATGACAACAGCCAATACAATAGCCGTCCAGTGTGAATGAGTCAAAATTATACCTATTTTTGTCAGATCAGCAAAAAATACATATTTTTTGGTGTGCCACAGGTTAGTAATTAGTTGCTGTGTGCCATGAGATAAAAAAGGTTGAAAATCTCTGGCCTAGCCTATTGCTTGAATCCATTTGGATCTCCACATTAGAGTCTGACAGTGTTACCTGGAAGTTCTTCCGTAGAGCTAGCCTAAATCATACTGCTGTAGTTCCAGGGTGCTACATTCAGCCAGCTGGAAGGAACAGTCACAATTTTTTGATAGCCAGTGACAGGAGCCCCAGAATGGCTTAAACATGCAATCATAGCAGGAGAAAATAATTTATGAATCTAATGGCAGATGGCTTCAGACCAAACTGTGCCTAAGCGCTCCATGAGATCAACAGGAAGCATATCTCCAGGCATCTTGGCTTTGCTGACTTCCCTTGCTGCCTGTGTCATTGTCAGCTGGGATCTCTGTTTATGAAATCAAGATGGCCACACACTGCCACATGTTGGCAGGATGTACCCTCGGTGTCCCAACCAACATAGAGCTTCTGTTGCCCTAAGGTTCCAACACTAAGTGCTGACACTTGGGGTCTGATTGGTCACTTGCCTAGCCCTGAACCAATCCCTATGGCCAGGGAGGATGAAGTATGCTGATTGGCCAGATCAAGGTCATGTGACCACTCTCTCCAAGGAAACCTACTGGATACTCTCCTGGTTCTGGGTGGTGAAGGCTGAGTAGAGAGGTGAGAGTGCAGCTGCTGCATTCCTCTAGGCTTAATTTCCTGGGATGTACCTGCTCCTATCTTCTTCCCACAGCCCATTGTCTTGTTTACAAAAGAATCTGTGGCTGCACCTCTTCCTTTCCCAAGCCTTATTTCTCCCAGACCAAAAAGAGTGAGACCTCCTATTTGAAGACATGATCTGGTGTCCGCTCCCAGCTTCAAGACCTTCTTCTTGTGTCACATTATAATCATTTATTCAGTCCACAAATGTCCGCTGAGCAATGACTATTCTTCTGAGAGTGGCCATCACCCAGGAGTCTTCGAAAAAAAAAAAGAGTTTCATCGGAGCAAGCATCAGGAAGTAGTTGAGTCCCACTCTGCCATTCACTATGTGGTCCCAAAGGAATTACTTCCTCTCTTTGGGCTTCTGCTTTCACATCTACAAAATGAGGCACTGGAGAACATGAGATCCTGGAACCCCCTCAGTTCTGGCATCCTGTGGTTGGGTCTTAGAACCTGTGTCTCCAGCTGGGAGTCATCCCAGAGCAGAGGAGGATCTGGGGTTTTCTGTGTGTGTGTGAGGACCCTGGCTCTAGGTTCCTGTGAGGTTGTCTGATATTACTGCTTCAACAGAACATCACTTTCCAGATGTTTATGAATCCCAAGCCCTCCCACCACTGAAAGTCAAGTTTGGGACTCTAAAAGGGAAGTGGAAGGGAGAAGGGGGTGATTTAGAGGTTCCATGGAGCCCATCCTTCTCTTCCTCTCCCTTCCCTCCTCTTCTCTTGACCACTCCCTTTCCTCTGTTGTAGCTGAAATCTGAAATCGGTCCGGGCTCCCTGAGGATAGAGACCCCTCTTGTGTTGGCAGAGGAGGGAAGGATTCCTCTCTAAGGTATGCTGAGTGTATGGGGACAGGGGACAGAGAACTTCCTTTTTCTTCTGGTTGAGTCTAGTTTTTCCTCCAGTCTATTTGAACATTTGATATGATTTAATTGCCCTGGTCATTCTGTCATTGTTTGTCATTCATTCAACTGCTCATTCTCACATTAATCCATTTGCTCCCCCCTTTACTTAGCTCATGGTTTTTTGTTTGTTTTTTTATCAAGAGGGGATGTTTACTGGGGGAACAGGAAAAAAAATAACAAAAACAGACACTAGAGCAGCTGAACTTCTCAAAAGACTAGAGCCAGCATCTGGTAAGACCCGAGAAACCAAGTCTGCTATGTTTCTCCCCCCAGCCCCGGGCCACAGAGTCACTCATCTCTGCTTCTCTTCGTGCATCACTAGGTCCTCCTGTCTTTAAAACCCACTGGTTTCTCTTTATTTACACTGCCATGAGAGTGATTACATGAAACCATGGAGGTAGAAACCTTGAGTACATGCATTCTGTATCTTTAACAAATTTAGGTGAAGTGGGCCTTGGGAGAAAATGTGATGATTTATAAAGATTTTGAAGTTATTGCTAACATTCTGTAAATTGACTTTGAAGTAGCTGAACAGATCTCTCACTTTGATAGACTTCTGCTGAGATTTTCTGCTCATGACCTTCATCAAGCCTTCCAGTGTCCCACCAATACAAAAGAACCTATGAAACTCAATGTTCATAGCAGCACAATTTACAATAGCCAAGTGCTGGAAGCAACCTAAGTGACCATCAGTAAATGAATGGATCAAAAAACTGTGGTACCTTTACACAATGGAATACTGTGCAGCAGAAAGAAGGAAGAGGTTCCTGCCCTTCACGATAGCATGGATGGAACTGGAGAGCATTATGCTAAGTGAATCCAGGCAGTGAAAGACAAATACCATATGATCTCACCTATAAGTGAAACTAACCAACAAAACACACAAGCAAGCAAAGTATAACCAGAGACACTGAAATAAAGAACAAACTGACAGTAACCAGAGGAGAGAGGGGAAGGGGACAACAGGGAAAGATGGGAAAGGGTCATCAAGGAACATGTAAAAAGGCCCCATGGACAAAGCCCAAGGAGGGTAGTATTGCGGGGGAGATGGGGGTGGGAGGGACAGGGGAAAGTGGTGGCAGGAAAATGGAGACAACTGTACTTGAACAACAATAAAAAAATAAATTAAAAAATTAAACAAAAAGTCTTCCAGTGTTTCAATGACATTTCCAAGGTCTTAAGAACAGACCACTTGCTACCCAAAGACTCATATCACAGAGAAGAAGCAACATGATTGACAAGTACATATCTCTAATACAGTATATCCAAGATCAAAAGATATTTTACAAAGATGTTTATAGATGGACAGAGGGAGAGGGAAAGAGACGGAAGTGGACACAGATGGGTGTTGGACACAATTTTACCTGTCTGCATGTGTCACAAGGAACACCCTCCTGTCAGTGGATCACCTTGTATTTGGTCATTGTAATGGGTTCATTATATTCCAAATGAAATCAAAGAAAAGCAAGTAAGTATTCCCTAGAGAAATTCTCTAAGGTTATAAAACATGATCTGAAAAAGGTTAGCTACAAAAGGAACCTTGCAGAAGCCGTGTCCTTGCCATGAGCAGCCACACACTGCCCTCTGGTGGCCAAATGGAATGGCACGAGTGCTGCAGGACTCAAGGGTTGTCTGCAATAGAAGCTGACACCAAACTGAGACTTGTTCCCAGGCTTCTTGCAGTTGAACCAAAATTACTTCCCTAAGATCTACTATTTGGGGGATGAATTCCAGTGAAGTCACTATCTTGGCATTTCTCACCATGAGAAAATCAGACCAGTTCCCAAGTGCAGTGTCTCAGGGAGTATTTACTGAGCACCTGAATCAGGCCCTGGGTTCCAGGGTAGAAAATAGGAAAACTGGGAATAACTTGTCTACATCACGGCTCTGTATGTCCGGTATTTAAAAAATTAAATAAAACTAAAACTAAAATGATATTTCTATCCTTTAAATAAAACAAAACAAAGGATATTTCTGATACCTTCTGGTTATATGAATAAAACATTTTGAAAAGTTAGAAAATTATAACAATATATCTGCACAGTTTCATCTTCTAATGAATTTACACAGAGTATTTTTTAATGGGATCACCCTATATTCCTGGTCACTTTTCACTTAATGGAAGCAATATCCCCTCCCTTTAAATTTTTAGAAAATATGATTTTCATTGCTGGATAATATTCCTTCCAATATCGTGTACATACATGATCCATTTCTATCGCTGTTGCTTCGTTCTTCCTCCAGCAGCCCTATCTTGTCCATCTCTGAAAGCGGAGTTCACTTGCAGCCATCTCCAGGCAGCTTCCAAGTCTAGAACTACTCACTGAACTTCCAGAGCACTTCCCCTTTATTGCTTTCTCCTGGGATGGCAGGCACTTTGTACCACATCCTACCTCCTTCTTTAGATGTGGAGTGTCTCCAGGCCAAGATGCTTTTCAATCAAATCTCAGTCCAGACCTTCATATAGCACTTGGCATATAGTAAACACTCAAGAGAGTTTTGGAAAACCCTGTAAGTTTGAATGAGTTACTCACTGCTGCAGAGAAGTTTAGCTGTCCATCAAAATCCATTCTCCCGTCTTAGGGCTGGACTGCATCTCCCAGTCCCCCTGTGACCCTGCGGCCATGTCTTTAACAGTGGAAGAGGAAACAGAACTGACATGCACATTGCTTGCCTGGCCCATGAGGCTCTGCCCCCATATGCACTTCTCCCTGCTCTCCCCATTTCCGCCGATGGATGCAGGTGAGGACGAGGTCCTGGGGACAGACAAGGCACACGATGAAGAGTTCCGGGGTCCTGAGGGAGTGCAGTCTCTCCGGCCTGCATGCCCACCCAGCACCACTGTTACTTGGAATCATTTACAGTAATATGATGTTGAAATAGTAAGAATTATTTGGTAATTCAGCATAACCTAATATACCCCCAAAATTTAATTACAGAAATCATTTAAATAGGCATCAATCTAGTACACATAATAAAATTTAATGTCTTTGCTAGTTTTACCCTTCATTGTAACCCTGCCATTCTAACCTAATCATTTTACCCCAGAAACTTGATCACTCAAAATATTTTTATTCTGTACGTGAAAACACTGAAATCAGAATTGTAACATTATTTTCAAATGTTTGTGGGAAAGGATTTTCCTAAGAAAACTTCAATAAGACACTTTAATCCCTTGATCCTACTTGGAAATATAGCATAGTATACTAATTATAGTTATTCCATGTTTATTTTTACTTTATTAAGTGTTTTAATTGGGATCAATTTTGTCTTAAATATGCATGACAGGATTTGATGTCTATATCATAATTTACTAACAATTGATACTGCCTTTATAAGATTTTTTATTTTTATTTGAATTATTTTTTTAGAGAGAAACATCAGTTTGTTGTTCCACTTATTTATGTACCCATATGTTGATTCTTGTATGTGTCCTGACCAAGAATCGAACCTGCAACCTTAGCATATCAAGACGACGCTCTAACAAATTGAGCTACTTGGCCAGGGCCAAGATTTCCTTAGTGATCATTATTGTACCTAGTCTACTCACCTGAATCAAATAATATATATCAAAATCTTCCAAAGTTTTCTTCTTCCGCTAATTTTGGAATGTCAGTGGTACATTATGTCATGTCTAATTTTAGTTGGTGTGAGTTATTTTTACTGATAATATTCACCAAGAGGGTCCAAGTGTCCTTAAGTTCAAAATGCTGGTGTCCAATCAGTCTAATTCTTTGATTGACAGAGATTCAGTTTTGACCTGGCTTTTGGAACATGCTGTCTGCCTAAAAGGCTCTACCACCCTCTTCTGCCCACCTCCTTAGGGAACAGAGGAGGATTTCTCAGAGCTACTGACAAAGTGCAGGCAGATGAAAGCTACAAAGTGGTTCCACTCATTCTGTTTAGGAATTAAAAGCCACTGTCCTGCTTAAATATCTTGGTCTGGAACCAAACTTCTGATATCTCTAGGAATGAGGAAACACATCAAAGAAACAAAGTATGTGATAGGTAGATGAATGCCCAGTTCACCTGAAAATCCATCCATCCCTCATCTTTATTTGGTGTTTAATGTAGAGAAAGAGTCCTGGTCATCACCATGTGGCTCGTATTCTCCTTTTTCCCCTAAGAACATAAGACCCAGTTTTATTTGCTCACCAAACTAAAGGCTCTAACTCCTAACCTTTCTTGCAGCTAAGAGTAATCAAATGAACTTCTAGCTAATTAGATGTGAGCAGAAGGATTGGACAGTACTCTGGGGAGGCTACTTAGATGGAGCCGACAGCCGTGTGAGCCCTTTAGACCTACATCTTTCTCCTTCCTGCCCCGGAAATGCTCCAGCAGCCACCTTGTGCCAATGCACCAAGGCACAGCCTTGAGAATGGACATCACCCAGGAAGTGCTGGGGCAAAGAGACAGGTGATGGCCCACGGTTAAGGTGGGCAATTGAAGGTCAGCATGGACTGCCCACCCGACAAATGAAGAAATCTCCCTCTTGTCTGTACCTGTATTATCCTGAGTTTTCTGTTCTGTTTAAGGAAATCCAATCTTAAGGGAAATACTAGCTTTGCCTCCAATCACTGTGTGAACTTGGTAAGTCAATTCCCATCTCTGGGAAACATCTTCATATCCACTGTGGCAGATGCAGGGGGGATGTTGCCCATATAACATTGAGGAACGTGTCCTTTCACCAGGTCCGTATCTATGTCATCTTCTAGTAGTTGCAGAGCCTCAGTTTCTCTTTGGGGAACTATCCCTCCTCCCTCCATCCACAGTGTTAAATGAAGCTGAAATGCTTTCCTGGCTTCTGGCTGCAGGGCAGAGGGCTCACAGAGCCACTGGAGCGCCTCTTCCCTGTGAGGGAGGCCAGAGGGTGGTCCTGGCACCCACTGCCACACCCCACCCACGGAGCTGGGTACCTAGGCTGAATTCGGGTCGGGCACAGGCAAGAGCCAATGGAAGCCCTTAGTGCCCAACATCTAGGACCTGTACTGATATCCTCTGACCCCATGTCAAACAAAAGTTTATCTAGTATGTACTCCTGCTTCTGGGCTTTTATTTACTCCACATTCATTCACTCATTTATTCACTCAGCAACTATTCCTTTATCTTTTCAGTGTCCATGTACTCTCATCAGGTAGACTGCAGTCTGGGAAGTCCTCCTTGGGGTGGGTTCGCAGGGATTCTGTAATGATGGAAGTTCCCTGTCTTTGACAGCTGAATGGAGTGGCAGTTATGTTTGAGACCACTCATCTTCTTGCTGCTCCAGAGTCAGCTTCAGAGCCAGCTATAAAACCGGCTCCAGCCCTGGCCAGTGTGGGTCAGTTGGGTGGAATGTCATCCAGTAAACCAAAAGGCAACAGGTTCGATTCCTGGTCAGGGTACATGCCTAGGGTTCAGTCCCAGTCTGGGTGCATACAGGAGGCAATTGATCAACCTTTCTTTCTCACATTGATGCTTCTCTCCCTTCTTCTCACCCTCTCTTCCCCTTTCCCAAAAAATCAATAAGCATGTCCTCTGGTGAGGATTAAAAAGAAAAAACATAGAGTTTGCCAGTCCTAACACCAGCTCCACACCAGCTTCACAGATAGCAGGAGGTCTAGCCCTAGGCCTAGCACCAGCTCCTGCATCAGCTCTGGAGTTAGAGCCATTCTGCACCAGCACCAATGGTACAATCAACTCCAGCACCAGCCCCTGTAAGAGTTCCAGAGCTGGATCCAGGTCTGACTCCAGTCCTACTTCTAGAGTTAGAGCCAATGCCATTTCTAGAGCTAGAGCCAGCTCCAGCATCAACTCCAGAATTACAACCAGTAATAATACCAACTCTAGCAAAAACTCCTAGCTACCTCTAGCTCCAGTAACAGCTCTACAGCAACTCCAGAGACAAGGGAATTTTATCATCAATTCACATGACAACTCTAGCATCAGCAGAAAGACCAGCTCTAGCCCTGGCTGGTGTTGCTCAGTGGGCTGAGCACCAGCCTATGAATCGAAGGGTCACCGCTTAGATTCCGAGGTCAGGTAACACAGCTGGGTTGTAAGCTAGGTGCTCAGTTGGGAATATGTGAGGCAACCTATTAGTGTTTCTCTCTCCATTTTTTTCCTCTCTTCTCTTCTCTCTAAAAAATAAATGAATAAAATCTTTAAAAAACACACACAGCTCTAGAGTTAATATTAGCTCCCATACCAATTTCAGAGTCACAGGTAATGACAGGCCCAGTCTAGACCCTAATCCAGTACCAACTCTGGCAGCTGCAGGGTTGAACCTATCCCTAGTGCTAATGCCAACACCAGAACGAGCCCCTAGCACCACCTCCTGAGCTACAGTGAGCTCCAGCACCAGCTCTGACTATAGCTCCTGTACCAGAATGACAGCCAAGATAGAACTAGAGCCCCTTCCGGAACCTGCTCTGACACTATCTCCCAAGATACAATGAGACTCAGCTCTGGCACATACTCCAAGCTAAAGTAGTGTCATGGGTAGAACTAGATCAAACTACACCACAGCTCTTGCATCGACACCAGCTGGTAACTCCTATACCAGTGCAGCAACCATTCCAATGCCATGTCCAGAGTCTGAGCCACCCCTGAGGAAGAGCTGGCTCCATCACCATCTTTTCCATCATCTCCAGAGATCACTGCAGCTCCATAACCACCTTCCATCCCACCTCTGTTGCCAGCTCTAAAGCTTGAACTGGCTCCAAATTAATTTCACATCAAAGACAGCACCAGTTTTAGAGGAACAGCCAGAGCCAGCAACTGATTCACCTTTTAAAATATTTTAAATTATACAACTTAGGGCATTGACTACATTCACTATGCTGTGCACTATCACCACGATATAGTCCCAGAATATTTCATTACTTCAGATGGAATCTCATACTGATTAAGTAGTTACTCCCCAATCCCCACTCCTCTTAGTTCCTGCAACACTAATTTGTTCTATCTTTATTCTAAGACAGAGAGACAAATACTATGTGATCTCACTTATATGTGGAATCTAAAACATGGAACTCATAAAAAAGTAGAATGGTGGTTACCAGGGTAAAGGGTAAGGAGATAGAGAGATGTTGGTTAAAGTGTATGAACTTCCATTTATAAGAGGAATAAACACTGGGGATTTAAAATACAGCATGGTCAGTGCAGTTAACAAGACTGTATTGTATACGTGAAGTTGCTATGAGAGTAGAACTTTAATGTTCTCATGATAATGACAAAAAAAAAGTGGTAACTCAGTGAGGTGAAAGATGTGTGCACTAACCTTATTGTGGTAAACATTTCACAATATATATACATATCAAATCATTACATTGTACATCTTAAACATACACAGTAGATATGTCACAATTATATCAACAAAGCTGGGCATAAGTAAATAAATGTCACTAGTTGCCATTAAAAAAATGGCCCAGAACAGTGTGGTTCAGTCACATAGAGCATCAGCCCATAACAGAAAGGTTGTGGGTTCGATTCCCAGTCAGGGCACATGCCTAGGTTTTGAGTTCAACCTGCAGTCTGAGCACACACAAATCACAGTATGGGTGCCTACAAATCCCCAGTCAGGGCACATATGGGATGCAACCAATTGTTTCTCTCTCACATGAATGTTTCCCGTCCTCTCTCTCTAAAAATAATTTTTAAAAAACCCATGAACACAGATGTTTATAGCAGCCTTATTCATAACTGTCAAAACTTAGAAGTAAATTCAGTAGGTGAACAAATAAACTGTGGTTCATCCCAGGTAATAGAATATTATTCAGTGCTAAAAATAAATGCACTATCTAGCCATGAAAAGACATGGAGGAGTCTTAAATGCATATTACTAAATGAAAGAAGCCAACCTGAAAAAGCTATATATACTATATGATTCCAACTATATGATTCTCTGAAAGAGGCAACACTACTGGAGATAATAAAAAGATTGATTGTTATCAGGGGCTGGAGAAGAGGGATGAACAGGCAGAACAGAGGATCTTTAGGGCAATTTACTCTGTACAATACCATAATGACGGATACATTTCATTATATATTTGTCTAAACCCATAGAATGTACAACATCAAGAGTCAACCCTAAAATGGGGCTAACTGGGCCTTTCCCCCCAAGCTAACTGGGCCTTTCTGGTGCTAATTCCTGTGTGGGTGGGCTTGGGTACATTCTAGGACCCCATGGGTCTCTCCAAGACACTCTCCTGTAAGGCTGGGAGTCTCTCCCCGTGCCTCAACCCCCACAGGTGTTTTCAGTGTCACAAGGTTCTATCCCAGCGCTGGGACCCTGGGTTACTCGGTCTGTCTCACTGCCCAGTTTCACCTGGTTTATCTGCACACAGTGCCCCACTTCACAGTCGCCGCTTCACTGGGTCTGCCAGCCACCTGTGTGCCCAGGGTCCATCCGCTGCAGTCTTGCGCTCGAGTTACCTTATGTGCCCAGAATGCCTTACGCACCTGGGAAGCCTTACGCACCTGGGATGCATTACGCATCCAGTGCCACCGCTTTTGTGCCACGACCCCTCTGCCCGGCTGCCCGACTCCACAACTCCTACCGGTCTGGATGAATGTGTCTCTTTTAACTCCTTGGTTGTCTGACTTCCATACAGTTCAATTTTCTGTCAGATCTGGCTGTTACCTTGTTTCTAAATTGTTGCTGACCTTATTTTGGTTGTGTGTGGAGGCACAGTGTGTCTATCTACGCCTCCAACTTGGCTGGAAGCCTGTGTGTGGGTTCTTTAAGAGGAACTGCTTGGGACTCCAAAAGTTTCTTCCACCAGCTGAGTCCCTGCTGGGTTTTGCAGCCAGAAATTATGGGGACTTATCTTCCTGGCACTGGAACCCTGTGCTGGGGGGCCTGTTGTAGGGCTGGGACTCCTCGCTCCCCAGATAACCTTCCCAAATTTTTATCCACCACACGTGGGTATGGGACCAGCCCTTTCTGTAGCTGTGCCCCTCCCACAAGTCTGGAGGGATATGGTTTCTTTAATTCCAGTTGTCAGACTTCCATTCAACTCAATTTCTGATGGTTCTGACTGAGCCTTGTTCTACAATTTAGTTGCAATTTTGATGTGGTTGTGCAAGGTGAGCCGTGTTTACCTATGCTGCCACCCTGACCAGGCCTCTTGATACGTTTCATATACATCATACAGCAATGCTAACAATCATCACGCTAGTAGACTCCTGGTACCTATTTACCTTGTAGCTGGAAGTTTGTACCTTTTGTCTGCCTTTCTCCAATTCCCCAACCCCCATCATTCCCAAAGATTTTTTAAGTTGGCCTACTGAAAATCATATTTTCAAAGTCTGAGAAAAAATGTTCTCTAATTTGGAACTCCCTTGAAGATTAGAATGGAGAAAACAATTGCAGAATGCAGAAATTTACATTGTTTCTCCAAAGTATGTATGTTTTAAGAGAAATGCTGATTTGTTTTTCTACCCATTCATGCATTCACTTGGTTGACTCCTGCACAAGCCCTGACAGGGGATGGAACCCACAGCCCTGGTGTATCCAGATCATGCTCTAACCTATTAAGCTACCCAGCCAGGGCCCAAAATTTTTTGAAGAGGCAATATGGAGCCTAGACAAAGAACTGACTGCCACTAAGGTGTTTGGTGTTTGACAAAAACTCATACCACAAATAATAACAGTAAATCATTTTTTAAATAAGACTGCTTCAGAAATCAAAATGTCATCAGAAAAGGAAGTCAGTCAAATTAAATAGCACATTCTGTGTCCTATGCATGTGGAATCCAGCTTTGATTTCACAACTTCAAATTACCTCTGTGCTTTAAAACCATCCTCCCTGAGAGGGAAGGTTTCATTTTTACTGTGTAATGGGACAGAAATAAATGTCGTTAGTTTACTAAACACAGGATATTATCTAAGCCCTATTGCATTTAAGTTCTTTTAAAAGTTTTACATTTATGTATCTTAAGAATATGCCACCATGTAGCCTAGAAGTTTAAATATCCAACAAAAAGTTGAAAAAGTAGTTCAAATAGCCTTCACTGGCTCGCGTGGCCCAGGGGGTTGAGAGTCTTCCAACAAAATGAAAGGCGGTGGGTTCCATTCCCAGTCAGGGCACATGCCTGGGTTTGGGGCTAGGTCCCTAGTTGGGGATGTGCAAGAGGTGGCCAACTGATGTTTTGACAGTACTCTCCCTCTCTTCCCCCTCCCTTCCCCTCTCGCTAAAATAAATAAATTTTTAAAAAGTAGTTCAAATAAATTGATTATCAGAGAACACAAAGAAACATAAAAAGTTATACTTTCTTCGCCCACGTATTGTTTAATTAATCCTACTAAAATTACTACTAATTATCACTGTTAAGTAGTTCTATTATGGTTTTGTTCAAATAGCATTTATGTAACAGGATATAGCACAAAATAACATAGCATTTCAAATAAACACAAATGTTTCATATTTTTACGTCAAAGTAGTAACTTTGTGTGTGTGTGATTACCCATTACATGATGTCTCCTGTCTAGCGTGGCTGTGTCAGATGCTAACTCTCCAACCCGCCCGCCGCAGCCCGGTCCCCAGCCAGGTCCCCAGCCCCAGGTGACGAACCTGGGACCCACCCATCACAAGCCCCGCCCCTAAAAGTCCGGAATTTTCATATCGAGGACCAGTGCCCAGAACGCCGGGACTTCCCTGACGGGCTCGCCTCCATACTGTACAAGCTTCGCCACTGATTACCCAGACAGGCCAACGCCCGTACTATCACGAAGGAGAGCCGGCGGCTTCCGGTTCGGGTTGTCGTTTTGGCGCCCAGCCGGCGTTGCCTTGTCTTTTCCGGTCTCTGTCCAGCGTGGCAGGGCCGGAGTCGGCCCCAGCCCGTTCAGATCCTCTCTGTCATGGCGGCGCCCTGTCACTCCTTCCGACCAAGCCTGTCATGGCCGCACCCTGATTAGTCACTTCTGGACCCAAACCCTCTCGCTGCACCGGCTCTTCTTACTCTATGCTGCCATGGCGGCTCCCAGAGGTCACCGGAAGTAAAACTTTGAATGTGAGGTGGAGCCTCTGCCCGGAAGCAAGCGCGGCTCTGGGAAAGATGGCGGCGGCGGTGGGCAACGCGCTTCCTTGCGGAGCCCGGTCTTGTGGTGCTCGGCCCGGCGGGCAGCCCAAGCCCGTGCCGCAGCCACGCACGCTGCTTGCGGCCGGGCCGGCGCTCATAGCAAGCGGCGACGAGCTGGTCGCCGCCGTGTGGCCATGCCGGCGACTGGCGCTGTTGCGGCGCCTCACGGTGCTGCCATTCGCCGGGCTGCTCTACCCGGCCTGGCTGGGCGCCGCGGCTGCAGGCTGCTGGGGCTGGGACAGCAGCTGGGCGCAGATCCCCGAGGCCGCGCTGCTAGTGCTTGCCACTATCTGCCTCGCGCACGCGCTCACCGTCCTCTCGGGGCATTGGTCCGTGCACGCTCACTGCGCGCTCACCTGCACCCCGGTAAGTGCGCTGGCAGGAGCCCGACCCCTACAGGGTCGGGTCTCTCCGCGGGTTCCAGCCACGGCGTTTATGTCGATCCCCAGCCAGGCCCCAGCCTCCCATCATTTGGGCTTAGGTCCCCAAGCGGCTCCCTATACCCTTTAGCGCTGGCATAATTTTGGTCCCACTGCTGACTTTCTGTGCCACCCTGGCACCGATTACGTCCTTTCTTGGAATTCTTCCTAGTGCTGTCCTTCAAATTTCATAAGGTAATACCTGTAAAAAGCTTCGTGCAGGATCCAACATATGTCGCTGTTTGATAAAACTCCCATGCTGGCGAACTCGATTGTTTCTGCTGGAAATAGTCCTATCTTCCTTGTCGTCTGCCTCCCACCTTGATTTTCAGTCAAGTCCGGTTTGTGATGCTTGGTTTGAAAACTGAACCTCAGTCCTGCTCAGAGGCCTCCAGTACTGTGACCAGAACGAGCTTGAAGTGCAGTTAATGGTAGTGTGTAAGAGCAGCGTGGAGCTATTTTTGAGCAAGCAACTTAACTTCTTGGGGTCTCTTTATGTCTGTCTGCAAGATGAGGGTGGTGATGGCATGGACTGCTGTCAGAATGTGATCCTTAGCCCCAAGATGCAGAGGAGTGAGAGGTGCCCTGGGGTCGGCAGTTGGTATCCAGGACTGCACCACCACTCTCTAGGCCTCCCTGATTTGGAGCGATGGATGTGGAGGTTGGCCTGGGGCCAGCCTCCCCTCTGATCCCAGGTGGGTGTCTGCTGAAAGAAGAGGGAAAGGAAACAATACCAGGGCTGCAGAAGAGGCAGGAGCTGCCATCTTTGACTTCTAAATTGGACTGAATCTTCTTTCTCTTCTGAGTGTAACCACCTGCCCTTTACCAACAACCCTTATTTTAGGGGAGGGGCTCAAACTTTGGGGCTTGATAGATTCAAGTCAGTATGTAACCGGAAAAGACACCAGCATTTGGGCTGCCTGTCACTACCAAATCCAATAAGCAATGACAGTGATTGAATTGTTTATAGGCGCTTTATTCAGATGGCCTGCGATCGGAGAAGATGGCAGGTTCATACCCTAACAAACCATCTCGCTCGTTCTTTCCCAGCCAGATCTTTTATAAGGAGGTTGGGGGAGGGCAAACAAGGTGTCAGTGAAAGCCTTTGAAATTTAACAGTTGCCTCCAAGGGGGAAGGGTAGTCGCTTGCTTCTTCCTGGTACAGAAGTCTCCAGATGAGGTAATCCCCAGTCAGTGCCCCAGGAGGTCAACTGCTTAAAATTTAGGCGCCCGGATGGGCCTTATCTGTAGTTGCTGAAACAAAAACTTAACATACACATTACTTCCTAGGTTTATGACTATTTACCTTAAGTTAAATTTTCCCAAATCTTAAACCCCTATCATGTATGGTGAAAGACCCCAGCAAGAGAGAGGAAAAGGTAAGGAGGGTAGAGGGAATTTGATACCCTCTAAACTTCCAACTGCCTTCAGGCCTGCATCTTAAAAGTATGACTTAACTTCCTTTCCAGGGACGGAGAACGAGGAGGAGCTAAGCAGCTGTGGGGTTAAGACAGATAGATCTGGGTTTGCATCAGAGATCTCAAACACTGGAGTTTCAGTTTCCTGGGTTTCAGTTTCCCTGTCTGTAAAGTGAGAGCTATAACCCCTACCTCAGGGCGCCATTGTGAGAAAAAACATGGCATCGGCACAGCTCCGGGCGTGGGCCCAGCCCCAGGAGCGCTTTGCACTTTTCTTCCATGGCGCTACCAGAGAGTTTATATATGTGTGTTACTATTTTCTGCCTACTTCCATTGCCCACGGACCCTCTGAGGATTGGGGCCTTGCTTTTCCTGGTCACTGCTGTAACACCTTCCCCCAAACCCACGCCGGCAGAACGGCAGTGGGGGCGGGGGCAGGGGCAGCTCATGACTGAATGGGTGCTCATTGAGCTCCATTCGGTGCTTCCACGTCTAGGTGCTGAGGAAACAGCAGTGGACAGAGTGAGCAGACAAAACCCATTCATTGCCTTCACAGTGTTAGTGGAGGAGATTTGTGTTTAGCAGTCGATGCTGAATAAAGAGAGGATAGGAATGTGGTGACAGAACTTCACGTGGGGCATCCAGGTGTGGCCTCCTGAGGAGAAGACATTTAAACAAAGGCCTGAAAGCTGTGTGACCACATGTTCCAGACAGAACAGCACAGGCCAAGGCCCTCAGCTGGGGCAAGGACTGTCACTCCTCTTTCCTGGAAGACACAGCAAGAATAACAATAATAGGGTCGGGGGAGGAAGCCAAGCATCAGCAGGCCAAGTGAGCTCTAACAGCGCTGGGTTCACATGCATCAAGGGTTGCTCCTCGTTCTGGGCAGTGTTCTTCCTACAGTGGGGGTTGGGAAGGGCTCAGCAACATCACTTTGCCTCTCACAGGAGTACGATCCCAGCAAAGCGACCTTCGTGAAGGTGGTCCCGACCCCCAACAATGGCTCCACTGAGCTCGTGGCCCTGCACCGAGATGAGGTAGGGACCACCTGCCAGGCTGCCCAGTGCGGGACTTGGGTGAGATTCCCAGGCACTGACATCCCCAGTCAGGAGCCTCTGCTGCAGATGGGCCTTCTCCCACAGGGTGAGGACGGGCAGGAGGTGCTGTCCTTTGAATTCCAGAAGATCAAGTATTCCTATGATGCCCAGGAGAAGAAGCGCTTCCTCCCTGTGGCCTTTCCTGTGCGAAATTCATTCTCTTACTACCAAAGCTACAGGGGGTTCCAGGAAGACGCGGAGATCCGTGCCGCTGAGAAGAAGTTTGGGAGTAACAAGTGAGTCCTGACACCCCCATGCCCCTTCTGCTAACAGGGCCAGGCCTCTGTTGGTGGGCACAGGTCTTGCACTGTCTCAGAGGCCAGTAACCCCTTTCCTGTTTCTGCCTCTTTGTACTCCTGGGTTGGGGGGCCTGAGGAGTAAGGGGGAAGAATTGACCTTTCCAACAAAACGTCTCAGGTGAAAGGGGCATCCTTGGGGCAGTGTGCTCTAGTCTAGTCTCCCCTGAATTTGCACGCTGACAGGAATCTCATGGAGGGCTCTCAACCAGAAGCCCTTCCTGGGAAGCCTGGCCCATGGCATACAAGAGTTGGCTGTGGGTCCTCGTCTTGTTTTTGCAATTCCCATTTTCATTTTAAGTTCTTTCTTTGCTCTGCCCAAATAGCTTAGTTGGTTAGAGTGTTGTCCCAATACACCAAGGTGTGGTTCGGTCACTGGTCAGGACACATACAAGAATCAACCAATGAATGCATTAAGTGGAACGACAAATCAGTGTTTCTCTCCTCCCCTTTAAAATCAATAAATAAAAAATAATACTAATTTTGAAGTTATTTAGAAAAAATAATAAAATCTTGCTTTAAATGTCGGTTCTATCCAAGCACTTAAAGAATGGTGATAAAAAAAGAAGTCAGTGAACAGGATAGCTCTTAACTGTATCAGACAGAACGGAAGGTGCTGCGTGTGCACTTTCTCCCTTAATCTTCACCTCAGCTGCCAGCGGCGGCGTGAGCCTGGGCAAGGGCACAGCTGGACTTCTGAGCCGCTGTCCTGGCCACTGTGGCAGTCATCCCCGTGGCCCACAGAACCTCTAGGGAATTCTTTCTGGACTTAATTGTTTATTACAACCATCAGTCTAATAGGAAGATTTGTAAGGGATGTTTACCGGTTCCCATGTCCTCCCCGCCCCTCCCGTCACATCATCCTGGATCCTTTCAAGGCAGAGGACGTGGTACAGAGCGAGGACTTGGTTCATTGTTATCACAGTGGTTTCCCCTCCTACCCCCATCCAGGAGCCCACTACACACAGTGCTCCAGGCCATACCCCTCGCCCCCTTGTCCCAATCCTGAAGCTTTCATTCAGGGGGTTTTGGGGAAATTCTAGGTCCAGACCTCCCCTCTTCAGAGTGAGGTGGGTCTCAGGCTTTGTATTTTCAGGCTTTGGGGCCCAGAGACATCTGGCTCCTCTCATTTCCTAAGGAGGCCTGCAGTGCCCCCAGGTGGAGGTGTCAGGGTGGGGCCTCCAAGGCCTCCCAGCACAAATGGAGTCTGGTTTCTTGCAGGGCAGAGATGGTGGTGCCTGACTTTTCAGAGCTGTTCAAGGAGAGAGCCACAGCGCCTTTCTTTGTGTTCCAGGTAAAATAGCAGCTCCAGCCCTTCTCCCCCTGCCCCATTCTTTAGAACTTTCATAGCCAGAGTGACACATGTCCAACTCCAAACCCAAAAATCCTCATCCTCGGGTCAGAGTCATCAGTGGAATGGCCCTCGGTGTACATCCAATTCTCAGCAGGCATCCTCACTGCATTCCGGACAGGTGTTCTGCGTGGGACTCTGGTGCCTGGATGAGTACTGGTACTACAGCGTCTTCACACTCTCCATGCTGGTGGCCTTCGAGGCTTCCCTGGTTCAGCAGCAGATGCGCAACATGTCTGAGATCCGGAAGATGGGCAACAAGCCCCACACCATCCAGGTGCAGCCAGCAGGGTCCCTGAGGTCTTGGTGGGCCCGGCACAGGTGCATTCCCAGAGCTGACCATACACCACCCCTCACAGGTCTACCGAAGCCGCAAGTGGAGGCCCATCGCCAGCGATGAGATTGTGCCCGGGGACATTGTCTCCATTGGTGAGGCCCAGGTCTGCTCTTTCCCAGTGGCAGCTTAGCCTTGGCTTCTGCCTCACCCTCTGGCGGTACCCCGCAGGTCGCTCACCACAGGATAACCTGGTGCCATGTGACGTGCTCTTGCTTCGGGGCCGCTGCATCGTGGACGAGGCCATGCTCACAGGGGAGTCGGTACCACAGATGAAGGTGCGGGAAAGGGGAGTCCTCAATCTTGCTGACCCATTCTTGGAGGGGCCACCGGCCAGGAGACTATTGGGGTGCTGCCCAGGTGCACTTAGAGGAGAGGGGATCCTGGCCCAGGAGGCTAGAGGAGGCTGTGGGTGCAGCATCTGGACAGAGCTGCCAGGTCTCTCTGCCCTGGGAAGCTGGGTGGTGATGGGGAAAGGAGAAGAGAGTCCTAGAGCATTGGGGGCGCCCAGGTATCCTGAGATAACAGACTGAGGGGGACTGCAAGAAACGGGGAGAGTGAGTTCTGGAGAGGACAGGTGCAGGGTCACAGGAAGTCAACTCACATGCTAGTCACAAGAAGACAGCAATAGGACCTCTGTCCCTGGTGAGATCCACTGAGCCAGACAACAAGCCCTGTGAGGAGCAGGAGGGCCCTACCAGCCCCAGGCCCAGCTCTCCAGAGACCAGGTGGAGGAGGGGGCCGAGGTGGGACCAACCATCGGCTTCACTGTCCTCCCCAGGAGCCCATTGAAGACCTCAGCCCTGACCGGGTGCTGGACTTACAGGCTGACTCCCGGCTCCATGTCATCTTCGGGGGCACCAAGGTGGTGCAGCACATCCCCCCCCAGAAGGCCACCACGGGCCTGAAGCGTAGGTGCCTTGGGGGTTTCTGGGGGTGTCCTGGCCCCACCTCCCACCTCCATGTCTGCTTGGCCATGAGGGAGTCTGGACAGACATGGTGACTCTGGCGCCAATTGTTTCCACAGCGGTTGACAGTGGGTGTGTAGCCTTCGTCCTCAGGACTGGATTCAACACATCTCAGGTGGGGCATCTTGCCTGGCTCTGGGGAAGGTGGGCTCCATGGCAGGTGGTAGACACTTGAGACTATGGCCCTTCTAGACCCCAGGACGTTCACCCGACAGGCTCACTCTGACAGCAGGCACTGGGCCAGAGGCCGTGTGGAGGTGATCCCAAAACCAGGCCCACTCTCCCCGGCTGAGGACCTGGTGGGGGATAGATAGCAGACCAGCTGTTACCATGTGTTTTGGGGTCATGAACAGAGTTGAGCCCATGAACTCATTAAAGCAGCAAAAACACTGACTGGTAGAGGTGATAGCCAGACCTCCTTCCAGAAACTTCTGCCCCCATCTCAGCCACTTCTTTCTCCCACCCCCTGGCCTTGGCCACTGGTCTCTATAGCTCTTGGTCGAGTTGCAGCCACCCATGTGGCCGTGTGGTCCCTGGAGCATTTGTGTGGTGGATTGCAGGATTCACTGGTAGATCCCCAGCTGAGGGTGGATCTGCTCCTGATGCCCTCAGGTGGGAGAGGCCACCACCCCCCACCCCCCAGGAAAGGCCTCTGACTCCGTCCTTCCAGGGCAAGCTGCTGCGCACAATCCTCTTTGGGGTCAAGAGAGTTACTGCCAACAACCTGGAAACCTTCGTCTTCATCCTCTTTCTCCTTGTTTTTGCCATCGCGGCAGCTGCCTACGTGTGGATCGAAGGTAAGTGCCACGTTCCCCACCAGATTGCTGGGTCCCATGCCCATCGCCCCAGTCTGGCAGACCCTGTCTCCACAGGCACCAAGGATCCCAGCCGGAACCGCTACAAGCTGTTCCTGGAATGTACACTGATCCTCACGTCCGTCGTGCCCCCCGAGCTGCCCATTGAACTGTCTCTGGCTGTCAACACCTCCCTTATTGCCCTGGCCAAGCTCTGTGAGTGCCTGGGGCAGGGCTGGGGCACCAAGGGCTGGGGCCTGACAAGACCCTGACACTGGCTTCCCTTCCCAGATATGTACTGTACAGAGCCCTTCCGGATCCCCTTTGCTGGCAAGGTGGAGGTGTGCTGCTTCGACAAGACCGGGACCTTGACCAGCGACAGCCTGGTGGTGCGAGGCGTGGCTGGGCTCAGGTGAGCGTGGAGGCCTGTGCCAGGAGGTGCCCAGCCAGCATCAGGAGACTTCCTGGGAGCTCAAGAACCTGACAGCTGCCCACCCACACCCCCAAAGGGAGGGCGTGTCAGAGGCCCTACTGTAGGGCTCTGATCCAGGGGGCTGCCTGTGGAGTCTCAGTGAGTGACAGCTGCATGCGAGTCACCCTGAGCTTTGAGCGAGCAACTACATGATGTCTAGGGGCATCCATGAGAAAAGTAAAGGCACCTCGAGGACCAAATGACACCCTACTGCCCCTGAAGTGACCGGCATGGAATATGGGGGCTCATACCTCCTCCTGGCTGGCAATTCCAGGGTCCTTCCACCCTGTAACCAGCTGTTCCCCTTCCTTACAGAGACGGAAAGGAGGTGACACCTGTGTCCAACATCCCCGTGGAAACGCACCGGGCCCTGGCCTCATGTCACTCCCTGATGCAACTGGACGACGGCACCTTGGTGGGTGACCCCCTGGAGAAGGCCATGCTGACAGCTGTGGACTGGACACTGACCAAAGGTGAGGGGCTGCAGTCTCGGGCCCAGTGCAGACAGCCGTCACACCCCTG